>NW_028317885.1:3530682-4218864 GCF_062004578.1 Staurois parvus | reverse complement strand
ACGCACATAGCTTTTATATATATATATATATATATATATATATATATATATATATATTCTAGTGACTAAAGCTAGCCATAGATGATGCAACTTTCTTTCCTGCAGGAAAGAAAGTTGCTCAATTACCCCCATCAACACCCTGTGAACCTATTGTGTTCTTGTGTTCTCTCAGTGGGTGGGGGCACTGGGAGAGACATCCCTGCCGAGAGAGCACAGTAATTATTGCTAGCCGCTGGCATTAATCGAATGAAAAATCGGACAAGCTGGTTGTACCCAAGTCATTCCTACTGAACCAGCCAATATTCAAACCATCTATTGCTGGCTTACGTTGGTAAAGATGAATTTAAATATGGAGCTGGTAATGTAAAACTGCAAGGAATTGACTGAATTTATATATGAATGGTTCCTAAAATATTGCCTGATCTTCATCTAGATCTTAATATTACGTAAAGAAACTATTATTTAAATTAAAGCTAAAGGGCAAAACTTTTTTCTTTAAAAATATTTAGTTACATTTTATCAAGCAGCACATACAAAATGTTATCATATTTTGACTGAGCAAATAAATTAAAGTGGTTTTAAGGGCTGATTTTTTTACCTTCATGCATTCAGCTGCTAGCTGGCTTCAGAAAGCTTTGAACAAGCTTCAAGTAATGCTGAAGCACACTAACAGCTTGTTTAAAGTGACAGTCAGCACTCGCATTAGGATCTGTGTTCACCACAAGGGGGGACTGACCATTTGAGCACTCGGGCACTGCCTGAGGGCCCTGGGTCAGTAGGGGGCCCCAGGAAATGCCCCTGGCACCTTTTTATAGGCTTTTTTGGGTGTTCTTTGAGTGTGGGCAAGGACACAGGGGCCCCATGATCCCCTATTGCCCGGGGGCCCCATGAGTTGTCAGTCCCCCCTGGTTAACCATTTACAAACTGGAGCTGAGAGGTACTTTAAAAGTTTCGACAAAGCTTACTGAAAGCTCTGAAATGCTTTGTAAAAGCTTGCTGTTCACATTGCTTTTATACAAGCTGAAGCATGAGTGAACCAGGCCTTCCAATCAGATTATGGAGGCATTTTTACCCCAGACTCTATGACGCATAAACAAAGTAGGATCTCTCTGAGTCTCTGACTTACTTTGACTCATTTGCTTTACCTAATCTTAATACTGGAGCAGATGATATGCTGATATATTTAGAAAATAACCAACATGCAATTGATAAAATAATTTACACAGTCCAACAATTTGGGGGATATTCAGGTTTTGAAATAAATTGGAGCAAATCAAACATTGTTCTGATATATACCATAACAGATTGGTGCCACTCCATGACTCTAATATCAGTCTCCCTGGTTTGCACTCTGTATTATGGCTAGGATCATACCTATGCAGTTTGTGTTTGATCCATTTCTGCACATGCATTTGTAACGCGGTTTAATGCGTTTTTTTTTTTAATTTCCAACTTGTTGCTGGGCAGATTAAAGTGAAAAATGCATCAAAAACACACTACATACTTTTCTACAGCGTCTCCATTGAAGTCTATAGAACCAAAAAACGTTGAGCACAAAAAGTTGCATTTTTAGTTCTATAGACTTCAATGGAAATGCTGCAGAAAAGCATCTAGTGCATTTTTGCTGTGATTTTTATGCGTTTTTGGCACATTTTTTATGCATTTTGCATTGTAAATCTGCATAGCAACAAGAAAAATAAAATGTAAAAAAAAACGCAACAAAAATGCGGTAAAAACACAGGTGCAAAGACGCAATGCAGAAATGGATCAAATGCAACCTGCATAGGTGTGAACCTAGCCTTACACTGGAGTTGAACACAGTGTGCAGCGGTGCCTGTATGCCATACTGTATTATATATGTTTCACAGATCCTCTGTCTGGCTTGGACGTACTGATGATTGTCCTCTAACACTCACTGACAAATTCAAAGATTTGAAAGTAAAGGTACAACCATCATTGTCAAAATATAATAAAAATAATTTGCTCCCTGTTATTGCTGCTTTTAATGGGGAGAGTTAATTTGTTTCAGATGATCTTCCTTGCAAAATTGTTATACATTTTTCGAATTAAACAAAACTCCCAAAAAATTAATGACCTCCTCTCCTCCTTCCTCTGGCATCTCAAGTCTCCTAGGTTTTCCTGATTCCATGCTGCATGTTTTTTCCTCTCAGGGTGGCCTAGCCCTTTCAGATCTTCAGAAATATTACTATGCCTCTCAGTTAGTTTACACTAGTGGCTATTTCTTCAACTAAAAAATGAAGCCATGGCTACAGAGCCTGCAATGATGTACAGTACTTTGAACATTAACTAATCTTATTCATAGACAGAATCTCTATACTACTGAGTTGGAAATTTCTGACATACGGCGCTTTAAGTATCTCCAACGTAGGCATGCGGCCGAGTCACAGTTGGAACTGAACGGGGTACTTTTTCAATCTCCTCCATTGGAGAATGCATATATTCAACCAATTCATTCCCAGTTGGTCTCCAGACTTTATGGTTTTCTAATAAGCATAAACCCTTCAGGCTGAATAAACTTAGGGAACATTGGAATAAAGATATTTCTAACATCTACAGGAATGGAAAACATTTTCTGGCTCACACTTAAGAACTTGTATATCTGAGAGGTGTAGACTTATTCAACTAAGGTCTATTTATCAATCCTATTTCACTCATACCCATCTATTTAAAATGAGCGAAGGAAACTCTCCCATTTGTCACAAATGCAAATGAAAAAAAAAGGCAGGTGGAGATATAAATGGTATGAACTTGTAAAACATCAAACTCTTCTGATTACAGATCACTGCTTTCATTTCTCAGGACTTTGTCATCCCCAAAGTATATAGTCCAGATTGGTGCCTTTTGGGTTTATTTGGCAAGTAACACCTTGATAAGTGCAAACAAAAATCCTAGGTTTACTTTCTATGTACGCCAGAAAGCCATTGGTGTAAAACTGGAGATCAACTGACCCCTTAGACATCAATATCTTGAAAGAACTAGTTAACAAAGGTATGTTCTTTTATAGGATAACCTATGAGGCCCAGGGATGCCACAATAAATTTGACAAAATTTGAGGAAAATTGGTAAACTGTATTAACTCATGTGAACATCAAACTTTGTAGTGAAACTCTTGCTCTTGATACCACCTTGCAACAGAATCTATTCATATATTTGTACCTTGTTGGTTCTTTGAATCACCATACAAACTGAAGCAAAAGAGTTAAAATAACATTTTTATTGGAAAGTATGCTCCACAGAAACAACTTTCTGTCACCTCACAGTACCTTTGGGTTTTTTTGGTTAAGTTTACTAGTTTTAATGCATGCTTTGTACTGTTTATGTATGAGAAAAAATGGCACCTTTTATTTTGACATCAGTGCATATGTACATTTTCTTTCATTTTTGGTTCCATAGTCCTTACTAATCCTGCACAATGAATATTGATTTATTCAACTTTATTTGATAAATTTTGTATAAATAAAAATAACAAATGTACTGTTACTGTAACCAAACAACTCTATCTTTGATTGATCAGTCTGCAGCACATTTTTTTCCAGAAGGTCTGGTGTTTGCTCATATGTCCTATGGGAAACTGTAATATTGTTCTAATGCTCTATTTGGACAACAACATTTTTTACTTAACAAACCTGCCAAACAGGCCGAATTGGTGCAATCTCTTTCTGACTGCAGATACACGGACTTTGACCCAACTATTGCAGGAGTTACCTGAGAACTCCACAATTCATTTTTGGGGTTCTAAGAGACTTCTTTTAACATGAGGCAGTCTCCTTTTGGGTTATACAGTAAGGAACAGAAGTATTTGAACACCCTGTGATTTTGCAAGTTCTCCCACTTAGAAATCACGGAGAGATCTGAAATTCACATTGTAGGTGCATTCCCACTCTGAAAGACAGAATTGAAAAAAAAATTCAGGAAATCACATTGTATGATTTTTAAAGAATTTATTTGTCTTGCACTGCTGAACATAAGTATTTGAACACCTGAGAAAATCAGTGTTAATATTTGGTACAGAAGCCTTTGTTTGCAATTACAGAGGTCAAACGTTTCCTGTAGTTCTTGACCAGGTTTGCACACACTGCAACAGGGATTTTGGTCCACTCCTCCACACAGATCTCCTCTAGATGTCAGGTTTCGGGGCTGTCGCTGAGCAACACAGTTTCAGCTCCCTCCAAAGATGTTCTATTGGATTTAGGTCTGGAGACTGGCTAGGCCACTCCAGAACCTTGATATGCTTCTTACGGAGCCACTCCTTGGTTATCCTGGCTGTGTGCTTCGGATCGTTGTCATGTTGGAAGACCCAGCCACGACCCATCTTCAATGCTCTGACTGAGGGAAGGAGGTTGTTGCTCAAAATCTCACAATAAATGGCCCCATTCATCCTCTCCTTAATACAGTGCAGTCGTCCCTTCCCCTTCGCAGAAAAGCACCCCCAAAGCATGATGTTACCACCCCCATGCTTCACGGTAGGGATGGTGTTCTTGGGATGCAACTCATCCTTCTTTTTCCTCCAAACACGACTAGTGAAGTTTAGACCAAAAAGTTCTACTTTGGTCTCATCTGACCACATGACTTTCTCCTATGCCTCCTCTGGATCATCCAGATGGTCATTGGAAAACTTCAGATGGGCCTGGACATGTGATGACTTGAGCAAGGGAACCTTCCGTGCAATGCATGATTTGAACCCATGACGGCGTAGTGTTCTACTGACAGTGACCTTTGAAACTGTGGTCCCAGCTCTCTTCATGTCATTGACCACCTCCTCCCTTGTAGTTCTGGGCTGATTCCTCACCTTTCTTATCATCAGTGATACCCCACGAGGTGAGATCTTGCATGGAGCCCCAGTCCAAGGGAGACTGACAGTTGTCTTTAGCCTCTTTCATTTTCTAACAATTGCTCCATCAGTTGACCTATTTTCACCATGCTGCTTGGCAATTGCCCCGTAGCCCTTTCCAGCCTTGTGGAGGTCCACAATTTTGTCTCTGGTGTCTTTTGACAGCTCTTTGGTCTTGCCCATGGTAGTAGTTGGTGTCTGGCTGACTGTGGGGTGGACAGGTGTCTTTAAAGAGCTCAGACAGGTGCTACTAAGTTAGATTAATGAGTGGAGTAGAGGTGGACTTTTTAAAGGCACATTAACAGGTCTTTGAGAGCCAAAATTCTTGCTGTTTCTTAGGTGTTCAAGTATTTATGTTCAGCAGTGCAAGACAAATTCTTTACAATGTGATTTCCTGATTTTTTTTTTTAAATTCTATCTCTCAGAGTGGGAATGCACCTACAATGTGAATTTCAGATCCCTCCATGATTTCTAAGTGGTAGAACTTGCAAAATCTCAGGGTGTTCAAATACTTTTGTTCCTCACTGTATTTGCTGGGAATCCACAACTTTCTTTCTAAGGGCTTTAGAGAACTCAATTGATCTTGATATGATGACACCACACATGTTGGTAGCACCAGACCCTAGGGGGTTTATTTACTAAAGCTGGAGAGTCCAAAATCAGACTCCCTTCTGCATAGAAACCAATCAGCTTCTAACCTCAGCTTGTTCAATGAAGCTTTGGCAATGAAACCTGGAAGCTGATTGGTTTCTATGCAGAAGGGAGTCTGATTTTGGACTCTCCAGCTTTAGTAAATAAACCCCTAGATGTCTTTGGTTTAAACTAGACAGGTCCCTCAGGAGGGTCTAATCATTGCTAATCTGGAATACCGAACTTTTATTCCATAGATTTAAAGAGGTGGAAACGTAGTGATGTACTTACTTTTTTTAAATGACAAGGCTACATTTTTGTTTATTTAGATAATGAAAATAAATGCACCATGTCCATTTTATGAGCCATTTGTTTGAGTATATTGCCTGTACTGGCTGGCACTATTTGATTCAAGATCTAGGTATAAGGTGCCCTGGATGCCCTGACTTGTAAAAAAAAATAAGTTAAATTTGGTTACATAAAGATTTTAAAGGTTTTTGTTGGCGGCTAACTTTGTTATGGTGCACTTTAATGCTTAGGTTTTTCACCAACCCACAGTAAGACAAACTGTCTACAAATGGAAGAAATACAAGGGTTGATTTACTAATACTGGAGAGTGCAAAATCTGGTGCAGCTCTTCATAGAAACCAATCAGCTTCCAGGTTCCATTGCCAAAGCTTAATCGAACAAGCTAATGTTAGAAGCTGACTGACTACCACGCACAGCTGCACCAGATTTTGCACTCCCCAGTTTTAGTAAATCAACCCCACAGTTCAGTAATTACTTTCTAGCATGCATTGCTTAAGATGGTGCAAAAAGACACCTACAATAACAACAAAGGACCTGCAAAAAGTCTTTGTGCTTTAGTCCTACTAGCAAAGAAGAACACCACAGAGGAAAATATTGCTCCCTAAAACATGTTGCTGCACATCTCAGGTTTGTAATGTTTCTGGGACAATGTCCTCCAGACAGATAAAACAGAAAAACACAACAGCTTCTGGAGGGAAAAAAATTCTCTGCACACCATTTCCAATCCAACTGTGAAGCACAGTGAAACAATCATAATTATGTAGAGAATATTTCTGCCTCAGGGAATGGATAGCTTGCTTTATTAAAGGAACAAGAAATTTTACAGGAGAATGCCAGGGCAGTGGTCCATCACCTGAAGCTTCAAAGAATCTGAGTAATAGAAAAAGACAATGACCAGAAACACAGAAGTAACTAGACAGCAAAATAGCTTACATAGAATTACATTTTCTGTTGAAGATAAGTTCACCTGCAGAAATTGATGTGAAAAGATACACAATGCTTTTCTTGCAAATGTACTTTTTTTTTTCCAAATATATTACAGATGAATGAATGAATGAAAATCTGATATATCTAGGGTTACAGCAAAGAAAGTATCCTCAGCATCCCTTTTGATGTGCATGTTCTCAACCCCCCATCTTCTTCAGTATTCATCAAGATACAAGCATATCTAAACTTCTACTAAACTGTCAACCATTCCTTTCCCTCCTTTCAGGATTTCCTTGTGTGTAAGGCTCCATGTACACGGGACACTTCTGAACGATGGAAACTGACTGCTGGAAAACGTAGGTTAAAAAAACGTCTGTTTATGCGTGTTTATGCACGTTTGCATTTAGAAGCGTTTTTTAAAGATAACCTCAGGAGACCTTCCCAAATGCCCAGAATGCACTGAAAATCAGTAAAAAACTAACTATTTCAGACATTTTGAGAGAAAGAGAGAGAGCAGAAGCAGAGAGAGCAGTATTTGTTGAGATTAGCTGTCTTTTTTTTTGTGGTGTTTGGATGTGTTCCAGCTAATTTCTGTGCAGAAATTATTGCAGCAGTGTCTAACATATTTTTTTTCATGTGAAACCTCAAAGTATGGTGTACCCTGTCCATCTGAGTACTGGGAAAATGCTTTGCATGCATTTTTCATGATGAAAAAAGGCTCTGGACAGCATCTGGAAATGGAAGAGTTAAAAAAATTTCCAAACGCTTATAAACGCGGTTAGCCGCGTTTACAAGCATTTGAAATGCTGATAAAATCTACTCCTGAACGCAAGTTTGGTGCGTTCAAAAAACCAACTGTAAACTCAACTGCCTATAAATGACTATGTGTAAGCTCCAAGGAGCAGGGCCCTCCTTTCCCTCTTGTATTGTACTGTATTGTTGCTGTATTGTCTCCCGTTATATTGTAAAGCGCTGAGCAAACTGTTGGCGCTATATAAATCCTGTATAATAATAATAATAATGTGTACATGGACACATAGGAAAACATTAGGGAGAGTTCAGGGGCTGCTGAAAAAAAAAACACAGAAAAGCTCCTAAACGTGAGTTTATCAGCTGCAGCATACATGGAGCCTAACTCCTATAAATATTTGTGATAGTATATATATCTATATCTACACACACCATTCCAATGAGCCGCCACACTCCCCAAAATTTCTTGCCTAAAAGTTACTCTCTTTATTTGTAGCAAATATTCCCTGACATGAGCGTCATAAGATATTTGCTACAAATAAAGAAAGTAACTTTTGAGCAAGGGATTATTGGTGTGCCGTGATTCATTGGAATGGTATATCAGTGGCAGATTGGATCCTGACTGTTCCCATATACAGTAGAGTGCAGTTAGACAGCTGTGAAAAAATGCTGCAAAGTACAGATGCTTTCATAATATATATATTTTATTGTTTATTGTTATCAGTTTACAAAATGCAAAGTGAGCAAACAGAAGAAACATCGAAATCAAATCAGTATGTGGTGTGCCTACCCTTTGGCTAGCATCGATTCTTACACTTGCAAACGTTGTACACTTGCACAAAGTCAGGGATTTTGTAGGGTTAGAGCCAGATGTATGGTTAACCAATTACACCAAGCAGGTGCTATTAATCATCAATTGCGTATTTAAGCAGGCCATACATGAGTCGAATTCCGAACGATTTTTCAATGGAAAATCGAAAACATTGTTCATTCTGTGATCCGATGGTGCCACCAATGATTCCAAAAATTGGTTGTTTTTCACGAATTTCCCAGCATGCCCGATAAACGAAATGGGGAGGAACCACGAAAATTGGCCGGTGCCATTGCCCCACTAACAGAGCGAAAATAGGCCGATTATTCTTAGGTCCGATTTTCGAACGAAAAATCATTCGGAAATTGACCCATGTATGGCCAGCCTTAGGTTAAACTCAGTCATTAACTGAAACTTTGTAGGGGGCTTAAAACTGGGTGAGGAGCAGCCAAACTCTGCTACTAAGGTGAGGTTGTAGAAGACAGTTTCATGTCACAGGTCATATACCATGGCAAGACTGAGCAGAACCACAAGACACAAGGTAGTTATACTGCATCAGCAAGGTCTACCCCCAGGCAAAGATTTCAAAACAGACTGGGGTTTCAAGATATACTAAAGTTAAAGTTATTTTGATGAAGCACAAAGAAAGGGTCAACTGTGCGGACCGTAGGTGCAGTGGTTAGCCAGGGAAGCTTAATGCAGCAGAAGATGTCCAGAAGTGCCATCAGCACAGAGCTGACAGAAACCAGTGGGACCCAGGTACACTCATCTACTGTCTGGAGAATCTTGCCAGAAACGGTCTTCATGGAAGAACTGCAGCCAAAGAGCCATACCTCCGACATGGAAACAAAGCTAAGTGACTCAACTATGAATGAAAACATAGGAACTGGGTGCATACAAAATGGCAGCAGGAACTCTAGACTGATGAGTCAAAATCTGAATTATTTGGCTGTAGTAGAAGCAGTTTGTTGACAGAAGGGCTGGAGAGTGATACAATAATGAGTGTATGCAGGTAACAGTGTGTCATAGTGGAGATTCCTTGCAAGTTTGGGGCTGCATTTCTGAAAATGGAGTTGGAGATTTGGTCAGGATCAACGGTGTCCTCAAGGCTAAGAAATACAGGCAGATACTTATCCATCATGCCATACCATCAGGGCGGCGTGTGATTGGACCCAAATTTTTTCTGCAGCAGGATAATTACCCCAATCATACAGCCAATGTCATTAAGAGCAAGGAGTCCTGGAAGTGATGATTTGGCCCCCACAGAGCCCTGATCTTAGCATCATCGAGTCTGTCTGGGATTACATGAAGAGACATAAGAATTTGAGGCAGCCTACATCCACAGAAGATCTGTGTTTAGTTCTCTAAGATGTTTGGAGCATCCTACCTGCCAAGTTCCTTCAAAAACTGTGTGCAAGTGTACCTAGAAAAATTGATGCTGTTTTGAAGGCAAAGGGTGGTCACACCAAATATTGATTTGATTCGGATTTCTCTTCTGTTCATTTAATTTCCATATTGTTAATTAATTAAAATAAACTATGAACACTTTTTTTCTGAAAGCTTTCTTAATTTACAGCATTTTTTCACACCGGCATAAAACTTTTGTGCAATAGTATACACAGTATGTATATAGATTTATATTTTTTATTTCTTGTAAAAAAAATGGTTTTTACATTTACATTTTATTCTGTAGGTATTGTCAATTTAAAAAAAAAACAGATTCCTGGCAATGTAGCAATTCTTTAAAAGGTTCAATTATTAAAGCAGTTGTATATTAATTAATGTGCAATTTGTGTGCAAAAATGTAGAGTAAACATTCATTTTTACGTTTGTTTTCTTACTAAAGGGACAGTTTGGGTTCTACGGAATTGTAGGTATGTTAGTTTTTATAGTAGTTAATTTATTACTCAAATTGCGAGCAGAAAATAAAGCAACAGATTTCATATATATCCCCCTATGTGCCCAGAATTCCCCCAATCTTATTTCCGGCATGTATGATTTGCTCACTTCTTGTTTCCAGTGTTTGTACTGAGCGATTTAAGGCAAATTATAGGCCTCTGCAATAGGAAATTTATTTTAGATGAAATTTCTAAAACTCATTCACACCTAAAGCGGTTTAGACTCCACAGCTTTTCTCATTACAACCAGATGGCTACAACGAGCCTCCCATCCGGCTGTCAATGTGAGAAAAGGATTTGATAAGGCAAACAACTATTTCTACAAAGCAGATAAAAGTATAAATATACTAAACTTTAGTTAAAAAAAAAAAACCTTTCCAAAGTATATAAACCACCTGTAGGAGGTTGTTTTTCAGTAAAAAAAAAAATTCAATTTACACTTTAATTGGAAGTACATGTTCCGAAAAATATTAATTGCACTTATCCTCTCTAAAAGCACATTGTCATATTCATCCTGCTAAAAATAAACACCCACTCCCACTAAATAATTAATTTAATTTAGGTTTGTCAGTGGCAGCGCTAAGTAATTCACTTACACAAAAAAACATTATTCAGCTATTTTGTTTTTTCCCATATCGATTATAATTTCACATTCTCAATAATTACTTACTAACTGCTGGCCAAACCCAGACATTGCTTATTTTTATTTTGTCAGAGGTAATTATCTTAGTGCCGCCAAGCTGTGAGTACCAGTTGAAACGTGATATTGCTAACATTTTATTTTTTAACATTTTTTTTATATTTTAAAGGAACTGAGTATATTTGTAATACCAAATAAATCTCTTTAAATGTTTTTGTTTAGAAAACATTGATGTTTGAGTAATAGAACAGTTTCAATAATGGCATTTAAATGAAAGTGAGCTTGATATTTCTAGCAATTTCTCCAGTTCTACTCAGGTAAATTATGAGATAAATCAAGCATATGTCAGGAATAACATAAATTCATAATATACTGACAACAACAATGTAATCTACCAGTTAACAACAACAAAATGCTGCCACCTAGAGGTTACAAGGGCATAACAAAATAATTACTTGTTTTATTTGATTACCTTACTATTTGATTAAATTCCTAGAGAAATCGTGGTCAAATGATGCAATTTGATCAAAATGTTTTCTACCACATCAAAGTACCTTTGAAAATAAGCTCACATCAAAATCTTGAAACAGACAATAATATTACACACCAAAGAAAAATGATATGTGCCATAAAAATCTGTATACATAAAATAAACCACCCAGGGCTGACAAATAAAAGTATCAAAACTAAAGTTGTTTCCTATAACTTTCTTTTTCTTCCAGAATAATAAAACATCTAATGGGTTACAATGGACAACAAGTCTTCTTTTCTTGGTTTTAGGATAGTTCTCTTGATGTTTGCAGTAATGCTGAGAATTGTGCTACAGTGAAAAAAAATATGTATGTAGCAGCTAAAACATGTGGTGTGAAACTAATCAATGTGTATAAATAAGTGCTGCACTTAACCGCTGTCCTATAGCAGAAATACTTATATATATATTTTCATTTGGGTGCAGTGTTGCATGACCACGCAATTGTCAGTTAAAGTAACGCAGAGCGGTATCGCAAAAAATGGCCTGGTCGGGAAGAGGGGTAAATCCTCAGGAGGGCAAGTGGAAACAAGCTCATGTAAAATGGACACGGTTACAATTACAAGGGTGATAATTTAAAGTAGTTCAAATTTAAATGTTTCAAAGTACATAATGTGCTCAAAGTACTGCAAAGTTCCTGATGTATATGGTGTTCAAAATAAAGTTGACACATGATTGCATTCAAATAGACAACACAATCTGACACAGTGGGGTTTATTTAGTAAAGCTGGTTCACTCAGACATTTTTGCACTTCTGCACAGAAAACAATCAGCTTTCAAGTTTTATTGCTAAAGCTTAAAGTGGAGCTCCACCCAAAAGGGGAAGTTCCGCTTTAATGCTTTGTCCCCCGCTCCCCATTAAGGATTGGCACCTTTGGGGAGCGGGTACCCGAATTTGACAGGTATTCGCTCCCACTTCCACTGCGATCACCTAGGTGATTGGAAGTGGAAGTTGTCCTCCCCTCCTCCCTCCCAGTAGTCTTCTGGGACACGTGACAGATCCCAGAAGACTACGGGGCCATTCACAAAGCGCAGCGCTTCTTATAAAAAATTGTTTTTATGATAACTGTTATGGTACACTGATGTTGTACATATCATATTGTAGAATCAGTATACCAAACACTTTTCCTGAAGAAGAAATGTTTTTTTCCTTGAAACATGTCGGGATATTTTGAAGACTACACTGCAGCTGACCAAGCTACACCTTCTTTGGCAGTGTTCTGTTGGTGTGTCTTCATATGTTAGGGTATATGTATTCTGTATCGTTCTTTGATTGTATGCAACATTACCTACCAATCCACATGTTTAGGTGGTTTTATGGACCTGTGTGGTCTTTTCGCTATAGGTGGTTTTATGGACCTGTGTGGTCCTTTTGCTTTAGGTGGTTTTATGGACCTGTGTGGTCTTTTTGCTCCTATCAGTATTATATACCTACCAATAAAGATTGATATTGCTTTTAAAATAGCCTGACCTTGCAAATACGAGTCTGCCTTTACAGTCCCAGAGGGATTATTTTTGCCAATTTTTGGTCTTTTCGCTGTTTCATGGGAGATATTGGCAGAGTCTCACATATATATTTTTTATGCTACAGATCACTTGATCTAATATCGTTACACTTTACTTGGGGGATAAGCATTATCCAGAGGCCCCTTATTTAAGGGGGCTTCAAGATTCTGAAGTCCACCCCAGCAGATCCCCACATCCACCCAGCAAGGGATGTGGGACAGAGGCCCATGTCCTCATCAACATTGGGACAAAATCCTTTGCCAGGGAGATCCACTAGCAAGGTATCCAACCCATGTTGAGGACATGAGGCCTAGTGTGGTTCAGAAAAGGGGGTTGCACCCTCACTGCTCCCCCTTTCATGGCTAGCCATTCTGTAATGCTTGGATCAGGGGCAGACTGACCATTTGGAAACTCGGGCACTGCCCGAGGGCCCAGGGTCAGTACAGAATTTGAAATCCTTGGGTAAATAAAATAGTAAACATATGTGCATTTGAACTGTGTATTCGGCTCTATTAATTGAAATTAGAACTGTGAGCTGTAGTAGGCTGCATCTTTGGGGATGCAACTCAATGGTCGTAATGCTTCAGGAATCGCTATACTTTTGGTGTTGAGAGAAAACCACAGTAGCTACAGAAAACTCACAATAGATAAGGAAGAGTATAGACTCTACAAAGAGTGCAGAAGGCCCTAGCAGAACTCATACTCAGAATTTGATCTATTGCTTTAGTAGCAACCTCTGATCCACGACTGTTGTCAAATTAGCATCTAAGAGGGGATTATACTCCTTTTAGGGTGGTCTCCAACCTGCTGCCAGACAGTTTTTTTCCCGGAAAGTATATAAAGTGTGGGTGGTGCAGCTAGTGTGGTGATGCATAGAAAAAGCAGAACTATGAAGACCTTTATTAGGTGGTAGTAACATAGGTGTGTGTTTCATTTTTACGCAGGCCCCAGTTTGAGCCTAGTTCGGTCTTGCAAAAGGAAAGGAGAGTAGCTTGGGGCCAAGACTAAGATGTCATTTGGAACTTGTAATAGTAGTTGCTATTAAGTAAAGCATTAAGAAAATGAAGTTCTGGACATTCTGTTACTGGGCGACCTGTGATGAGTGTAATGCCTAACATGGCATAGAGCAGGGGTCCTCAAACTATTGCAGACTGACCATTTGGAAACTCGGGCACTGCCTGAGGGCCCAGGGTCAGTAGGGGGCCCCATGAGATGCACTTGGTACCTTTTACATAGGCTTTTTTGAGTTTGTGCAAGGACACAGGGACCCCATGATCCCCTATTGCCCGGGGGCCCCATGAGTTGTCAGTCCGCCCCTGGCTCGGATAAGGGTCTGCTGTGAATTTTGTGGAGACTCCACGCTTTTTATTTTTGGTTTTGCATGGGTTTACCCATAAAACATTATACCAGATCCCTGTCTAGAACAAAGATATGGTATGAATTTTGGGGGAACCCCATGTATTTATGTTCCAACACTGTCATAGTTGTATGGTGTACAATAACAGCCACTAACTCTACAACTGCCTGTGTCCTAGCAACCACTGATGTCATCAGTTACTAGGATAATGACAGTGGACCCACAAAGCATCCTCAGTTTCAAGGAAGCAAGCAACTGCTTGCCTCCTAGCAATTAAAGACCCTTGTGGGAATTTGTCATTTATTATTACCACCACGACATGAATGACTTCTGGCTGCAGCCGAAGGTTTGCTTTGGTGGGCAGAAGAACACCCAACTTAGATCACCCTCACCCTGAACTGCAAACACACAAAGTTAAAGAGACCCTGGGTGGCGGCAAACCCCACCCATAACCAGAAATCACCATCCTGTGTACAGCCTGGCTCTGGAAGCCAAGGGATTCCACAGGGACACAGAAGTTGATGTAAGTACTTTTCTTTTTTTAGAAAAACTCACCTGCATTCCAGTCTTTTCCCCTTTCTTATGTCCTATGTAAGACTGTTTGCTTCCTCTAAATACATAAATAGGGCTTAACGGTGTACATGAGCTTATCAACTGAGAAAAGCAGAAAGCCAATCGCATGAGCAAGAAACTATGTACACAGTCTGTACACAGTTACATAGTATGAAGGATGCCCCCCCCCCCCCCCTGTTGCCAATGTTACGAAAAATTATGTTTCTATGACAATTTTAGAAACGTATAGCTAAGCAATTTTATAAGATCATCATAAATTAAAAGGTATTTTTACATAACAATAAATTGCAAAAAGCTTTGCATAGAAATTATACGTTATATCAGGTTTTTTTTCTTAAATGTGTATTTTTCTTTTAAAACCAAAATTCTCCTTATCTGTTGTCGTTTCCATATAACATTGGAAATGTCAGTAAAAATTGGAAATAAGGCCATCAAGTAAAATGACCACATAGATGTTGTCTCTTCAGTGTGATTTGTGGCAAAAAACGAGATTGGAAGGGCATAAGAGGGCATGTCATTAACTTTGCTAAAAGTCTCTCGTGCCCAAGTTACCTTCACTGTGAACGTTACTGCATCTCTACCAGTAAATCAGCCAGTGCTTATTATTCCACTGTAGGTGGTGTTAGTCGATAAGATTCTTCAAAGTTGACATCCTAATTTTTATAGATTCCTAGTTGTTATCTCGCATTTCCAAAGTTCATCTGGTACAACGATCTAAGAAAGGACCTAGTTATGAGCTTTCAATGCATCAGTAAATCTCTGAAAACCACAAGGCAGTCTCACGTCTAGAAGTAGGAAATGATAAATCTAAAAATATCATGTCATTTAGAGGAAAGCTTTTATACCAAGATGCAGACAGGAAACATATTTATCACACTGGCTTGCTAAATGTATCCCCTGCAGAATCACAAAATCTATTTTCCTGATGTAAATGCTTGCTTTGGTATCAAGGCTGTTCCTCAAAATTTACTTTACACAATCAACATTTCATTCCAAAAATGTAGTAATGATGAAAGCAGTTACCTGAATATGTATAGCAGGGAAAATTAAGTATTTTAATTCTAATTCTCCAAACTCAACTCTGCTCACAGTTATAAAAAAATATAGAGGTGGTCAAAGAGACCGTTTAAAAAGCACACATTGGGCTAGACTAGGTATTCAATCTAAAACAATGAAGTACAAAGTGAGTAAGTAAGGGTTCTTAGTGTTTTGCCCATCTTAGTCCCATTGGGTGACACCTGTATGGCAGATGCAATTAAATCATAAGACTTACCGTACTGTACAGAATTTGAAATCCTTGGGTAAATAAAATAGTAAACATATGTGCATTTGAACTGTGTATTCGGCTCTATTAATTGAAATTAGAACTGTGAGCTGTAGTAGGCTGCATCTTTGGGGATGCAACTCAATGGTCGTAATGCTTCAGGAATCGCTATACTTTTGGTGTTGAGAGAAAACCACAGTAGCTACAGAAAACTCACAATAGATAAGGAAGAGCATAGACTCTACAAAGAGTGCAGAAGGCCCTAGCAGAGCTCATACTCAGAATTTGATTCTATTGCTTTAGTAACAACCTCTGATCCACAACTGTTGTCAAATTAGCATCTAAGAGGGGATTATACTCCTTTTAGGGTGGTCTCCAACCTGCTGCCGGACAGTTTCAGCTGGACATCTTTTTTCCCGGAAAGTATATAAAGTGTGGGTGGTGCAGCTAGTGTGGTGATGCATAGAAAAAGCAGAACTATGAAGACCTTTATTAGGTGGTAGTAACATAGGTGTGTGTTTCATTTTTACGCAGGCCCCAGTTTGAGCCTAGTTCGGTCTTGCAAAATGAAAGGAGAGTAGCTTGGGGCCAAGACTAAGATGTCATTTGGAACTTGTAATAGTAGTTGCTATTAAGTAAAGCATTAAGAAAATGAAGTTCTGGACATTCTGTTACTGGGCGACTTGTGATGAGTGTAATGCCTAGCATGGCATAGAGCAAGGGTCCTCAAACTATTGCCCACCAAAGATATATACCTGGCCTGCCAGGCCAGCCGGGCCAGCCAAAAATAGCTAGGCTGCTCGTTAGGTCCTCGGCCACAAAGACCCAGCAAGTGGCAGCCTGGAAGCCCCTAATTTCACCTGCTGAAGCCAGAGGAGCAACAGGAGAGGAGGAAGAGAGCACACCAGGCACCGGGTACAGTGCATTGCAGTGTCCAGTGTGTTAGTGTACAGTGCATTGCGGTGTACAGTGTACTAGTGTACAATGCATTGCGGTGTCCAGTGCATTACAGAGTACAGTGCATTGCAGTGTCCAGTGTGTTAGTGTACAGTGCATTGCGGTGTACAGTGTATTAGTGTACAATGCATTGCAGTGTCCAGTGCGTTACAGAGTACAGTGCATTGCAGTGTCCAGTGCATTACAGTGTACAGTGCATTGAGGTGTCCAGTGTGTTAGTGTACAGTGCATTGCAGTGTACAGTGTATTAGTGTACAGTGCATTGCAGTGTCCAGTGCGTTACAGAGTACAGTGCATTGCGGTGTCCAGTGTACAGTGCATTGCAGTGTCCAGTGTGTTAGTGTACAGCGCATTGCAGTGTACAGTGTATTAGTGTACAGTGCATTGCAGTGTCCAGAGTGTTACAGAGTACAGTGCATTGCGGTGTCCAGTGCGTTACAGTGTACAGTGCATTGGGGTGTCCAGTGCGTTACAGTGTACAGTACATTGCGGTGTCCAGTGCATTACAGTGTACAATGCATTGCGGTGTCCAGTGCATTACAGTGTACAATGCATTGGGGTGTCCAGTGTGTTACAGTGTACAGTACATTGCAGTGTCCCGTGCATTACAGTGTACAGTACATTGCAGTGTCCAGTGCATTACAGTGTACAGTGCATTGGGGTGTCCAGTGCGTTACAGCGTACAGTGCATTGCGGTGTCCACTACGTTACAATGTACAGTGCATTTTAGAATATTGTATTGTTTTTTTCCTGTTTTTTTTCCTACAAATAAGATATGTGCGGTGTGCATAGGAATTTGTTCATATTTTTTTCAAACTATAGTCTGGCCCCCCAACTGTGTGAAGGTCAGTGAACTGGACCCCTGTTTAAAAAGTTTGAGGACCCCTGGTATAGAGGGTCCTCATGCCCTTGTGGGCCTGTGAGAGCAGATGACCAGTAACTTTTGCTGTGGTCCTTCAGGCATAAAACAGAGTGATGAGGATTTTGTGAGGGAGACTGGTCCAGGAGGCAATGTGCCCTTTGAGTTTCTATATTACTACAGGTTCAGCCACCCATTGACTGTTGGGTTGTTTATAATTTGGGGTCATATGGCCGTGCGCAACCTGATAGGCTTTGTGGTCACAGAATGGTGACGAGTGACCAAATTGTAAAGGAGGAGAAGGTATCAATACAGGGGGCTACAAGCACTATTGCAGTTTTGTATTCTGCTCTGTTTAGAATGTATCCAAAAAGGAGACATAGAAAGACTCATTTTAGAATAGGCTGAGAAACTCTACTGGATATCAGAAAAGTCAAAGGTCTGCACTTTACTTTGGGGAATATTCCTGTAATCCTACCAAACATTCAATGCTTTTCTGGACACTCTACAGTATTATCTCAAGCCCATCATAAGCCCTGCCCAGTTCACCTTTGCGAACTACAGAAAACCTCCCATGTATGGCATGGGGAGCCTCAAAAATGAAAGTAATGCAGCCACCATATCTAAGGATTGGAAAGCTGGATTGCAATACATTTTAGTTCTTGGGTTTAGGGCCTTGTTGACATTTATTTTGCCTATGTTAACCTCCTTGGCAGTATTCCCGAGTGTAGCTCGGGGTAGAATTTCTATACCAAGAACGGTAACCCCCAGCTACACTCGGGCTTACCATGCAGCGTTCTCTGGGGGTCCCTGCAGCACTTACCTTGTCCTTCGCTCCCACGATGGGTCCCCTGCAGCGTCCCCGTCCATCTCCTCCGGCGGATGCCGGCATCTGGCTTCCGTGTTCCGGTCCCTGTGACGTCGGAACGTTCGGGCGGCGGAACCGGCGGGAAATTTGAAATTTTTAAAAATGACATTTTTGCTGTCATTGCTTTTTCACTGCATTTCACATATATTTTGTCCCTACTGCTTTGTCCTGTGCCCTGCCTGCATTTTGACTGTTCTTTCTGCCTGGAAACTTAGAAAAGTCCATGGCGGCCAAAAAGCGTCCCTTTACGTCAAAAGCAGTTTTAGAACAGCGATAGTAAATCAGAACCACTTGCAGAATTGAGTGATAATGATTTGTGGGGAAATTCGTCATCAGACACTGAAAACGATTTTGCGACTTTGCTCAGCGATGTGCGAATTTGCCTCTGTATTTCAAATTTCAGTGTTTTTGGTTTGATTATATTATTGAATTAAATTTATTATTATTATATTATTATTTTTTATGATTATTTATTAAATTATAATTTATGATTTCGTGTTTCAAGTTTTATCATATCCGGAATGTTTAATAGACTCTTTTTCGGATAGATTTCAGTGAGTTATTCCTAAAAATTACAGCCTACAATAAAAAACTACATATTTGCATGCAAAAAAATGGTACCGCTTTCAGCACAAAAAATCGGAAAGAATCATACCGCCAAGGAGGTTAACAGTGGAAGTAACGGCAAATCCTAACTAATTCTACACCTTCTCTCAGCCACATTCTAAGCCTAATCTATCTAGCCCTGTAAAGAAAAAACCCACCATACTTACCTGTTCTGCAGCCACTCTGGTCTGGTTCCACACTGGCCTTCAGTGTGCAGGAGAGGCAGCCGACAACAGAAGCCCTATAGTAGCTTCATGGGTGACGTCACTTACCAGGCATTTCAGAGCCATTGTCAGCTTTCTCCAGCACACAGAGGGCACCTTTGGAGACCTTAACTTCCACTTGTTTAGTTTAAATAGTAAAATTCTTTGACTGGTGTCATCTTAACAATAGTAACAAATTTTGGGCCAACCTGTTTTACTGAATATTAACTGCTTAATATTTTAGATACCTATAGGTTAGAATAGATTATTTTTCCAAAGATCATTATATAACCATTTCCTCTGGTCTCTTATTCACTTCAAACAATTATATCTCCAAGTCTCAAAGATGACAGGCCTGTGTGCCTGAACTATTCTTTTATCTGGCACCTGTGCTGACCTGCAATTAGCGATAATACCAAGTGTTATGACCTTCTAAAATCAAGCCAAAACTGGACTGGACAAATCTTTCTACATCCATTGCTAACATTTCCTTACATGGAATTGCGAAAAAGAAAATTTCAACACATACTTATTCTTGGCTCTTCACATTCCATTTCAGCTTAAATTATTATGAAATATTTCTCATCTATGTCTCTAGATTACCACTATGCAGTCTAGAATTTCATGCTCTGTTTCTGGTACTTCAACATACCTCTTCTATTTTTTTTTTTACTTCCCATTACCAAAGGGTTGCACAATTTAGTAGATCACTACCACAATGTAATACGCATCAGAACAAACTGAATACTCACATTTCTGCAAGATGTTTCATTACATGAAACCTAGTCTGGAGGAAAAATTTAAATTTCCATTGCTTATATCTCTTATTTCTCCTTCTGAAAAACCTAGCTGTCATTCTCATGCAGTGGCTTCAGTACTTTGGATTTACTGTGACACAATTGACCTGTACCTAAAAATGTCATAGAAAAATGCTTTCCAACTCCAAAAAAAATGCAGCCTGAGCTTGTCTCTAGTCATAATTATGGTTACCTTTCAGCCTAACATTTCTGCTGCATAATATTTTTACAATAATATCTTCTCTTTGATACACATTGGAACTCTAATGTTAATGTTAATCGTGTTTTTATAATCTCTCATTTCTCTTTATTTGATTTGTATTGCAGGTACTATTACTTTTTGTGTAAATGAAATCCAAGGTTAAAAAAAAACAAAAATTAAAATTCATAAATGTCCTTCACTTTTGGAGAAATGTAAATTCAGCTATGCATGCCACTATGCATAAAGCATTTTATTATATAACTATTACATGTACAGATAACAATGCTTTGAAAACTCTGTGGGTCAGCACAGGGTTTATGAATGAATGAATGCTTTCTCCAAGCAGTTCAAGCTTTAGATACAGGAGAACACTTTGTTGATACCAAAAACCTCTAAGTGGCTTTCATAAGCCAGTAGGGGCCACTTTAGTAGCAAAATACATCATACATACAAGTTAAAGTTGTTGTAAACCTCAGGCAAGAAATATGAACAAAGCATATCCCTCTATAATGTGTACTTGTCTCAATTAATAGCACTAAGTGTCATTTCTGTCTGTTGCTTCCTCTGCTATTTGCATGAATCACTTCTGATAAGTTTTCCTGACACCAAGAGAAAAATGGTGACAGGGAGGGACCTCCAGCAGATTGACAGCCACAGCTCTGTTCCTGTGAGCTGTTTGAAGGGGCGCCTGTCCCTTCCCATATGGAAGAAAAATATATTTGAAATATATTTTAAAAATATTCTTCCCAAATATATTGCCATATATTTGAAATACTACAATTGTGGCCATATTCAATATATTTCAAAATATATTTCAATAAATATATATATAGTGCATGTTGAAATGTGTTTTTATTACAAAATATATGAAAAATATTTTTTAAAATATATTTCAAATATACTTACTGTATGCCTTTTTTCTCATTTTGTCTCTCATAGTTGAGGTCTACCTATGATGCCAATTACAGGCCTCTCTCATCTTTTTAAGTGGGAGAACTTGCACAATTGGTGGCTGACTAAATACTTTTTTGCCCCACTGTATATATATATATATATATATATAAATTATTTAAATATATTTTGAAATATATTGAATATGGCCAAAATTTTAGTATTTCAAATATATAGCAATATATTTGGGAAGAATATTTTTTAAATATATTTCAAATATATTTTTCTTATATGTGGGTTCCCTCCTATCAGCTCTCAGAGTGCATGTTGAAATACGTTTTTATTACAAAATATATGAAAAATATTTTTTAAAATATATTTCAAATATATTTACTGTATGCCTTTTAAAAATAGAAGTCTACATTTTTGTAATGCATTTACAAATATTTGTAAAAATATATGTTAAAATGACTTTTTTATATGTTAAAAAAAATCTGAAGAATATATTTAAAAAATATATATATTTTTAAAAATATATTTTTTACAAATATATTCTTCAGAATAATATATTATATATATATATATATATATATATTATATACAATCCAAATATACAAACAGCCCAGCAAGGAGGCACCTAGCTGGGAACACTCACAGTTCTGTGCAAACTGGTTGATTGGAGAAGGTTCTATTTTTATTATTAGATCTTTATTTTTATCATACAAATCTATTTCAAACCAACATTGTACCATACAAAAATCTATACATATGTACCTCCTCTATTCCCATATTTACCCCCCACTGTCCCCCTACCTCTTGTCTTCTAAGTCCTTCCGTTTACTTCTCGATCTTCTTTTGTTAATCTATCTTACTATTTTCCCTCCTTATTTTCTGTTTTTCCCAACTCCTTATTTATTTCCTTTTCTTTATTCCACTACATTCCAACCACTTCTAAAAATCTTTTTGATTTTTTCAAAATATACCATCCTTCCCAGGCCTTCTTAAATTTTTTGTATTTTGTCCTCATCTATATGGTATAATTCTTCCATCCTATACTGTGTATATACTCTTTTCATCCAATCTTTTATATTTGGGGATTTTGTTGTTTGCCAATATGGTTTTTGGCCATGTTTAAAAGATGGAACAATATCATATTTTTATATTGCTTCACCAAAAGCTCTGATTTATAAAATAGGCAAACCCACATGTCCATCTGATTCTCTGGATCTCTTGTATATATTGCACTATCTCCCTCCAAAACTCCTGTATTTGGGACATTCCCACCAGATATGTGCCAATATTTTTATGTTCCCACTTTTCCAAAAACGTTTGGGGTACCGATCCCTCTATTTCAGTAAGGATTCTGTACATCCTAGAGGTAGTGTGTTTTTGTGTTCTATTTGTACTCAACAATTGTTCTAAAGGATACAATTCTTCCTCGGTCCTTAGTGGTTTATCCACCCCTTTATCCACAATATCGTTTAAAAGTGCATTTCTATCAGTTATCCATTTCCCTGAAATATTATCATTCCCAGGTGGAAAAAATTTAGTTCCCGCCAATGGGATTGACAATGAATTAAACTTCAAATCCTTCTGCTTGCGTATTTCATCCCAAATAAATTCCGTGTCAAAGTGCTTGTATCCTCATCCCACGTACAGAATTCTTGTGGTATCCAAATATACTTATCTAATGGTGCCTTACTAAGTGAACTCTCCATTTCCACCCAACTTCTCCCCTGTGCATTATATATCCACTCAACAATTTGTGATAACACCGAATTATAATATCTCTTAAAATCTGGCATATTTAATCCCCCTTTTTTTTGTTACTGTATACAACTTCGTATTTAACTCGGTTTTCTGTTAACCCACACATATCTAAGTATCATTTTTTTTAAGAAACCTAAAAAAAGTCCCCGGAAGAGGTATTGGAAGCATGTTAAATTTGTACAAAATTTTTGGTACTATTATCATCTTAATTATATTTATCCAACCTACGCAGGACTGTTTTTCTGTGGAGGCTTTCCTCAATTCATCCTTTATCTCATTTATTAACAGAATATGATTTGCCTGATATAAATTTTTTATTCCCAAATACTTTAGTTCTTTATCTCTCCATTTAAAGGGGAATTTGTTTTGTAGAATTTGTTTCTCGGCCTTTGGGACATTTATATTTAAGATCACACTTTTTGAGGGATTGATTTTCAGGTTAGATAGCTCTGCATATTCTTTCAGTTTTCTCATTACATTTGGTAATGTTAATCTGGTGTTTGCTATATAGAACAGCATATCATCTGCATATGCTGCCACTTTATGCTCAATGTCCCCCATCCACATTCCCTTAATATCTACACTATTTCTAACAGTTGCTAATAACGGTGATTGGAGAAAGTTCTGATGCACATAAAGCATCTGTTTCCGAGGGCAGAATGCAGCCTGGCCGGTCTGAGCCAAATGAGGAAGATTCCGATGCAGGATAGCATGTCCCTAGCCTTTCCCTACTCGTCCTGAACCTTTCCCTGCCACTATTAAATCTCCTGGACACATCAATGAACTGTCCCTACGGTGGCCACTTGCAAGAAAGCACGCCAAAGCCTGGGCCAGAACTTAAATAGGGCCTGCTGACCCAAGATGGCTGCCAGGGTTACCTGAATGCAGTATATCCAACTGGAATACTGCCTAGGGGATTCAAGAAACTATAGAGAAACCAGGTTTCTCTTGACTTCTTCTCCAGCTGCAGTACCACTCCGGCTGCCAACTTCAGTGGAGAACAGAGACCACACCTGCCTACAAGTATGCCCAGGAACACTTATTTTAAAGTATCGTCTGACTGCAGACGAGTGGGGAAGGGGGACAATCAAATACGGGCATGGTTCAGTTCAACTGTGCCCATTGTGAGTACACCCTTAATATGTGCAAATCCCAAGACTGGCTAAACCGAGATAAAACGTTTTTGGCAGCTAACATAGTCCACATGCATATTTTTGCTATTTAACTGTAGCCCTCATTTTGTAGTCACCTTTTTCTTTTGAAACAGCCATCAAAATGTTTTGTGTGCACACCATGGTGCAGAGATACAAGGACTAGAGATGACAGAATGTTAGCTCTAGAATATATTTATTTCAGATTTGCACTGTGCACACAGTTGTAACTATAGCCGTAGCCTGGCAGATTTTGAAGTACAGGAGGCCAAGTATTGCTTGGCTACATAATGATCTATCTAGGTGGCAATAACATTTTTCAAAGACATTTGTACTGTACCGTATATAATGTATATGCATTGTAACATTTTCATGAAAGTAATCACTATGCTACAGTGCAAATTACAGCTTTAGAATGACAGAATGACAAAGGGCTTAGCATTGTAAAACTATCATAAATTAATAATCATCCTGCAAATATAAGACACTAAAAGCTTATGCATATCCATACATTTTTCACAAGTCATCTTGTGAATAACCTGGAAGGACCATAGCTCATGCACTTTAAATAATGACACCAGTCAGAATTCTGGCATCCCTAACTACTGTACTTCAAAAGTACTTCAGAAAAAAAGAAAGCAATTTTTGGCAATGTCCTTAAAGTAGTATTAAACCCTCAGTGTTTCTTAGTTTAACCACTTCAAGACACGTACACCCCTTCCACTCCAGGCCAATTTCCAGCTTTCAGCACTGTAACACTCTGAGTGACAATTTCTCAGTCATGTAACACTGTACCCATATAAAATGTTTATCATTTTTTAAAAACCGATAGAGCTTTGTTTTGGTGGTATTTGATCACCACTGGGTTTTTAATTGTATGCTAAATAAATGAAAAAATACCAAAAATTTGGAGAAAAATAAAATCATTTTTTGCGTAGTTTTTGTGATAAAATTTTGCAAATAAATAATGTTTATTCATAAATTTAGGCCAAAATGTATTCTGCTACATTTTTGGGGTAAAAACAACCCAAAGCAGTGTTTATTATTTAGTCTGTGTGAAAACTATAGAGTCTACAAAGTATGGGATATATATTTGAAAATAGATCAGTTGAGACCCAAAAATGCCGGGCACTGGTATGATGTATGGCAGTGATCAGGACACTGGTATGGGCTATGGCCATGATCAGGATGTTAGCATGAGCTATGGGGGTGATCCGGTGCTGGTATGGCATATGGAGTGATCTTGATGCTGGTATGGGGTATGGCAGTGATCAGGATGCTGGTATGTGGTATAGCAGTGATCAGAACACTGGTAGGGAGTATGGCAGTGATCAGAGCTCTGATATGGGGTATGGCGGTGATAAGGGCGCTGGTATGGTGTATGGCAGTGATCAGGACGCTGGTATGGAGTATGGCAATGATCAGCACACTGATATGGGGTATGGCGGTGCTCAAAACGCTGGTATGGAGTATGGCAGTGATCAGGACGCTTGTAAGGGTTATGGCAGTGGTCAAAAAACTGGTATGGAGTATGGCGGTGATCAGGACACTGGTATGGAGTATGGCGTGATCAAGACACAGGTAATGGAGTATGGTGGTGATCAGGAAACTTGTATGGGGTATGGTGGTGATCAGGACACTGGCATGACATATGGGGTGATCAGGATGCTGGTATGGCGTATGGGGTGATCAGGATGCCGATATGGGGTATGGCAGTGGTCAGGATGCTGGTATGGGGTATAGCAGCGATCAGGGCGCTGGTATGGTGTATGGCAATGATCAGGGTGCTGGTAGGGCTTATGGCGGTGATCAGGACATTAGTATGGTGTACTGTGAGCACTGGGACAGGTGACAGGTGCTGACTGCATTATTTATTAGGGACTACACTGGGGCATTGATTAGGGACACTGGGGTGTCTGGCACAGTAGTCTGTGAGTGTACATGCAGCCTGACAGGCAACATCAATTCTCTCTGCTCTCACAGTGAAAGAACCAATGCTTAGTTTCACTTTCTATTGTTTACTATTTGATTGCTGTGATTGGACACAGCAATCACATGGTAAAACACCATGTAATCACCTGGACATAGCGGTAATGTGATCCGATGTGTCGGGTGACACATGCATCACCAGGCTTCCAGGTGCGTGCTCTGTGATATACAGGTACTTTAGCCGCATCGGCACTGTTTCCTGTCTGCTGTCTATAGACTATCGGCAGATGGGAAGAGGTTAATACACTGAGCGCAATACAATAAAAATTCCCCAGTAACCTATTTGTTAAAATTATTACCCCAGCACTTGCAGTTTACAACTTTCGATGCTGCTGGCTCCTGCTGTCTCGGTCCTGCTTACCTGAACTTCTGGTCTTCACAAGAATGAGTTAACATTGTCGGCATTTATTTTTTATATGGCACAAAAAAAAAACCGCACAGGCGATCAAATACCACCAAAAGAAAGCTCCATTTGTGGGTAAAAGGAAGTAAATTTAATTTGGGTGCAGCGTTGCATGATCGCGTAATTGTCAGTTAAAGTAACGCAGCGATGTGAAGCAAAAAATGGCCTGGTCAGGAAGGGGGTAAATCTTCTGGAGGGCAAGTGGTTAAAATGGATTTATTTGGAAATGGTCTGTGTTTGAATTTCAATAAAACTGTGGCCTTGCCTCGTTTCCAACTAAATTATTCTACGTGTGTTTTCTTCTATGGGCAGGGTTAAGGTAATATCAGTTGGGATTCAAGCCTATGCTCCGCAGCAGTCATGAACTGTTTGCTTCACTAACAGATGTGCCCGCTGTCAGTGCCGTATAAACTGCATAACCATCAGTTACATACAGTATACAGAGCTGTGTTCTGGCAGTGGTATGGGCACTTCCCATCACACTCACAGAACAAAATACAGTTGGACTGAACACTGCTCAGCCATTCACAGGAAGCATTGTATTTCATCAATGAATACAGAGCTTCTTTTGATTGGCTGAGGTGGAGAGACAGGTGGATGACATCATGATCTCCACTTCAGCCAATCATAGGAAGCCCTGTATTCATGGATGAAATACAGGCTTCCTCTGAATGGCCAAGCACTGCCTTATCCAGTGCTGTGTGTGACAGTTCCCTTCCCACAGCCAGACATACTGTAGCACTGTATATTGTATGTAGCTGATGCTACATACAGTTTATGTAGCTCTTATAGCGAGCCCATCTGTTAGTGAAGCAAACTATACTGACAAGAAACTTGGCCTTGTTTACACCACTGTTGCTCTCTGGAGAGCAATCCACATTCAGATCACTCTTCAGAGAGCATTTGACAGGCCTTGCACACAGTTTTGGGTGGTTACAGGCCTCTATTTAGTTTGAAAGAGACAAAAAGCCTCTTTCTCTTGAATATGGTACTCATATGTTATAGAACCTTTATTCCTTTTTCCAGTCTTGACTCAAACAGAAATGCCACACTTTGCTACTTTTTTAGGGGTCTTTTACACTTGCTTCAAATTTAACATATATTAAAGCGTCTACCGCTTCATCATTATTATTATTATTATTTTTATACAGGATTTATATAGCACCAAGTTTGCGCAGCGCTTTACCAAAAAGCATGCATTTTTTATGTGTTTTTGATACTTCAGTGATGCTTCGGTGATGCTTTTTTGAGGATTTAATGAAGTTTGGCAAAAGTCCTGTATGTGTGTTTATTTTCAATTTGCTTTAAAGGGGCCCAGTAAAAGCCCAGCACAGTAGTATCCCTACTCAGCAGATCCCCAGTTCATTAGTACCCCTGTTCAGCAGATACCCAGCTCACTGTTATCCTCATTCAGCAGATCGCAAGCTTATTAGCACCCTCATTCAGCAGATCTCAGCTCAGTAGCATCTCCAGCTCTGCTGATCCCCCACTCAGTAGTAACCCTCAGCTCTGCTGATCCTCTGGTTTGCTGAACTTCCTCTGTCTCTGGTCCCAACTCACCTCCCATGTGTGACATTGCTAGTTTCTTTTGCTCTGGTCCCCTAACTCTGCTGATCCTCTGATGCTCAGATCTCTCTCTGGTCCCCGTTAGTGGTTCCACTGTAGTCCAGACCCCACTCACCTTTCTGCTGCTCCACGCTGCACACCAGATTTGACATCTGCACCAGACACTCCCAGAATATATACACATGCACTGGAAGTGGTTCCTTTCCAGTTCACTTGTTGGTTTACCAGTATATTCTGGGATATCTCATATCTACAATACCTACAAAACAATGCGAAGATAAAGCTGAATAAAAGCCTCTCAAAAGCTGCAGGTCCTGTAAGCCACCTTTGTCATAGACTTCTATGGTGGCTTTGAAGACCTAATATACTCACAAACCAAGGTATGTACAAGCTCATCAGAACAGGTCCAGGTACAGAATGCCAGGATTCATGCATATCATCTCAACACATCAAATGGAGGAGTTGTATAGGTCTAGAAGTTCAACACGTTTCAAGGGACATGCCCTCTTCCTCAGAGCCAGCTTAACCTCTTGCCCTCCGCCTGCTATTTATAAATGGCAGGGCGGTGGCAGTCCAGGGGCGGGTTGCCGTTCCTAAACGGCACCCGCCTTTTCTAGCTGTGCCCGCTCCCTGGGAGCGCGCACCACCGCGATCCGGTGTCCGCTGTGTCCTCTGGACACAGTGAAACACTGATTGGCGAATCAGTGATCACATGCAAAGTAGTAAGCAAGATGTCACTTGTGACATCATTGCTTACTACGTGTGAAATCTGTGAAAGATCACAGAGGTCACATGGTACAAGGCTATTCACAACAGCCTTGTACCATGTGACAAGCTGTGACCAATCACAGCTCACTCAGTACTTCTCAATGACTGCAAGAATGCAGACAGAGAGAAAGAGAAATGATTGCTTTTACATCCTATATGGGTGTAAAAGCAATCAGTGTAAAAAAAAAAAAAAATCTTCATCACCCCCCACAAGTAGTACAGTGTCACAATGGTGACACTGTACTGCTAGGGTGACAGTATGTAAAAAAAAAATAAAAATAAAAAATAATATAAAAAAAATAAAATAAAAATGTAATAAAAAATGTTTAAAAATTATAATTTTGGTTATAAACTAATTTGGATTTTTTTTTTTTTACTAAAAAAAAACGGAATAAATTTTGGCCAAGAGTTATGATGAAATATTATTTATTTGCAAAATTTTATTTAAAAAAAAACACTTTTTTAAAACATTTTTGGACTTTTTCATTTACATAGTAAAAAAAATTTAAATCCCAGCGGTGAATAAATACCACCAAAATAAAGCTTTATCTGTCTCAAAAAAATGGTAAAAAATTCATATGGGTACAGTATTGCATGACTGCGCAATTGTCATTCAAAGTGTGATAGCGCTAAAAGCTGAAAATTGCCCTGGACAGGAAGGGGGTAAAAGTGTCCAGACAGGAAGTGGTTAATTGAATGAGTCATGTTCAGCAGGCAGTACTGCCCACTGAACATGACAGTGGTGATCATTTTTGCCCAACCACGATACAAAGCATTGAAGCCACAGCGTATGTACTCCCTCTCCGCTGCCTTTGAAACATAAGGGGGAACAGTTGTGAGATGGCAAAAACATGGCTGACCTACACAGTTTTGTCAACCACCCCCCCCCCCCCCAAACAGAAGCACAAGTGAGGCCTTGGAATTTAACCCACAAAACATTTTATACCAATATATTTCCTTTAAATTGGATATTCAAAATAAAAGGTTTAGTGCAGTATAAAACCTTTGGTAGATAATATTACATTCTTAACAGGTCTACATGAGACCACAAAAAAAAAAAAGAAAAAGAAAAGGATAACGGAAGAGAAAAGAGGGATGGAGAAAAAGTCCCTCCAAATGAGGGTCAGTTAAGAACTATGCATTGTGCTACATTTTCTAGAAGCTGATATTTATCTCTAGGATATAGCATACCCAATGACATAAAGCAGTTCCCAAAATCTGGCTTGGCTCTATATTATAGCAGCCTTAGATCAGCCTAGGACACAAAATGCACTACACAAAACTTTCTGCTCATACTCCGTTTTATAAGAGCTCTCAGCCAGAATAAAGAAACGTGAAATAGAGACATTCGGTCCAATGAGAATAAAATATTTGACAGACTAGTATCTCAGCCGTTTCTCTCCCACAGTAGCAAAGTCTGAGCTGACACAGTAAAAGGAACATAAAAAAATGTGCCACTTCATTTGACCTTCAGCTTCTCTAAAGCCTTGCAGGTGTTATGACAGTAGTCCCATGCTCCACAGAGGAAGATTATTAAAAACCTCTGGCTGGGGGAGAGCTGGAGATGTGAGCCATGTATGGCACATCAGTGACTTGTGCCGGGCTCTTTCTGTAATAGCTCTCTTCCTCGGTGAGCAGAGATTGTTTCTGTGCAAGATGCAATACCCGTCGCATTTCAAACTTTAGCCGCTGGCAAATCTGTCACATCAGGAGCATTCCCCTATTTCTCTGACAGATTGGCCTAAGGCTGGAAGTTAATCTTATATGTCAGAAGAGTAGAAGGATAGAGAGAACACAATTACTGCACTAGGGCAACAATATTAAAACAATGTTCCAGAGAAAAGAAACACAAATGAGTTCCAACATATTCTTAATGTGCCATGATACTCCAGCAGGGGAATAATTAGAGTTTATATAGCAGTTCCATGACTTGTAGAATCTCCACAGTACAGAACTATTAACCACTTTTAAAGTATTGTGCTGATGATATTCCAAAGATACGACTCATTAGTACATGAAAAGTAAATGTACTATAGCACTGCCATTATATGCATAACCCCTTACACCGAAACAAAACAAATTGCCAAATACAATTGTTAACTATATATAAAGTTGTTTGCCAAATCAGAATAGTTTTTTTCCCCCATATCCAATAGAGAGGGAGCACCATTTATGATTGTCATATACATTTGCAAGAAAAAGTATGTGAACCCCTTGGGATTACGTGGAGTTTTGGATGAATTGGGCATAAAATGTGCTCTGAACATCATCTAAGTCACAACAATAGAAGAACACAGTCTGCTGAACATAATACTACACAAACATTAGATGTTGCCATGGTTTAATTGCACATAACATGTAAACATTCACAGTGCAGGGAGGAAAAAGTATGTGAGGCCCTAGCTTAATGACTTCTCCCAGAGCTAATTGGAGCCAGGAGTGAGCCAACCTTGACTCCAATCAGTGTGATGATATTGGATGTGTTGCTGACAGCTGTCCTGCCCTTAAAAAACACACACCTGTTTTGGGTTTACTGGCTTCAAGAAGCACTGTCTAATGTGAACCATGCCTCGCAGAAAAGAGCTCTCAGAAGACCTACGATCAAGAATTGTTGACTTGCATGAGGCTGAAAAGGGTTACAAAAGTATCTCCAAAAGCCTTGATGTTCATGTGTCCACGGTAAGACAGACTGTCTACAAATGGAGAATGTTTAGCACTGTTGCTACTCTCCCTAGGCATGGTCGTCCTGTAAAAATGACTGCAAGAGCACAGCGCAGAATGCTGATTGAGGTAAAGAAGAATCCCAGAGTGTCAGCTAAAGACCTACAGAAATCTCTGGCACATGCTAACATTTTTGTTGACACATCTACAATAAGGAAAACTTTAAACAAGAATGGAGTACATGGGAGGACACCACGGAGGAAGCCATTGCTGTCCAAAAAGAATATTGCAGCACGTTTGAAGTTTGCAAAAGAGCACCTGGATGTTCCACAGCATTACTGGCAAAATATACTGTGGACAGATGAAACCAAGATTGAGTTGTTTGGGAAGAACACACAACACTATATGTGGAGAAAAAAAGGCACAGCACACCAACATCAAAACCTCATCCCCACTGTAAAACATGGCGGAGGGAGCATCATGGTTTGGGGCTGCTTTGCTGCCTCAGGGCCTGGACGGATTGTTGTCATTGATGGGAAAATTAATTCCAGAGTTTATCAAGACATTTTGCAGGAAAACGTACGACCATCTGTCCGCCAACTGAAGCTCTGCAGAGGATGGGTGATGCAACAGGACAATGACCCAAAGCATACGAGTAATTCAACAAAACAATGGCTGCAACAGCACAGAATACGCCTTCTGGAGTGGCCCAGTCAGAGTCCTGACCTCAACCCGTTTGAAATGCTGTGGCATGACCTTAAGAGAGCGATTAACACCAGACATCCCAAGAATATTGCTACACTGAAACAGTTTTGTGAAGAGGAGTGGTCCAAAATTACTCCAGATCGTTGTGCAGGTCTGATCTGCAACTACAGGAAACGTTTGGTTGACGTTATTGCTGCCAAAGGAGGGTCAACCAGTTATTAATTCCAAAGGTTCACATGCTTTTTCCTCCCTGCACTGTGAATGTTTACATGTTATGTGCAATTAAACCATGGCAACCTCTAATGTTTGTGTAGTATTATGTTCAGCAGACTGTGTTCTTCTATTGATGTGACTTAGATGACGTTCAGAGCACATTTTATGCCCAATTCATCCAAAACTCCACGTAATCCCAAGGGGTTCACATACTTTTTATTGCAGCTGTACATAGCAAATTTATTTCAATGTCATCCCTTAAACCAGCTTGAAATCACTAAAACAATCAAATACATCAACACTTTACATATTTAAATACAATTCAATAAGAACATAATTAGCAGAGGTGTGGGTGCAAAAGAGCCTTGCTTCTAGTGGGGCCCTTAGATAAGACCTGCATAGTGATATCAAAATGACCAGCATCTAGAGCAACTGTTTGGCAAAATGGGGCCCCCGGGCAATAGGGGATCATGGGGCCCCTGTGTCCTTACCCAAACTCAAAAAAGCCTATGAAAAAGGTACCAGGGGCATCTCATGGGGCCTCCTACTAACCCCGCGCCCTCAGGCAGTGCCCAAGTTTCCAAATGGTCAGTCCGCCCCTGGCCACAAATATACTTTCATATTAAGTACAGACACAGTCATAGCGTTATCAAAATGTCCAGCATTTGGAGCAACTGTTTGGCAAAATGGCATCCTCGAGATGACAGAATTTGTGGATTTGTGGTACAGGAGGTAATCCAATGACTAAGGTCCATACTACAGAGAAACCCATAAGTGTTAGGATCAATTATAGAAGTTTCTAATTATAACAAATAAAACTCATCTTTTACCCTGAAGACGTGTGTCACGAATATACTTTCATACAGACACAGTCATAGCGGTTGATGTTAAGCAAAAAGTAGAAGCCTTAAACTTTAAGTGGAAGGAAAGTCAAAACCTTACTAAGCCTAAATTTACTCCCACCCTCATTCTAAGCCTAATCTATCGACCCTGTAAAAAAAAGATGTCTATACTAACCCATTCTTAAGTCGCTCCAGTCCAATCACATGACCGGCTTCCAGAACCAACTTCAGTGTAGAGGAGGGACGGCCGGCAATCAATAACCCATAGTAAGCCTATGGGTGATGTCATGGCATGGGCTCGGCAGCCATTATCAACAATTTCTCCTCTACACTGATACTCTGGAGAGATCATGTGACTGCACCGAAGCGTTCCCTCAGAATAGGTAAGTATATACTCTTTCCTTCTACAGGGTAGATAGAATAGGCTTAGAATGGTGGTGGGAGTAGATTTAAGCTTAGTTAGGCTTTGACTTGCCTTCCACTTTAACTGTATCTGAGCACCACATACTGAAAATTCTATTTAATTCATTTTTAATATTCAAAGAAAACTCTGGGATTCAAAACATCATTTTGGCCCAGGCCAGAAACCAAGAAGCAACTAAAGAAATGGGAAAAAAAGGTTAAAAGATAATATACTTTCCTATCTCTTTACTAATTCTAGCAGCATAAGGATTAACAATGTTAATATTATTTATATTGATTTACAGAGTTTAGTTCCACTTTAAATTCAGAGGCCCTGTTTCATATTTTGCACTTGTCAAGCTATAGCACTGTTTATATGGCAAATACTGAAGCATTGTTAATAAAAATTATTTATAAGTACCGGTAATTGGTTTCCATAACATAGACTGACTTAGACTGAGACATCCTGCTAGAAGAATAAAATCAGCAATAGCTGCATGCTGGAGGAAATGCTACAAGTTGGTTTAGGTGCAAATAAACAGCATTTACTAACATTAATCTTTTCACTAACAAAAAAAAAAACTGGGCCAGTACAGGATAATCCTTCTACTACCAGACAGCTAAAGGAAATTTCCATTTGATGAGCTAGAGCTTGACAAAAGGGAAAAAAGAATGAAGTCCTGGTTGTGGTGAAAGGTAGAAACCACCTTTGCAGAAAGAAAGTCCTGGGCTTTAACATCACCTTGTCCCTATGCAAAACCAGAAAAACGTCCTTACAGGATAAGGCCGCCAGTTCAGACACTCACCTCGCAGAGGTAATGGACACAAGGAATACCATCTTAGGCATGAGAGTAGAAAAAGAAATGCTTCCATGGGGTTCAAATGGTGGTTTCTAGAGTGCAGAGAGAACCATATTCAGATCCCACTGAGCAAACAAGGAAGCTACTGTACATAGAAGACTCCTATACAAACATCCCAATCAAGGAGTAAGACATCAGTGGTCTCTAAAACAAGACACCACTACCTTTGATAGTGGTGAGGAACAAACACTGCTCCAGACCCAGCTGTAGGAAAGATAGGATTCATCCTGCAAAAAAAAACTACTAGGGTAGAAGCATCGAGAATCACACTAACTGAATGTGAAGTATTCAGTGATACATGGGAAGTAGACTTCCTACCTTACTCAAACAGCCTTATCGGGTATACTACATCTGCCTGGGCCAGTCTGGAACAATGAGGATCACAGAAATTCTCTACAGCTTAGTTATGTGAAGCAGACAAGGAAGAGGTTTCAAGGGAGAAAAGGCATAGATCAGGGTGCACTGATCCCATGGAGTCAGCAGATCATCCTCTGCTTCAACAAACCTATCTACTTTGCTGTTGAACCTTGAGGCCCACATACTGTGTCACCAACCTCAGACGCAGGTTCTAGAACACCTCCGGGTGTAGGTCTCCTACTCAGGAAACAGACTGGCATTTGTCGTGAATATTTTATAAAAGATAGGAAGGATGGACTTCCCTGATTCCAGAGCTAGACTTATGAGCCACTAGGACTAGGGACAAATTGGTCCTCAGTGTCGAAGGAGTCAGTCTGTCAAGGGACTGGATTGACTTGTCCCACAACAACAGAATGTTGCATTGTAGAAGTCTGGAGTGAAACTGGGAAAATGGAACTGCCTTGAAAAAGCCTATCATTAGACTTGAGACTCTCATGCAAAAACAGGGTTGGACGATTCCTGGACTGGAGAGCCTGGACCTAAGATTGCAGTGTCTGTAGATTCTCCTGTGGAGGAAACACTCAAGCACACTGTCTCCAGCACTAGACCCAAATACTCCAAACGATAAGTTGGTTCCAGCAATGATTTTTGAATGTTCAGTGTTCTTCTGAACTACTATAATGTCTGGAAAGTCAATGCCACAAGGTCCAACAGAGCCTGCACCAACTGCTTCCCAAACAGGAGTTCATATAAATATCCTACAATGGGGATGCCACAAGAGCAAAGTAGGGCTAGTACTGGATCCAGTACCCAACGAGGAGACTAGAGATCGAAGGGCAGGGCAACAAACTGGCAATGCAAGTGTCTCAGAGCAACTTGCAGAAAATGCTGGTGAACTGAAAAGATGGAGAAATGTAGGTACACTTCACCCACCCACTCTGGAAATTGGTAGCACACCTTTATGCTGAGGAAGATTTGACTAAGGTTTTGGCACACTTTTTGAGCCCCGGACCTAGAGGGAGCTAGCTTGGGGGTCTGGACGTGGATGGTGTGGAAGTGGAGAAACCAAACAGACATTTCCAACCGAGGGGGAAAAGGCTTTTCAATCTGTTCTATAGGCTTTGTCCACTGAGGAGAATGGGTATTCTTGGCATCTGTAGTGTCTTTGATAACGGAATACAGAGTAGATGCAAAAAGACATTGCCCCTCAAAGTAGAAAAAAGGGGAGGAGCCAGGTAACAGGAGGGCTGGTGTATCGGAGATACCACAGGATGCTCAGCACAGAGTACTTGTAATCACAGTGTCTGTATTTAGCGGATTTACATCTTTGTTCATGTGAGTGCAATTTTAATACTCTATTTGGCTTTTATAATATACTACACTATGGTAACCTCCTTTCTGCTTTTAGCTCCATTCTGCAGACCTTTAACAATGGGATTCTATTATCATTCACGGGCAGTGGAGGAGAGAGGGAGACCTGGGATCTTAAGGAGACATCCATACAGACCCCCAGGGAAGGGGAAAAGCATGCTTTGACCTGTTTATTTAACAGGTCAATACCTTAAGGTGAGGGTCCAACTTATACACACGAGTTTGGTGGTGCACATCAAATTATTTCCTTACAGCACCGGGGAAACAGGTTCACTCACCAGCAGGAGAATCTTAATTTTGAATTAATCTATTGTATATTAGAAGATATATATTTTGGACTACGATTGGCATGTTTCACAGACTGTTTTTATGTAGGTGGACTCACGTGTGACTAGTTTTTTCACTAAGGGATTTCATATATATATGGTGATGTTATTGTTTCACTACACATGATTGACTGGTAATAACAGCAGTGCAAAACAATTTACTTTTTTATATTATTTATATGTGATGAACAACCACATACAGTACAGTGATGGCAACAGAATTCCAGGCTGCAGGCGTTGGCCACATCAGTAGATGTACTACAAGCAGCCCTGAAGTTGTTAGCAGAAGGTGAATTGGGGGCATCCAGTACAGTGATGCTGTCCTGCCCCCATGTCTAGAATCAGACATCTTGCAACATTGTGCTAGTAAGTAGTAAGGAAACATAAGGCACAGGGTACAAGACAACACTTTAGGTAACCACAAAACCAAGACAACCATAGCAAGTGAAGGTCAGGAGATGGCCAATCCCTATACGTGGGCAGAGAGAAGAGAATAAAGTTCCTCATTTTTCTTTGCAAACCTGTAGCTGCAGTGAGAAGATGCTTGCTCAACACGGCATGGCGGGAAAGAGAGCAAGCATGCAACACTCCTGCCAGTGGACTAACTCAGTGCTTATCCCCACAGTGTTAACACCTTTTGCAGTAGGAACAGGAGGCTCAGATCTGCATGCTTATGGGACCTTGGCCAATCCCCTGGAAGAAGGCTGGGCATGGTGACCAAGGCAACCCTTACAAATCACAGAGCTTGGGAGCAGAGTCAGTGAGTGGCAAGTGGAAGATGGACTGAGGGGAAAGCTGTAGTGAGGAGCCTGGGAGGGGGTCCCAGGGAGGTCCCATCGTCTCCTCCAGAGGATGGCCTGTGAAGCAGGGAAGGAGCCAGCCCAGCATAAGGCCTGAGGGCCTGAGGGGAGCCACCAACCCACCAAGCTAACAGGGAAGGACAGAGTGAGTACTCCTACACCTCCTGGGCCAGATAAGGGGAGAGAGCGGTCAGGTGCAATACCTAACTAGTCTTCATCCAGGACTGTGCTGAATTTACAGCTCTTGGGCCCCATTGCCCAGGAATACCTTCAAGGTAGCTGAGTGAAGAGGAGGAATCATCCAGAGTCTGAGGAGGTACACCAGATAGCCTTTTGTTTTCTCAAATGAGAGACTGTTGCTATCAACATTTTTATACATAGTTCATTGGGCATCCCATATACCCGTAGACCCCATCCAAGTTCTAAACCCTGCAATAAAATCACAAAACCAAGCTCAAGTATTATTTAATGACTCCTGTGTGTAAAGTGTGGAAGAAAATGTGTGTTGCTTTAGGGGGACTCAAAACTCATTGACTCCTAAGGGGGTAGTGCTACACATAGGTTAGTCTGTTACACAGCAGAACTGAAGAAAAGATGTCTATCCTCTTAGGACACAAGCAAAAAACAAGACATGCTGGTAGTATGAGGGGGTTATTCTAAGCTGACCTATAATTTTTCATTTTATTGTGGGAGTCCAATCCTCCTGCAGATTACTGAATAACCTGAAGGTGAAAGGCTTCCTGTGTTCTTCAGTGGAAAAAAAAGAAATATATATTTTTATTCCCCCACAAAGTCAACTGCTCTCCTACCTCTCAATTCAATGTGCAGAATATGAAATAAAAATTCCAGTTTGATAAAGTGTATCACTGGGACATTATTACACATATTGGCATTGTTTGTCTTCTGCTTTGGCATTTCTTGATTTTGTTCTGTCAAAATTCACATTCACCTTTAAAGTGACTGCATTAATCCTTCCTCTCCAGCAACTCTCATTTAACAGACTGTACAAGTCTAATCTGAAATATATAGCATTGTTTTGCTTCCAGAGTAGATTGGAATACTGTAAGTGAGTATCACAGGGAAACTTGTTGCTGAAAACCAGTGTTCATTAGTACTACTTCAATGTTATTAAGTGTTGGAATATTATGCACATTCAACTAGTTTTCTTTTTTGTTAACGAAAACCTGTATAGAGGCAAATATGGGAACTACTATTGGTTCTTTCTTAGAATTCTAATTGCCTGGCTGTCTGTGGTTTTATTATGTTGTTCTTAGTAGAGCAGGGCCCTCGATCCCCTCATGTTTTGCATTGTATTGGTTTTTTTTTTTTTTTTATAAATATTTATTAATTTTCCAATTCATATACAAAACATTTCAACATTTCTATTAAAATAATTATCACAAACGTTTTCTCTTCTTACATAAATTATCCCTGTATATGACTTTCTTTTCTTACCCCCCCCCCCTCCCCTACTCCCCCCCCCCCCTCCACCCCCCTATCTCCTCCACCCCCTCCCACGCTCAACATTCTCTTTACTCTCGTTACCTCCATATTATTCTGTTGTTTCTAAATCCCAGTTCTAAACCAGCTTCCAGGAATATTATCTCTTCATATATTTCACCTTTTCTCTGTATTCTTCCCAGCCTTTCCATTTTTTTTATATAACTCCAACTTGTCCTCGTGCGTATAATACAGTCTTTCTGTCCCAGCGATCTGATTTACTCTAGCCATCCATTCCTCCTCAGTTGGCACCTCTTTTTTCTTCCAGAACCTGGGTATCAGACTCTTTGCTGCAGTCAAGTAATGCCATATCCCCAAACTCTTGTATGTTTTCACTGAGAGTTCTGAGATATGGAAGAGACATAATTCTGAATCTAATCCTATATTAATTTTAGTGATTTTCCCTATCAAATGAACTATCCTCCGCCAGAACACCTGTATTTCTGGACACTCCCACCAGACATGATACCACGTGCCCTCCTCTCCACAACCTCTCCAACACACCCGTGATATTTCCATGTTCATCTTGTGCTCCACGTTGGGGGTAATATGCCATCTATTCAAACACTTAAAATGTATTTCTACTTCCCTCATACTAATATTTTCGTGAATTAATGTGAACATTTTCCTCTGCTCCTCCTCCTCTATTTTTCTCCCCATATCTCTTTCCCATTTCTCTATGTGCGTTAATTTTGTGTCTGTGTCAAGTTCCATTAATATCTTGTGTATTTTTGCCAATCCGTGTCTACCATTTCCCCGTGACTCAAATATTCTCTCAAATGGATTCCAATCTTTTCTAGTTCTTATAGGCTTTGGAAGGCTTTCAAAAAAGTACTTCAGTTGGTAATATCTTAGTCTATCCATCTTATTAAAGACTTCACCCTTTTTTTCCTCCATGTCCCTATATGACCCTATTTCCTCTCCTACCATTATATCTCTCAATTGCGCCTCCTGTTTTATAATCCATTTCCCTGCTATACTATCCTTACCCGGGATGAAACATTTTGTGTTTCTAAGTGGTATTAATTGTGAGTTAAAAACCCACCCCTTTTGTCTGTGTAGTAAATCCCATTCTTTTAAAACATTAAGAGTGTACGTGCTTGTGCTCTCCTCTAATTCCCTATATAGTGCGGGTACCCAAATATTTTTACTTAAACTTATTCCACTCAGTGCTATTTTAACCCAGCTTTTCTCTGGATTATGAATCCAGTCAAAGATTCTCACAATTATCCCCGCTTTGTAATATCTCCTAAAGTCTGGTACCCCCAATCCTCCTCTTTCTTTACTTCTAGTCAACGTTTCGTAACCTATTCTAGGTTTTTTATTCCTCCATATACATTTTATTATCATTTTCCTGAGTTCTTTAAAGTATGCCTCTGGGAGTTTGATTGGGATCATTTGAAATCTGTATAATACTTTGGGGACAATTACCATCTTTATCAAGTTTATACGACCTATCCATGATGGATTTCCATTTCCTACTCTCCTCAGCTCCTCCTTAATCTCATTTAATAATGTTATATAATTTGCTTTATATAGGTTCTTAATTGAGGCTGATAGTTATATTCCTAGATATTTTAGTTCTTTATCCCTCCAAAGGAAGGGGAATTCCTCTTGTAATTTTTCTTTTTCGCTGTTTTTGAGGTTTATGTTTAAGATTTCAGTCTTTGTCGGGTTAATTTTCAGATTCGACAGGTCTCCGTACTCCCTCAATGCTTTCATTAAATTTGGAAGTGCTGTTCTAGGGTTTCCTACATAAAACATCAAATCGTCCGCATATGCCACTACCTTATGTTCTCCATCTCCTATCTTTATTCCTTTTATGTCTATGTTCTTCCTAATCATGGACAGTAAGGGCTCCAGTGATAACACGTATAACAATGGAGACAATGGACATCCCTGTCTTGTGCCATTTGACATCTTAAAATACTCTGATTTTCCTCCATTTACCATTATGGTAGCGGTAGGCCCTCTATATAATTCTCCAATCCACCCTCTCATTCTATCTCCTATTCCTAACGCTTCCAGAGTGTCCATCATAAAACCCCAACTTACTCTGTCGAATGCCTTCTCAGCATCTATCGACATCAGTATCATTGGAGTTTTCCCTTTTTTACCCTCCTGTATAAGCAACAATGATCTCAAAGCATTGTCTCTGCCCTCTCTTCCTGAGACAAACCCCACCTGGTCTCTATGTATCCACTCCGGCATCAGCTTTTTCAGTCTATTTGCCAAAACCTTTGCATATATTTTAGTGTCAACATTCAGCAGTGCTATTGGTCGATAACTTGCACATTGCGAGGAGTCTTTATCTTCCTTCTGTATCAATACTATATTAGCCTGTAAAGATTCTCCCCTTATCTCCATCCCATTCCCCAAAGCATTCATATAAATCTTCATTTTAGGTATTAAAAGCTCATTATATTTTTTATAGTATTTAGCCGTATATCCATCCGGGCCTAGACTTTTCCCTCCCGCCATGCCTTTTAACGCTATTTTTATTTCCTCTGAAGTTATTTCTGCCTCTAAAGAGTTCAGTTGTGTTTCTCTTAATTTCGGTAGGCCTGCATCCTCTAGGTATGTCTTTCTTTTCTCCCTATTTACTATTTCCGTTTTCTTAAACGTATCCTGAGGTATGATATTATACAGCTCATTATAATACTCTTTAAATATTCTAGCAATATCTTTGGTTGAGTGTACAAATTCCCCCTTAGGATTTCTTATTTTCTCAATATAATTTCTATTTTTCTTCTTTCTTAAAGTTCTCATTAAATTCTTTCCCGGCCTATCTCCCCATCTATACCTTTCAAATGTTATTATATTAAAGACTCTTCTTTTTTCCTCCTCCATTACATTCTCTAATTCTTCTTTCTTTTTTATTATCAGCTGCATTATCTCCTTAGATCTTTCCCTTTTATGCACCTGTTCGTGATCATATATTTCATTTAATAATCTATTTATCTTTTCTCTCCTTTCTTTTTTCTTTTTTGCCCCCATTGCAATGAGTAGACCTCTAATGTAAGCTTTATGTGCTTCCCACACTGTTGCAACCGACACATCTTCTGTTTCATTCTCTTCAAAAAACCATTCAATTTCCCTCTCTATTCTTTGACCAATCTCTTCATCCATGAGCAGTGCCTCATTCAACCACCACACATATCCTTCTCTATCCTCTCTACCCCATCTTAACTTCATTGCAACTGGGGCATGATCCGACAGGGTGCTTCCTCCTATTTTTACTTCTACCACCAACTCTATCAATCGGTGTTCTACTAATATGTAATCTAGCCTGGAATAAGTCTCATGTACATGCGAAAAGAAAGTATAATCTCTCTCCTTCATGTTCCTGATTCTCCAGATGTCCACTAATTGACACTCATGCAGCAGTTTCTTTAACATTCTCAAGGGCTTGCTTTCCTCCCTCCTCACACAGGAAGTAGTATCCATCCGTGGGTCGATACAGATGTTAAAGTCTCCCGCTATTATCATACATCCCCTTTTAAAATCCATCAATCTCTTCAACACTTCTCTCATAAACCTCTCCGGCTTTTTATTTGGGCTGTATATGTTTGCTATTGTACACTCTATTCACTGTAATTTACCGCTCAAAAATAAAAACCTTCCCTCCAGATCCGTTAATCTCTCCTCCACCTCAAACCTTACATTCTTTGCAAAGCCTATAGCAACTCCCTTTGCTCTTTTAGTTGGTGAGTCCGCATAAAACCATGTTGGAAAATATCTAGTCCTCAATCTAACCTTCGAATCTATCTCTAAGTGTGTTTCCTGCAAAAATACCACTGAGGATTTTCTATGTTGGAGTTCTTTAAATAGGCTAAATCTCTTTCCTGGACAGCTTAACCCTTTTACATTGTAGGTTATATATTGGATTTCTTCCATCTTACTCTTTTCCTGCTAACTCCTTCTTCCTCCTTCCCTTCCTCTTTCTTATTCCTATTGAGCGTTTTTATCCCACTACACTTTTCTCTCCCCTTATCCCTCCCCCCCTCTCTCAGTACTCCCCTCAATCTCTTTCCTCCTCCTCCCCTCCCACCCCCGCCCCCACCACCTCTTCCCTCCCTCCTCCCCCCTCTTTTTAGGCCTTTGTTTTGCCTCAACAACATTTGTGGAGCTAACATCCACCTTTGACTTAATCCTTAGGGCTACGCTCCTCCCATGGACAGCCTCCCCTCCCTCCGAATCCCCCCATTGACCCTCTTTCTACTTATACTTTTAAAGAAAGAAAGGGAAGAAGTTAAGCTGGAGTAGCGGGGGGGGGGGGGGAAGGCGCTGGATTGGGAGCAAGGAGGTTCAGAAAGAGAGAGAAAAAAAACCAAAAAAAAAACCCTCTTCTCTCCCTTCTCCTCTCCCTCCCCACCCTACCTTCCCCCCCTCCACCCGTCTCCACTCATCCCCTCTTTTCAATCTATTTCCCCCGGATTCTTCTTCCCAACCATTAATTTCAATTCTCTGCATTTCAAATCTATCGCAAAAGTTTCTCAAGTCCTCTGGGAACCTCAAATAGGCTGTTATTCCATTTTTCCATCCTATTAAGCACTCCGGTACTCCCCATCTATATTGCACCTTCTGTTTTTTCATCAGCTCCAGCAAAGGCCTCAGAGCTCTCCTCTTTCGGAGGGTCTCCGATGACAAGTCCGCATAAATTTGGATATCCATTTCTCCATATTTTATTACTGGTTTCCCCTTTGTTTTCCTCCAAATTCTTTCCCTTTGCTGCAGTTCATAAAATTTAACAAGTATGTTTCTCGACCTTTCCTTCTCATAGTTCTCCTGGAGTCTCCCGACTCTAGAGATTCCTTCTATATTAGTCCTTTCCATATCAGAGTTTCCCATTATAAAGTTCAGAATTTTGTAAACCTTCTCTTCCAATATTTCTCCTTTTAGACTTTCCGGTATCCCTCTTATCCTTATATTTCTCCTTCTTTCTCTATTCTCTTGGATTTCCGCCTTGTACTGCAATTTTTCCTGAACTTTTTCCATATTAATTATCTTCTTCTCTAATTCGGAAATAATCTGGGTCTGATTTTTAACTTTTTGCTCCGTTTCTTCCACTCTTAGCAACAACTGCCCCAGGTCATTCCGAATATTTACCATTTCTTGCTTTATTGTTCTCTCCAGATCTTTGAACATTTCTGTCATTTCTTTTTTATTTGGGATTTGGAGTTCTTTTCCTGTCTCTGATATTTGTTGACTACTGATATCCAAGTCCATTAATTGTTTAGGGCTATTTTGCATACTTAGATCTAATTCTCCTTTGTCATTTCTGCTCTGGGGTCTTTCCGGGGTCACGTTTCCCTGGGATGTGTACTTTTTAATTGTACCCATTTGGGTCCCTTTTGGCCCGGTTCCTTTTGCACTTTTATTTTTCATTTCTTCTGTATCTTTTCTATTTCTCTAGAGATTTGTGTTAAGAAGAAGCCGTTTATATGATTTGCAAGTCCAAGCCCTGTCCATTCACTTTTCTTTCCTACATACGTTCTTCTCTTTATTTATATTCTCTTCTCTGGGGGTCCCCCCTTTTCTCTCACGCTGATTCCCCACTAACTCAATACAGATTTTATGTATGAAGCCACAGCCAGACTCACTCACCCTCCTTGCACATTTCTTCTCGTGAGACGGCTCCAGGCTCCCTCCTCCAGTTTCTTTCAGCAGGTCAGCTCCTCTCCACCTCCTCTCAGGGGGACCCTCCAGGACTTTCTTCCACTCTCTCCTGCCTTGGACCAGGCTGTTCTTCCCTGCCAGCACCACGACAGGGGTCCGGGATAGCTGGACGTTTCCAGCAGATCAGTGTATCTCCTGCTCCCTGACAGCCGCTTGCCGGCCGGCCGGCTTCCTCGCCTCCCAGGGATGCACTGCGGCAGGTCACGTGTCCTGGCTGCACCTCCTCGTCTCCTGGCAACCAGGCTCACTGTTCCAGCCTCTCACCGCTGCTCTCCAGCTCCCAGACTCTCCCACCCGCGGGCCGTCGCTCATCAAAGGGGGCCCGCCAGGCCGAGGTGAGTCTCAGCCTTCTGGAGCTCCATGCATCTGGGGGGGATTTGGGGCCAAGGGGGGGGATCGGACAGAGGAGCCTCGTGCAAGAGCTCCTACCACGAACTCCCCGCCGCCGCCATTGTCAGGCTCCGCCCTCCTCGCAATTCGCATTGTATTGGTATTGTTCTGTCACATGTTCTGTCCCCCTTTGTAATGTACAGCGCTGAGCGAACCATTGGCGCTTTATAAATACTGTATAATAATAATAATAATAATAATAGTATGAAGAACAAGTATGCAAATTAGAAAGAGTGAGGTTACAACTCTGGATCTGTATAGTAGCTTCAGGTCAGCAGTTCAGAAAGTACTGAAGCCAATGGATTAGTGTCCAGGCAAGTGGACAAGTACATGTCATTTTCCGATGCAGATTTCAGCAATGTCAGCCTCCTTTTGTAATACAGATTTCCTTTAAAAGGTATTTTCCCCCTATTATTATACTGCTGGTCAATGCTTCTCTGAGAGATGCCACCTCTCAGGGTTTCCAGGGATGAGATGTCTGCCATTGAATTATCAGATACACACACCTGCCACGACCATTTAAAGAGAATCCAACTTTCCCTGTTGAATTGTATTTTACACTATAAATAACGCAAACGAAGTAGGTATAAAGGAGAAAGAGAATACGCAACAACCAAAGCATTTAAGGACAGCAGAAAGTGCCATTTTGGTCCTCAAAGGGAAATTATCATTTTACTAGGCTCTACCTAAAACTGAGAAATTCAGCATTGAGTGAACTGAACATTAAAGTCAAAATCTAGCTTAACCTTGGGTTTTTCAAGTCCCAGCTAAAGAATGTGGAGTTCATCAGTGAAGATAGAAGTAGGTCTTTATTTCTTACTGGATGCAGACTAGCACTACTAAGGTGACCGTTTCCATGAAATTATAATTTTCCTTTTGATGCGCCACTACACTTTACGACTATTTCTTTATTGCAAGACTCTAAGGCCTCATTAACATGGGCCCCCCTCTGGATTACTGAGGCAAGTATAGTGTAGATACTTACAGTGGGGAGCCTAGGTGTTCTGATCAATGATGGCTGCTCAGCCCATACATTTGAACCACAGACTGACGGAATTCTCTGTCATTGTAAGTATGTATCTCTAGGTGCACATCCAGCAGTTACCTTTATATAGGGACAGATGTTTGCCCCTGGATGTAATCTAGGGGCAGGCACTAGTCCCTGGGTTGGTAACCAGTCTGATTTCATATGCAGAGGTACTTACCCATCTCTCTTTTTTTTTTAAGTTTTTCAATTACATTTTCTGAGAGCAGAGGCCATGGCCGTGGAATAAAATGATAGCAGTGGCAATACTTTATATTGCAAAATATATGTGTAACTGTTTATCAAATCCATATGTTCAGGAACATTACACTAAAATGGATTTTAGTGCACACAAACACAATATAATACCCAATATTTTGGTAAACTTTAAAAAACGGGGTTGTGCCGAGTAAATACATTATATAAAAAATATTCCAAGCCTTAAAATTAAGGTAGTATGTTACCAAGAATGATTTTCCAGAATGCAGACTGCTTGCCTTTCAGGTATTCTTCCTTGAGCACATACTACCCCACATTTTGGTACCACTTGGTGCACCATCAAGCTGCAGCAGTTGTCAACCTCTCATAGAGTTTTACAGACTCCTGGAAGTAGGGCTGAATGGTGTGCCTGTACCTTCCACTTGCACCTAAATGCCAGAGCCCTGCGCACCAGGAGTAAATGCCCAGCGGACAGAAGTCTAATATCACAACAGGATATTTAGTTAATAGATAATACTATCTGTCTACCATTTTACAAAACTAAGGTTCAGCCACATCTTGAGTATACTGTGCATTTCTGGTCACCAGTCCTCAGGAAGAATGTACGTGAACTGGAGAGAGTCCAAAGAAGGGCAACAAAACTAATAATGGGACTGGAGGGCCTCAGGTATGAGGACAGGCTACAAACATTAAAATTATTATCCCTGAAGAAGAGATGCTTAAGGGATATGGTAGTGATGTACAAATCTTGAAAGTGGTTGTAAAGACAAAACATTTTTTACTCTAATGTATTCCCTGCAGTTCTATCACCCCCTCACCTCTCTTTACACTTATCTCATTCAATCCAGCGCTATGCCCGTCTGCAGTGGCGCTCTCCTCACAGAACTTGGAGGCAGCAGCGGGAGTCATTGGCTCCTGCTGATGTCAATAAAATCCAATGAGAAGGGATCATGTACAATTGGTGACTATAATGATGACTGTATAATTGGAAGAAAACTATGTAATCTTAGGTTGCTAAAGAAGAAGTGCCACAACACAATTAAGTTGGATGAGATTGGCTCAATCTTAAACTGGCCATACATGGCTTGTTTTTTTCTTGTTCAGCCAATGATAGAAAGACATACAAACAGACAGAGGTAGATAGATAGATAGATAGATAGATAGACTATATTGCCAAAAGTATTGGGACGCCTGCCTTTACACGCACATGAACTTTAATGGCATCCCAGTCTTATTCTGTAGGGTTTAATATTGAGTTGGCCCGCCCTTTGCAGCTATAACAGCTTTAGCTCTTCTGGGAAGGCCGTCCACAAGGTTTAGGAGTGTGTCTATGGGATTGTTTGAGCATTCTTCCAGAAGCGCATTTGTGAGGTCGGACGATAAGGCTTGCTCGCAGTCTCCCCTCTAATTCATCCCAAAAGGTGTTCTATCAGGTTGAGATAAGGACTCTGTGCAGGCCAGTCAAGTTCCTCCACCCAAAACTCGCTCATCCATGTCTTTATGGACCTTGCTTTGTGCACTGGTGTGCAGTCATGTTGGAACAGGAAGAGGCCATCCCCAAACTGCTCCCACAAAGTTGGAGCATGAAATTGTCCAAAACGTCTTGGTATGCTGATACCTTAAGAGTTCCCTTCACTGAAACTAAGGGGCCAAGCCCAACCCCTGAAAAACAACCCCACACCATAATCCCCCCTCCACCAAACTTTACATTTGGCACAATGCAGTCAGGCAAGTATCGCTGTCCTGGCAACCACCAAACCCAGACACGTCCATTGGATTTCCAGACAGAGAAGCATGATTCCTCACTCCAGAGAACACATCTCTACTGCTCTAGAGTCCAGTGGCGGCGTGCTTTACACCACTGCATCCAATGCTTTGCATTGCACTTGCTGATGTAAGGCTTGGATGCAGCTGCTCGGCCATGGAAACCCATTCCATTAAGCTCTCTACACACTCTTCTTGTGCTAATATGAAGGCCACAGGAAATTTGGAGGTCTTTAGCTATTGACTCTGCAGACAGTTGTCGATTTCTGCATACTGTGCACTTCACCATGCGCCGATCCCGCTCTGTTGTTTTGCGTGGCATACCACTTCGTGGGCCAGTTGCTGTTGTTCCCAGTTGCTTCCACTATAATACCACTAACAGTTGACCATGGAATATTTGGTAACAAGAAAATGTCACGGATAGACTTATTGCACAGGTGGCAGCCTATCACAGTACCACGCTTGAATTCACTGAGCTGTTGAGAGCGACCCATTCTTTCACAAATGTTTGTAGAAGCAGTCTGCATGCCTAGGTGCTTGATTTTATACACCTGTGGCCATGGAGGTGATTGAAACACTTGAATCTAATGATTTGGAGGGGTGTCCCAATACTTTTGGCAAATGTAGTGTAGATAGATTAATAGACAAGAAGGGAAGGAGCTAGAAAGACAGGTATAATAGATAGATAGATAGATAGATAGATAGATAGATAGATAGATAGATAGATAGATAGATAGATAGATAATGTGTAGCAGAGTATTTTGTGTAATGCAGTTAACATAAAAAGAAAATATTCCTTTTCAGGGCAAAACATTTTGGCACGAACAGTCTCAGTAATAATAGAAAACAGATCTGCGGGTGTATAGCATGAAGTGCAGCTGCTATTTTGTTTATTTCTAAGGTACACCATTATCTTCTCTGCCAAGCCAGTCCTCAGCTATAATGTGATTTTGTAACTATAAATATCAGCAGCTTTCATCTGCACATTCATTCTGTTTTAAGTAACTCCACATGTTACAATGTAACTTATTTTTTCCTCTTTACATATGTGACCTTCACAACACATGCTGGTTAAACAATTATGTAGAAAAAGCACCATACAATTTAGGTTAAATGACTAAACATGCAGTTCAGGGACTAAAAGAAAAAAGTAAAAAAAAGCAAAGAGTTGGAAAACAGTGTGCATGGATGACTTTCCTGGTACACCTTCTGAATAAAATATGCAGAGAAAGGAGACTGGAAATAAAAAGTAAATAACTGTCCTAAACAAGCACTGGAGTCCTAGCTCTGACTTACAATAACACAGCATAATTTACAATGGCAGATAATGAATTATGTATGGGTGACTTACCCCAACCTGGCAAGTGGCTGCTACAAAAAGAAGAAATGGGAATGAAGCTCACACATGTACCTGGCTGAGCATGTCCGGACATGAACTCTAATATGGTCCTCGCTGGCCAATAACAAGTCTTCACATTACACAGCCATCAGTCTATCAACCTATGGGTGACATACAACAGAGCAAATGATCCAAATCACAAGACGCCCTGTCAATGTATGAGGCTGTACCGAAAGTAATGCAGAAGTGTGCATTCCTTTTTTTATTAACTTACATAGGTCGTTCAAATTTCACATGTTGGTAGAGTAACTTCCTTATACCTAAAGTGATTGTAAAGGTTTTTTTTTAAAGGGTAACTCCACTTTTGTGGAAACAAATAATATAGCATATACAATTGCAACACAAGTCATATTGGAATTGAATGTTATTAAAAATGACCTTCCTTTTCAATCTAATATTTTGTAAAAAGCAATGCAATATGGCTACCTGGAAGCAATGCAATATGGCTACCTGGAAGCAATGCAATATGGCTACCTGGAGGTGTTCTGTACACGGATTGTGTACAGAACGCCTCCCAGATATGTAATTTCCTGCTTGTGTGATTGGCTCACTGATTTTCCCAGAAATCTGCACTAAGATACAAATCAGATTTTGAGCATCCCTTGCAACAAAAATGTCATTTTTGGTGAGATACTCCCCAAAAGGGAAATCATATCTAAAGGGATGCAGGCCCTGGACTTTCCTCATTAGAGCCCGGCAGGTGCAGCAGCTGATTGTTAATTATAAAGTCACTCCCATACAGATTCAATCTGCACATAACCACAGACAGTCATTTCTTCAGAATAACAAAAGGTAGGAATCTGAAACAAAGATTGTTAAGATCCTTGCAATGTACATTGATCACCCAGAGGGGCATGTTTTTTTCCTTCTGGGGTCCCCTCACCAGTGCTCTGGACTCCTCCTTTTCTCCATGTGCCCTCATAGGCTTCCGCATCCTATGGAGGAACACATGCTAGCTCGATCCTGAGCCTCGCTCTATGTGTCCATTGACACACACACACACAGTGTGGCTTGGCCCCACCTCCCCCCCACTCCCTGATCACTGGATTGAAATGACAGCAGTCAGTGAGGAGGGAGAAAGAGAGCAGCACTGCTGCTCCCAGGACACAGCATTGGATAGAAAATGGACTCGGATCAGTAGTTGAGGGGGCTGGGGGGGAGCTAACAATAGAAACGTATGCAGAGAATGCATTAAGATAAACAAAACTTTAGCCTTTACAACCACTTTAATCATCTTCTTTCTCATGGTAGGTAAATAACGGGTTCCATGAAGAAGTAACATGTTGGTAAGTAACATGTTCTTGACAATGGAGGGGTGCAAGCGGACATCCATGGAGGGCTACAGAATGTTTACGGAGATGACATCATTGACAAGAGCAATGATCATTGGTCATTGGCTCTGCTTGGAATCTTTTATTTATATAAATGTAAAAAAAAGGTTATGCCCACTTTTGCATTAGGCCCTTTTCACATGGGGTGGGCTCCATATGTAATCTGCTTGTTCAGCAGGGGATCTGTCAACTTATCCCCACTGAGCAGGCAGATGACAAGTTTATGTATTTATTTGTTTCAGGTACTTATATAGCATTGTCAATTTACACAGCACTTTACATATATATTGTACATTCACATCAGTCCCTAACTCTCAAGGGAGTACAATCTAAGGTCCCTAACTCACATTCATACATACACATACTAGGGCCAATTTAGACAGGAGCCAATTCACCAACCAGCATGTCTTTGGAGTGTGGGAGGAAACTGGGCTACTGTCTAAATATTTCTTGATATGATCCAGAAATATTTAGACAGTATAAAGGTGAATAAAGCACCTGGACTGGATGGCATACACCCACGGGTCCTTAAAGAATTGAGCTCTGTCATTTTAAAGCCATTGTTTCTAATTTTTAGGGACTCTTTAATGACTGGCATAGTACCGCTGGATTGGCGTAAGGCCAATATGGTGCCAATATTTAAAAAGGGGGCAAAATCTTTACCAAGTAATTATAGACCTGTTAGTTTAACGTCTATAGATGGGAAGATCAGTACTGGAGAGTTTAATAAAAGACCACATACACCCTGTTCCAAATTATTATGCAAATTATATTTTTCTCATTTACCTAAATAATTGATGTAAATAACAGTCAGCATAATTCTCATGTTATCAACTATTAAGAGTACAATTCAAATTTTATTGAACAAACCTCCTGATAACAGTATTTTTTTTAAACAACTTACAATGCACTGTTCCAAATTATTACGCACAGTAAGTTTCAAAACACTTTATAGGTTGTAAAGAACTGAAAATTGTCATTTGTTGTGTTTGCAGCATATTTACTGAAATCAAAAGCTATTTAAATCAAACTTTTAACAACATTTTAACTTTTTAAACATTTTAACAGGTCACATTACATTTTAACATAGGACCCCTTATTTGATAGCAGCTTCACAAGTCTTGCATCCATTGAACTTGTGAGTTTCTGCTTGAATTTGTTTGCAAGATGTCATAATGGCCTCCCAGAGCTGCTGTTTGGATGTAACTGCCTCTCATCCTCATAGATCTTTTGCTTGAGGATGCTCCAAAGGTTCTCAATAGGATTGAGGTCAAGGGAAGATGGAGGCCACACCATGACTTTCTCTCCTTTTATCGTCATAGCAGCCATTGATGCAGAGGTATTCTTTGCAGCATGAGATGGTGCATTGTCATGCATGAAGATGATTTTATTACGGAAAGCAAAGTTCTTCCTTCTGTACCAGGGAAGAAAGTGGTCAGTCCTAAACTCCACATACTTTGCAGAAGTCATCTTTACAACTTTGGCGACAGCTCTGTTCCCATGTTTCCGGCCCAAAACATGACTCCACCATCGCCTTGCTGACGTCGCAGCCTTGTTGGAACAGGGTGGCCATCTACCAACCATCCACTACTCTATCCATCTAGACCATCCAGGGTTGCACGGCACTCATCAGTGAACAGGACTGTTTGAAAATTAGTCTTCATGTATTTTTCTGCCCAATGCAGCCATTTCTGCTTGTGAGCATTGGTTAGTGGTGGCCGAATAGAAGGTTTATGCACAGTTGCAAGACTCTAGAGGACTCTACACCTTGATGTCCTTGGGACTCCAGAGGCACCAGCAGCTTCAAATATCTGTTTGCTGCTATGTAATGGTATTTTAGCAGCTGCTTTCTTGATCGGATGCATGGATCTGGCAGAAATCTTCCTCAATGTGCCTTTATCTGCACGAACCCGTCTGTGCTCTGAATCAGCCACAAATCTCTTAATAGTGCGAGGATCACGCTTAAGTTTTCTTGAAATATCTAATGTTTTCATACCTCGTCCAAGGCATTGAACTATGTCACTCTTTTCGGCAGCAGAGATCAAAAGAGCCCTGAGACACAATGCCATCCATGATTTAAACTGAAAAACAAGATTTTGCAAAAGCGTTTGACACAGTTCCCCCCACAAGGCTAATGTGTAAGGTAAAGTCTACAGGCTTGGAAAAATCCGTATGTTAATGGATAGAAAACTGGCTAAAAGATCATATTCAGAGAGTAGTGGTTAATGATTCATACTCTGAATGGTCTAGGGTTGTCAGTGGTGTACCCCAAGGTTCAGTGTTAGGACCATTACTTTTTAATATATTTATAAACAATATAGGGTCTGGGATTAAAAATACCATTTCAGTCTTTGTGGATGACACCAAGCTGTGCAGTGGAATAACGTCCTTACAGGATGTCTTCAACTTGCAAGCCAACCTCAATGCACTGTTTATTTGGGCAACTATGTGGCAAATTTGGTTTAATGTTGATAAATGTAAGGTTATGTACTTAGGGGCTAAGAATATGCATGCATCATACATACTAGGGGGGTACAACTGGGGGAATCAATGGTGGAGAAGGATCTGGGAGTTCTGGTAGATCACAAGCTTAATAATGGCAGGCAATGCCAAGCTGCGGTTTCTAAAGCGAGCAAAATCCTCTCTTGTATTAAAAGAGGTATAGACTCCAGAGAGAGAGCTATCATATTACCCCGGTACAAATCATTAGTAAGACCTCATCTGGAATATGCAGTTCAGTTTTGGACACCAGTTTTGGGGAACTGGAAAAAGTACAGAGAAGGGCAACCAAACTGATAAGAGGCATGGAGGAGCTTAGCTATGAGGAAAGATTAGAGGAACTGAATTTATTCTCTCTTGAGAAGAGGAGATTGAGGGGGGATATGATCAACATGTATAAATACATCAGTGGTTCATATAGTGAACTCGGTGTAGAGTTATTCACCCTGAGGTCATCACAGAGGACAAGGGGGCACTCTTTACGTCTGGAGGAAAAGAAATGTAATCTCCATACATGGAAAGGTTTCTTCACAGTGAGAGCTATGAAAATGTGGAATAGACTCCCTCAAGAGTTGGTTCTGGCCAGCTCAGTGGATTGCTTCAAAAAAAGGCCTGGATTCTTTCCTAGATACACAGAATATAACTGGATACTAACATTTATAGGTAAAGTTGATCCAGGGAATATCCGATTGCCTCTTGGAGGATCAGGAAGGATTTTTTTCCCCTGCAGGAGCAAATTGGATCATGCTTTGTTGGGTTTTTTTGCCTTCCTCTTGATCAACTGTGGGTATAAGATAACTTTTTTCTTTTTTTTTTTAATGGTTGAACTGATTGGACTTTTGTCTTTTTTCAGGCAGATTAACTATGTAACTCACAGCTGCTCCCTGGGAGGACTACGTCACCAGTGCCTACCGGCACATGCCATATGAGCTCTGCGCAGTTTGTTATGAATGATAACAAATACCACCAGGACTAGTACGGTGAGACATCAGGCGAAGTGTGAGGCACAGAATAAGGAAGAAGCCAGCTGCTGGTGGTGTTATTTTTAAAAATGGTGGAGCTTTAGCAGTGAGGACTAAACAAGAAGGAAGCAGAAAGCCTAACAAAAACAAGCAAGTTACTACTGCTAATTGTACAGTTTTTTAAAATAAGATTTCATTGTTGTGGAAGGATTGGGGGGAAAGAGGTCCACTTTAAGAAGTCAGTTTTTATATTGTCACAATACAACTTTTTTTGAGCAACAGAGGAGGAATTATGAATCAAGCTGAGATCCAAAATTAAATGTGTCTCATAATCTGTATCATAGCTCCTGTTTTGCACTGCCTTGCTGTGTGATAGATATGATAAATCTTCCCCACAGAGCACTCAAGCTGTGCATGGGTTGAAGAGCTGTGGGAACACTGTTCAAAGTCTTCATGCACAGGCTGGGTCTGATCGCCTGGATGTGACTTGCTTGTGCTGACTGGGCTTGGCTGAGCTGAGCCTTACTGAGAAATTCTTATTCTCTCCATCTCTCAGAGATCAATAGAAGCTGGAATGTGTAGCAAAGGACCATAGATAAAGGGCACCTAACTTCGACCAAGTGCTAGAAGATGGGCTGCACTATGTAACAAGTCTAAGTGAATCCATCCTGCCTGACCCTTGGCTGGAGCTCAGAGGAGGCAAGAAGTGGGGATATTTCATGCTTTCTTACTGCAACAACCCCATGAATCTGAGAGGTTTGTAAACTGAGTAGTTAAAAGAGCTCTTTTGTTAGCTAGCTTGAAATTATGCTCAAGACTAAGGATGAGCATGGGTTTAGCCTGAACTGGAAAGAAGATGTTACTGCCACCCAGTGACCCTGCCCCACAGTCGTATATAACAAAGGGACAAGGATGTTCATGACATCATTGACCTATTATGGGCACATGGGCATATTTGGTTAATGACATTGTCCAAATATGCCCATATGGCCATATTAGGTTAACCACAGGGCAGTCCAAAGAGGGCTCATTGCTATTTGGTGGAGCAGGAACGGAGGAGGCCTCCGCCAATACTACTGTAGGGCTCTGCTGCCCTCTACTGTCTTTATTTGTATTCACATAGCCTTGGCTTAATAATTACCACAGAGGTAGTTTGCTACAAGCTGGTACTTCCTTTGCCTGCTAGCTGGGTCAGAAACCCTCAATTGGAGGACTGGGATGTTATATAAAGGGAAGTTTCAAAGAAGTAGAAACACAGAATGGGGCCTCATGACCTTACACACACAGGAGCTGCTGGTACTGTTCTAATTCACTCACACCAGAAGTAGAGACTATTAGGCAAGTATTCCCATCTTCCAATACTTTAACTGGAGCTGCACATAGCTTCTTGAATGTGCACCCGAATCCCTGTGGACATCCAGCATGCCGTGACAAAGATACTGCGCAGCCTTACGGAAAACGAATTCCAGGAATGTTTCTGGCAGTAGCACAGTTGTGTAGAAAAGTGTGTCGCTAGTGTATAGGTAAGCAAAAAAACTTTTCTACAGTCCATTCCAGGAATTAAATTGTCACACCTCGTATATATATTTGCTGATATTGAATGTGACCAACACCTATACCTGGGTGCTCAAATGCTACTGCAGTGATGTATAACTGCATAATCCATCTGTTGAAAACATAGGAACTCCATATGTATTGGCAAGCACATCAAAGAAAGAAGTCCAGCCAGATGATAGTAAAATCTCTTGCTGGATCAGTGAAATAAAAAATGCAGACTCTAAAAATTAGATATTTGTTTTGGCTTGGCTGACAATAGATAAATCATGTTAGTGCCATTTGAGTAGACATAAAACCAGAATCCATGAGACACTGCAGAGGATCAATACAGTCAAGTCCTGACAGAAACAGTGGTCAATAGATATGGCTAAGATGAGTGACAAGGCCACTATCCTACGACATGTTTCACCACCATTAATCAGCAACATTCTCAGGTGATCTGGTGCTGTCCCTATAATAAACCATATAGAAGTGCCTCAATAGCTATTTCTTTGTTCAAACAGGTGTAGCCTTGGATTGCTGCAACCATATGATACCATAAATGACCACTATGCTGAGATCAATGGAATTGCATGAATGTCTTATAACGCTTTCATTGCAGGTCCTGAGGAAGTGTTGCTCTCTGTGAAATGACTGCAAATCTGATACCTGTGCAACAGGACACTCAGTATAATGCAAAAATATGTGTCAAAAAAAGAATATATCATTGTGCATCCTATGTGATTTTTTTAAACTTTCATGTTGCGATTAATATATCTCGAAAAAACATTTATATTCATGTGTTGAATTTATGTCCTTGGGTGCCATTCAAGAAAGTCCCTATTTCTTTTTCTGCTGTAATTATTTTCATTTAGTATTGATTTTATATAAACCGTGCTTACTGCTGCTTTAATGGGAATGTGTATTGGTTTTCTACATGTTTTCATTTTAATGTTATGGCCAAGGCTAAAATTGAAAGATTTAGGCCTCTTACAGTGTAAAATACATCTGTTGTTGAGGCGCCTGGGAGTCAGAGATGTGATGTGTTGTTGCCCATAGGAATGCATTACTGAAAATGACATGTACTCATACTGTATAGAGTACAAAACGTATTATTTAAACTGTCAAATGTTATTGTGCCGGTGGTAATGGAACACAACGCTTTTGGTAATGCATTCCTCTGGGCTAGAATGTGCTGCTGCTGTGGCTCCCAGGCCCCATCAGGGGCGGACTGACAACTCATGGGGCCCCCAGGCAATAGGGGATCATGGGGCCCCTGTGTCCTTGCCCAAACTCAAAAAAGCCTATGAAAAAGGTACCAGGGGCATCTCATGGGGCCCCCTACTGACCCCGGGCCCTCGGGCAGTGCCCGACTTTCCAAATGGTCAGTCCGCCCCTGGCACCCATATACTGTTCCTTACGGCTGTGTAGAAGGTCATAAATCGTTTTCTTTTTTTTCAGCCAAGTAAATATAGAATGTTTCATATAAATGGGTGAAGCTTTATGCTACTTTTCCCATGTTTTCCTGAGTCTCATACGATTTGTAGAAAATAGCCTGTTTACCGATACCGAAGTTGACACTGTCCAGATTCTCCTGGAAAACAACTTCATCTGTTCTTCCATAGTGCTTTGGGAAGCCCAACCACATCAATTTCTCACGATGCACTTCTAAGGCCTAGGTAACTTCTGCCCAAGAAGTATCTAAGATCTTATCTCTTCTAGGATGCTATGCTTAATATACAATATTTCGTTTGTGTTTTTTTCCGTGGGAACCACTTATGGGACAGCCTATGGTTCACTTTAGATTTCTGCAAGGGCCATATAGACCAAGGCCCCAGACCCTATGCACCCCGCTACAAACACATGCTGCTTAAGCAGCCCATAGTTGACTCAATTTTCTTTCCTTCAACCACGGGTGGAAGGAAAGAAAGCCTCCCGATTCCCCCATCAACATAGTTAGTGTTGCTGCGGGAATGCCTCCCGCAGCGCTATTGTGTTCTGCCAGCGAAGGGCATGAGGAGTCTTTCGGCTGCCAGAACATGCCGCTGGCAGTAATCAAATGTAAAAAATCTGACAGGCTGGTTATACTCAATGGATCAATATGGTTACAATCAGCCTGCCCATACATGGATCGAATCTTGGCTGTCCCTGCAGAGCTGGTGGAAATTTAATCCATCTATTGCCAGCTTTAAAGTCAGTATAATTCTTGTGTTGCTCAAAAACACGGCACAGCTAACTTCATGGTGATCCTGTACATCAAACGTTCTGAACATTTCCTAACCTTCAGAACATGCCAGTTATCGCTATTCCATCTACTGTCATTGGAAGATACGGGAAAAAAAATACTGAAAAGAAGGGCATTGTTCCTAGCAACCAGTTTTTATTGCTTTTTTTCAAGCTCTGGCTAAATATGAGCGTTCTCTGAATCTAATGTTTGAATAAAAGCGGCTCTATTTCTAACAAATGTTTTCTGCGATGCAAACTTTACATGTTTATTCTTTTAAATGCAATTGTATACAACCAATTACCATGTAATTTAAGACAATTTACTTGTTTAGCATGGTCACGGATATGCTTTCAACAGCATGGAGGAAATATATCATACAAACTCTATTCAACTGAAATTTTATGGTAATTTATATGGTTGCTAAATTTATCTTTAAAAAAAAAAAGTTGTGAATAGAAGATATTTTCTGCTTTGTGTATGAAACAGCTTCGTTTTCCAGCCAAACGCTCAAAATGTGTGGCTCCAGCCGACACATAAATGAATAGTCCTATGGCATAGCTGTGTGGTAATCTCAGAATCTGATGGACAGAAATACATTCCTTTGTCAGATACAAAAGCTCCCATATATGCATTTCATCTGTGTATTTAGTTGTTTGCCTGGAGTTTAGCTTTATGGCTCAGTTCACTCTGTGTGGGTTGGTTGCGAGTGCAGGAATCACATCTGTTCCCACACCCACAACCATCCACTGCCTAATTGCACTGCTCTTATGGGATGCACGTGGCTACCATTCATTGTGAATGGGACCCCCATGCATCTTGGCCAGCATGCGGTTTCCCTGCGGCAACGTTTTTAAAAAAGGTTGTGTGGGAAACACGGGCACAGCAGCCTATTCAAATGAATGGGTTGCCGTGCCTGAGCACACGCAGGTAGCATGGCCTGCAATAGTGTGAACCAAGCCTAAATGGTGTTCAATGAATGTGTTAGAGCTGTATTTACTCACCTGACATTGTATGCAAATGGATGGACAGCTCACTCCTGAGGGTAGAGGGTCAGAAGAAAACAGCCTCCCCTTTGTGTTGCTCATGCACACTCTCTAGAGCGTGCAATGGTGCATTCTGTAATTGATGTGGCCGTCAGACACAGCAGATAACAGATGTGTACAGGGCTGATAAAATTGACCCTGTACCATGTGATCCATGTGACCAATCACAATGATCACACATGTAAACAAAAAGCTGCATATTGCAGCTAGTGCTCAGTTTTACACACTGCCTCTAGATCAGCCAGTGTCCCTAATCATTGAACGCTATAGGGGTAGATTTAGATATGTTTATAAATCTCCCCTGCCTCTGAAGTCCATTCTGCATTCAGATCGAGCTCTGGAGGTTACAGACAGGTGGTGAGGAAGTGATGCGATTCCTCCTCACCACCTGTTTTTGCCGAACAATCGCGCCACAATGGCGTGCATCATTTACTTGAATGTGTAGCGTTCGATGGGCTTGCCGGTCATTGATCACTACATGCCGCAGGTGTGAAGAGAAGCATTGTGGCCATGGCATGCAAACATCAGCTGCCTTTTGCAGCTTAAGGTGGGGGCAATTGTTGGGTAAAGAAAAATGTCTCAACCGCACCCACCCCCCAAATGCAAGTCTAAACAAGGCCAAAGGCTACATTCACAACAATGATTTAGGCCAGCGCAAAGTATACCAGCAGGAATCTATCTGCTGTGGCTCTGAGCAGATTAATGCGGCCACCAGCCTTGTTTACTATAATGACAGGTCACAAGCATGTATCTGTGGCTGTTTGCATACACTAAGGGGGAGATTTACTAAAACTGGAGCACTCAGAATCTGGAGCAGCTGAGGAAGGGGGTTTAACTCCCGAAACGCGTCAACTTATCCGTATCCTTAGACTCACAGTTGCATTGTGACTGTTTTTGTGGATCACCTATACTGCCCATTATCACGTTGGTTTGTGAGTATACATCCTTTCTATTTAATAAATTACGTGTTATACCACGGTAATGCACGATGAGAGTGCGCCTTGTTTGTTTTTATTCATCAGTGGTCAGATTTCCCGATCTCAGAAGGGCAGCACCTCTTCGGTTGGCATTTGACAATTCCTTGGTTTGCATGAAGATTGGAGCACGGGTTTCATTTGTTTTTCTTCTGGTGCAGCTGTGCATGGTAGCCAATCAGCTTCTGACTTCAGCTTGTTCAATTTAGCTTTGGTAATAAAACCTGAAAGCTGATTGGTTTCTATGTAGAGCTGCACCAGATTTTGTACTCTCCGTGTTTAGTAAATAAACCCCAATGTGTCCAGTAGCAATCACCATAATTGCTGGCTGTTCAGAGAGCCACAAATAGCAGCAGCCACCGGCAACCACTGATTACAGTGAACGGGCCGGCGGCCGCATCTACCCATTTGAAGCTGCAGCAGGGATTGAAAGATTCCTGCTGCTACAATTTGCACCTGCCTAAATCACCAGTGTGAATGTATTCCTAAGGATGCTATACTGGAGTGGCTAGCGATTAGAGACACTGGCTGGCTGCTCTTAATAACACTGTATGCCAGTGCAGCCGGCCAGTTTCCCTGATCACTAGCCATACCAATACAGTGTCACCATACCAGTGCCTCTGGTTAAGGTCGGGTCACGGTTGGATTTGAGGTGAACCCAACCTGTTTGGAGTTCAAGGACATAGCGAACTAATGTGACTTTTTATCACCATAGCAACCAACTACCAATAACGCACTTCCTGGCTGCTGAACTTATGTATCTTACAATGGCCAATAATGGGAGATTTGTGATATGCCAGCCATGCACTATAAAAGGGTGGGCTTTCCAGCAGCCATAGTGACAATGTGCTTAGCTGTGATAAGGAAAGCTTAGGGAGTGCTGGTGATAAAGGGCATAGGGGTAGTTTACTGTAGGGCTTGTAGGCACTGATATATACGGGATAATTCCCACCAGCCCACACAGAAAACCAAGGTGTCTTCATGTGCTGGCTGGTGTCCTTAGGTAAGACAGTGGGGGTCATGAGGCCCTGCATTTTTACAATGCACGGCAAGGTTTACCTTTTTTTTTCCTCTTTGTTTTTCACTTCATTAAATCGTCATGTCACCTTTTATTCATGTATAGGCACCATTTAACGTACAGGGGTCTACGTATGAATAAAAATTGTCATGCGAATATGTTAATCATTCACATGGGCTCCACAAATCTTCACCATCATTTTCCAAATTTTTATTCCTATGGTTGTCAGTGCTATCTAGTGGCAATAATGTGATTTTTTTTCCCTGAAATACCCCAATTATTTATTTTATTTTTTATTTATTACAGGTACTTACAGTATATAGTGCCATCTATTTATGCAGCACTTTACATGTATACACACACATATATATATATATATATATAGTACATTCATATCAGTACCTAATCCTCAAGGAGCCTAATCTAAGGTCCCTAACTTACATTCATACATACCCATACTAGGTCCAATTTAGGCAGGAACCTTAACCTACCAGTGTGGTTTTTATCTTTATAAACTGTAATGTACGTAATAAACTTTGCAATCTTCCTGTATCCTACTTGAGTGTTGGTTACTTTGATTGCCCGATCGCGATCGAGCCCGTGCCACACCCAGACACTGCGCAGCACAAAGAAAATATAAGAAATAAGAATATAAGGATTCCAGGAAAGGGGGAATACCTTACAGCCAGCATGTCTTTGGAGTGTGGGAGGAAACCAGAGTACCCAAACAGGCACAGGGAGAACATGCAAACTCCAGGCAGGTAATGCCGTGGTTGGGTTTTGAACCAATGACCCTAGTGCTGCCAGGCGGAAGTGCTAACCATTTAGCCACTGTGCTGCCAATTAGGAAAAAAACTGCATTTTTACCACTAGAGGGCACTGAGGATCCTAGAAAATAAATATATTAGGAATATTATGGAGGTTTATGAAGCCCTTGTGAATGATTGCCATATTTGCACAGGGAATAGCCCCCCACAAAGTCTCTTGTGCTGTAAAAGTCAGCCTGCCAGCAGATGATGTCTGATTTTCGAGCTGTTGCTGTGTGTTGGCAGCCCATTCATATTGAATGAGCTGCCTTAACACAACGTACAATAACACAATGCCATAACTCATAGAAATGCGAAAGGGACCTTTTAAATATTTGCCAAAATGGAAGATTCATAAAGCAGAGTGGAAAAAACAGCAATACATATTGTAAATGAATTGCAACTGTCAAAAAAACCAAAGTGGCAGTGAAATCACGCTGTATCTCTGTATACATCCCCTCCTGTGAGGCTGTCTTGTGGAGAATACGATCCTTGGCAATCAGAATAACAGGTGTAGTATGTGTAATACTTTCACAAAGTTACAGACCTCCAGACCTCTTTAAAGGAAAGCTGTCATAAGAGACAATAGGAGGGCTGCTATTCTTTATCTTGTATACTGCTGGCTCTGTCTTCTAACTCACAAACATGGTAAAAGCATGCAGCTAGTGAAGTCAGATTCAGTATTGAAGCCATATGATCATCATGACAGTGAGATCATGAGCATTTTCAGAAGGAGATCAGCAAGGGCAGTCCCTGGATATCTCTGGGGGCTCTTTCACACAGGCATTGAAACTAGGCACTTGGGTTATTACTTCCTGACCACCTATTAACACCACTCAAAAGGTTCAAAATAGGGAGTGGATGGAGGTGTACTCACTACAGAATTATGCAGGCCATATATGGGTCGAAAATCGGCCGATTTGTCGGCTGAAAATAAAATCGGCCGATTTTCGGATCGTTAGTGGGCGATTTGGTCGGCCGTTTTTCGGGATTTTGGCCGGGTTTTTTTTGGTGAAGTTGGAAAAAAATCGGCTGATCGGCCGATTTTCGCGGCATTAATGGGCTAATCGGCCGATTTTTTACCGATAAAAAATCTGCGCATGAGCAGTGACCTGCAAGAGGAAGAAAAAGAAAAAAAAAAGAAGAAGAGGATGAAGAAGAGGATGAAGAAGAGGAAGAAGAAGATGAGGATGAAGAAGAGGATGAGGAAGAAGAAGAAGAGGATGAGGAAGAAGAAGAAGAGGATGAGGAAGAAGAAGAAGAGGATGAGGATGAAGAAGATGAGGATGAAGAAGAAGAAGAGGATGAGGATGAAGAAGAAGAAGAGGATGAGGAAGAAGAAGAGGATGAGGAAGAAGAAGATGAGGATGAAGAAGATGAGGATGAAGAAGAGGATGAGGATGATGAAGAAGAAGAGGATGAGGATGAAGAAGAAGAAGAAGAAGAGGATGAGGATGAGGATGAAGAAGAAGAAGAAGAAGAAGAAGAGGATGAGGAAGAAGAAGAAGAAGAGGATGAGGAAGAAGAAGAAGATGCAGAAGATGAAAAAGAAGATGAAGAAGAAGAAGAAGAAGAGGATGAGGATGAAGAAGAAGAAGATGAAGAAGAAGAAGAGGAAGAAGAGGATGAGGATGAAGAAGAAGAGGATGAGGATGAAGAAGAAGAGGATGAGGATGATGAAGAAGAGGATGAGGAAGAAGAAGAAGAAGAAGAAGAAGAAGAAGAGGATGAGGATGAAGAAGAAGAAGAGGATGAGGATGAAGAAGAAGTAGGATGAAAATAAGAAGAATTCCAGTCCAGCAAAAAGTGTCTCTGCAGAGAGCTCCGCTATTTCTGACAGTTCTCTGACAGTTCCTTCGTATTTACAGCGGTTGAAACATTGTATCTATTTGTTTCCAAATAAAAACATCTGTATCCTAAATGGAAACAAATAGATACAATGTTTCAACCGCTGTAAATATGAAGGAACTGTCAGAGAACTGTCAGAAATAGCGGAGCTCTCTGCAGGGACACTTTTTGCCGGCTGTAAACGGGATGAAAATCGGCTGATTTTTTTACCATTGGTGGTAACGTCGGCCACTTGAACGACCGATTGTTCGTTTTTTAAAAGAAAAATCGGCCGATTTTCGACCCATCTATGGCCTGCATTAGTCACTAGTCACACCGCTGCGATTTAAAATCATGCAATTTGTGTGCAATTTCAGCAAGATTTCATGTGCGATTTCTGAAGACTTTATTGCGAGTTGTGAAGATTTTCAATGATTTCTTGCGATTTGCATTGTGATTTCCATTATATTCTCTTTATGTGGAATTGAAATAAATCTCACAGGGGGTTTGATGAGTGTTGCCTGATGCTGTTTAAAATTGAACACCTGTGTGAAAGAGTCCTTACGCTAGGTTCACACCTATACAGTTTGCATTTGATCTGTTTTTGCAGTGCGTTTTGCGGTGCACTTTGCATTGTTGCACAGGCATTTTTACAGCGTTTTGCGGTTTTTAACAGTTTTTAATTTTTTTTTTTCTTGCTGCTAGGCAGATTTAAAACGCAAATCATATGAAAAATGCAGCAAAACACATGAAAAACGCACTACATGTGAGATGTGAACTTGTCCCATAGGAAATCATGTTAAATGGACTGTAGTGCGTTTCTGCAAAACGCTGTGGAAAACGTTTAGGTGTGAACCTAGGGTAATGGTAGATTCATTTACGTAGAACAGGCAATTTATCAAACAGTAAGGCCTCGTTTTCACTAGTGCTGGTCTCTGAAGAGCAAACCATGTTCAGATTACTCTTCAGAAAGTACTTGACAGGCAGTGAGGAGGTGCTGTATCACCTCCTCACTGACTGCTTGAACTCCTTGAACCCTGCACTAGTGCGCAGGGGGTGATTGCAGGGCACAGCTCTTTAGTGAAATGGGTGGCAGTCAGCGGGCGGTACAGCTTGCTGAACGCGACACTAGGGATCATTTTTACTGCGACGCAATGCAAAGGTTAGAGGCCACTGCCTCTGCAGCTAAACAAAATAGTAGTTTCAAGGCAGTAAAAGTATGGTTTAACCTCTGGGTTTAACCCCCCCCCCCCAACTGCTACTGTAAATGATAGACACGTGCGCTTCATTTTATTCAGAATCTATATTCGAGTGGCCTTAGGTCTGGTATGGATTTTAAGGGGAACCCCACACCAAAATTTTAAAAGCATGCAGGCCAGGGAAGGGGGATGAGCGAGTGCCCCCCCTCCTGAACCATACCAGACCACATGCCCTCAACATGGGGGAGTTCTCTCCTTCAAATCACCTTGTCCCCATGTTGATGTTCCCCACAACTCTGTCACGGTGGTTTTGGGTAGTCTGTGGCCAAGGGACTTATTGTAATCTGGAAGTCACTTTAACAAGGGGGCCCCCCAGATCCCACCCCCCCACATCCCCATGTGAATGAGTAGGGGGTACATATTACCCCCTACTCATTGATCAAAAAAGTGCCAAAAATAACTAAGAACACAAACACAGTTTTTGTTAAATCCGTTATTAAAAATAAAAAACAAACAAAGAAGTCCCCCGAAATCCATCATCAATCATACTGAAAGCCAGCTGCCAACCTGAAAAAAAACAGAAGAAAAAAAAGGTCTGCACACAACGCTTGCCTCCTGGCCACTGACAGCTCCGGTTCCCACCAATGGTAAATAAACATGGGGGAAGGGTCACTGGTGCACCTTTGTTTATTTACCATCCCTTGGACAGCTCTGATTCCCAATGACAGGTGACCCCACCCCTTTATTTACCATGGATGGGAACCAAAGCTGTCAGTTGTTAGGAGGCAAGAGTCACATACAGACCTCTTTTTTTTAGTTTTTAATTTTTTTCCGATCAGCAGCCAGTGTTCATTGTGACTGACACTAAATTTACTTTGGAGAAAATTTTTTTCCTTTTTTTGTTTTTTAATAAAGGACTTGTCAAAAACTGTGTTTGCGTTTTTATTTATTTTTGACACTTTTTTTGGTGAATGAGTAGGGGTACTATGTACTCCATACTCATTCACATGAGGGGCCCCTTGTGAAAGGGGGCTTCTAGATTCTGATAACCTCCCTGCCCACAGACCCCCACAACAACAGAGCCAGGGTTGTGGGGAAGAGGCCCTTGTCCCCATCAACATGGGGACAAGGTACTTTTGGAGGGAGCCCCCCTCCCCACATGGGGACAAGGTACTTTGGGAGGAAGCCCCCCTCCCCCATGCCTCCCACCATGTTGAGGGTATGGGGCCTGGTATGGTTCAGGAGGGGGGGAAGGCTTGCTCGCCCCCACTTTTCACTGCCTGCTGGGCTGCATGCTCAGATATGGATTTTGGGGGGACCCATGCCATTTTTAAAAAAAACTATTTGGCATAAGGGTCCCCTTACAATCCACACCAAGCCGAAGTGTCTGGTATGGATTTTGGGGAGGACCTCATGCCATTTTGTTTTTTAATTTTGGCAAGGGGTTCCCCTCAAAATCCGAAATAGATTGGAATGGGACTGCTAGGCTGTTTTTATTTTATTTTTTGATGCTGACACTTGTTTACATTCTGCTATTAGCAGGGAATCCCACTGAAAGCAGATGAGTCATGGTTGATAAGGACACAGCCACCGCCCGCTCCTAAACAATAGATATTCCTCACAATGAATTTGGATCGATTCGATATTTATGATTCAATTCAAGTACTTCCAAAAATTCAAATCCATTAGAAAATGAATTAACAAAATGAAAACGAACCTAAACAATACAAGTTACGAAAACAAATCATTTGAATTTAACAAAGGCAACAAACATGGTGGATCAATTTCTGAGGGGCCTGGTAACCACCACCACTAATGTGAAAGGAGCCAAAAGCCTAGTACACACTATGAGAAAATCGAACAAACGATCGTCCAGTTTTTCATGAACGTGCATATCATGATGTAACTGATGATTATATTAACCAACAATGGCAAACGCAAGCAAGGATAGCTACGTACTATCTCAGTAGAAGAGGAAGTTTATGTAGGACAGTGTAGGGTCGCTCTTAGCTTGCGCTGTTTTTTCTATTCAATTATTTCTGTACGATTATTGTACACATTGAGCGAAAATCAGGCGTTGTGTTTATGTACATAAAAAAAATTCAAGTTTGTACCTTCATTCGAACAGTCAAAATCGGTTGTCAAAAGCACTATACTAACGAACAGATAATCAATCGGCCATCCTTTGTATGGAAATTTTTGTACGACTTTCTTATCATGTGCAGGGGCAGACTGACCATTTGGAAACTCGGGCACTGCCCCATGAGATGCCCCTGGTACCTTTTTCATAGGTTTTTTTGAGTTTGGGCAAGGACACAGGGGCCCCATGATCCCCTATTGCCCGGGGGCCCATGAGTTGTCAGTCCGCCCCTGATCATGTGTACAGGTCATAAGAATAATTTTTGCAGCTTTATTAATATACACCCCTAGAATACCGTGGTATAAGTTCACGGTGGGTACAGATTAGATCAGTGTTTCTGCAATCCTCACATATGGAAGCCTGAAACATTTGGAGCTGAGTTAGCCCAACCTTCAGTAAGTTACCCTGGGACCTGAAACAATTGAGTACTGACGTGATACTTTTTTTTATATTTGCACTAACAAATAATTTTGAGGACAAGCTTTCGGGGTATGTCCCCTTCTTCAAGGTCCAGGCAGTACTACTACACAAAGTTTTAGCAGAATGTTAGAAGAGATGTTGAAAGAAGGAGGGAAAAAAAAACAGAAAGAAACACACAAACAACTGTGACAAATTCAACCACCTTTCTACAAATCATCTCATTAGCATCACATTGATGTCAGAGTGCTGCCTATCAGCTGACTGTCAACAAGTGGCTGAATCTTTGAGCATCAAAGGAGCCTAATAGTCTGTGTATCCCTAGCTTTACAAAAGTGGAACAAAGGCCAATAGGATCCAATCTGTTTAATCTTTACCTTCTTGCCAACCATGTAACATAACGTGTGAAAGCAGGAAAGTGGGCCTTAACACCCACACATATGTGCCCCTGGTTTTGAGGATAAGTTAATGCAGATGAGGCACTAAGTGAGTCTAATTACCACCTAAATCAGCCACAGAACCTGTGTAATTAATATGTGTTCGGTTTTAAAGGGATGAGGTGGAAATCCTTCTATGGCGGCCAATGTTTCTGTACTGAGACCATGCTCCCAGCATAGTGACCGAGCTGTCACAGACCAAACTATGGTTATGATGTCTCGTGTACTGTCTCCCATTGTGTCGTGTATTGTCTCCCATTATAATGTACAGCGCTGAGCAAACTGTTGGCGCTATATAAATACTGTATAATAAGTTCCTGTAAGTGGCTATGGAGGGTTGTGCTCTCCCGACAGGCCTGGTTGTGACTTGTGACATTCTACAATATACAGTTCATATTACTCTGTGTTCCCTGTTCGACCCACCATGCTACACCCTGTGCACACACTTCTCATTGGCTAAGTAGACTAACAGCTTCCCGGCAGGACTAGGATCTGAACTAACCTGAGCTTATCCCTACTGTTGATCTTGCTAGAAATTTAGTGACCTTATTAAATTCTGTGAGATGAAATGAAATCTCAACAATGTTATCAGCTTTTCCCAGCTATCTTCTGTGAAATACAGAACACCACCACCCTATGTATGAGGGATAAAGAGAGGAAGAGGTGTTTGCAGAGGAAAAAAAAAAAAGGAAAGCAGCCTAGGTTAACAACACTGCTCTTACATACATACAATACAATGAATGTGTGTTGTCGTTCTAGGAAAGGAAGTGTGTTACTGGCAGGATCACAAGGTGACAAAGGAAAAAAGAAAACTAATGCAGCCACCTCATCTAAGGACTGGTAAGCTGCAATATATTATATTTTTGTTTTTTTTTATCTGCTTTAAGGACTTAAACACAGTATTAGGTGCCATTCATTTGAATCACACTCCAATAAATGAAATGAGCTTTGACAAACATGTATTGCACAGCACCACAATGTACAGTAATGCACTACCATGTGTTGCAGTGTGCTGCATTGAAAAAAAAATGCTGCAGGTCTTTTTTTTGGTCCATTTATGTCGGCCCCTTCAGATTTAATGGGCTGCCCTAACGAAGTGCATGTGTCTTAACACACAGGAATGGCACAATATTATTGGGCCCTCAAAGCTGCGATGTCAGCAGCTCCACTCTTCTTCACTTTTACCGCGCCCACCCAAATGCTGCTGCTCAGGAATGCACCCATGTCGCTGCCATGATGCTTTGTGGATTCAGCAAAAATTATTGCATTTGGCAGGTGGTGCTGCCACCAAACGCAACCTATTTAAGTGAAAGGGGCTGTGCCGCAAGCATGTAAATGCCCAGGGCGTGGCTCAGTGAGGTTGGTTAGCACTTCCGCCTGGCAGTACTATGGTCGTTGGTTCAAATCTCAACCACGGCACCACCTGTCAGGAGTTTGCATGTTCTCCCTGTGCGGGTTTCCTCCAGGGGCTCCGGTTTCCTTGGACACTCCAAAGACATGTTGGTAGGTTAATTGGCTCCTGTCTAAATTGGCTCTAGTATGTGTATGTATGAATGTAAGTTAGGGACCTTAGATTGTACACCCCTTGAGGGATAGGGTCTGATGTGAATGTACAATATATATACATAAAGCACTGCATAAATTGGTGCTATATAAGTACCTGAATTAAAAAAATAAAAATAAATGAGGGTTAAAGCAGATTGTGAAGAGGGAACTTATTGTCTCCTCACCGCCTGTCAAACTCCTCCTTGAAAGCGATCCACTGCAGACTGTGGTGTAGTATAGCCGCACATATGAATGAGCCTGTACGTTCAAAAGTAGAAACGTAAAAAGTTTGTTTCTCATAGCCTACAGCCTAGCAATCTTCATGTGTCATTTTTATGGAAGATCTCATGCAAGTTTTAGATTAAATAACCATTGCTCTTACCCTGGCTTTATAAATGTGGCTTGTCTCTGTTTTTTTAAGGCCTCCAGTGAAATATTTCCGTGGGTTTCACGTTCCATACAGCTCGTGATTGAGCATCATCTGAGTTTAACTATTGAGCACTTTGTATTCAAGGTCCCCCCTCAGGGACTCATTCCTGACCCTCCTTGTAATGAGGTTTGATGGAGCCCCCTGAGGAGGTTAATTGGTGCATGTGGACAGGACACCCTGCCTCACATGATGAGGATTAACTTGGTCTCTCTTTTAGTACATGGCAGAGACAGCCAGGAGCTGCTGAGAGCCAACCATGAAGGTAGCTGCACTGGATGGAGGACGGGAGGGCAGACAGAGAAGACCACGAAGGGTTGTACTTGGCATCTTAACCTTCATCTTGCTGCTGTGGGCATCTGTGCACTTCCTGTACCAGGCCTTGTCCCATGGGGGTTCTGCAAAGCATCGGGTCCGGAGAGATGCAGGTCAGTGTATGTTCTGTCTGTATGTTGTGTAGCTGGTTAAAGGAGTTTTCAACATTCAACAGAAATGTGGCCTCAATCACAATGGCGTACTGTAGTGTGTGCCTATGTGAGGGCTGTGTTTGCCTGCACAGGAATTCCATGCATCCCAATGCAGGCAGTCCCATTCATGTCAATGGGGACGCAGTGGCTGCACTAATGCACCCAATTTGACAGCCATGCTGGTGCACAGCCCTTAATGCACACGGAGTTTGGAGTCAGCGGTCAAATTCGGAGTAGCAGCTGTCTATATTGACATAAATGGTAGAGCCTGTATAGAACACCTGTACAGGTAAACATGGCCCTCACACACTCTTACATTATATTTCATCCGTGGGAATGAGGCCAAATTGTTGCGTCTTTCTCTAACCCCCCCCCCAAGTCTGAGTAGCGCCATTCTATAGCTAATGGTGGCCATACATGAACCAATCTGAATGATTCGTCATAGAATTGGACACTATAACCGAATCTATAAATCCTCATAGGACACCTTTTGTGTCATTGAACAGTTTTGCGCAAAATGGATCATTTTCATCAAAATTATTTTTATCTCTCTGGATGGAAAATCGAATCATAGGAAAGTAGAGAGATTGATATAATTGCTGTATGCCGCATGGAACGATCTTATGATCTGCAGAATGTATTTTTCTCCTGGACAGTAAACAGATGAACAATACAATTGTATACAAAACATTTTTACATATGGTCACCATAAAGACAACTTTTTTTTTTTTTTAATGCATTTTAGATAGAGTAGGGGAGGGTTAAACCAACCATCGTTTTTCTTGGCCGGCTGTGTCTCATTAAAGGCTATGTTCACCTTCGGTGTCTGTGTTCCTGTGCGATTCAGTATGCAGTTAGCTGTGAGCCGGTGTATTGTAAAGGATACGCTTTCTATTCTATGCTGCTTGCTTTGAGTTCTGCCTTGTTTAGAAAAATGCTATTTAGATGAAGTTCCAGGGATCAGAGGTTAGTCTGAATGGAGGTGGAGATGTCGTGTTTTACAAAGTATGTACTGAGCTGTGACCTGCTGAATGATTCATTTTTGCTTGTTTGTTCATTTTAGTGTTATGTCCCAGTATTTGTTTCAAAGGTAAAGCATAGATGTGCGCACATATTTAAAGTCAACAAGCTTTGTGTAGTGCAGAAGCTTACTAAAGCCTGCTTAGGTGCTTGTTTAGTGACCTTCAGAGCTCCCATTGTGATCTGCATTAAAGTGGTTGTAAACCTCAGTCATGAAATATGAACCATATCCCTCTATAGTGTGTACTTGTCTCAAGAGCACGAAGTGTCATTTCTGTCTGCTGCCTCATTTTTCTATCAACATGAATCACTTCTGGCAAGTTTTCCTGACACCAAGAGAAAAATGGTGACGGGAGGGACCTGCAGCAGATTGACAGCCTCAGCTCTATTCCTGTGAGCTGTGTGGAAGGGGGTGTATCTCTTCCCTCCAATCAGCTCTCAGAACACTCCTCACTGAGCTCTGCAGAGTGTAACTTCAGCTCTCAAGCTCTGCAAATGAACAGGTACAACTTTATGAGGATGCCAGTCATTTTACTAGGTATATGCAAGGGCTTACAACCACTTTCAAATCAAATTTGATCATAAATGTAGGCAAAAATGTATTCTGATACATGCCTTTTTCTAAAAGAAAATCCCAATACGTGTAAACTAATTGGTTTACGTGAAAGTTTTAGCATTTTACAAATGGTGGTATACATACTGGAATTTTTTTTCTGTTTATTACTAGTAATATCTCATAATGGCACAGTAACACCTATAGGACGACAGGCAAACCTGCACCTACCTACATGTTGGTTAGTATGTTGGGGTGCCATTCAAAATGAATTAAATCACAATGTGCTGATATTTGATGGCAGAGTGTAAATGGGCCTTTAATCTTCCCAAATTGAAGCTAAAGGGTTAGGAGTCGCTGACTTTGGGTCCCCCTATAATCCTGCTCAGCCAGGCAACACGTATTTCCTTCACACAAACTTGCATCCAGGAGCAGAAACCAGTCCTTGTGCTTTGTTTTGAAATGTTATAAGGAAAATTGTGTTGGGAATGCAACAGCATGTATTGTATGTTAATATCACTTGACCAGTAGATGGCACTGTACACTAAGGTCACTAGTTGTGCATATGGTTCTTCCTCTCTTCTCTGCTTCTCTATCATCTCTTCAGGAAGTAATGAGTCTGTAATATGTCTGCTGCAATGTGCTCTGTATGTTTGTAACTTAAGCCACACAAGTAAAGCCTGAATTCTGCTATCACTACCAGTGTCTTCTATAACACATATCCAACAAATTGAACTTGGATGGGGTAAGGGGGGGCGGGTATGGGATGCCCAAGGGTAATAGCAACAGAGGAAAAACTCCTTAGCAACCATGTACAAGTCTTTATAGCAAACAGTATCTTTTGGAAAGCTAGCCAGCATCTCCTGTTGTACCATTATAGATGAATCCTCTCCTCATCCAGCTGTACTGGGTGAATCCCTGGGCAGGGGATCCAGTTCCTGACACTGCAGTGTGAACAGTTCCAGGTAAAAAACTAATCCAGTTTCCCACCAGAGTGCCTCTTTCCTTTTACTGGCCCAGGGGGTGCAGGCTTACTCACTCAGTCCTTCTCCTGTGTTGCTGATTAATTGGTGGCTACTACCAGGCCTCCTAGCTGGGCCACTCCTTCCCTACTGCATAGGTGGTCCTCGCTCTGGGGACTGGTGAAGTCCTGAGCTTTCCTCCCTCCAAGATCTGCCTGAAGGTATGCCCCTCTCCATCTGGGACCCCTCCCATGCTCCTGCTCTCCAGCCTCTCACTTCCTCATCTTCCACCCAAACTCTTCTACTACTGAGCGGGTTCTGTCACTTTTAAGGGCTGCCCTGGCCCCATGCCAAGCCTCCTTTTGGGGATTGACCAGGTTCCCTCAAAAGTGCAAATCAGCCACTCCTTACCTCCATCCACTGCTTCTAGATCTGTCTCCAAAGTTCCATAGCAGATGGAAGTCTCGGAGCCTCACAGCCCCTGACCACAATTTTACCCCAATGACTATCACACCTTTATATCCATACCCATATCTATCGACTGGAGTCCAGCTCCCCCTAGCTAAATAGGAGGGTGCTACATTTGCTTTATAAAACCATACTTTGTAGATTAAGCTGAAACCCAGATGCACAAGGGCTAAGGCCCCTTTCGCATGGAATGAAATCTGTTTTTATCCTGTTTGCTCAGTGGGGGATATGTCCACTGTACCCCCACTGAGCTGAGCGGCACGGATGGATGACTGATCCATGTCTGCTCTGCTTATGGGCAGTTGGATGCAAATAGACACTGATGTCTGTTTACAACCGACTGCCCACCTAATCCAGACAGATGAGGGAGGGGGGATGGATCCCAATCAGAATTGTTCTGATCCATCACCATCTCAGAAGCCGAAAGCAAAGACATGGAGGAAGTGGGAAATTCAGATCCCCAAATCGCTACACCAGCTGCGTGGTAGAGACAGTTCATCACTCAGAGGTAAATGCAGCAAGGACTGAGAAAGGGGGGGGGGGTTAAGGTGTTCACCTTAATTTTTTTCAAAAAGGTGAACTTATACTTCAAAGGCAACGTTAGTCTTCAAGTTGAACTTGGCTAGTGGTGGTTAGTTCACCTTTATCAAAAAACTGCCTATGCAGATATGAGGTATACAAAATGTGCAGCTCTAATCAAAGTTGAATAATATCCTTGCTATAGGTGTGACTGACTTTAATACTCCCAGGACACTGCTAAGTGAGTCCAAGTCATTACTGCTCATTTTCATCCTCTCAGGAGTGAGCTCTCAAATTCTGAGCTCAGAGCTGCGCATATGTGGGGTTTGGATCAGCGAAAAAGCGCACTCCTGTGATGGTGGAATTGAGCAGTAATGACTAAATCTGGTCATAGATGGCTCAAATTTTGGCAGGTTCAGCAGGGACTGGGCGAGATTCGAACCATGTATGGGCGGGCTGATTGTACCCAAGTCGATCGATCAACTTGGGTACAATCAGCAGACACCCCTTACCTGCGCAGGCAGTTTTTTGTCGAGATTTTCATTTGATTATTGCCAGCAACTATAGCCACTAGCACTAATCACTGTGTTCTTCCGACAGGGATGGCTCCCCATGCCCCAACACGATAGCTCCATGGGAGGGGTTCCCAAATCAGCACTGACTGTGTTGATGGGAGAATCGAGCAACTTTCCTTCCTGCAACCCGTGGTTGCAGGAAAGAAAATTGCTCCATCTATTGACAGATTAAGCCTCACTTAGCAATGTCCTACCTAGACAGTAAGTAGGAGGTACGTAAATGGCCTACACCTATAGATGGGGCATTATTTAACTTTAGCCTGAGCTAACCAGTATGTTTTTAACTGCAGACACCCCTTACCTGCGCAGGCAGTTTTTTGGTAACGGTGAACCTACCCTTTTAAAGCAGAACGCCAGCTTTTAAAACGTCTCTCCCCAACACCCCATTCCTTCCCCATGCACACACTTTTCTCTGCAATCCCCTGCAAGGGTCAGCCAACAATAAAGAAAGCCTTGACAAAGTGGATGATGGCCTTGTGAAAATATTCTACAGTACTAACTGCTCTATGCATCCTGCAAAATGGATTTTGGGTTCATTGCACTTCTATGAGGTCTTTCCCCTGGCCACCAAAATGCTCAAGAATTGCTGGTGCATGGAATTTTTTCCCTGAGCAGTTTTTAAATGATCTCCTCATTCCAGATTGTCAAATATTTTTTGACAACCTAACCGGCAGATATTCTTCTTTTTATTGTACACTTAAAAGGCTGGAACATCTGCACTCCTATATAAAAGTATACATTAGTGGATAATGTATCTTAAATGATTAGTCTGCATAATTTTACAGGGCTGTTACTTATGCACAATTACTTTTTAAATTAATTTACTTACCTTCTGACACTTACAGTAAAATAGATTGTAAAAAAAAAAATTAAGTGTTGGAATTTGTACATCACTCTGGAACAGGAGACCTTGTTATCAAGATCATATTACAAATTCCTCTATTACACTTTTATTAAGCATTGCCATAAAAATGCAGAGGTTGGCATTTGATGTAGGACTAGCCTTGTGCATTGTGCGCACCCATAAAGCTTGGCGTGAATCACTGTGCTTGTTTCACATGACTTTGCTGAGTTTTGCTAAATCAATAAAATGAGAGTTGTTATATACATCTAGTATAGTATTTTATATTCCGAAAACTTGTAGAAGTTTAGTAGAACTAAGAATTACTTTTGCCCAAAGTTTGGAAATTGCAAAAGAGCCCACAGATTGTATTCAACAGTGATAGTAATGAAAGACTAAAAGTACATCTGTCCTAGTATACAACACACCAATGCAAGTTCCTTAGAGCAGTCACTACAAGGTGTTTCTAAAAGATGGACTATGAGGCTTTCTGTGTGTTTTCATGCATTGTTTTGCGTTTTTTGTCATCAATGGGCCTTATAATGTGCATATTAATGCAATAAAAATGGAAATGTGTACTAGTACCAAGGAAATAACTAACCTGTGTGTATGTTTTTGATGCGCGCAAAAATCCATAGGTGTGAATGGGCCCTAACATGTATATGAGTGTATCTCTTAGGTGCTTCTCAGGAGCATTGAAACACAAGCACATCCAACAGATAATTCAGCTTTAACCAAGAGTCTTGGCACAGTACCCGCGTTCCCACAATAAAATATGCGTAGGAGAATGCAATCTACTTTTGTCATGGTCACGGGCTCAGAGTCTAGTAGCTATAGCAGCAGATAGGTATAGCAGAAGGTCGCCCTGGCAGATGACGCAGGCTCACCTGAGCTGTGGGGTCTAAGCACTAACTGGTACTCACCAGAGCTCCTGATGGTAGGGATGGATTTTGCTGCATGTTAGTAGCAGGTTGCAGTCCTCAGGATCACTGCACCCAGGGGGTGAGTGAGCCAGGGTCCAGTAGCAGATATAGAAGGTAGGGATCAAACAGAAGCATAGTCAGTAAACAAGCCAAAGGTCAGTAACAAGTGGTTGCAATTTGGGATCAGGCAGAAGCGTAGTTGGGGAACAAGCTAAAGGTCGGTAATGAGTGGTAGTGAAGGTATGAATGGCAGCAGGAGAGGCTAGAGTGAGATATTGGCTGGAGAAGGCCCAATATTCTGGTAAACAGGAAGTGCAGAGACATGGCTTAAATCAGGAAGTTCATGGGAGGTGCAAAAGGTTCAAGATGCACGATAAACAAGGTCAAGGCAGGATTATTCAATGAATTGTCCAGGGAGCTGTCCAGCAATCAAAGTGGCTCAGCAAGAAGAGACATTGCTAGACACAGAAGGGGTCCCAGGTTCGAACCCAGGCCCTGACAGTTTTGTCCACTGCAGGTGATGCTCAACTGCAGTGACATTGCAGAAGGAGAGGAGATCAAGAACATGGTTCTTCTATGGTTTCCTGGGTCACTGGGGAAGTTATCTGGTTGGATGCTGCTGCCCCGGGGGCCTCCGGCAACCATCTTGGGTTAGGAAAAAAAAATATGTAAGACCCTGACTCCCGGGCTTGTTGTGCATTTTGTTTGCAGGTAGTGTAAGGACAGATCACCCATCTGTCAAGGATGGTGACTAGCGGTAGGGAAAGAGTAGGGACATGTCATTCTTCCTGGAAGCTTCCCATTTGGCCATGGACTGGCCAGGCTGCACTCTGCACCTCAAGACAGATACTGTTGGCACATCTGAGATCTACTCTTCTACACATTGCTTTTGCATTCTGTGAGTGTTCGCAGTCGGGTGCCGTCCCACTGGGATGTTGTGAAGTTCAAACTTTAAATTTAATACAAGTTCTGCTTCCTGTAACTGGACTCTAAGCTGCACCACACTGCACTTCCTCACATATGGGAGAATCCAATGATATTAATGTAGACTGGACACAACAAACAATTCTCAAGTCAACAGCTAGTTTGAATTGTAGCATCTCTCCCAGCTTCACAACCTTAGGACAAAATTATTAACGGGTTACGGTGAAAGCTGTAAAGATGAACTAACTCCAAATATCCTGGCCACCCCTCCGAACTCCATTGTCATGATGAAAAAAACCCAATATGGTGGCACCTCCTAAAAAGGTATTCTGAGCACTGTAAACATATGGAAGCTCATTTGCAAATCAATACCAATTGTGTAGCAGCCAGTTTAAGTGTAAATACACCAATAAACAATTTTGAACAATATAAAGATGGGCACTAAATTGGCGTACAAAAACATTAACTTAATAAATTAATGAAAAAAACAATATTAATGTCCATTAAAGTGCATATCCCAACACTACACTGTGATAAGGGTCCTGTAAGAGGATGCCAGATGATACCAGTCTCCCAACTTCTTCACCACTTGTTCATAAGGAATATACACTCGCCAGTGGACTTTGACCCCTTTTTTTTTTTTTTTTGGTGCCAGTATTGCAGGCACTGTAAAACTCACTGTAAAATGTGAGTTTTATACACTGCTCAAAAAAATTAAAGTAACACTTTGAAAACACATCAGATCTCAATGGTGAAAAATATGCTGAACATCTATACTGATATTAAACTGGGTAATGTGTTAGGAACATAAGGATGCCTCATCATTTGATGGAAACAAATATCAACATACAGAGGATTGAATTCAAAGACACCCTGAAAATCAAAGTGAAAAAATGATGCAGTAGGCTAGTCCATTTTACTGAAATTTCATTGCAGTAACTCAAAATGGTACTATTAGTTTGTTTGGCCTTCACATGCTTGTATGCATGCCTAACAACGTCGGGGCATGCTCCTAATGAGACGACGGACGGTGTCCTGGGGTATTTTCTCCCAGATCTGTACCAAAGCATCACTGAGCTCCTGCACAGTCTGAGGTGCAACCTGGTGGTGTCGGATGGACCGAAACATGATATCCCAGAAGTGTTCTATTGGATTTAGATCAGGTGAGCGTGGGGGCCATTCAGTGGTATCAATTCCTTCTTCCTCCAGGAACTACCTGCATACTTTAGCCACATTAGGCCGGGCATTGTCGTGCACCAGGAGGAATCCAGGACCCACTGCACCAGCATAGGGTCTGACAATGGGTCCAAGAATTTAATCCCGATACCTAATGGCAGTCAGGGTGCCAGTGTTTTTTTTTCTGTTTCTGGTTGTTTATTTAGTCTGAGACATTCTCTCCGATGGCCTGCTGGAGGTCATTTTGTAGGGCTCTGGCAGTGCTCATCTTGTTCCTCATTGCACAAAGGAGCAGATACCAGTCCTGCTGATGGGTTAAGGACCTTCTATGGCCCTCTCCAGCTCTCCTAGAGTAACTGCCTGTCTTCTAGAATCTCCTCCATGCTCTTGACTGTGCTGGGAGATACAGCAAACCTTCTGGCAATGGCACGTATTGAGGTGCCATCCTGGAGGAGTTGGACTGCCTGTGCAACCTCCGTATGGTCCAGGTATCACCTCATGCTACCAGTAGTGACACTGACCCTAGCTAAATGCAAAACTAGTGAAAAACAGTCAGAAAAGATCAGTAGGGGAAAAAATGTCAGTGGCCTCCACCTATAAGACCATTCCTGGTTTGGGGGTTGTTTCATTGTTGTCCACCTAGTACACCTGTTGTTAATTTCATTAACGCCAAAGCAGCTGAAACGGATTAACAACCCCCTCTGTTACTTAACTGACCAGATCAATATCCCAGGAGCTCAGTTGACTTGATGCTATACTCTGATTAAAAACTGTCCCCCTCTTTCCTCATTGGCTGACTGGCTGTGGTTGACAGCAGCAGGAGCCAATGGCTCCCACTTGCTGTTTCAGCCAATGAAGGGGCAGAAACCCGGGACGGCCGAGGCTTTCAAGCACATCGCTGGATCTCGATGGGACTCAGGTAAGTATTGAGGGGGCTGGGGGCACTGCTGCAGACAGGTTTTTTACCTTCATGCATAGAATGCATGAAGGTAAAAAACTTTGAGCCTTTTACAACCACTTTAATATTTTTCATTTTATATATTTAATGTTTTTGTGTGATTTAAAATTGTCCATTGTTCTGATGCCCCATTCTGCAAATGTAGCAGTTCATACACTTCAATCTACAGTCCAGAATGAGTATCCTAAATAACTCTGGCAAAAGCAAATGCTCATTGATCAGTGTGCCCATGCTGACCGATGAGAAGTGCTTCTTTCTTCTGGGACACCTTAACCAAAGAAGAAGCCTCAGATGCACTTCTCATTGGTCAGCATGTCATGCAGGTGTACTGACCAATGATCACTTGCTTTTGCAAGTATTATGATGGAGACTCACTCTGTGGCTGTGTGTTGTAGTGTACGGACTGCTACAGCACGGGGCATCATGGTCACTCAGTGGTTAGCAATTCCAACTGGCAGCACTAGGGTCATCAGTTTGAATCTCAATCATGGCACTACCTGCCTGGAGTTTGCATGTTCTCTCTGTGCCAGCGTGGCTACCGTGTCCTCCTACACTTCTAAGACATGCTGATAGGTTAATTAGCGCCTGTCTAAATTGGTCCTAGTATGTATTCACTATATTTCCAAAAGCTTTGGGGTGCCTGCCTTTACACACACATGAACTTTATTGGCATCCCATTCTTAGTCTGTAGGGTTCAATATTGAGTTGGCCCACCCTTTGCAGCTATAACAGCTCCAACTCTTCTGGGAAGGCTGTCCACAAGATTTAGAAGTGTATGGGAATGTTTAACTCTTCTTCCAGAAGAGCATTTGTGAGGTCAGGCACTGATGTCGGACAAGAAGGCCTGGCTCAATCTCCACTCTAATTCATCCCAAAAGGTGTTTTATCGGGTTGAAGTCAGGATGTGCAGGCCAATCAAGTTCCTCCACACCAAACTCCCTCATTCATGATTTTATGGACCTTGCTTTGTGCATTGATGCACAGTCATGTTGGAACAAGAAGGGGCCATCCCCAAACTGTTCCCACAATGTTGGGAGCATGAAATTGCCTGAAATGTCTTGGTATGCTGATGTATTAAGAGTTCCCTTCACTGGAACTAAGGGGCCAAGCCCAACCCCTGAAAACAACCCCACACCCCTCCACCAAACTTTACACTTGGCACAATGCAGTCAGGCAAGTACTGTTCTCCCGGCAGCTGCCAAACCCAGACACGTCCATTGGATTGCCAGACAGGGAAGTGTGATTCTTCACTCCAGAGAACACATCCCCACTGCTGTAGAGTTCAGTGGCGGTGTGCTTTACACCTCTGCACCGACCCTTTGCATTGCACATGGCTATGTAAGGCTTGGATGCAGCTTCCATTCCATGAAGCTCTCTATGCACTGCTGTGGTAATCTGAAGGCCACCTGAAGTTTGGAGGTATTTAGTTATTGACACTGCAGACAGTTGGCAACTTCAGCGCCCTGTGCAATTCAGCATGCACTGACCCGGCTCTTTCATTTTATGTGGCCTACTACTTCATCGCTGTTGTTCCCAGTTGCTTCCCCTCTCTTATAATACCACTATCAGTTGACCGTGGAATATTTAGTAGCAAGGAAATTTCATGGATGGACTTATTGCACAGGAGGCAACCTATCCCTGTACCACGTTTAAATTCACTGAGTTCCCAAATGTTTGTAGAAGCAGTCTGCATGCCTAGGTGCTAGATTTTATACACCTGTGGCCATGGAGGTGGTTGGAACACCAGAAACCAATGATTTGGAAGGGTGTCCCAATACTTTTGGCAATATAGTGTATGTAGGCATGTGAGTTAGGGACCTTAGACTGGAAGCTCCTTGAGGGTTAGGAACTGATATGAATGTACTATATGTAAAGTTCTGCATAAATTGTCAGTGCTATATACATACCTGTAATAAATAAGTAAATTAAAATCTGTGCAGCGGAGTCCAGAGGGGTGGCCGGGATATTTAGTTCACCTTTTTTTCTTTTAACAAAAAAAATAAACTTATCTTTTTTACAGCTTATTCAAATCCAAGAAAAAAAATCTAAATACTGCAGATTAACAGTCCTTAGATGTGGTGGTGATATTAGTTTTCTCTTCTCAGGCATATTTCCTGGCTTTTCATCTGGTGATCTTGACTGTTTGGCAAAGCTCTTCCAGTTTTTGTTTTTTTTTTTATTTGTTCAGCAGGTTGGTGATGACAGGACCACCTACAGCTTGAATTTTGAACAATTCAGTAGGAATCAGCCAAAATTATAGCCAGATATGGCCAACTTAACCCTGTATACCTAATGCAGTAATCCCAGAGTTTCTCCCCTATTTAAACTTTAAAGGACAGGTATGTAGCGCTACAAAAACAATTTTGTATTCGCGTTAGAGTAATTGTACACATGAACATGAATAATTTTTACATATTCTCACAGAATCAATATGGTGGTTATGTTTTTTTATTATTAAAGCTTTTATCCAAAGCTATGGTCTGTAGTAGTCTGGCTATACTGACAGCTGTCGTGTTGCTTCACATCAATTTAAGGCATGGTTCAGGCATACTTTGAAAAAGATCAATGACACATTTTGCTTCAGTTGACACTGTCAGGTGCTACAGAGAGCGTTAAATGGGGCCCCATAAAGAGTTTGCTATGAGCCCCCATGATTCCTCTTTACACCCCTGTTGTGAAGAATGTAGCAGTAGGAGAGATTCTTCCTTTTTTTTTTTTTTTTTTTTTTTTTTCTTGGTTACTCATTGAAATATTGAACGGAACACAGCTAAAATGTCAGATGTGGATCTCATAGTTGACATTCCCAAGTGATATAAAAAGTCAATGGGTGATTTGATTACCCCAGTATCCATCCATTATTAAAATATCAATTCTAGCTAAACTTGGCCTTTACGAGTAAAAACCAAGTAAGAGAATGTGATTTATCTGGGAGTGAGTCTTGTCTGAGCCATGTTTATCTCTTTCAGAAAATGATACACTCTGCATTGTTTCACCATCCTCTGAGTTTCCCAAAGGATTATTCACAGAACAGGAGAGAAAAGATGGTGGGATTGTCATTCATTTCCTAGTCATACTATACATGTTTCTGGCTGTGTCCATCGTTTGTGATGGATACTTCATCCCTTCCCTAGAAATCATCAGTGAACGTAAGTACAAGTGCCATTGAACCACACTGCAGTGTAAAACACATCTGGAGACTTTCATTTTTGCTGCATTTTTTTTTTACTGAATAGAAGACATGAATTCAATATTATTGTTGGGTACTGAGTAACATTAAAGCGGTAATAAACCCAAAAACAAAAATGCAATAGATTGGAGCTTACAAATTCTTAGATTTGTTGGCTGCATTAATTCTTCCTTTTTTTTTCTTTTTTTTTTCCTTCCCATTTTTATCCCACCTGGTATATCATCCAGTAACACACTTCCTGTCTTGGGGTGTCTGCATTCTGGATGGAGGCGCATTGGAGACACTTTTGGACACTTTTATAAGCAGTTCCAACAAACCGTTTTTCTTTTTTCTTTGGGATGAAGGTTTTAGCTAACTAGGGTTAGTGTAGGTAAATTTTATTGTGTATGACTCATGGTAACTGAGTCTGTGATTAGGTCAGGTTCCTTCAGGTCAGGCTGGATTGCTTAACAGGTTGGGACTCTATCGCCTCCACCTGCTTCTAGATTCTAGAAGACCATGGAAAATTCCAGAGGCCAGTGAGTGAAAGAGGTGGAGACCTAATCTGCATGTTTATGGGAGTCTAGCCAATCCCAAGTTTGGAGGCCCTGGTAGAGTGGTGAGGCCAACCCATAAATATGGGACAGTCGGCCTAGCAGGGGATTTGGGTGGAAGATGGAGTGCTGAGGAGGCTGTCGGTGGCCTGGGGGGAAGGTCCCCTAGGTCTGGAGGGCCTGGCTAGGATTCAGTCAAGTTTGGGCATCCCATAATCCCTCTTAACCTATCCAAGTTATTTCCCCTAATAGAATAACAAAAAAACAAGCTCATGGACTGTTCACTGACTGTGGATGTGAGTATGGGAAATGCTTGTTACCTGGCTGTACAGAGTTTAGGGGGACCTAGAATCACAGCGGACCTCAAGAGAATACCGCTGCACTAAATTATTAAAAGCTGACCATTTTAAGCACCCCTGCAGTGTTAATGGGTTTGTCTCAACCCTTTAATTGCTACTTTGTCTGGACAGTTTGGTCTGTTTATAGGAAGTTTAGGGAAAAATAGACTACTGGCAGGTTCAGTAGGTGAAAATAATGGGGGGGAGCCTAAAAAAGGATAAAAATGATTAAAAAAAAAAAATTCCTCCATCCACACAAATTCACAATGGTGAATGAAGAAATCATCCTCTCTGCTGGGAAATTTTACTTTGCAAGAGGGACTTCTCCACTGTTAGACTACTCTGATCAGTGACTGCAGCCAGCTGGTCAAGAACATTTTTCCAACAAACTCCTTTTAGGATTGACTGTTGTCAGCAGCCACACATGGATCATCATTTGGCAAATTTTCAATCCATGACCAACTTTAGACAAAGTTATTTTAAAAATATAATAATGGATTTCACGGCTGCATTCTACAACTGCAGTGTTATTTATGTACAATGGAGCATGCAGCTTAAGTGTTGTAAGCATTTTCAAGCAAATGCTAACTGTACAGCTATTCTTCTGAACACTGACTCTCTGATTTTGTCCTTGTGTCACATGTAAGGCCTTGGCCTCTCCCAGGATGTGGCTGGAGCTACTTTCATGGCCGTGGGAAGCTCTGCACCAGAATTCGTCACTGCATTTCTAGGTAATTTTGTTTCTTAAAATGGATGTTAGAATAGACATTAAATCCAAACTGCAGGTGAAATGTTCTACTGTGTTGTATGTATGGTGCACTACAACACAGGCGTGCTGCCTTCGTGCCTTGGGATCATGAGGAAAGACATAAGCACACGTTACCTCGTGTTGTGATAAGGCATGTATTATTTCAACATAGAAGTGTAAATCCAGCCTGTTACTTTAATTAGTTACCCAAACACTGATATTCACATCCTTTGTGCTTTCCCACTACTCCTTCCTAACCCTTTTAAGCTTCCTGCCGGAACTTACACAGTCTACACCCTTCAAATGTAAGTGGATTCAAACATGCTTGGGACAAACCTAGATCCACATTCAGACAAAAAAGGTAAAAAAAAAAGACAAAAAGCATGTGTAAATATAAAAAAAATGGGGCAAACTTGATGGACTACTTTGGTCTTCCCTTTTTTTCTGCCTTCTGTTTCCTCTTCATGTTAGTGTTTGGGTCTAGCAACTGGCCACTCATCCTGGGAAAAGAGCACATGCTCCTCCGTACCCGGAAGAACCCACTTGTTACTAAGGGCTCCAACAGATGCATGGAATGGTAGGGGAGTGCTGTGAAGGTGAGTATCAGTGAGTTGGGGAGGTGGTTCTTACAAAAGAACCAGCATTGGGGGGGAAAAGTATTGAAAACTCTTTTTAAGGACTTATTCTGAAACCTGCAAACCTATTTTTTGTTTCTAAGAGCTCAATATATATTTTACAATATTATAGCAAGCTATGTTAGGGGTGATGAGTTGTATCCTAGTACTGATATAAATCCAGTTAGCCCGCTGCAGCAATATCACACCATTATGTACCCACGGGGGGTACCAGTTGTCCACTTTAGGGTTTGGCTGAGTGCACTTTTTGTCGTGTAGTCTTTGTATAGCTATTGAAGCCATCTGCTACCTTCCAGAGCAGTTTTGCACTAATATCTGCCGAAATGTATTCAGCCACTGACTACAGTAACCTCTTCTTAATCAAGCTACTGTTAAACAGTATAATTACTAAAAAATAATACATTGGGACATCAGATCCTGCTTGCTCCTTGTACGTATCCCTTTAATTCTGTAACAATCCCTTAAAAGCTCTTCCTCCTGAGCAGAGCAGTGAATAAACCAGAGTTTATTAAGCTGGCTATAGAAGGATTGAGATTTGGCTGGTTCAGCAGGGACCAGCCAAATTTGATCCATCCATGGCTGTTCCAGTTCATGAGGAGTCAATCTAATGACAAACTTCACTATTGCATTCAAACAGCAGGATTGGCTGCAGACGATGATTGAACGAAAATATGCCAACAGTCCTTTTTGAGTGAAGTGGGAAGGATTTCTCCATCCACCTTGCTTGTGTGGATGGGTGAATCCGTTCAGTTTTTCCAATCAGCCCAATAGCTGATTGAAAAAAAAAAAACTCATCTATGCACAAATTTTAAGCTGGGCACACATGGATTTAAATTCAGCCAGTTCAGCAGGGACTTTTCGCTCTACTCCCTGGATGAGCACTCCTTTTTCCTGTAGGAAGCCTTTGCACCAGTATTTAATGCACGAATCAAACAGCCTTGTGTTTTGTGCCCTAAATCCTTCTGCTAAAGTGGGTGTTTACAATTAAAATGGTTGTAATGTAAGAAGGATTTTTACCTCCATGCATTCCCTATCAGCACCCCCCCCCCCCCCCCCTTATACTCGCCTGACTCCCTCTCAGCTCTCTCACTTCTCATTGGCCTAGAGACAGCACAAAAAGCCATTGACCAGTTAGGTGGGAGCAGGGGGTGGATTTTATGGCCACACAGAGGTGGCTCATGAGCAAGCCCACACACAAGGGCCCCCATAGCAAGCAGCTTAAGTGGAGCAGGGGGGGGGAGTAATGCTGGTGGAGGACTTGAGAAGAGGAGGATCAGGGCTGCTCTGTGCTAAACCATTGCACAGAGCAGGTAAGTATAAAATGTTCATATTATTTATTTTATTTTTTTTTTAACATTTAGAATCACTTTAACTACACCTTCATTAATTACAAATAAATACAAATTGTTAGCATTCAAGTGATGAAAGGATACAATCCTGCTATTCAAGTACTTCCCTCCAAAGTTCATTTGAGTGTTCCATTAAATTGGCAATAATATCCATGGCCTCGCAGCTGTCTCCAGACTGGGAAATCTTTGCACAACACTATAGAACAGATGGAAAGCACACCGGCATTGTGTGACGGCTTCAATAAAAACATTGTTGAAAAAGCGTATTATGCTCACAAAAGCGCTTGCCAAAAACACATGTAACATTAAAAAACCATTTAAGGAAAGATCCTCTAGATAGCACAAGCATCCATGTGATGAATCAGGGCAAGCCCTCTTTCAGATGCCAGTATGAATTCTGTCCATTCTAAAGTGTTACACCTTCCTAGTTGACAAATTGACTAATTGCTAATTTTGCTTCTTTTTCCTGTGTAACGTACATAAACATTATGGGGTTGCTGTTGCCTTAGGAAAGTGTCATCCTTGCATCTTGTTACACCTTTAGTGAGCAGTGGGTAACCTCCAGATCTGCTCTGAATTTATGCTCACTGGCCATTTTATTAGGTACACCTGTTCAATTGCTTGGTAGCACAAATTGCTAATCAGCCAATCACATGGCAGAAGCTTCATGCATTTGGACATATAGACGTGGTGAAGATGACTTGCTGAAGTTCAAACTGAGCTAAGGAAGAAAGGGGATTTAAGTGTCTTTGCACTTGGCATGATTGTTAGTGCCAGATGGGCTGGGCAAAGTATTTCTAAACTGCTTATCTACTGGGATTTTCACACAACCATCTCAAGGGTTTACAGAGAATGGTCCCAAAAAGAGAAAATATTCAGTGAGCACCAGTTGTGTGGATGAAAATGCATTATTGATGTCAGGAGAACAGGTAGACTGGTTTGAGATGATAGAAAAGCAACAATAACTCGTGTCAATATGGACCAAAATCTGAGGAATATTTCCAATACCTTGTTGAATCTATGCCACGAAGAATTAAGGCAGTTTTGAAGGCAAAAGGGGGTCCAACCCGGTACTAGCAATGTGTACCTAATAATAAAGTGGCTGGTGAGTGTATATTTGTTGTACTATGTTTTAGTGTAGAAGCGACTCCTATAGATGAGTAGGTACCATACTGCCTTGAGGATGGCTTGTGACCCTTGCAGATGTAGTACCCTCCTAGATAGGTAAATTAAGGTTGCCATACTGTAGTCTGGCTGTGATTGTGAGGTAAAAGCATAACTTGCTCACTGTACTCGGTGAAATTGTATTCTGCTAGTCAGGTCTGCTTAGTGTGTTGAGCTCCTGCCAGTCTGATAGCTCTGCATCCAGAGGGCTTGAGAAGTTTCTGGATGATGGGTGTGGAGCTATACAGATGGCAGCATGAATATTGAAACAGCCCTGGCCTATCCCAGGGAGACAGGCTCTTGTGGCATGCTAGGAGAGTGTATATATTTGGTGAGCACACTGAGCTTCTGGGTCTTTTCCTGGATAGGATTAGTCTAGCTTGGAGAGGACATGCTGCCCTTCCAGGCAATGCTGTTATGTCAGCTGTTGTGAGGCCTCAGGTGGGCAACCTGAGGGCTCGGATTCTGAGTCCTTGGAACTAAAGAGAGCTGACGGAGGTGGCTGTCTGCTGAAGGTCTGGTCTGATGGCCTGGTCTGATTCCACCAGATTAAGGGGTCGCAACCAGCTGTCCTTGGCCTTGTGTGAGTACAGATGCTTCTAAGAGATCTTGGGGATGATGGGGACCTTTTGTGCTTTTGGTGCTAGTCAGCTGTGGTTCTAGTTAAATGGGACAATGGCTGGTGTCCTGAAGAGTTTCATCCATATAATCTTCTACTTAAAGTCTCTGCTCTTATGGCTCTAAGAGATTTATGGTTAACTATTATTGCTACTACTTATACCTTAAAGTTGAAGTCTGTTTGCTACAAGCACCTACTTTAATACAGCTTGTTCTGAAGTATATGTAAGTCCTCAAGTTGTACATAGTTCTTGTTTTTGGAGTAAACCACCTAATTCCCCTCACCCTATCCAAGTTCTCCAAAAATAAAAACCACAAAAACAACATCCTAGACTGGTCATTGAAAAAATGTGTGACTGAGCCTATGCGCCTGGCTGCGGGGCAAAGATTGGGGGGAAACATGGACAGTATTCCTACAGCTCTTATGGAAGTAGTGCTACACATATATTTAGCAAAATGATGGCACAGAGAAACGGTTTTTACTGAAATATCAAATATATGCACAGGCATTTTGCCACGCTGCATCCCAAATCGCCAGAAATTGATTTCTGCTGCTGGAAATTATGGCTGCACACGAATAGCAATGGCCGCCAAGCCCATACAGTTCAATGACAGACTGATGGCAGCAACGTGGCAAAATACCCGTGCAAATAGTGCCTAACAGGTCTAAGTGCTGAGGTAGTTTTGCATTACTGAGTAAACATTGTGGGCATGGTCGCCACACTGCTGCTATCTGTTAAAAATGTTTAGAACTGTGTAACGGAGAGTTAATGCTCATCTAAACCCAAGAACAAAAATTTCTAGTATTGCAGCTTACCAGTCCTTGGATGTGATGGCTGCATTAGTTTTTTCCAAATTAGTTTTTTTTTTCCTTTTATTTTAACCTTGTAATCCTGCCATTAGCTCTCTTCCTGTCAGAGGGTGATAATTTAACTGAGCAGCATTGTCCCCCTAGGGCTGGTAGTGTTATGACTACAGAGCCCTGTGTTTGGACAACAGAACACCTCCCTCTCTTCTCTACAACAGGGTGAGGTACTTTGTAGTCCAAGGAGATAGCATGGAACAATGCTAACTGATAATAGTCCAGAGGCAGAGCGTACAGGAAGTTATTATTTCAAAAGACTTCTAGCTGGATGATGCAATAAAATACTACGTTCAATGGTATATTTAACCACTTGCCTTTGTTTTTTTGTTATTTAGTTTCTGTTTATAAAATTTTGTAAATAAGTAATTTCTCTCCTTCACTGATGTGTGCTAATGAGGCTGCAGTGATGGGCACTGATAGGCTGCACTGATGAGGAGGCACTGGTAGGTGGCACTGATAGGCTGCACTGAAAGGCAATGGGTACTGATATGTGGCATTGATGTGCACTGGTAGGCATTGGTATATGGCATTGATGGGCACTGACAGGTGACATTGATGGGGCTACACTGCTCATCATGGCCCTGATGATCAGTGTAGATGTCCCCTCTGAGGAATGCTGCTTACCAGCTCTATTCTTCTCATGCGCTGTCAGCGTGAGGAGAGGACTGCCGTTAACCAGCATTTCCTTGTTTACATGCAATCCGCTGTGATTGGACACAGCTGATCACATGACAGAGCTGACGTCATTGGCTCAGTGATAAGTGATCCACTGTGTCCCAGGGACACAGCGCACTGCCGTGCGCCCATGGGGGCACCCATGAGCAATTAGAGTGAGAGGACCTCATATGACGTCCTCCCAGAATGAGAAAACCGCCGCCCGTCCATTTCCTTATATGGAGGGCGGGAGGCGGTTAAAGTAGCACTATAGCCAAAACGTGGGGGGGGTTTTTTGTTTGTTTTTTTTTTTTTGGATCGAATTAGGGAGAGTTACAACCCATATCAGTTTGGGGGGTTTTTTTGTTTTTTTGCCATCTGTGTCCCATTGGGTAGATTTACTTTCACTTCTCTACTGTCCTATAGCCAAACAGGAAGTGAGAGAAAATCCTTGCAAATTGAGAGAATTTCCTGGTAACCCCAAGTCAACACAACTAGTGTGCCAATTGTAAAATGTTCCCTCTATTACTTTTTCTGGGGAGAACCCAAAATTCGAGGTTTTTTACTTTTGATGATAATGGCAAACAAATAAGATGAAGATAACATTTAAAAACCTGAGATGTTCTAATACCTCTCTATCCAAAACTAACGAAACATTTTGCCTTTAGTTATATGTTAATAGACCAAAAAGCAGCAAATAAGAGAAATGTATTGTTGGTTTACACACACTTTAAGTTCAACCATGTCTTTTAAAGATGAATTCCAGGTATAGATATTTTTACATAGTTGAATTGGTCCAGCTTGGACCGCTGTAACTATGTATATGCCATACGTGGCCGATCCCCATGGAAGTGACTGAAGTAGACACCGCTACTAGGGTGCTATCCGGGTCTCGTATCGAGCAGCTGCCCTGCTGCACTGTGAACACAGGAGCTTGCCCTCTCAATATGGGTGCCATTCAGCGATAGATGTGCATTTTCCAATGATTGTAAAGCATTCTCTGCTTGGATGAGATGGAGATCATGACATTCCTACCCTGCTTCCAATTGGATAACCATTTGCATTCAGTGAGAAAATGCAAAGCTATCTCTGAATGGTGCCCCTGCTGAGTTTGCAACTTCCTGTGTTCAAAATACAGTGGAGCAGCCACTCGGCACAGGACTTTGGAAGCTGGAAATCCCTGAAGTAGACACCTCTACCACAATGATCTCTACTTGTTCCCGAGGTATTGGCCAGGTATAATATATATTCAGTTACCTTGGTTCAAGCTGGACCTTTTTGTAGCTATTTTAAAAATATCCATACCTAGAATACATCCTTAAAACTGTTTAGACCTGATCTTTACTAGAATTTCCAGGTTTTCTTCCATATAAACGTTCACTCCATCTTGTATTGCAGGTGTGTTTGTCACCAAAGGGGACATTGGAATCAGCACTATTGTTGGATCGGCTGTATACAACCTCCTTGGGATAAGTGCTGCTTGTTGTTTATTATCAACTGCGGTATGGTACCAGGCCTATTTTCCACATAAAAACTGTCAAATTTTTTGGGCTCCGCCCATACTGCTGCGTCATTCATTTAGAGTTCTGTGAACTGAATCAAAAATCTGCTTGACTCCTTGTAGTTCTCAATGAACTGCGAGGATGCTAGTGAATGCTATCATAGATCATTGATTCTTCCTGCCATTCAGTAACTGCCTGCCCGTACGAGGAACAAGTACACAGTGTACTGAGAGTCTGCAGGATCCTGGCATTGCACCCATGATCTGCTGCACATACTGCAAAGTATGCAATGTACAAATACTGCAAAGTATGCAATATACAAATAATAAATGCCCTATTTTTAGTTTATTTTTTTTTACCTACAAAAAGAGGTGCATTGAATATTTGTTTTGTAAAGAGTGAACTTGGCCTTTAAGGCTCCAGCTTAAATTTGTATGTGGTTTTCCAGGTCAGTCCTGCATTGCCCTGCTGTGGTCAAAGCTTTAGATTGATTCATACATTCGTGTATATATTATATTTTAGACTGCATTGTACCTCATCCCTAATTAACAAATCGATAAAAAACACAAAAATACTATGGAACTTTACTGGTGCAGTGTAGGACAAACTGATATTTATAAAATACAAATTAAAAAAAAAAATTAAATGTTTATATTTTAAAAAACGTACATGGCCAAACAGCCCTGATATAACATCAATGTTCTCTATGGCATGATGTCCTCCAAAAGGTTGACTCATTTCACATTTTCAGCTTCTTCAGGACCATGGAGCTTGGAGACAGAGAACCAATTACCTAAATATCCCCACCAACAGGTATACAGGGCACTAGCATGCAAAGGAAGTCAGCAGAGTAGCAATAGGTGGGCATCCATCTTTATTGGTAAAGTGTTACTAAACCCAGAACCCTGCATTCATATATCTGGTGTCCTACAGTACACAACATGGAAGTGCAACTATTTTAGTAAATATAAACTGCTAAATACCTTTTTATCAGAAGTTAGAACATATTTGTGGCTTCTATCAGTGTTAACCAGAGCACTGGTTAAAGCTTGTAGGAGGAGTTTGCTTTCTGCTCTAAGAAGATGCAAAACCCCTGACCCTCTGCCTGCACAGTGCTGATCACATGCACTCTCCCAAGAAAACAAAAAACTTCTCTAGAAATACACACTAAACTGAGCATGTGCATGTAACTATGGGTTCAGTCTGTCTTATCGGGAGATAAGACGTGGACATTTGAACAAGCGGAGGGGCAGAGAAAACTGAATCAAACTGCCTTTTTACACAATCTGGAGTATTGACCCTTTAGGTTCCACAGTGAGTATAACAAGCATGCTTTACTGTATATACAGACTGAGTTTGCTGCTGTGGGTTTAGTAACACTTTAATCATGATATCCAAGATGATATAGTATCTTGATCAAAACTGGACTGCCTACACTTGAACGATTCCACAGGGAGTATACAGAATTATATGTTCCATACGACCGTTCATATTGTTATCGGATATTCCAAACAAATGGAATATTTTCTTGGGGTGATTGGAAGTTGAATGAGTATTTACCTTGTATGAGGATGAAAGTATTTCAAGACTTGGATCTATATGATCTCTATAACCACTGAGGGCAGTAATTTGATTTGTCACTTTGTTTGGAATATCAGATAACAATATGAATTGTCATACGGAACATATTTTATGTACTCCCTGTGGATTCGTTCAAGTGTAGGCAGACCAGTTTTGATCAAAATACTATATCTTGGATATAATGATTAACAATAAAGATGGGTGCCCACCTATAACTACTCTGCTGGCTTCCTTTTGATTGCTAGTGCCCTGTATCCCTGTTGGCGATATTTAGGTAATTGATTCTGTCTCCAAGCTCCATGGTCCTGAAGAAGCTGAAAATGCAAAAGGTGTCGACCTTTTGGAGGACATAAAGCCACAGAGAAAATGTATGTTATATCAGTGCTGTTTACCCATGTACTGTTTTTAAAATATAACTTTTATGTATTACTTAATAAAATTTGTATTTTTCTAAATAGGTGTTCGTCCTATACTGTACCAGTAAAGTCCCATATTGTTGTGGGGTTTTTTAATAGATTTCATACATTCATGTCTCATATTTACCATATAATGTCTAACAGTGCCAGGCAAGCATTGAAGTTAGCATTCATATTTCTTTATTCTACCTTTTGCAGGGCTGCTAGATAGCCAGCTTGATTTACATGTCTACAAATATGGTGAACAAGTAAAGAATTTTGGTAGCACTTGGGGCATATAGTACCGTGTTTGCTCAGCAGACTGAGTAGACTGTATTTGAATGTTGCTTTCCTTTTTTGTTTCCTACAGATAGCAAGGCTGTCTTGTTGGCCCTTATTTCGAGACTGTGTGGCATATGCAGTCAGTGTAGGAGCAGTAATTGGAATAACTTTTGACAACAAAATTTATTGGTAAGAAACATTTTAATAGAAGGGTTTTTTTTGTTTTATTTGCAAGATGTCCATCTGTATGACCTCATTACACACTGGCAGCAAATTAAAGAACTCTACATAACGGCTTTGCTCTTAGAATGTACACATCTGCTCACCCAAATTCAGATTCGCATAAAAAAAAAAAAAGGACTCCGTAAATGATTTTCTACAAAGTCCGTAAAAGAAAGTAGACAAACCTTTATTGGGTAAAATATTGAACTTTCCTGTTTTAGAAGCAGGTCATCCTTAAAGTGACCATTGGCCTATGAACTATACATTACAATGTGTGACCGATGATTGACTGTTGATTAGGAGGATTGACTGCATGCAATTCAGAACTGCTGCTTCTCCAATACCACTGGTTTTTCCAAACTATAACCATGGAAACTTACTAGATGTATATAGTAGAGGCCAAAGCTGTTAAAATGCAGGTAGTGAATCAGCATAAGGATTAAAGGGATCTCTTTACCAGATTTCACATTACAGGAATCATAGGCACCATTTTCAATAACTGCAATATAACTTTCATTTGCCCTATCCCTAGCCTACTACTGAAATGAATATATAGTGTGATAGTAAATTGTGTAAATAAGTTGTGTCCGTAAACAAAAACAAAAAAATAGCAACACAATACTGGCCAGTAAATTCCTCTGACCCGGTAGTAGAGCCTCAAGACTTGTAATGCAGAACAGGTGTCCTACCTTTTATTCCCCACTACTTCCATAGCAAAGTTTTTAATTTTACGGATTCCCATAATGAACTGATCACAAGCTGGGCTTGGTAGTCACATGTCCTGGAGAAGGCTTTCCACCGAGCAGGAGAGACTTACAAGGAACCTGTATGAAAACATTACTGATGTTAATGGGGAAAGGGGTGCTGATGCAAAGGTAGGCGACATGGAGGAAGATTTCTCCGTTCACGAAGAACAGCAATCAGCACAAAGGACATACCATACTAACTGTAAGTTATGTTCCTTATGCTGCTTGTGTTTGATTTTAGCAAAACTTGGGCTTTAAGCATATTTTCTTTGTGTTGCAGGTATGAATCTGCTTCATTGCTTTTGGTGTATGCACTCTACATTGCGATGTTGTGCCTTGATATTCGAATTAGTCAGTACATGATGAGGAAGTTAAGTCCTTGCTGTAGATGTTTTGCGGAGGCATTAGAAGAGGGTACTGAGCAGCAGCCCTTGCTGGGTTGGAAAGAGGAGAGCGTACGTGTAGTTCGCCATCATTCCCGCTCAGATAGTGGTATCTTTCAGGAAGACTCGGATTATTCTCAGCTCTCAATGAGTTTACATGGACTTAATGAGCTTTATGAAGGTAAGTATTGGCTGTATTTTGAAAAGTGTGATTTTTTTTTTCTTCCTTTACATTGGCAAATATACACTATATTATCAAAAGTATTGGGACACCCCTCCAAATCATTGGATTCAGGTGTTCCAATCATCTTCATGGCCACAGGTGTATAAAATCAAGCACCTAGGCATGCAGACTGCTTCTACAAACATTTTGTGCAAGAATGGGTCGCTCTCAGAAGCTCAGTGAATTCAAGCGTGGTACCGTGATAGGCTGCCACCTGTCCATCCATGAGTCCATCCATGAAATTTCCTTGCTACTAAATATTTCACCATCAACTGTTAGTGGTATTATAACAAAGTTGAAGCAACTGGGAACAGCAACTCATCCACTAAGTGGTAGGCCACGTAAAATGCAGGGTCAGCACATGCTGAAGTGCACAGTGTGCAGAAGTCGCCAACTGTCTGCAGAGTCAATAGCTGAATACCTCCAAACTTCGTGTGGCCTTCAGATTAGCACAACAGTGCGTAGAGAGCTTCATGGAATGGGTTTCTTCTTCATCACTAAGTACAATGCAAGACGTCAGATGCAGTGGTGTAAAGCAAGCTGCCACTGAACTCTAAAGCAATGGAGACATGTTCTCTGGAGTGACCAATCATGCGTCTCTATCTGGCAATCCTATGGATGTGTCTGGGTTTGGCGGTTGCCAAGAGAACGGTACATGCCTGACTGCATTGTGCCAAGGGTAAAGTTTGGTGGAGAGGGGATTATGGCATGGGGTTGTTTTTCAGGGGTTGGGCTTTGCCCCTTAGTTGCAGTGAAGGGATCTCTTAAAGGCGTCAGCATACCAAGACATTTTGGACAATTTCATGCTCCCAAATTTATGGGAACAGTTTGGGGATGGCTCCTTCTGTTCAAACATGACTGCGCACCAGTGCACAAAATGTCCATAAAGATGTGGATGACTGGCTTTTTTCAGGCCAGTCATGTTCCTCCACCCCAGAGTCCTGACCTCAACCCGATAGAACACCTTTGGGATGAATTATAGTGGAGAATGTGAGCCAGGCCTTCTCGTCTGACATCAGTGCCTGACCTCACAAATGCGCTTCTGGAAGAATGGTCAAACATTCCCATAGACACATTCCTAACCCTTCTGGACAACCTTCCCTGAAGAGTTGAAGATGAAATAGCTGCAAAGGGTGCGCCAACTCAATATTGAACCCTACAGACTAAGACTGGAATGCCATTAAAGGTTGTGTGTGTAAAGGCAGAAATCAGAATACTTTTGGCAATATAGTGTATGTCTAATCAGATGACTATTCTAAGATAGTAGTTTCTAAAATTGCAGACAATCCATTGTTGAAACCAGATGTCTTTTTGTATGGAGGCCATGCACGATCACTTTAAAGAAGAACACTATTTTATCTTGATTCTTCTTACCTCTCGAATGCATATTTAGCTTACCATTCTTCAAGGCACCATTCAAAGAACCTTTCATTTAAACCCAAAGAAAAAATAAGAAATTAAACATGTTTCATAAAGAATTGTACAACAGCTATGAACATACAGGTATGATGGTGAATATAAGAAGCCAACCTCTTAGCTTGGTCATGTTTTAGACCTGGGGGGAAAAAAATCCAAATTAATATTTGGGAAGGAACAAGGAGGAAAAGATAAAAAGTAATTGATCAGTGATGTGAAAGAAGAACCCAAGACAGCAGAGCCAAAATAACTTAAAAGCGATTAATGGTATATGGGTAAAAATCTGCAGAAGGTCAGCGTACTTTAAGGGCCACAGTGCCAGTCAGAGGGGGGAAAGTCCGTACTATATACTGTGTATTTCCCAATCTGGATCACCAAACACCACCACCACTGTTGGGATATGCAGTATCGAATTACAAAGATCAATGACGATGAGCACTGATTACTTCTAACTAGCTGATATAGGTTACTGGTGTTTTTTTTTTTAACATAAAATTTTGTCTTAACAAAGCAATCCTATGATTATTAATGTAAACAGCAGAAACTCTCAATCTCTGATTGCCATGAACAGAATCCTATCCCAAGCAAATGGTAATAAGTGTGTATAGAATATTGGATGAAAACGTCTAGGTTTAGTTCAAATTAAAAAGGAAAAAATAAAATCAGCACAGGGGTTGTACTTCTTCTGTTTAAATCTGGTCCTTGTGTTGCTGGCTGGTCTCTTCGTTAAAATCTGAAATCTGCTCTTCCTTCCCCCATACCCCCACAGCTGTAATCTTCCAGTGTTGTGGAGGTTTAGGACTGGCTGTACCTGTCATAGGCACCCATGAATTGTGCTGACTTTGCCCACCCTTTCTGCTCCCTCCTTCCACCATTCATAGAAGCTGTACTGTAGCATCCATCAATTGAAAAAAAAAATCTATTAATGAAGGAAGCAAACTTTTCATTCATCCTCCCATCCTCTATTCATAGAGTGCTTTTCCTTGATGGAAGCAAAAGTACAGTTTTTGTGAATGGAGGAGAGAGGCAGAATGGGCAGGCATAGTCCTGCCACTATATTAACCCCTGCCTGCAACATCAGACGATTACAGCTCAGAGGGTGGTAATAGGACTATGAATTTAAACGAAGGCAAGAGGGACACTTCACATGTAAGTACTGTCCCTTGTGCTGGCTTTTTTTTTTTTTGGTGTTCAACTAAACCTGAAGCGGGATTAAACCCAAACCAAAAATGTAATACATGGTAGTTTACAAAGCATTAGATGTGGTGGCTGCATTCATTTTAATTTATTTTAGGCCTTTCCCTCTTTCACCTGGTGATCCAGCCAGTAACGCATCTCCTGTATTAGAGGGCCTCCACTCTGGATGAAAGAGCACAGAGGGCACAGCAGCAATGTCAGTCTGGGAGGAGGGGAGTGTTAGATGTGCTAGCAGATTTAGATACAATAACAAATTGAAGCCAAACTCCAGCTCACACTGCATTTACACAAGCAGTTACAGCAACAGTTTTTTTTTTTTTTTTCTTTTGAGATAAAGTTTCAACATGAATAAATAAAAGCTTATTGTAGTAAGCACCCCTGTCGGTGGTAAATGGTTTGTCTCAACACTCTCTAAACTGCTACATTTGGAGGAGAGCTTTATCTGGCAAGATCACCAGGTGAAAACAGGAAAGGGCCTAAAGAAAATGAATGCAGCCATCACATTGAGTTTTTAAGCTGCACTATAATTAATGTATGCTTTTGGGTTTAATGCTGCTTTAATGTAATTAGTTGGTCTTCGTTATTATAGTCCTTAGGCACTTACCTACCAGGTACTTTCACCCCCTTCCTGCCCAGGCCAATTTACAGCTTTCAGCGCTGTCGCACTTTGACAATTGCGCAGTCGTGCAACATTTTACCCATATGAATTTTTCATTTTTTGATAAATAAACCAAAAACTGAAAATTTTTGGATTTTTCTCTGTTATAAAATTTTGTAAATGAGTAATTTTTCTCCTTCACTGATGTGCACTGAGGCTGCAGTGATGGGCACTGATAGGCTGCACTGATGGGCATTCACAGACATCACTGAAAGGCAGTATTCATATACAGCACTGATAGGTGGCACTGATTGGTGCCACTCATAGGTGGCACTGACTGGCACTGATAGTTGGCACTGAGGCATCTCATATGGGCACATGTGGCATTGATGGGCACTGGCAGGTGGCATTCATGGGCAATGACAGGTGGCACTGATGGGAGAGCACTGATAATCAGGGCACTGATCATCAGTGCCCTGATGATCAATGTAGATGTCCCCCTCTGAGTCATGCTAACAGCTCGTGAAGAGAGAACTGTCCATAAGCCTTTCCTTATTTACATGTAATCAGCTGTGATTGGACACAGCTGATCACATGACAGAGCCAAAGTCATCTGCTTTTTCTGCTGATCGGTGATCTGCTGTGTCCCAGGGACACGGCGCACCACTGATCACTGCGCTGCATGCCTAGAGTGGAAGGACGTCATATGACTTCCTCCCAGAACACGAGAACCACCTTGAGCCCATCATTTCCTTATGTGGTGGGTGGGAGGCGGTTAAAGAGGAGCTCCACCCATAAGGGGAAGCTCTGCTTGTTTGCTCCCCCCTTCCCCTGCCACATGTGACACTGGTTTTGACAGGAACCCGCTCCCTCTTCCAGCTCGGTGCGCTGCGGTGCACTGAGCCAGAAGTTCAGCCCCTCTCCTTCCCTCCACAGTGTTCTGGGACACTTCACAGGTCCCAGAAGACTGTGGGGCCATTCACAAGGTGAAGCTGTTCCAGTTTCCCTTACTTGCTATGCCGGCGTCGAGAACCCAGAGGCTAGTGCAGAACTAGCCCAGGTGTGGATGTCACTGGATCCATGGACAGCTAAGTGTCCTTATATTGAAAGTCAGCAGCTACAGTACTTGTAGTTTTGTCATTTGAAATTTTTTGGGGGAGCCTGGAACTCCTCAACTTAAAAAAAAAAAAAAAAATAATAATTTTGACAAACTTCTGTTTAACAAATATCCAATTCATTGTAAGGAGGAACCCCCCATAATCTAGGAATTGTGCACTTAGGTTGGTGTCAGTCACTGTGTGCTTCTGCCTTTCTCATACTAAAAATATCTTGAGAGCTGATGGTACAGATCAGCTCTCCAGCATTGTCCTTCACAATAATGTAGATTAAAAATCCATATAAAACCTTGGTATGTTCTAAATCAAAGGTATGGCTGCTATTGAACCCACATATTTTAAAGCAGTATGACAGGTCTGCCAGCCACAGGAGAGCAAATCTTTAAAGATGTATTTTAGTGCAGCAAAATGGATATAGAACTTTACAACCATGAACCATGATGACAAAGAAACATAGATTTTTGACTGCTGCTAAATCAGCCTTCTTACTTTATAGGGTTCCCATGGAAGGAATCAAGACTTCCCCTGGAAAGCCTTAATTGATAGTTACAATCTTTGTCTCCAGAGGGTTTCTGTTCCTTTTCTGACAGATGTCACTGTGGCTGTTTGAGCTTCTTTTGTTACATGCATTTATTGTTCTCTTATATAACAGATCCTCCAAGTGTGTTTGCAATGCCTGACGAAGATTTGAAAAGAATTCTGTGGGTTCTCTCATTGCCAGTCATTACACTGCTCTACCTGACTATTCCTGACTGCAGAAGAAAATCTTGGCATAATTGGTTCGTTCTGACATTTATTATGTCAGCTGTTTGGATCTCTGGAGTAACTTACATTCTAGTCTGGATGGTGACCATAGTGGGTAGGTATGGGGAAAATTATTTCCATTTTTTTCTTTTTTTTTTTACTGCCTTTTATGTCACATGTATAGAAAAAATTTTCTTCTAATTATTTTTTTTATGGCATAAAGGACAACCCCTACCAGATTTTTTTTTTTTTTTTTTTTTTTGCCATGTGTGTCCCACTGGGGACATTTACCTTCACTTTCTGTCCCAAACAGGAAGTGATAGGAAATCCTTAAATTCTTTGGGAATAGGGGTCCATAGGGAATTCGTAGATACTCCCAGGTCTTCAGAACTATGAGTGTCCTCATTGGAAGGTTTTCCCTCTGTCCCCCCTTGTTCTGGCACCAACCAAAAATATGGGGTTTTCTTTTACTTTAACTTTCAATGGTAATCGAAAACAGTACAAATATAGAGGGTGACTCCCTAATGGGGCACAGACCGCAATCAAAAACCTAATGGGTAGTGATGCACCAATATGTCGGCTGCCAAAAATTATCGAAAATAGGGTTATTTGGCGTTTTTGCCGATAGAAAAAAAAAAAACTGACATCAATGCAAAATCGTGTCCCACTGACTTCAATGCTAAAAAAAACCTCTCTATTTAAATTTTTTTTTTTTTTTTAATTTTATACACTTTATTTTCTGTCCAATTTTTGTGTTTTTCAATAAGTTATTTTACATTACTGGATTTAATTGTTTTAATTCATATTCATTTAAATTCATAATCTTAATTAAACAATCTAATATAATACAATTATTATTATTATTATAAAACTGTCCACTTTGATTTCCGGCTAGATGCATCCTAAAGTTTCGGTCCAGAATTTTCATTTCGGTGTACCACTACTATTAGGTGTTCCATTCTATCCAAAACTAAAATAAAAGTTTTTGCCTTTTTTTAGTTATTTTTTTTTTTTAAATGCCCAGGAGTTAAACTAAAGGTTACAATCTGAATAGGCAATATCCTTTAGATTTCTGAACTACTAGGGTCAATCTGGATAGAAATGAATTGCTTAAGTAAATCCACCCTTTACATGAGTAATGTATGAAGGCAACTTAAGACAACTTGGAGGATCTTCTGTCTGTCTGCAAAACAAAATTAAAAGTCAGCAGCTACCAATACTGCTGCTGACTTTTATTAAACATTTACCAATCCAGGGATACAGTGCTGTCCTCAGCCAGGACAATTCTTTGCTAATCTTAGGGTCTCCGGCGCCATCATCTTGCATCTGGGAATCCAGCTGTGAATTCCACCACAGCCGACTCCCCACTGGGCATGCACAAGTCATATTGTGCTTTGTGAATTGACCAGCAGTAGGGTTGACACCTGTATGTCATTCACCTTGAGAGTCCGAGTTTTGAATCATGTGTCTGGTGTTCAGTCCGCCTGAAAACTGGGCACATTATTCCGACCAGACTGTGGCTTCCTAACATTGATGGAGAGAGGATTAGGCGTTCTCCCTCCAGCCTGCAGGGGGTAATAGAGCCAAAACTGAGGGCTCACCTCAGTCTCGGCATAGGACTTGCTAAGAAATGAAGACAAGCTGTCCTTCCTCTCTATTCTCCCTTATCACAAGACTGGAGAGAGGAAGGAGGAGCTGCCTTCTTTGCAGAATGTGTGATTTATGAGTACAAGAGGGAATAGGGGGGTACTCTAATGTCCTCTAGTGGTGCTGGAAAGTGCGTCTCTCTCTCTGGTGCTGCTGGGCAGCGTTTTTGTTTATTTTCTGTTTCTTTTTTCTTCTTTCTCCGGTAGCATTCCCTCCCTCAGCTTTTTCCTGGGCTGCAGGCTTTTTCTCCTCCCAGCAGAGTGCATGCTAGGGGCTGTAGTCTGCTCCCAGAAGCCAACAATGGGGCCACCAATCTTCCAGGACTGCATGTCCTACCCTAGTCTATTCTGATTGGCCCTCAGCTGTAGCCAATTTTTCCAGAAGCACATTTGTGTAGTCAGGAACTGATGTCAGACAAGAAGGCCTAGCTCGCAGTCTCCGCTCTAGTTCATTCCAAAAGTGTTCTGTTGGGTTGAGGTCAGGACTCTGTGCAGGCCAGTCAAGTTCCTCCACCCCAAAATCTCTCATCCATGTCTTTATGGACCTTGCTTTCTGCAATGGTGCGCAGTCATGTTGGAACAGGAAGGGGCCATCCCCAAACTGTTCCTACAAAGTTGGGAGCATGAAATTATCCAAAATGTCTTGGTATGCTGACACCTTCTAAGAGTTCCCTTCACTGGAACTAAGGGGCCAAGCCCAACCCTTGAAAAACAACTCCACACCATATTCCCCCCTCCACCAAACTTCACACTTGGCACAATGCAGTCAGGCAAGTACAGTTTTCCTGGCAACTGCCAAACCCAGACACATCCATCGGATTGCCAGACAGAGAAGCCAGATTCATCATTCCAGAGAACACGTCTCCACTGCTCTAGAGTCCAGTGGCGGTGTGCTTTACACCACTGCATCCGACACTTTGCATTGCACTTGGTGATGTAAGGCTTGGATGCAGCTGCTCGGCCATGCAAACCCATTCCATGAAGTTCTCCATGCACTGTTGTGCTAATCTGAAGGCCACATGAAGTTTGGAGGTCTTTGGCTATTGACTCTGCAGACAGTTGGCAACATCTGAGCATTGTGCGCTTCAGCATGCGCTGACACCGCTCTGTCCTTTTTACATGGCCTAGCACTTTGTGGCTGAGTTGCTTCTGTTAGTGGTATTATAAGAAAGTGGAAGCAACTGCTAACAGTTGACTGTGGAATATTTAGGAGTTATTGCACAGGTGACAACCTATCACGGTACCACACTTGAATTCATGAGCTCCTGAGAGTGACCCATTCTTTCACAAATGTTTGTAGAAACAGTCTGCATGCCTAGGTGCTAGATTTTATACACCTGTGGCCATGGAGAAGATTGGAACACCTGAATCCAATGATTTGAAGGGCTGGCCCAATAGTGCATATACTTTATTGTAAAATAAGACTCATATTTTGTATTATGGCTAGGTTCACAGCTATCCATGTACGGTTGGTATGTTTTCAGTACGTTTTGATACATTTGTAATGCATTTGGAATTTTTGGGAAGTGTAGATATTACTAGAAGATGTCTGTTGTCATGCAGGATATCCTGCAATTCCATTGAAGTGTATGGAGCCAAAAATGCAACGTGTTTCATGTAGTAAAAAAAAAATAAAGTCCCTGCACCTTTCCAAAAAACGCATTGTGTTACAGGATTATCAGTGATCTGATTGTGAGGTATGACAAAGATGCTGCCTACAGTATCTGTATTTGGGGCCGGTTCACACCATTGAAACACAGTTGGGATGTGTTTCTGTATGTACAGCTTTGATTCGTTCCGGTGTGTTAGATGCAATCTGGTGCATTTTTCCCCTCCCTTTTTTTTTTCTTCAACTTTTTAAAGTCCTGTGCGTTCCAGTGCATTTACATGCCTTGCGGTGCATTTTTTTAATTTGTTTTACCATGTTACAGTACAGTTCAGTGCAGAAAAAATGAAGTGTGTTCCACTTTCCTTTTTTTTTTTTTCTGGAACACACTGGAATTGACCACACTGGTGTGAACTATGCCACTGGAAAACATATAACCTACTATCCATGTGTTTTTGATGCAGGGAAAAAAACCACTGGACTGTATGTGGTGTTGCACGGGGGACAGAAAACCCATGTTGCTCACTTGCATTCTGTGTTTAATTGATTAGAAATTGATCACATTATACAGATAATTACTTTCTTCATAGTGGCAGCACAGACCATATGGAAAAGAGCATCAATTTGTCCTGACACTAGGTTTTCGCTGTTTAGTATCCTATGTTAGTAATGGTAATTCTCGAATACAAACACAAAACTGAAAGGTAGCATGAACCAAATGTGACTAAGATGTACTTACAGAGGAGACCGAAAAACACATATTGATCAGTTGATTCTGAGTTTAATATGAGCTTGTTGGTATAGTCTCCTGAAGTCACACTACAGATCATTAGAGCTCCCTCTAGCTGCAGCCTAGTAATAGCATTACCGGGCAGTTTACTTGCTACTTTTTACTTTTGCAGGAATGTCATGTTAGCCTGCAGTTTCCTGCTTGTGTATTCTTACCTCCTTGATGCAGTGTTTTTTTCCTACCCTGATTCCTTTCACATGTGTGGTTAGCTGTGCTCGCCTTTGGTGTTGCCTGCTATTCTGTGGGCTTTTATTTCCTTCCCTTCCATCACTTTCTGACCCACCTCCAAGTTTTCTTGCCTATATAAGACATGCTTATTTAGGCCACATTGCCTTAGCAAATTCACAGTTCTCTAAGCTCCCATTCACTTGTTACTTGTGCATCCTGTGCCTGGCTACTTTTGTACCGACCCCGGCTTTGTTTATCTTCTGTGCTTGCTTGCTGCCTGTCCTGACCTTGGCTTATCTCCTGGATTTCCTTTTTGTCTCCTGATGTTTGTACTCTGCACACGACTGATCTCTGCATCCTCAGCTGGGCATACCTGGGTGCCGTGACCTGGTTCCAGCTTGCTGCAAGTCCATCCCCACCATCAGGTGCTCTGGTGAGGAATGAGGCTGGGGATTAGACTCTGCACCCTGGGGAACCCCAAGTTGGCAATTTACTCACTACCACAGGTGCTTGACAAGGAAACTGAATAGATGTGAACAGGACCCATAGGAAATAAGGTTAAATGGATTGTAGTGCATTTTTATGGACCTGCAAACACATTAAAACACATAGATGTGAACCCAGCCTTAAAGGAAATCTCTGTTTAACTTCTGAAGGCCAAAGTAACAGGTTCTCTTTAGAACAAACCTCTAATTTATGTTATGGGTTTTTTGCTTTTTACTTGCATATAGTACAGTAGGGTGTATCATCTCCTCTTGCATGTCTTCCTCCCTTCAGTGCAGCAATCGTAAATCTTCATAACCTGAATGGGTAATACACTTTCAGCTGCCTCCTTCTCTCCAACCTGGGGACCATACACTTACCACAACACAATTCTAGAAAAGAGGGTAGGAAGGGGTGGCCACTTTACTGCTGCTGTAACATCATATTTAAATAGCTGAAAAAAATAATATAGCTTGCACATTTATTTGGAAGGGGGGAGGGGGGGTGGAGAGGGGCAGTATTTATTTTTCTGGCTGCAGATCTGCTTTAATGCTCTGCCATTCAGCTGTCAGGAGCAATGAAAGGAGACTGTGATTATAGGCTTAGTCCACCTTATTACCATGGTGCCAAGTCCTCCTCCCCCTTACATGACTATGGATGGCTTCTGTCAATTTTGTAATTTTCTATGATCTGTGAATGAATAGCCTACAAGTCCCATTTGCCACCGTGGTAGAGGGACTTGTTGATGGACAAGTGCAGTTATTACCTCCGACTCCATAACCAAATGTCATGTGACAATCCTAAGCCAATCACCAAGCACCAGTGCTGCCTAATGAAAAGGGGAGTGAATCGCATGCTCCTCCATATTCAACTTTTTGGCTTGTTCCTGTTCTTGAATATCCCCACACTGCCAATAGTTCTAAACTGGCTTTTGACCAAATGTACCAAGGCCAGTAAGCTTAGATATAGTAAGATCCACTACTTAAAGTGGAACTTTAGTCAGAAAATTAAAGTGACAAAAAAGGTTCAGTCCTCCTCCTTCCTCTCCTTTTTTTTCTTCTTTTTTTATTTTTTTATTTTTTTAATAAACATGTTATCTTTACCTGCTCTGTGCAGTGGTTTTGCACAGAGCAGCCTGGATGCTCCTCTTCTTGGGTCCCCTGGCTCCTGCTTTCTGTCGGGTGCCCCCATAGCAAGCAGCTTACTATAGGGGCACATGAGCATGCGTGCTCCCGAGCTGCTGCTCCATGTGTCCAATCACACATGGAGCTGTGGCTTGACGCTGCACCCTCTAGCTACTCATTGGTTTACTGGCTGTGATTGACAGCAGTGGGAGCCATTGGTTCCCACTGATGTCTCTGCCAGTGAGGAGGCAGAGACCGAGGACAGCTGAGGTTCCTTTTGCATATAAATGGATTGTGATGGAGCTTGGGTAAGTATTAGGGGGACTACGGGACTGCTGCACACAGGTGTGTTTTTTGTTCTGTTTTTTTTACCTTTATGCATAGAATGGATGAGGGTAAAAAACCTTGAGCCTTTTCAACAACTTTAAGTCCTTCTGGGTCACTTCGGGCCGGCCCCTTTTGCAGGTATAAGTGCCTACACTGTTTAAAATCCAGTAATACTCTCACCCTGCTCTGCACATTCTCTATTTTTAGGCACTGTGCCGAATTTTAGATGCCAATCTGCTGATGGCCCTATGCAGGCCATACATGGGTTCAATTCCGAATTAATTTTCTTTAGAATATCGGAAATTTTGTGAGTTTTGAAATCCGATGGTGCCACCATTGATTTCGAAATTTGACCAACCAAGCCTTTTAATTTCACCTCCTCTTGCTACAGAAAAGCATTTTCGTGGCCAAGAATTATTTTCTTTCCAGGTCACAGCTCATGCTCATTTCTTTTTCAATTACATTTCTCGTACGATTGTCTGTTTTTTTTTTTTTTTTCAAAAAAGTTCCAACATACCCGATCACTTGAATTCGATGGTCGCTCAAAAATTGGCTGCTGCTGTGGCCTACTAATGCTGCAAAATGAGTATGAAAATTCTTAGAATTTTCTTTCGGAATTCGACCCATGTATGGCCGGCTTTAAAGTGGGATTAAACCCTCCTATCCTTTACAGCCAAGGAAGCTGCTTCTGTTTAATATGCAGCTGCCATGGTGCTGCACTTGTGATCAGTTATAACACCAAACATTTGATTTGATCATTTGTTCATAAGCAAATGTGATAGTTGGCAGTCCGTGCATTTTAGGAATGTAACTGTTTTTTGAAATGGCTAAATTGATGGGTTTAGTTCTGCTTTGATTTACTGCTGTTCAGGGACTGTGGGCTTTAGCATAATGATTATAGTGGAATGTACACTGACCTGCCACTTTATTAGGTACACCTGTTCAATTGCTTGGTAACACAAACTGCTAATCAGCCAATCACATGGCAGCACCTTAATGCATTTAGGTATCTAGACGTGGTGAAGAAGGGATTTAAGTGACTTTGAATGTGACATGGTTGTTGGGGCCAGACGGGCTAAGTAAACTGCTGATCTACTGGGATTTTCACGCACAACCATCTTTAGGGTTTGCAGAGAATGGTCTGAAAAAGAGAAAAAAATCCAGTGAGTGGCAGTTGTGTGGACGGAAATTCCTTATTTATGTCAGAGGAGAATGGAGAGACTGGTTCCAGATGATAGGCAACAGTAACTCAACCACTGGTTACAACCAAGGTAAGCAGAATACCATCTCTGAACACACCACACATCAAACCATGAAGCAGATGGGCTACAGCAGCAGAAGACCACACTGGGTGCTGCTCCTGTCAGCTAAGAACAGGAAACAGAGGCTACAATTAACACAGGTTTACCAAAATTGATCAATAGAAGATTGGAAAAACGTTGCCTGGTCTGAGTCTCGATTTTCCCTAGAGATGGTTGTGCGTGAAAATCCCAGTAGACTCAGATCAGCCCATCTAGCACCAACAACCATGCCATGTTCAAAGTCACTAATATCCCCTTTCTTCCCCATTCTGATGCTCAGTTTGAATATCCGCAAGTCGTCTTCACCACCTCCTAGATGCTTAAGTTACTGCCATGTGATTGGCTGATTAGCAATTTGTGTTACCAAACAATTGAACAGGTGTACCTAATATAGTGGCTGGTGATTGTATGTTCCTTACCAAAGAACAAGTATTTTTTTACCAAGTTATGAGTAAAGGTTCCAGTTTAACTGCTCTGAAGCTGTCAATACACTGCCCATGCAAGGGCTTACAGAGAGACGGGGATGCCTGGTTATTCTCTAGATCAGTGGTGGGCAACTGTGGCCCTACAGCTGTTGTGGAACTACATGTCCCATAAGGCACTGGAAGACTGACCGTTACAAGCATGACTCCCAGAAGCATAGGCATGATGGGAAGACTGTCCGTAGCTCCCAGTGGTAGAGGCATGATTGGACTTGTAGTTCCACAACAGCTGGAGGGCTGCAGTTTGTCCACCCCTGCTCTGGATTTTTAAATTAAAAGAAAAGGATTTTTCAAAAAAAAAATGTCTAGCCAGGTTTTCCCTTATTTAGTTTCTAAATACTAAGCTCCAAGCCCATGGCCATTACAATTTTTTCTTTCTTTTTACTGCACAGCTGGGAAATCTCACTGCTAAAGTCTGGAAGAAATGTAAGTTGTCAGGGGGTGACTTGTCCCATGAGACATTTCCTGTAGCTGAAATATTACTTGTGAGTGTAATGGTATGTTAAGGAAAGTCATGCAGCAATCTGGATCTCTGAAGAGATGGATATGTAGAAAGTAAATAATACTTGTCTCAATGTCCCCGATCTTCCATTCTGCAGCTTCACAGTACTTGCCCAAGAGCACTTACAGTAGTTGTGGTCAGCTCTTTAATCTCCCTGGGGTCTTACACATGGCACACAACCTGCACTGCATTCTGCAGAGGATATCGAAGAGCTGATCGTTCTAGCGCAGGGTATTGTGGATCTGATAATGAGGAAGGAGCACAATATGATTTATACACATTGCTGATATTCCCCAAAACCATCACAATATATGCTCTCATCCCCCACTTCAATCCTCAAAGATCAGCGGACTGAAACTTGCTACAAATAGAATACTTATTATGATGTCTTTTTTTTCCTTTACCCCATCAAAATGCCTCTCCAAGGAAAATCTGAATGCATATAGCAAAGGCATTAAATAGAAAATGACATCAAATTCCCTCTGGTTCCTAGGTACAGAAACAGCACGATACTTTCTTCTGTCATAGAAGATGGGGATCTTTTATTTAAGAGTGTGATCGCAGCAGACAAATGTCAGATGAATATTCCCCTAAAAGGCACATACAGTTTTGCTCAAAAGTGTGCATACCCTGGCAGAAATTGTGAAACTTTGGCAGTTATATTGAAAATATGGCTGATCATGCCAAAAAGTCTTTTATTCAAGGATAGTGATCATATCAGTGACTAAATCATTAGCACTTCTGCCTGGCAGTACTAGGGTCGTTGGTTTGAATCCCAACCATGGCACCACCTGCCTGGAGTTTGCATGCTCGCCCTGTGCCTGCATGGGTTTCCTCTGGGTACTCCAGTTTCCTCCCACACTCCAAAGACATGCTGGTAGGTTAATTGGATCCTGTTTAAATTGGCCCTAGTGTATGTAAGAATGTGAGTTAGGAACTTTAGATTGTATGCCCCTTGAGGCTAGGTTCACACCTATGCAGTTTGCGTTTTGACCCGTTTCTGCATTGCAATGCATTTTTGCACATGTTTTTGCTGCATTTTTTGTGTTTTTTTTTTTTTCTTGTTAGGCAGATTTAAACGCATCAAAAGCACAGCAAAAATGCAATACATGCTTTTCTGCAGCGTTTCCATTGAAGTCTACAGAACCAAAAACGCAACTTTTTGTGTTTTTAAAAAAAAAAAAAGTCCCTGACCCTTTCCAAAAAATGCACCCGGTGAAAACACGGAGATGTGAACATGTCCCAGAGGAAATCATGTTAAATGGACTGTAGTGAGTTTCTGCAAAACGCAAAACACTGCGGAAAATGCTTAGGTGTGAACCTAGGGTGAGAGTTGGGTACTGATGTGAATGTACAATATATATGTAAAGCGCTGCATAAATTGATGGCGCTATATAAGTACCCGAAATAATGAGATAATTATGATTTAAAAAGGATCCAAACAACTATGTGATAATAAATGGCTTCACATGATCACTTTCCTTAAATAAATGACATGGCTTGATTAGTTACATTTTCAATATGCCAAAATGTCATGATTTCTGCCAGATTATGCAAACGTTTGAACACAACTGTATACTACACATATATATGGGGTTTATTTATAAAAACCGTGAATGTGACATTGACCAAACAGTCATTACAGGTGAATCTTCCTGATGCATTAGATTGATTCACCTGCAGTGAATGTCACATTCACTGCTATATAAATTTGCCCCACAGAGAGCTTTCACACTCTAGGCTGGGTGGAGGTTATTATTATTATTATTATAATTATTTATTATTATTATTTTTATTATACAGGATTTGTATAGCGCCGACAGTTTGCTCAGCACTTTACATTATAGTGGGAGACAATACAGTAACAATACAGTTCAATACAAGAGGGATTAGAGGGCCCTGCTCCTTGGAGCTTGCAATCTAGGAGGGAGGGGATAGTGGTACAAGAGCTGTAGGGGATGGAGTGGTAGGAGGAGTAGGGGATTCCAGTATTAGCTGGGGTCGGGGTAGGCTTCCCTGAAGAGATGGGTTTTCAGAGTGCGCCTAAAAGTGAGCAGAGTAGGCGATAGCTTGGGGTAGGGAGTTCCAGAGGATGGGTGAAGCCCTTGAGAAATCCTGCAGACGAGCATGGGCTGGGGGGAATACTAGAAGCTCAGTTTTGGAAAGGTTGAATTTGAGGAAGTGGAGTGACATCCAGTCCGATATGTCACTTAGTAGGCTGGTGATACAATTGGAGACTGAGGGGGTGAGGTGAGGGGTAGAGAGATAGATTTGTGTGTAGTCGGCATAGAGATGGTAGTTGAAGCTGTGGGAGTTTATCAGGTGACCAAGGGAGGAGGTGTAGATGGAAAAGAGAAGGGGCCCAAGGACAGAACCTTGAGGGACCCCTACAGAAAGAGGGAGTGAAGGGGAGGTGACAGCGTTATAGGTAACACTGAAGGAGCGCTGCGATAGAAAGGAGAACCAGGAGAGAGCGGAGTCTCTGAGGCCAAGAGTGAGTTTTTTGAGGAGGAGGGGGTGGTCAACCGTGTCAAAAGCTGCAGAGAGGTCAAGTAGTAGGAGTATAGTATAGTGGCCACTGGTTTTGGCAGTTAGTAGGTCATTGGTGAGTTTGAGTAGGGCAGTTTCGGTGGAGTGAAGGGGGTGGAAGCCGGACTGTAAAGGGTCAAGAAGGTGGTTGTTGGTGAGATGGGAGCTCAGGCGATTGTAGACTAAGCGTTCTAGGAGTTTAGAGGTAAATGGCAGTAGGGAGATAGGTCTTAGGTTGTTCAGGTCAGAGGGGTCCAGGGGGGATTTCTTAAGTATGGGAGTGATGTGCGCGTGCTTTAGAGGGGAGGGGAAGGTACCGGTGGAGAGAGAAAGATTGCAGATGTGAATGAGGGAGCATAGGGTGGAAGAGGAGGGGGACCGCAGGAGTTGTGAGGGGACAGGGTCCAGGGGGCAGATGGTGAGGCGGGCTTTGGAGAAAATCTTAGTGACCTCTTAGATGGTAATGAGGTCAAGAGAGCAAAGTGTTGAGGGGGTTATTGTGTGAGGAGTGTTAAGTGGGGTGGATGTCTGAGCAGTGGCGAAGTCCCTACGAATTGCGTCAATCTTGTTTTTGAAGTGGTTGGCAATCTCGTGGGCGGTATATGAAGTACTGGGTGAAGGTGGAGAAAGTAGAGTTAAAAGTGGAGAAGAGCCGGCGAGTACTGAAGGAGAAGGAATTAATGAGGGTAATAAAGTAGGCTTGTTTGGCAGCGTGAAGGGAGGAAGTGTATGTTAAGGCAGATTTATAGCGGGTGAACGCTTGTTGGGATTTGGTTTTACGCCATAGTCGCTCCAGTGCATGACTGTCGCTTGCGGTTTCTGGTGTGGTCGGTCTGCCAGGGTTGTAGCGGTCGGGGCCTAATGCTTCGTGTTGTTGGGGGTGCGAGCGAGTCTAGAACGGCTGAAAGCGAGTTGTAGACAGTAGTGGCCAGGTCAGGGCAGGACAGGGGATGGATGTTGTCGTAAAGTTGGTCAGTTGCAGGGTTCCAGTTCCGGAGGTTTCTGCTGGTAATTGTTTGCTGTTTGGAGAGATAGGTGTTTGAGGATGAGGAGACGGAGAAGGTGATGAGGTTGTGATCGGAGAGAGGAAAGGGGGTGTCTGTGAGGTTGCAGGGAGTGCAAAGGTGAGAGAAGACAAGGTCAAGAATGTTATTGATGTTGAAGTCTCCAAGAATTATTGTGGGTAGCTCAGAGGATAGAAAGAAGGGTAGCCAGGCGGTGAAGTCGTCAAAGCGGTCCAGGAGGGCGATAGATCACTGCAATCCTCAGATTGGAGAGAATAGCCGGATGCAATGGGTCTCGAAGGAGGAGAAGGATAGAGAGGGAGGGTTAGGGAGGACTTGGAAGGTGCTCAGTGGTGACAGGAGCAAACTAACCCCACCACCTTTCCGACCACTGGGTCTGGGTGAGTGGGTCCAGATGAGACCTCCATAGTAGAGTGCTGCGGGGGAGGCAGAGTCTGTTGCTTGGACCCAGGTTTCGGTGATCGCTAGGAGGTTAAGGGAGCGGGAGACAAAGAGGTCATGGATGGAGGTGAGCTTGTTGCAGACCGAGCAGGCGTTCCAGAGTGCGCATGGGAACGGGAGGGTGGTTTTGGGGAGCAGGGGGACAGATATAAGATTGAGGGGGTTGCGGCAGTTTACGGAAGAGAGAGGATGTCTTGTGTTTGGGCGAGGTAGTGGAGGACCAGGGTTCGGGGAGAGATCCCCGGAGGTTAGGAGAAGGGTGAGAAAGGTGGCATGGGAGCGGGATGTATATGAGCGCGTATGTCTTCCAGTTCTGGTGTTCGGATCAGCAGGAGAGTGCAGTATCAGGAAGAGGTGATGAGAGCAGTAGTAGGGAGATGGAAGCAGTGAAGGCGAGATGTACAGTTGTTTGGGTGGAGCATAGGGACAGAGAAAAGAGATTTTGGGGACGCAGGAGAGGAATCTGAAAAGGGGGAGTAGAGGAGGCATTTCCAAAGGTAAACGGAGTGGGGGTCAGGTGTGGAGAAGTTTCCTCGGGTGCTTGATTGCAGATGGACCAATGTGCTGTGGAGTCTTCTGTAGTTGTGCCTTCTTGCAGCTAGAGTTCTCGTGCTTAAGTTCGGTAGAGTTCAGTTACGTGTCGTGTGGCCAAGGGTGGTGCTGGCCCCATGGGATCTATGGCACCCGGTGCGGGTGTAGAGGAGTAGTAGCATAGTTGGATCAAGCTACAAGTTCCAATTTGTGTAAGTTCTAGATTGTAAGGTGAAATTTGACTTGGGGCGGTGAGGAATTGAATGTTGGCTGTACTCACGGGGGGTGGACAGAAGGGCCTCAGGTCCGGGTCAGGTAGTGTTGTGGTAGGCTGTGGCAGGTCTCTGGTCAGGCCGCATCGTGGTAGGCTGTGGCAGGTCCAGGTCAGGCCGCGTTGTGGTAGGCTGTGGCAGGTCTCGGGTCAGGCCGCGTCGTGGTAGGCTGTGGCAGGTCTTACTACTCACGGGGGTAGACAGATAGTAGGAGGTAGCTGCAGTTTTGCTTCCCACTCAAATTCTGACATCACAGCTTGACAGGACTGTACACATGCAATGGCAGTGATGCTTTGCTTCGCAGCTGTAGAATTTTTCACTTTTGATACACTCCCATTGAGATCAATGGGGCTGCGCCACAATCACAAGCCATATGTTTGGCTCCCAGTTGTTTCTCTGTACCCTGTAAAATTTGCAATTGAGCAAACAACGTGTCCGAAGGTGGCAGTAGACACTTTTATACCTGCCTCTAAAAAGGGGTCCACTGTGGATTCGGAAAACAGTAAGCTTTTCACCTGTCTGACAGAACCCTAGTGTGTGTATAATAGATATAAATATACACACATAGCCAACCATTTCTCTGAAAATTAACTGCATTATCAATACACCCAAACTGTCCTCTTTGCCCTCCCAAATCCACCTACTCTAGTGCCCTCATCTCCTCCTCCCATTCTCACCTCAAGGACTTCTCCAGAGCCTCTCCCATCCTCTGGAACTCCCTACTGCAATTTGTCCAGCTGTAACCTAGTCTGTCTGCCTTTTAGGCCATCTCTGAATCTCATCTTTGTGGAAGCCTGTCATGCCTCTATCTAACAACTGAACTTTACTTTCTTCATCAACTCATCCTCACACGGTTATTACCTTTTTGTACCTCTTGCCCCTCCCTATTAGATTGTAAGCTCTCACAAACAGGAACCTCCTAACAATTTTTTTTTATTGTGGCCTTACTGTCTCCTTTTTATATTGTAAAGTGCTGTGCATACTGTTGGCACTAATTCAATCCCTAATAATAATATAATAATAATAATGCACCTTTTTCCACAATATGGAACAGCCTACCTCTGTTTACACCAGACAACGAATGGACACACTTGGTGGGTAGTGTGATTTAAGAGTTTTCCGCAATATCTCACTCTTTCCCTGGCTAAAAAATTATCAGTTTTTGGTTTGTGATTTTCTGTCCTTTTAAATCTGCAGGCAAATGTCACACTGAAGCCTGCCAAGAAGTGCATAGTTGGAATTCTTCTAGATCCCCTCTCATTAGTAGCTTAAGGATTACCGTCACATGTCTTTGCTGAAAAGGGCATGATTAAAGGAACAATGTCACATGACTTGGAATGTTGTATGACCAGAAGGCCTTGGGAGATTAAAAAAAAATGTATATTCCTACCGGAGAAGATATTCACATGGAAACCTTAAGACTGTGGCTGGGTGAAACCAGTCATCCTTGGAATTATATCTTTAAAGAAATGAATGAATGGGAGCTTTTAATTTAGGATTAGTGTGCAAAGGCATCAGACTGCTAGTGAAATGCACCATGCGTTTACAGTGTACTCTTCTCTGTGCATGGCAAAAGCAAACACTGCTCCAAGCAATCCAGTTTACATTTCAAAGTTCAAGTACTGAATACCCATCCAAAAAGCTTCACAAATGCATCTCAAAAGTAAAACCAATACCTGAATATAATATCCCTTAAAGTGGAATTATGGGCAAAAAAAATACAGATATGGATATGATTAGCACAGCAAGTTCTTCCTGCAGTTTAATTTTAATATCTGTTGATTCTGCCGGGAGATCCATGGATTTTTCACTTTTGTAAGGGCTCGTTCACACTTGACTGTTTTACCAACTCTTGTCAAACACCCCTATAGCGTTTGGCAAGCGTTGGTCCGGTGTTTGCGGAGCGTTTTTTAGGCGTTTGTCGAGCGTTACAAATGCCCTACAAATGCCTATAATGAAGTTTGAATGGTGTTACCGCTCCGCAAATGCACCGCAACCGCACTGCAAATGCCGGCCGGGCGTTTGCGGAGCGGCACCATAGACTAGAATAGGAGGCTTCAACTCCTCTTGACTCGACCAGAGGCGTCCGTTTTGACGCAACGCTAACGCTCCCGTTAGAACAGCACCATGTGCTGCAATGTGCAGAATTGTCCAAGGCGTTTGGGAAGCGGTAAAAACACTTCCCAAACACCTTTCTGCTGCCTGCACACAACGGTAGTGTGAACGTAGCCTAAATTGGCCATGCGCTGAATTTTAAATGAAGAAAAAGACTAACTTTGCTCAGTGGGCGACCCTGTTGGCTACCCTCCCACCTGATATCACTTGACTGAAAAATCAAAGGAACTGGGTGGAAATTGTTGGCCAAAAAGTTCAGATATGACTGATAAGGCCGGCTGTTAAAATGCAATCCTGTGTTTTTTTTTTTTGTTTTTGATGTGTGGGTTTTTTTTTTTTTTTTTTTTTTTCAGCCATTTAGCCTGCATGTATCAGTATAGGGCCAGCTTAATTGCCAGCTCTTACCAACTCAGTACGGTCCATTTAACATGATTTCCTATGGAATATGTTCACATCTGTGCATTTTCACCCGCTGTGGTTTTTGTTTTGTTTTTTTGTTTTTTTTGGGGGGTTTTTTGGAAAGGGTCAGGGACTTTTTTTTTTAACGCAAAAAGTTGTGTTTTTGGTTCTATAGACTTAAATGGAAACGCAGCAGAAAAGTATGTATTGCATTTTTGCCACGTTTTTTAATCTGCTTAGCAACAAGAACAAAAAATGCAAAACACGTCCAAAACACAATGCAGAATGGCTCAAAGGCAACCTGCATAGGTGTAAACATATTTCATATTTCAATATATTTTTGGTTAATGGCAGCTTCACACTATGTGCAGCGGTTGTCATTCTTTCACATCCAAACAATGGCAGTTACTTCAATTGCACATAGAAAACAATTGTGTTTCGGGGGCAGTAAAAATGTGTGGCTGAGCCATTTTGGGTGGTAAAACTGCATGCCTGAGCTAAGGTGTTTTTACCACACACCCACCCCATATTACAAAAGCAGAAGAGGGAGGAGTACATATGCTCCAGGCCATGATGCTTTACATCATAGTGCAGCAAACATTCTCTACTGTCGTTCAGCAGTACTGCCCACTGAATGCGACAAATTCAACTGAGTTGGGGGGGCCCTGCAGTTGCCTTGTACTAATGTGGGGTTTAAAGAGTTCATACAGATGAAGGGGTGATACAACGCCTCCTCATCACCTGTCTAATGCCCTCTGATGAGCGATTTGAACGTGGATGGATCTTCAAAGCACAACGCTAGTGTAAACCTAGCCCTTTTTAGAACCAGATGTCTATCTATGACTACCATGTTACAGCTGAGACTTGTCCAACTAAGTCTGGTTCGCTGTGCCTAAAATGTAACTACTGTATATTGTAAAAGAAAAATACTACCTATAGTACTTTACTATCTACTGCCATTCTGAAGATGTTTAGATCTTGGCTATACAATACAAATCTGTACTGATTACAACCACAGGCATTCCTAGGTTACCAATGTCCTAAAGGGGTTTGTAGCAAGATGTGTTTATTTTTTTGCCATTTATGATTTTCATATCCTGGCACTTAACTTCCATTTGATCTGTTAACTGCAGGTGAAACCTTTAGTATTCCGGACACTGTGATGGGCCTAACATTACTAGCTGCAGGAACAAGTATACCTGATACAGTTGCAAGTGTTCTTGTGGCAAGAGAAGGTAAGGAACGATTTTTGTCTTGCTTCTACCTACTTTAAGTGTTCTTGCATGACGACCACTTACTGTCATCTCACATATATATTCTTATTATTATAGCCAAATTTACCACCCTAACTCCTCCCACAGTTTTTACACTACATAGACAGTAATATACCGAAACGTGTGGATTGTTCCCGATTGGTGTGCTATTACATTGTGGAACGTTTCGCCGAATGGTTCACGAAATATCTGCGTTTTTGTGGTGAAATTGGTCCCATAGGAATGAATGGCGGAATGTTCAAAACTAGAGTGGGAGCTGACAAAAGCTAGAGTGTGAGCTGAAAAATCAGGACATGATTTCTAAACTGCCATCACTCCCTCATTTTCAAGCCCACCTACACAAATCTTATATCAAAACATTCAGCTATCCCTGCTGCCCCTAGAAATGTCCACGGCTAAGCCATAGTCCTTTATAGTTTTTACAATATGACCATTTGTTTGCAACTCACGCCACCCATTGACATTCATTGAAACTTCACTTTAGCCACCTCAAATTTGAAGGGCAATTTCTAAACTGCAACTGTGCCTTCATTTTTAATATTTCAGAGACATACTATGCATCAAAATGTAGATCTGGGTCTTGTGATTCTCACAATATAAAGCTGTAGGATTTATAGTTTTTAAAACTATAAATAATTAAAAGTTGAAATGCATTTCTCACTCTATCAAGCTTGCCATGTGCACTTTTTAAATTTGATCAATCAATTGGTTAGTGCAATGTTTACTATCTTTACTCACTCCAAACACTCCACACAGTTACTCTGCTCACTCCATAAAGTTACTCTGCCCAGTCCAACCTTTTCACAGTTACTTCAGCCACCTCAACCATTTATCATTTTTAAACTGCAACCATTTGAAGATGGCAACCACCAGTGAAGTGAGCAAGTTGGAGCAGTTTGTTTTTAACCGCTCTTCTCTGCCCTTGCTGTAGAGTGAGTTGCCATAGGAACCCAGGTGTGTGAGCAGGCAGCAGAGTGACAAAAGCTAGAGTAGACTACTGGTGGAGGCAAGAACACTTTACACAATTTCCCCAGAAATTGTAGCTTTTCTAGTTGTAAATGCTGTCAGGAGTGTCCAAATAATACTAGTGATTGGCTTTCCAGAGCAGCTATCGGACAGATGATTGGGTTTGTTCTTTGAGATCAAACCAAACAAAGGGTTATCCCTTACCATGCGTTCAGTATGTCACAGTAGGATCCCAGAGCCCTAGGTCAAAAATGGATAGCAGGTTATCAGAAGGTCTAACTTTTTATTTTCCAAATCATTGTTACCTGAGAAAGTTGAACAGGAAAAAACAATTTAGCCAAGTTATAAATGCTTAGGGAGCCTTTCTCCAAAAGGGCTTTCACCTAGCAGGACAATGTCAGCCCTGTAGTGCTTGACATAGATGTTCTGTTCTGGAACAACCTGGTTCAGGTCTGCAGACTTAGGCTACGTTCACACTAGCGCTGTGTGCAGGCGGCAGAGAGGCGTTTTGGGAAGCATTTTTACCGCTTCCCAAACGCCTCTGCCAATTCTGCACATTACAGCACATGGTGCTGTTCTAACAGGAGCGTTTGCGTCGCGTCGCGTTGCGTCGCGGCAAAACGGACACCTCTGGACGAGTCAGGAGGCGTTGAAGCCTCCTATTCTCGTCTATGGTGCCGCTCCGCAAACGCCCGGCCGGCGTTTGCGGTGCGGTTGCGGGGCGTTTGCGGAGCGGTAACACCACTCAAACTGCATTATAGGCGTTTGTGGGGCGTTATTAACGCTCGGCAAACGCCTAGCAACCGCCGCTAAACCGCGCATGCAGCGTTTGCGGAGCGTTTGCCTAGCGTTAAAAAACGCTCAGCAAACGCCGGACCAACACTTGCCAAACGCTATAGGGGCGTTTTGGCAAGCGTTGGCAAAACAGCCAAGTGTGAACGAGCCCTTATACTATAAAAGTGTTACTAAACCCACAACAGTACAATCAGTCTGTATATGCAGTAAAGCGTGCTTGTTATATTCACTGAAGAACCTAAAGGGTTAATCCTCCACATTCTGTAAAAAGGATGTTTAATCCTGTCTTCTCTGATCCTCCCTTTCGTCTACTGTCTGCAATCCATCTCCTGAAAGCACAGAACCTTGGGGGCAAGCTGCACATGCTCACTGCTGTGTGTATTGCTAGATAGTTTTGTTTTTTCTTGGGAGAGTGCATGTGATCAGAACAAGGCCAATCAGTGCTGTCCAGACAGAGGGTCAGGGGTCCTGCAGCCTCATAGGACAATCAGGGGAGGATGAAAACTCCTCCTACGAGCTTTAACCAGTGCTATCCTGGACACAGAAGTCACAAGACTGTTCTAACTGCTGATGAGAAAAGGTATTTAGCAGTTTTTATTTACTAAAATAATTGCACTTCTATTTTCTGTGTACTATGGGAGACCATATACAGTATATTGAATGCAGGGTCCTGGGTTTAGTAACACTTTAAAGCCAAAGAAGTAAAGGGAGACCTGGTATAATTATAAATTATTATATAGGATTTGTGGTATATAGTGCAAGCAGTTTGATCAGTGCTTTCCAAAATAGAGAGACAGTACAGTTAGAATACAATTCAATGCAAGAGGGTTAGGAGGCCTATGCACAGGAGTGCCTACAATCTTAAATTGTAACCAATGGGTATATCTAATCCCCAGCACCACATCCCAATTATGACATGATAGCAAAAAAGAAAAATCATAAAAGGAACTTTCAAGGTGCTACATTGTCTACCCTCAGGAAAACACACATAGAACCAGATAGAATTTTAGAGTTTTATTACAAAAGAATTACAAAATTTTGTAATACAATTCTGAAATTGTATCTGGTTCTGCGTGTTTTCCTGGGGGGGATTAGACAATGTAGCACCTTCAAACCACTTGCCGTGTTCCAGATGGATGTAGTGACATCATCCAAGCCTCACCCCAATGCATTTTGTCACAGGGCACGTGACTTCTTCAGCAAGAAATTATTGAATTATGTGCAATTCTGTTGGTGTAAACTGCATTGCCCTGCTTCAGGAAGTGGACTGGCAGGGCCTGCAAGAGATATAGGAACTTGGGCAATATCACCACATTATTAACAATGCAGCAGCCAGTCCAGATGTACATCCCCCAATTTGCCACCCTGAGTTATATATTAAAAGCAAAGTGTTTTTTTTTTTTTCTTTTTTTCCAAATCCTACTTGCATAGGTGGATGGAGCATCGCCCCGATGTTGCATTTGTGCCCCATTGTCTCCTAAGGGTGAGAAATCGTCAATTGCATGACCGCTGATTGTGAAGTTCTCACTGTCGCCGTGATCCATAGGAGAAGTACAGCCAAAAGAGCTTTGGCTATACTTCTCCTTTTTTAAAAAAAAAAAAAAAAAAAGTGGCCAAAAAGCAGACCACAATAGACATGGAGTTAAAATTGCATGTAAACTTGCATTGCATTGCCAGATATAGTAATAAAAAAAAATCTTTGGTTTTTGGTGTGTTTGGTTTTAGAAATACTTTAAAGGATAAGTTCACTTTTAGTTACATTTTACACCCGATAGTTATAACATGTTACTAAGTCACCTACTGCCACCCTGACCCGATCCCCCATTGTGACACTGGACAGGGAATAATCTCCCCACACCCGCTTTCAAAATTCAAAAACTGTGTGGCTGTGTGGGGCTCTGCCCACTCGGCTGTCATTCATTCACATGTTCTGTGAATAAATGATCTAGAACTACCCTCAGCCATTGTGGCAGACCGCTTTTAGTTCTCAATGAGGGCGCTGGTGATCTAAATTCAACAACTGCCTGTCTGTATTGGAGGTACGGGCAGACAGCTCTACTGTATCCTGGAATTGCACCCACGATCTGCTGCTTGTGGCTGCAATTAGGGATGCACCAAAAGTTCGGTGGCCAAAATGTTTCGGCCTAAAACACCCCTTTCAGCTGTCGGCCAAAATGAAAAAAAAAAGCACTGATACAGGTGCTGAAAAAACTCCCGCCCGCCGCTCGGTAGTTCTCAGCCTTACCTGAAAAACCATCGACTATGCCCAGTGCTGAGATCAGAGATGAGTGAAGGAAAGATGGCCTCCACTCATCTCTATGCCCTTGGAGGACCGGAGCAATGTCACTTCTGGTTCTGGCCATTTTTTTTTTTTTTTTTGATCCAATGCTTTACATTGTAGAGGAGAGATGTGGTGTCTTATTGACCCCATATCTCTCCATAAAGAGGACCTGTCACTAATCTTTTTTACTCTTATCACGAGAAATGAAAGCATCCCTTGTGATAGAAATAGTTTAAACTTTTTTTTTTTTAATTTTATTTTTTTTGCACTGTCCCTTTTTTAAAAAAATTTTTAAAGTGCCCCCATCCCCCCGTGCTCGCACGTAGTGGTGAACGCATACGTAGGCCATGCCCACATATCTAAATGGTGTTCAAACCACACACGTGGGGTATCGCCACAAATGTCAGAGCAAGAGCAATAATTCTTGCACTAGACCTCCTCTTTAACGTTACACTGCTAACCTGTAGAAATTTTTAAATCATCACCCATGGAGATTTTTAAGTACCGCAGTTTCACGTCATTTTAAAGTGCAACATGTTGGGTATCGATTTACTCACCGCAACATCCTCTTTCATATTTTACCAAAAAACTGGGGTATACATTGATTAAAAAAAACAAAAAGTTTTTTTTTTCTTTCCCCAAGAAATATATATTCATTTTTAAAAACTGCGCGTTTCGGTTTTTCGGCCAAGTTCATTTTGAATTTTTGGTTTCGGCACCAGAATTTTCATTTCGGTGCACCACTAGCTGCAATGCTTTACAGGCTCCCAAGAAAAAATAAACGCTTTTTTTTTTAAGGTGCCTTTTTAAGTAGTTTTCCCAGAATAGGAATAAAACAAACCTACATTTTTTTTTTTTTTAATTTTTTTTTTCAAACCTACACTTATGTATTTTGGGTAACCCCCTACCTGCCTAATTTTCATTAACGAAGTCCATTAACTTACAGTATATACCAAGTGCACAGTATATGGCCTTCATTGTTATATGACAGCACTCTTCGTGTTAAAACTCTGGCCCAAGAGATTTTCTTTACTTTTACTAAAGTAAATATGAAATCTATTTTGACAGCTGCAATGCTTGTTACGCACCAACTGCATTTGCAATTATCCTTTCAAACATACATGATGCTTTTGGGTGTTCCTGTCAATTCCATGTTATAATATTCAGAATGCTGCCTAATGATCTATACCAGCGTGTAATTTAGGTGTACTGCCTTGTTAATGTGGTAAATTCCACAGGCCCATGTTATAGTACAATGTTTTTAAAATGTATTGGCCACTTTGCATCTTTGGAAACCAAAATAACTTCTCCCATTTGGCTTCAAGTGCTGTTGAACTCTGCAGTCCATTAGGCCTCGTACACACAAGTAGTAGACCCGTGCGAGGGCCGTGTTTGCCCGCATGGGCTTGCCCAGGTGTTCTGTACATTTTTGTGCAGGCAGTCCCATTCATGTCAATTAGGATGTAGTGGCTGCACGGACATAAACATTGCTTTTAGTTTGATAGTCATGTGGGTGTACAGCCCCAAATGCAAACCGTGTGCATCTGGGGACATGCACGTCGCATGGCTGTCAACCTGGGAGCAGCAGCTGTGTCTGTGCAATCGCTGCGTCCCTATTGACATAAATGGGACTGCCTGCACAAGGATGCATGGAACACACATGGATGCACTAGTGTTCCAACACCAGCTTCACATGCTGTTTCAGAGAAGAGGAAGTGGTGTTCTGTAGACCTGTCGTAGGTGATAACACTGCTCCTCTATGGATACAGCACAGTGCGAAGAACCGGAATTGTTACTGGCAGGTTCCCTAGGTGAAAAAAAAAGGTAAAACCCCCCCAAAAAAAAAGAAAACTAAGGCAGCTGCCACATATAACGAGCCGTAGTTTGTAATATATGTTGTTCTTGACTTTACATACACTTTAAGACTGCAATAAAAGGACTAAATACTTATTTTTGACATTTTAAAATGTGGATTATTTTTGATATTTTAAAATGTGGTACTAATTTGCCTATAAATATACTTCTATTTAAACGTGACCTTTTTGGCTTCCTTTCAGGTAAAGGAGACATGGCTATGTCAAACATTGTAGGCTCAAATGTATTTGACATGCTGTGTTTGGGAGTTCCTTGGTTCATTAAGACCGTCTTTGTAGACCGTTCAACGCCTGTGGAAGTGAACAGTACTGGATTAACGTATACCACCATTTCTCTTTTATTTTCCATCATCTTTATATTTGTGGCAGTTCATGTAAATGGATGGAAGCTTGATAAGAAGTTGGGTGTGATCTGTTTAATAATGTATCTTGTTTTTGCTACTCTCTCCATTTTGTATGAGCTGGGAATTCTAGGAAACATGCCTATACGTATGTGTGGTGACTAATAAACAATATAAAAAATTAAAGCTTTGTGTTATGTTTTAATTCATGAATATGAGAGGTTGGAAAGACTGTAAGAGAAGAGTAATTACTAGTTTGATGAGCCTAAAGGATAAGTTCACCTTTGCAAAAAATTATAATAATAATAAATGCAAATCTTGTATGCGTTTTTTTTATTTATTTATTTTTTTACTAGGAGCCTGCAAAGCATTGCTCCCTTGATTATCTGTACCAGGTTCCTGCAGACTGTCAGTGCATCTTTCTGCTCGTACCTCGCATACCTTAGGCCCCATGTACACGGGACATTTTTGAACGATGGAAACGGACTGCTGGAAAACGTAGACTAAAAAATTCTGTTTAGCTGCGTTTGCATACCGCGTTTATGTGCGTTTTGCTTTTAGAAGTGTTTTTTAAAGATAAGCACAGGAGAACCTCCCAAATGCCCAGAATGCACTGAAAAGTGGTAAATTATTAACTATTTCAGACTGTTTCAGAGAAATACACACAGTAGAAGCAGAGAGAGCAGTATGTGTTGAGATAATTAGGTGTGAGTTGCTCATTAACATTTCTTTTGTTTCCAAGGGTGGGAAAGGTGTCTGGCGGAGTGAGTCATTAAGGTCACCTGGAAGGGGGTCTTCATGAGGAATTTGAAGTATGAATTGTCATTATCATATCTTTTTTGTTTCCAAGGGTGGGAGAGGTCTGAGGTGTGAATGGGTCATTACAATATGTGACAAGCTTGGTAGGAACATCCTGTGTTTAAGTGTTTTGTCCATCTGAGCACATTGAAAACTCTTTGCATGCATTTTTCTTGATGAAAAAAGGCTCTGGACAGCATTGGGAACTGGAAGAGTTAATAAAAAAATGCGATTTGCCGCGTTTACAAGTGTTTTGCGTTTGAACCGCTGATAAAATCGACGTCTGAATGCAAACTTGTTGCGTTCAAAAAAAGCCCGTAAACTCAACTGCCTGTAAACGACTGTAAACAAAGATGTGTACATGGACACACAGGAAAACATAAGCAAGAATTCAGGGGCTGCTAAAAAAAACAAACCGCTGAACAGCTCCTAAACATGAGTTTATCAGCTGCAGTGTACATGAGCCCTTAGACAGGCAGTTACTGAATGACAAGAAGCATCACTGAACTACCTAGAGCACTCGCCAGCACACTGGTTATTCATTGAGAATCACAAGCCGACATCCGCAAAGGCTGTCAGTACTTGTAGTTCTCCCATTCATAGAACTCTCCACCCACCCAGCCACATCTTCTTTTTTTTTTTTTTTTTTTTTTTTTTTTTTACAGTGTGACATCAAGCAAATATGAACAGAAGCAATTCGACTAGTTGTATTTACAAATATTCTTATGAACACAACTGCTATAAGTACCTGGTTTGTGCTTGGCATCAGCCCCGTGTTTCCTTTTTTCTTTTTTTTTTTTTTTTTGCTGCATATGAGCACTTGAGCCCCTGCAATGTAAATCCCGTTGAATTCCCCTCCGCCCATGTACTGCATGCACCTGTCCATAGATCTGAATGGCTGTGTGTGGCTGTACAATGGGTTATGCACGAGTACAGTGTACGGAGATGATGCAAAAAATTTAATATGGTATTGTGTTGATGACTTCATGCTATGGTACTTCAATTCTGTCACATATTATAAGAGGAAATCATGCCATATGAAAGTTAAAGTGGTTCTAAAGTCTCAAGGTTTTTTTCCTTTAATGCATTCCATGCAGAATTTTAGAAATGTCTGAATTTCTTAAGTACATGCAATATTTCATTTTTTTTCTTTAAGTATTCTTTTAGTATTCTTTAAGGATATCTCTGTACTTTGCTCAGGGTTTAGAGAAAGCTGAATGGAGCAGTCTCCCAGTCTTTGCTGCTGAAAAACGCCCCCACAGCATGATGCTGCCACCACTATGCTTCACTGTTGGTCAGGTGATGAGCGGTGCCTGGTTTCCTCCAGACATAACATTTGGAATTGCGGCCAAACAGTTCACTCTTGGTATCATCAGACCAGAGAATCTTATTCCTCAGTCTGAGAGTCCTGTCATGTTTATGGCAGAGTAGCTAGATGTAAGCCTTTCCTCAATGTCTAGATGGAGGGCTGCAGTGATGATTCCTCCTGGAACTTTGACTGAACTCCAGAGATCCTATGTGGAGATGGGACAAAGTGACCATCGGGTTCATGGTCACCTCTTTTACTAAGGCTCTTCTCCGATTGCTCAGTTAAGCTGGACAACCAGCACTTGGAACAGTCCTGGTTGTTTCAAACTTCTTCCATTGAGAATATGGTGGCTACCATGCTTTTGAGAACCTTCAGTGCAGTAGTTTTTTTTTTTTTTGCCTTCCCCAGATGTTTGCCTTGAAATAATAATGTCTCTGAGCTCTGCAGGCAGTTCCTTTTTGACCTCATGGATTTTTCTCTGATACAGTATGCATTGTCAGTTGTGAGGCCTTTTATAGAGAGGTATGTGGCTTTTCAAATTCTGTCTAATCAAGTTAATTTACCACTGGTGGACACCAATCAAGGTGTAAAAACATCTCCGCAGCGATCATGAAAAATGGGAGGCATCTGAGCTAAATTTCAAGTGTTGCGAAGGTTCTGAATACTTGTGCCAATGGGATATTTCAGTGTTTTCCTTTTTTTCATTTATTTGCAAAAATTCTGTTTTTAATTTTGTGATTATAGGGTAGAGTGTAGCTTGACGAGGGAAAAAATTAATTTAACCACTTGCCGCCCACCCACAGTACATGTGCTGCACGGCCAGGATTGATCACCTACATGGAGATCATGTAATCTCTGCAATCACATGGTCAAAAGGTTAAAGCTGTCATGAATGAATGTCAATACAGTGATTGGCCCATAGCTATCAAATGGTACCTGGGCCAATCACAGCACCTTGTACCATGTAATTTAGCTGTGGCCAAGCACTGATCACTAGTAATCACAGCTGTGATTATTCAAAACTTTGCTGTTACAATGATCATCACTGTAACAGCAATCAAATTGTTTTAAAAAAAAAAAAAAATCCCTGATCACCTTCCCAGAGTAGTAATGTTGCTATGGTGACACCTGAACTACTCTGATGAAAAGTGTGTTTAAAAAAGAAAATTTTTAAGAACTGCATAAAAAAAAATTATATTTAACATACTGTCACCAATGTCCCTGATCACCTCCACACCCATCATATGATGACGTTGTACTGCGCTGATGACCGTTTGTTAAAAAGAAAAAAGCATGAAAAGGTTTGTTTTATGTCATTTTCCAAAGAATTGTGAGAAATTACAATTTAAAAAAAACTTACCGTGCCTCTTACTAAATACCTCAGACTGTCTACTTTCCAAAAAGGGGTTATTTGGGGGTATATGTACTGTCCTGGCATTGTAGGGAAATTAAAAATTGATCAGTTCTCATGAACCGATGGCCTAATTTTTTGAATACACACACTGTAGTGTGTAGACACTAGAACTTTAACACAAACCAATTAATATGCACTTATAGAGATTTTTTTTTTTTTACCAAAGACATGTAGCAGAATACAGTTTGGCCTAAAATTATGAAGAAATTTGATTTTAAGGATGTTTTATAACAAAGTAGAAAATGTTGCTTTTTTCAAAATAAAAAATCCAGTGGCGATCAAATACCACTAAAGAGCTCAATTTGTGTGAAAAAAATATACATTTCATATGGGTACAGTGTTGCTATTTCTAGGCAAAGTATCGCAGTGTTGAATTACAAAAAAATGGTTAGGTCATGAAGGGGGTAAAAACTTCCGAAGGCGAAGTGGCTAAACAATTGCATGCAACATAACAAAATTGAAAAAAAGCGAAGCGGGTCAGAAGTGTGTGTGTGTGTGTGTGTGTGTGTGTGTGTGTGTGTGTGTGTGTGTGTGATTTAACCACTTCCAGACCGGACACTTTTACCCCCTTCCTGACCAGGGCAATTTTCAGCTTTTAGCGCTATCACACTTTGAATGACAATTGCGCGGTCATGCAACACTGTACCCAAATGAATTTTTTACCATTTTTTTTTAGATAGATAAAGCTTTATTTTGGTGGTATTTATTCACCACTGGGATTTGTATTTTTTTTGCTATGTAAATGAAATGTCCAAAAATTTTGAAAAAAGGTGTTTTTTTTTTTTATAAAATTTTGCAAATAAATATTTCATCATAAATCTTAGCCAAAATTTATTCCGTTATGTTTTTAGTAAAAAAAAAAAATCCAAATTAGTTTATAAGCAAAAATTATAATTTTTAAACATTTTTTTTAACATTTTTATTTTATTTTTTTATATTATTATTTTTTTTTTTACATACTGTTACACTGTACTACTTGTGAGGGGTGATGAAGATTTTTTTTTTTTTTTTACACTGATTGCTTTTACACCCATATAGGATGTAAAAGCAATCATTTCTCTTTCTCTCTGTGTGCATTCTTGCACTCATTGAAAAGAACTGAGTGAGCTGTGATTGGTCACAGCTTGTCACATGGTACAAGGCTTTTGTGAATAGCCTTGTACCATGTGACCTCTGTGATCATTCACAGATTTCACACGTAGTAAGCAATGATGTCAGAAGTGACATCTTGCTTACTACTTTGCATGTGATCACTGATTGGCCAATCAGTGATCACATGATCGGGACCTCGTACAGAGGTCCCGTCCGACGATCGGTGTTTCACTTTGTCCAGAGGACACAGCGGGCACCGGATCGTGGTGCTGCGCGCTCCCAGGGAGCACGCACAAGCAGGGTGCGGGGAGGCCGTTTATAGACGCCCACCCGACCCTGCAGTGCCACCGTCCGGCCGTTTATATACAACGGCCGGTCGGGAAGTGGTTAAAGGAACACTTTTTAATCAGAGTATAGCATCAAGTCAATTAAACTCCTGGGATATTGATCTGGTCAGTTAATAGCAGAGGGCGTTGTTAATCAGTTTCAGCTGCTTTGGTGTTGGGCTCCATTCACATGGGCATTTTATTTTCTTCTTGGAAAAAACATGACTGAACTAATGAAAAAAAATCAGTTTACATCCATTTTTTTTGTCTGATTACATCTGTTTTTTTGTTTGTTCTGGGGTTTTTTTACTGGAAGATAAATAGGGTTCTCTTCTGTTCAAAAAAAAAGTATGTTAACAGATGATCATCTGTTTACAACTGCTAGTCCATAGAAATACATGGGTGTCAATTTTTCATCTATAAATGGACAGATGAAAATGGACATACAGAACACCAGTGTGAAAGGGGCCTTAATGAAATTAACAGGTGCACTAGATGGGGAACAATGAGATGACCCCCAAAACAGGAATGGTTTTACAGGTGGTGGCCACTGACATTTTCTTTCCCTACTCATCTTTTCTGTTTTTCACTAGTTTTGCATTTGTCTAGGGTTAGTATCACTACTGGTAGCATGAAGCAATACCTGGACCCTACAGAGGTTGCACAGGCAGTTCAACTCCTCCAGGATGGTACAGCAATACGTGCCATTGCCAGAAGGTTTGCTGTGTCTCCCAGCACAGTCTAAAGAGCATGGAGGACATTCTAGGAGAGCTGGACAGGGACCCATCAGCAGGACTGGTATCTGCTCCTTTGTGCAAGGAGGAACAGGATGAGCACTGCCAGAGCCCTACAAAATTACCTCCAGCAGGCCACTGGTGTGAATGTCTCTGACCAAAAAATCAGAAACAGACTTCATGAGGGTGGCCTGAGGGCCTGACATCCTCTAGTGGGCTCTGTACTCAATGCCCAGCACCATAGAACTCAATTGGCATTTGCCATTGAACACCAGAATTGGCAGGTCCACCACTGGCGCCCTGTGCTTTTCAGTTGAGCAGGTTCACCCTGAGCACATGTGACAGATGTGAAAGGGTCTGGGGAAGTGGCAGGGAACGTTATGCTGCCTGTGACATTGTTCAGCATGGCAGTTTTGGTGGTGGGTCAGTGATGGTCTGGGGAGGCATATCAATGGAAGAATGCACAGGACCTCTACCGGCTACACAATGGCACCCTGACTGCCATTAAGTATCGGGATGAAATTCTTGGACCCATTGTCAGACCCTACGCTGGTGCAGTGAATCCTGGGTTCCTCCTGGTGTACAACAATGCCTAGTCTCACGTGGCGAGAGCATGCAGGTAGTTCCTGGAGGAAGAAAGAATTGATACCACTTAATGGCCCCCACGCTCACCTTAATTAAATTCAATAGAACACCTCTGGGATATCATGTTTTGGTCCATCCAACATGCCAAGTTGCACCTCAGACTGTCCAGGAGCTCAGTGATGTCATGGTCCAGATCTGGGAGGAAATACCCCAGGACACCATCCGTGGTCTCATTAGGAGCATCCCCCGATGTTGACAGGCATGCATACAAGCACGTGGGGGCCATACAAACTACTGAGTACCATTTTGCGTTGCTACAATGAAATGTCAGCAAAATGGACTAGCCTGCTGCATTACTTTTTCACTTTGACTTTTGGGGTGTCTTTGAATTCAGTCCGCTGTAGGTTGACAATTTTCATTTCCATCAAAATGAGGCATCCTTACATTCCTAACACATTAACCAGTCCATATCGGTATAGATATCCGGCATATTTTTCCCCATTGAGATCTGATGTATTTTCAAAGTATGCAGACTGCTTCTACAAACATTTGTGAAAGAATGGATCGCTCTCAGGAACTCAGTGAATTCAAGTGTAGTACTGTTATAGGTTGCCACCTGTACAATAAGCCCATCCGTGAAATTTCCTTGCTACTAAATATTCCACGGTCAACTGTTTATTGGACTTTTAACAACGTGGAAGCAACTGGGCACAGCAGTAACTCGGCCACATAGGACAGAGTGGGGTCCGTGCATGCTGAAGCGCACAGAAGTCACCAACTGTGCAGAGTCAAAACTAAAGACCTCCAAACTTTGTGGCCTTCAAATTAGCACAACAGTGCAAAAAGAGCTTCATGGAATGGGTTTCCATGGCTGAGCAGCTGCATCCAAGCCCTACATCACCAAGTGCAAGGCAAAGCGTCAGATGCAGTGGTGTAAAGCATGGTGCCACTAGACTCTAGAGCAGTGGAGATGTGTTCTCTGAAGTGATGAATCACGCTTCTCTGTCTGGCAATCTGATGGACTTGTCTGGATATGGAGATTGCCAGAACGGTACTTGCCTGACTGCATTGTGCCAAGTGTAATGTTTGGTGGAGGGGGGATTATGGTGTGGGGTTGTTTTTCAGGGGTTGGGTTTTGTCCCTTAGTTCCAGTGAAGGGAACTCTTAAGGTGTCAGCATATCAAGACATTTTAAACAATTTCATGCTCCCAACTTTGTGGGAACTGTTTGGGGATGGCTCCTTCATGTTTCAACATGACTGCACACAAGTGCAGAAAGGAAGGTCCATAAAGATATGGATGAATGAGTTTGGGGTGGAAGAACCTGACTGGCCTGCACAGAGTCCTGACCTCAACCCGATAGAACACCTTCGGGATGAATTAGAGCAAAGACTGCGAGCCAGCCCTACTCATCCAACATCAGTGCCTGACCTCACAAATGTGCTACAGGAATGGTCAAACATTCCCATAAACACTCATAAACCATGTGGACAGCCTTCCCAGAAGAGTTAATGATGTTATAGCTGCAAAGGGTGAGCCAACCCATTATTGAACCCGACAGACTAAGACGCCATTAAAGTTCATGTGTGTGTAAAGGCAGGCGTCCCAATACTTTTGGCAATACAGTGTATATATACACTGCTCAAAAAAAAAAAAATAAAGGTACACTTTGAAAACACATCAGATCTTAATGGGTAAAAATCTCCTGCTGGATATCTATACCGATATGTACTGGGTAATGTGTTAGGAACGTAAGGATGCCCCATAGTTTGATGGAAATGATAAACCTACAGACGACTGAATTCAAAGACACCCCGAAAATCAAAGTGAAAAAATAATGCAGCAGGCTAGTCCATTTTGCTGACATTTCATTACAGCAACTCAAAATGGTACTCAGTAGTTTGTATGGCCCCCATGTGCTTGTATACATGCCAGACTACATTGGGGCATGCTCCTAATGAAACAGATGGTGTCCTGGGGTATTTCCTCCCAAATCTGGACCAGGGCATTACTGAGCTCCTGGACAATCTGAGGTGCAATCTGGCAGCATCAGATGGACCAAAACATGATATCCCAGAGGTGTTCTATTGGATTTAGGTCAGGCGAGCGTGGGGGCCATTCAATGGTATCAATTCCTTCATCCTCCAGGAACTGCCTGCATACTCTCGCCACGAGAGTGGACATTGTTGTGCACCAGGAGGAACCCAGGACCCACTGCATCAGTGAGGGTCTGACAATGGGTCCAAGGATTTCATCCCAATACCTAATGGTAGTCAGGGTGCCATTGTCTAGCCTGTAGAGGTCTGTGCATCCCTCCATGGATATGCCTCCCCAGACCATCACTGACCCACCATCAAAAAACAGTCATACTGAACGATGTTACAGGCAGCATAATGTCCTCCACGGCTTCTCCAGACCCTCTCATGTCTGTCACATGCTCAGAGTGAACCTGCTGTCATCTGTGAAAAGCACAGGTCACCAGTGGCAGACCTGCCAATTCTTTTGGCAATATAGTGCGTGTGTGTGTATATAAATATATATGATTTATTTTAACTTTTTTTTTTTCCTGAACATAGATCTAAGTTTGTCCCAAGCATGCTTAAATCCACTGTTGACTGAATCACTACCTCTGCTGGATGTCTATTCCAAGGATTGACTACGCTTGGTAATACTACTACTTTCTAGTGTTGAACTTTCCTCCTGCTATTTTGAGGTCATGTCTCTGTTGTCTTGATCTTGGCTTCTTATTCAAAATACTGCCCTCTTAAACCTTATTAACCCTCTTGATGTATTTAAAGGTTTCAATCGTGTCTCCATTATCCGCTCTTTTCTCTAGACTGTGCATATTATGTTCCTGAAGTCTCGAACCCTCTACACTTGCTAGAAATCACAACGTAGGTTACAACCTACTTCCATATATTCAGAGCATACTGAATCAGGAAACTGGTGAAACCCTTTATATGCAGAACATATTTTGAATTTTCACAGCTATACCTATTTGCAGTCCAATCAACACCTCCCTGAGGTCCTTAAACTGCTTAAAAAATTGGGATAGAGGCTGTTATACTTATGCCCTGTACACACGATCAGAAAAATCGCATGACAAAAAATCACTTTCAGAGGGATCGTACAATAATCTGATCGTTTTTGGTCAGAAAGCTCTCAGGCCAGTCCCGAATTGGCATCCTTATGTCTGAAATGGACGAATATCCCTAGCCTGGATGATCATAACTGGTCCAAGATTTGGAATGATCCCTTCTCTCCCCTAGTTTCTGCCAGAGATAAAATTGATTCAATTTAAAATCCTACACAGGCCTTACTTCACCCCGCATCGGTTGCACAGAATGAATCCCTTTCTCTCTCCCGCGTGCTGGCACTGTTCGCACCACGAGGGAGAGTTTTTTCATATTTTTGGACGTCTCCTGCTATTGTGTCCTTTTGGCAGGTAGTTCTATATACAACTGAAGAAGTAGCACACATCACGGTTCCCCTTGACCCAAATTATTGTTTGCTGGGGTTGGTGGAAACTCTGGCTCCCGCTGTGGCCAAGCGCACCCTATTAAATACCCTGTTATTTTATGCTCGCAAAACAATTGCTTTAAGTTGGAAACAACCATCGTCCTCTGCCGTAACCTACTGGAAACTATTAAACTCTAAATTTTCCCCTTTATCAATCTACCTATTCTAACAGAGGATGCCCCTGCAAATTTTAGTCTTGCTGGCTTGATGCAACCTCCCCCACAGTGGATATTGGGAAATTAAGTGGCGAGAAGTTATTCATGTGCTTTGTTTTCTGACTTGACCTGGGTTCCCTCCTGTTTGTTATGGTATGGTTCTCCACCTGTGTTTGGTTAGGCCTTGCATGTCCTGTAATGTCTCTCCCCTCCCCCCAGGGTTGTTTTGAACTTTTGGTAAGTTCTGTATTTAGACCTGTTGTGCCTTTTGTCTGTATTGTGTTATTTCAACAAAATCAATAATTATTAAAAAAAAAAAAAAAAAAAAAACACCCACACTATCTGCCTAGCTATGTGTTTGGTGTACACTACGTTGTGCTTTTATTAGTGAAAGTGAAGGATCGTGTTCCCAGCTTTGCAGGGAAACACAATTCTTGACTACCCTGTCAGGCAGAGCTCTGTTCTGTGTTCTGCTCAACGACCAGCAGGTGTTGACAACCATCTGTTCACTGTCACTTGGAAATCGACTTCTGCTTTGAGTGTTAACAGAAGAAGCAATCCGCGGGGGCCCGCACCCCTCCTATGGCGAAAGTGTATATATACACGTGATTTTGCACAGGAAGGCTGCCCTGTAGCAGTAAAACCGCTCTAGGGCAGACTTTAAGTGGTTAACAAGGCAGTGTTAAAAATAGGCAGTCCAATTACCTATGTTTTTTCAATAAACATTTAACTACGTGGTTACCAATCATTGTGATCTACATTGGTTAACATAGGCACACCGAGGTGATAACATGGGTTGTTCTCTAGAGACAGATTGCAAATGGTGATGCTAATCAAGGACACATGGAAGACCCTACAGGGCAAATGGGTGTAGCTGTTTAATTATAATTAGGAGTTTAAAATAAACATCTGCAACAATGAAATAAACGTAGAAGTTTAGCGAACCCGCTTGCGCGAGGGCGCCCCTTCATTGTGAAGATTTCGACCTTCCGGCGTGTTATCAGCACTCTGTTCAAAAGCCTGTGTCTAATGGTATGGGGAGCTTGCACAGCAGGAAAGGCACCATGGATGTTGAAAGATATATTTGATTTTAGAAAAGTATATGCTCAAGCAAGAGGAACAAAAATTCCTCTCCCAAAACCGGTCTCCTCAGTTCCCAGATGTTTATAGAATGTGGTTAAAAGAAGAGAGTATACTACACCATAGTAAAAATGGCCCTGTCCCAACTTTTTTGGAATTGAGATTTTAGTATAATAGGAAAAGCAATTACTACCTTCTGTTACTGTAAAAACAGATACAACTCTTGCTGCTAACCAAACATGTAGAAAATAAATCATTCCAAATTTTATAATTAAAAACTTAACTTCCCAGTTTCAGAATTATAGTTGTGTCACATTTTTCAAACAAACCAGCATTTACCATTTTCACTGAGCCATTTAAGACCAGTTTATTGTGATTTCTAGGCATTTCATCTGTGTCATTCAAGTAATACAATATTTCAGGATAAAATACAGCATTAAAACTCCAACACAGGCTGTCAAACTAGCTGTGAGAAACAGGCTTTATTAAAAACAGTATGTCAATTCATTTAAACTGAATGACTAGACATGGTGTTTAAAAACCAAGATTGATTTACAAAACGAAAAAAAAAAAAAAAAAAAATATACATTAAACACCACACTATCAAAAGGCTTAAAACTAAAAAGTTAGCCTTTACAGTTCTAATGTTTCACTGTTACTATTTTACCAAAGAATGATCAAATGTGGGAATGTAACTAAAAATAAGGAATTACGCATTGCGATCTAAGCGGACGTCAATTTCTCTGCCATTGATTTTTATGCCATTCATTAATCTGCATGCCTTCTCTGCTGTCTCTGGGGAATCAAATCTCACAGTTCCACAGCCTTTAGATTTTCCATTCTCCATTTTAATCTCAGCAAACATTACTCGACCTGTAACAGAAGTAAAACCACAATGGCTATTAGTTTTTGTTATACAAGCCTCAGCTCAATCGGTACACCATATGTGAGGGTTGCATAATGCAAGTTAAAGCATTTCTAAGTGCAAATTTTCTGTATTAAATCAAACGTCATACTCACCTGCTCTGTGCAATGGTATTGCACAGAGTGCTCCCTGAACATCATCTTCTGGGTCCCTCGTCAGCAATCTCTGCTGCTCCAATAGCAAGATGCTTGCTATGGGGTAGACATGCAGGCTCGCAAGCTGTGTGTGTTTTATAGACGCAGCCTGGCTCTGACCCATGCCCTAACTTCACAAACCTGACACACTTATGAACCCACAAAAACTAAAAGAACACTTACCACACTGATTAAATTTTTCTTTCAATTTCTGCCATGTTAAGTCAAATGGAAGCTATAGTGAAGAAAAAAAAAAAGAAAAAAAAGGGAGGATCAGAATTAAGACTTGTGCTGCATTCCTCTAAAATTATTTCTAAGGCATGATTCTTACATTTCTAACAAATATTTGGCATCCTTTATTTCCACGTTCTCTTAAACCGCTTCCCAACTGGGTGGAACCAAACCCTCCAAAGCCTCTATCCATATCCATGGCTCTGTCCAAGCCTCCACCAATACGGTCAAAGCTGGAGCTCATTCTTTCCATGCCAAGGCCCATACTCATGCTATTTACAGCGCTCATTCCAGTGCCTAGGAGAAAAACATCCACATTAGAAAACATCCATCCAATGGACCACTTTTAAACAAAAAAAAAAAAAAAAAAAAGTTACCATACTTACTCATTCCAGATCCTAAAGGACCAAGAGAAGAAGACCCCATTCCGCCAAAACTTCCAACCATGGCACTGCCTATGGAGTTAAAAAGAAGAGGGATTTAAAAAGCATTGAAGCCATAACAGATAGCTAGTCATTTACTTCTAAACAATCTACTGCTGAACTTAAGTGATATAAAACCAAAAAGCAAATATATTCCAGCTTACCAATAGTGATCAGACCAGCAAGTCTGTTTTTCAAAAGAAAGTTCTCTTGCAGATGTAGCAGTTGGAGGGATGAGAAACCATTTACCAATGACAGGGCTGCTCACAATGATCAGCTTTTATGTGAATTTTTTATTTTGGGATAAAAGTTGCTGTAATTGCTTGTAAAGTGTTAACTAGAGACTGGCTTCAATTTGTTAGCGTTTCTAAATCTGCTAGTCCATCTAACACTCCCTTCCCCCCAGGCTGACAATGCTGCTGTCCAAAAGGTTATGCCTCCCCCCAGTGCTTTTTCATCCAGAGTGGGGGCATTCTTAACCACTTCCCGTCAGGCCGTTGTATATAAACCGGCTGGACGGTGGCAGTGGAGGGTTTGGTCGCCGTTTATAAACTGCCTCCCCGCCCCCTGCTTGTGCGTGCTCCCTGGGAGTGCGCAACACCACAATCTGGTGCCTGCTGTGTCCTCCAGACACAGTGGAACACCGATCATTGTACGGGACCTCTGCGAGGTCCCGATCATGTGATCACTGATTGGCCAATCAGTGATCACATGAAGAGTAGTAAGCAAGATGTCACTTCTGACATTGCTTACTATGTGTGAAATCTGTGAATGATCACAGAGGTCACATGGTACAAGGCTATTCACAACAGCCTTGTACCATGTGACAAGCTGTGACCAATCACAGCTCACACAGTATTTCTCAATGCCTGCAAGAATGCAGCCAGAGAGAAGGAGAAATGATTGCTTTTACAGCCTTTATGGGTGTGAAAGCAATCAGTGTAAAAAAAATAAAAATCTTCATCCCCCCCAAGTAGTACAGTGCCACCATGGTGACACTGAACTGCTAGGGCGACAGTATGTAAAAAAATAAATAAAAATGTAAACTTTTTTTAATTATAATTTTTGGTTATAAACTAATTTGGGTTTTTTTTTTTTACTAAAAATATAACTGAATACATTTGGCCCAGAGTTATGAAGAAAGATGCAAAATTTTATAAGAAAAACTTTTCAAAATTTTTGACTTTCATTTATAAAAGCAAAAAAAAATAAAAATCCCAGTGGTAAATAAATACCACCAAAATAAAGCTTTATCTGTCCCAAAAAAATGCTAAAAAATTCATATGGGTACTGTGTTGCATGACCGCGCAATTGTCAAAGTGTGATAGCACTGAAAGCTGAAAATTGGCCTGGGCAGGAAGGGGGTAAGTGTCCGGACATGAAGTGGTTAATACAGGAGGTGTGTTACTGGCCAGATCGCCATGTGGGAGGAAAAAAAGAAAAAAAAAAAGTGTAATGCAGCCACCATATCTGATATTTGTAGGCTGCAATACATTACATTTTTGGTTTTGGATTTAATCAGTTGCCCTCCGCCCTACATCAGAAGTACTGCTACAGGGTGGCGCAAAATCACGTATATATACACACACACACACACACACACACACACACACTTTATTTGCATTTTAGGGTAAGGGGAGCGCATGCGTGCACCCTACCCGTGCTGCTATTGGCTGCACAGGGTGTCCCGGACGGGACTCTGGTAGGGCTGTGAAAGGAGAGATCTGTATGTAAGCAGATCTCTGTCAGCATGGGCATGCTGCTTTGTATCTCTGCACAGTAGAGAAATAAAAAAATGTCTTCCTAAGTAAAAAAAACACAACACAGCACAAAATGTGAAACACACAGCGTACACAGTTAACCCTTTGATATTCACAGATGTTAACCCCTTCCTGCCCAGTGTCATTAGTACAGTGTCAGAGCTTTTTATTAGCTCTGATCATTGTATTCCATGTCACTGGGGATTTCAGTGGCCGTTATTTCCCACATAGTGTCAGAATGCCTGCCGCAGTCACGCAATAAGTCGCTGATTGCCACCATTACTAGTGTAACAAAAATAAAAATTCCAGTATATATACTGCCATTTGTAGACGCTATAACTTTCATGTAAACCAATATACACTTACTGGGATTTTTTTTTAAGCAAAAGACTAACAAAATGTAGCAGAATACAATTAGGCCTAAATTTATTTAAATTTTTTTTTATTTGATATGTTTTATAGCAAAAAGTCAAAATATTTTTTTTTTTTTTTCTCAAACTTGGTCTTTTTTTGTTTATAGCGCAAAAAATAAAAACCGCAGAAGTGATCAAATACCACCAAAAGAAAGCTCTGTTTGTGGGAGAAATAACAAATTTCATTTATGTACAACATTGCATGACCACGCAATTGTCAGTTAAAGAAACATTGCCTAATTGCAAAAAAAATGGCCTGGTCAGGAAGGGGGGGTAAATCCTCTGGCGGGCAAGTGGTTAATACCTATACCACTATATTAATACAGGATTTAACCTACTCCAAGTACCTACGGTCCTCAAGATTAACCATTTATAAAACGTTTATTAAATGTTTTTTCTCATGCTACCCAGCCATTTAACCTATTGCACAAACGGGGGGGAAAAAAGAAAAAAAAAAAAAAAAAAATTGCGTAAAAAATATAACACACACACGAAAGAATGGGTCGCTCTCAGGAGCTCAGTGAACTCAAGCGTGGTACCGTGATAGGTTGCCACCTGTGCAATAAGTCCATCAGTAAAGTTTCCTTGCTACTAAATATTCCACAGTCAACTGTTAGTGGTATTATAACAAAGTGGAAACAACTGGGAGCAACAGCAGCTCGGCCATGAAGTGGTAGGCCACGTAAAATGACAGAGTGGGGTCAGTGCATGCTGAAGTGCACAAAAGTCGCCAACTGTCTGCACAATCAATAGCTAAAGACCTCCAAACTGTGTGACCTTCAGATTAGCACAACAGTGCACAGAAAGCTTCATGGAATGGGTTTCCATGGCCGAGCAGCTGCATCCAAGCCTTACATCACTGAGTGTTCTGTGGAATGACGAATCATGCTTCTTTGTCTGGCAATCCAATGCATGTGTCTAGGGGACAGGATTACGGTGTGGGGTTTTTTTTTTTTTTTTAGGGTTTGAAGGAAGAGGACTGTCCTGATCTCAACCCGATAGAACACCGTTGGGATAAAATAAAGCTGACTGCAAGCCAGGCCTTTTCATCTGACATCAGTGCCTGACCTCACAAATGCACTTCTGGAAGAATGGTCAAACATTGCCATAGACACTCCTAAACCTTGTGGACAGCCTTCCCAGAAGAGTTGAAGCTGTTATAGCTGCAAAGGGCGGGCCAACTCAATATTGAACCCTACAGAGTAAGATTGGGATGCCATTAAAGTTCATGGGCATGTAAAGGCAGGCCACCCAATACATTTGGCAATATAGTGTGTTTTTAACTGCTTAAGGACCACCCTATAGCAGATATACTGCTACAGGGTGGTACCTCTACGCAAAATCACATATATGTGAATCTCACAGAAGTGAGTACACCACTCACATTTTATTCACCTTTACATGTGACAACACTGAAGAGATTACACTCTGCTACAAATGTGACGTAGTTAGTGTACAGCTTGTATAACCGTGTAAATTTGCTGTCCTCTCAAAATAACTCACAGCCAGTAATGTCTAAATAGCTGGCAACGAAAGTGAGTACACCCCCAAGTGAAAATGTCCAAATTGTCAATATTTTGTGTGGCTACCATTATTTTCCAGCACTGCCTTAACCCGCTTAGGCAGGGAGTTCACCATGACAGCCATGCAGACCAATTTGATGCAGTGTGCGGCGTATGGTCTGAGCGCTGACAGGCTGACCCCTTCAACCTCTGCAGCAATTCTGGCAGCACTCATACGTCTATTTCCCAAAGACAACCTCTGGATATGATGCTGAGCACGTGCACTCAACTTTTTTGGTCAACCACGGTGAGGCCTGTTCTGAGTGGAACCTGTCCTGTTAAACTGCTGTATGGTCTTGGCCACCGTGCTGCCGCTCAGTTTCAGAGTCTTGGCAATCTTCTTACAGCCTAGGCCATCTTTATGTAGAGCAACAATTCTTTTTTTCCAGATCCTCAGAGTTCTTTGCCATGAGGTGCCATGTTGAACTTCCAGTGACCAGTAAGAGAGCGATAACACCAAATTTAACACACCTGCTCCTCATTCACACCTGAGACCTTGTAACACTAAAGGGTCACATGACACCAGGGAGACAAAATGACTAATTGGGCCCAATTTGGACCTGGTCACTTAGGGGTGTACTCACTTTTGTTGCCAGTGGTTTAGACATTAATGGCTGTGTGTTGAGTTATTTTGAGGGGACAGCAAATTTACACTGTTATACAAGCTGTACACTCACTACTTTACATTGTAGCAAAGTGTCATTTCTTCAATGTTGTCACATGAAAAGATATAATAAAATATTTACAAAAATGTGAGGGGTGTGCTCACTTCTGTGAGATACTGTAATTTATTTTTTTAGCAGACATGTCGCAGAATACATTTGGCCTAAATTTATGATGAAATTTGATTTAATTTTTTTTACTGGACATGTTTAATAGCAAAAAGTCCAAAATATTGTTTTTTTTCTCAAAATTGTCGGTCTTTTTTTGCTTATAGCGCAAAAAATAAACGCACAGGCGATCAAATACCACCGAAAGAAAGATCAATTTGTGGGGAAAAAAGGACATAAAATTTAATTTGGGTGCAGCGCTGCATGACCGCGCAATTGTCAGTTAAAAGTAACGCAGCGCCGTAACGCAAAAAATGGCCTGGTCATGAAGGGGGGTAAATCCTCAGGAGGGCAAGTAGATAATATATCAAAATAAACAATAATAATACAAACAACCCAAAACAACACACTATTAAACCACTTACTCATTCCTCCAAAGGAATCGCCGAAGCCACGACTTAATCCAAGCTCACTGCGACCAAACTCTCTGTCCATGCTGCTTCCCATTCCTCCTCTGTACATGTCTGAATTAAAGAATAGTTTCAATCAGAAAATGGGTCATTTGGCCAAGTAGATGAAAGCAATATGTCTTTCCAGCTTACCTCCCATGCTGCTTGCCATGCTTCCCATGCTCGCCATGCTGCTTGACATGCCTCCACTCATGCCAGAGCCTAAACTGCCTCTGAAGTCATCTACACCACCCATTCCTATGCAAAGAAACAAAAATTCAGCAACATTGGAAAAAATAAATAAAATTCAGGGGGGCTCCAAGTAAGTTAGTTCAAAACTTCAGGTGTACACTCCCCCAGTAAATCTCCAATTCAGTATGAATATTTTAACTACATGGATTTACAAAATATTTATACGCCCCCCTTAGTTTTACATCATCACATACCACTACAGTCCCAAAAAGCAGGGTTGATTTACTTTAGGAACATAAACTGCTCACTTTACAACAGTCACCAAGATGAGTAAATCAAATAAGATAGTGTTTACTTCCATTAAAGAGTCATGGCAAACCTTTAATCATTTCACTTGCACATGATCAGGAAAGCCAAAGTGAACACAGGTTCACTTTATTTACCATCATTTTTCAAAAGTAAACATCTGCTTTGCCAAGTGAACAACCTGTGTTTTGTTAGTATCCCAACCCCAGGGTTTAATATCTGGAAGTTGACAGTTTAGTAACGGTCAGGCTGCAGGTTATTATTGTCTCACCAACAGCAGGCAGTATATTTTTCTCTATAAAAATGTTACTTAAAATAAAATTCTTGATAATTCAACTATAGTAAGGTAATTCTGAAAACATTTTTATTTAGAGCTTTATACATGGACCACATCATACCTGTCATTCGGCTCACTCCACTAAACCCTGACATGCTACTTAGTCCATCCATGCCACCAAATCCACTTCCTGGTATGATAAAAAATAAAGCCAGATATAAAAGTGTTGTTCCAATGACATGCATTTACAGACTCAAAAGAAATGATAATATTGTAAACATTTACCTCCCATTCTACTCATTCCACCAAAGCCAGGACCATCCATACCTTTAGACAGAAAGAACATTTTATTTATATTTCATTGTATAATGAGCTTTAAGCACTGACAAAGGTTTCATTCCCACTTGCCTGATGGACCCATGTTGCCCATTCCACTACCCATTCCAATCTGTGTTGCATTGAGAGGTTGTCCACCTGGTCCAAGACCCATTCCAATGCCACCAAGTCCACCTGGATTAAAAGGAAAAATAAAGTGCAAAAAACAATGCATCAAAAGCTTTGCATGGAAGAGAAAAAAAAAAAAAAAAAAAAAAAAAAAAAAAAAAAAAAAAGCACTCACTCTGAATTTTAGCATGTCAAAGCATTTTGAGATGTGTGTAATGTTTAGTATCAGAAAGCCACAACTGAGAAACTCCAAAAAAGGACTACAGTGTATGCTGGGCAAGCAATGCTGCTGCTTCCGGCATGTTATTTTACATTTAATATCAGCCAAGCGGGCACTGATTTTATACACAGTAAACTTAAGATACATAGGCCACCTGCATGAGTACTAAATATATTACATTAATGATGACCAGGCAAGAAGTGATCACATGCTATCATCCTATAGGTCAGTTCACCGTTAAAGTGGTTGTAAACCTCAGAAATGAAAATATGAACAAAGCACATCCCTCTACAGTGTGTACTTGTCTCAAAGAGCACCAAGTGTAATTTCTGTCTGCTGCAAGCACAAGTCACTTCTAAGTTTCCTGACAGGAAAAGATAAAATAGTGACAGGGGAGGAACCTTCAGCAGGTTAACAGCATCATCTCTGTTCCTGTGAGCTGTGTGAAGGGGAGGGGTATGTCCCTTCCCTCCAAGCAGCTCTCACAGGTCTCCTCACTGAACTTTGCAGAGTACATTTCCGCTCTCCACCTCCTTTTTCTGAAACCTCAAAACAAGCTTCATCATGTATCACTTTTAATGGATGTAGAGAAGAGATGGCCACAAATAAACAGGTACAACTTACGTAGGAGGATTTGTTTCATCTCTATCACCTGAGCCCAGTCACGTCACTGGGTATATGCAAGGGTTTACAGCCACTTTAAGAGTGTTTGGTGCCATTTTGAATGTCATGCCAACACATTTGTGTTATAGGACACTAGGTGCTGCAGAAACTGCAGCTGGCCCTAAATTCTTATGAGCCAAGTTGTGTTGCAGCCCAATTATTTCAAACAGGATGCCTAAAACAGCATGTCAAAGCATGAACACGTGCACTGTGGCGCATGCCCTTCAGGTGCAAATGGGCCCTTTATCTTTCCATTATTACAACAAAAGTATCTGCCAGCTCAAGCCAACTATTGCAGCCCTTACCAGGCCAGATGATTGTCACCAACGGAACACATCCTCCACAGTGCAAAATAATGATTCCAGATTACAACTGGAAGATTGCCCACTTTTTGATTTTGTGTGATACAGTGAAATAACGAAGAAAAAATAGCAACCAAAGATAGGGATTTAAACTGCCAAAGAAGAATTCAATCCCCAGTTACCCAACCAAATTCAACATTCCACCACCTTTGGACAGTTAGTCTTGAATCATATTTTTGTCTGACATTTAGCTGTACATTGAAAACACACACACTAAAAGGGAACCTGTGTTTTAGTTTAGGGCACATAAAAAAAAGAAGGTCAGGCAGTACGGTTTTGGAACAGAGTCCACATGTGGCAATTGCAGGATTCTGCAGAAGATGCCGTGTGGAGTAAGGACCAGCCTACACAGTGAAATCTTTGGTTGCGCATTTACAAAAATAGAGACGAAGGCTTACCACAGATTAGGTCACCATATTAAAAGCAAGAAAATGATACATACAAAAACTTATGCCTTGTACTTACGAGGTAACTGAGGTGGTTTTTCCAAGGCATGAAAGTCATCTGGGGGGAGAGATTTATCATCCTGCAAAGAAAACAAGTATAGTATAGTAAGCAGATGACCGACCCCATTCACACCTGCACATCATGTGACCAGGCTTTTTTTTTTCCCCCCCCAGTGACACAAGGCAGCCCCTTTTATTTAAATGGGCTGCCCCTACGTGTGGGCCAAAAGAAGCTCCTGCACCATTTTGGGCATGGAGCTTCATGCGTTTGCTAGCCACATTTGAGGTGCCATTAATTGTTGACACTTGTTTTCCGTGATTTTATGGAACATGCAGATGTGAATGGCTTTAACTGCCAATAGCAATGCAAAGTCTTTCAAATTAGGGAAGCTTAAAGTGTTACTAAACCCAGGAAGATGAGGGGACACCCCAGATACTGAGGATTGTCACGTATTGGTCGCACACCTGCATGAAGAGTGTTTTTTCCATTCAAGGACACTTATTTGTCTTGTATTGTGCATGTTGCATATCCCTTTAAAGGATTTATGCACTTGCTGAGCACTTGTTGAACACTTGTGTTGATCCACATAAGGACTATCGCACAATTAGGTCATCTGTATTATTGGTGTCATATCTGTTTTGAGGTATATATATATGTGATATTACCATATAGCGCTGCACTACGTATATATCTATATTAGTCTTTTTCTGGTGCTAAGGTACACCTATTTAGTGCTGGCTGCATAGCTTCTTCAGATATTAGCGCAGGAGTTTTCTCATATATTTTTTGCTTATCTATAACCCAGGACCCTACATTCGCTATATCTTGTCTACCACAGTACGCACTATATTGAAATGCAATTATTTTAGTAAATATAAACCGCTAAATATATTTTCTCATCAGCAGTTAGAGCAGTCAGCAGAATGGTGGTTAAAGCTTGTAGGAGGAGTTTTCTTTCTGCTCTAGGAGGATGCAGAACCCCTAACCTCTGTCTGGACAGTGCCGATTAGCCCTGTGCTGATCACGTGCACTCTCCCAAGAAACAAAAAAACCTCTAGCAATACACACTAAATTGAGCATGTGCAGAGTGTCTCTACACTGTGTGTCTTATCAGGAGATAAGAGGGAGACACTAGCAGAAGGTGAGGATTAGAGAAGTTAGGATCAAAACAGCATTTTTACACAATGCAGAGGATTAACCCCTTAGGTACCACAGCGAGTACAACAAGCATGCTTTACTGCATATAGACTTGCTTTTACTCTTGTGGGTTTAGTAACACGCCACCCAAAAAAGGAAAGTTCCACTTTAAGGCCTTTTTTTGTGGGTACCTGGTTTTGACAGATTAAGTTCTCCTAAAACCCAGTCTTCTAGGACATTTTGCAGGTCCCAGAAGACTGCGGGACCATTTACAATGAGGATCCTAAACAGTCTAGTATCTGTTTATTAAAAGTTAGCAGCTACAAAAACTGCAGCTGCTGACTTAATTTTTACACAGGTGACTGGAGCTTCTCTACTATGCAAAAGTACTCTTTACTTACCATTTTCACATGCATCGGTCTATCAAATAAGAACTGCCCATTAAACATAGCTGTAAGCAATCACTGTTAAGGAATAACTAAACCATTGAGTTGTTTAGATCAGTACCATTCTAGGTCGTTGTAAAATCAGAAACAAGATGCCAAAGAAATTCTCATTTCTATCCATTCAGTCCTGAGATTTACATACAATGTCACAGCAAAGAACGACACTGCTTTTTGATTACAATTTAAGAATACTCTGACAACACTACACTGCTCATTAGGCAGCTAGGGAGCAGCAGCAGACCAGTAAGGTCACCTCTCTACCCACTTCACTGTCTCTAGTCTTATCTGCTTGTTACTTTTTAGGATGCAGTACAAGTGACTGACTCCCACTATAGGTCCTCCATCTCCCTTTAAATGGTTAATAAAAACTACACAAAGCCAAATTTACATTTAGTTCTGCCTAGAGTTCAGATTTAAATCTATCCAAGACAACGAAGCATTGATTCCAGTCTTTAAATGAACAGTTACCGAAAAAAAATTAGTCTTTTCAAATTCATTCAAGACCAATCTTTTAAGATTTGCATAAGGCAAAAGGGTTAGAACCTTGGTTGGGGTTTTGCTACTATCACAGTTGGGGAATTGTCCAATTGCTGTCCCGGTAAAAAGAAATCTTCACGATGGTGAGAGACTTTCTAAAAACTTTCCTACCCTATTAAAAGGTTTACCCATGTGTGCCTAATGAAGCAAACGTCTTGCTACGTTCCTGGTGACCACTGAGCAAAGTTACAGAGATCTACTCAACAGGGACACAGACTTCAAAACTTGACAGATGCAAGAACTCAAACTATTTCTTGCAGTTTCCCTAAAGGACAGAAAAACCCTTCCCAAGCTGAATCTGTTGCTTTTATATTTATTTCTGAACATTTGCCATGCTCCTAATATTTACATGTTTGAAAGCACGATTACTTCACAACACCATATAAAGCTTTATGCACCTACCATGTAAACATGTGTGAGACACAAATTAAAAGCATAAAAAAAAAAAAAAAAAGTACAGTACTTAACTGCACACTGCAGGACCTATAATTAACCAATATTACGTACTAAGCTTTGTTAGCTTAGTGGCACAAAAGCACTTTAAGCAAAAAAAAAAAAAAAAAACTAAAATAATGTGGCTGCATAAATGTGCACACCCGTGTTCAGAATTAAGCAATCACATTCAAAATCATGTTAAATAGGAGTCAGTACACACCTGCCATCATTTAAAGTGCCTCTGATTAACCACAAAAAATGAGGTTCAGCTGTTCTAGTAGGTCTTTCCTGACATTTTCTTAGTCACATCCTACAGCAAAAGCCATGGTCAGCAGACAGCTTTCAAAGCATCAGAAGGATCTCATTTTTAAAAAGGCATCAGTCAGAAGGGTACAAAAGAATTTCCAAGGTATTAGATATACCATGGAACACAGTGAAGACAGTCATCCAGTGGAGAAAATATGGCGCAACAGTGACATTACCAAGAACTGGATGTCCCTCCAAAATTGATGAAAAGACGAGAAGAAAAACTGGTCTGGGAGGCTGCAGAGAAGCCTACAGCAACATTAACCTCTTGACACCGACGTAACACAAATATGCGGCCTCACAGAACTGGGCTTTTTTCTGTGGGGCCGCATATTTGCGTATCGGTCTTTCTGCTCGGAGCGCGCCACTCTCATAGCACAAAGACCACGGTGTCACTGAGAGCCCGGTTTTAACAATCGGGACCCCGGATTCCAGGTCCCATTCTAAACGCTGGGACCCCTGATTCTGGGTCACATGATCGCTGTGATAGCCTCCGATTGGCTACAGTGATCAGTCACTGTACAGCCCGTCCCTTTTTTTCCTCTCTATGCCAGGAGTTGGAGAGATACGATGCATCTCTCTCCTCCATTCATAGAGGGAGAAAAAAAAAAAAATATCAGGCGAAATTCCATTACCATTTACCACCAAACGAAAGCCCAATTTGTCCTGAGAGAAAACAAAACAAAAAAAAAACAAAAAAAAAAAAAACACAAGGTATAATTCACCTGGATGTACAAAGTAGTTTTGATGACAGGTACGGTTTTACTAACACATGTCAACATTAAAAAGGTAGAGGGAATTATGAACAGTTCCAAATACCAGTCAATACTGGCTCAAAGCCTTAAGGCTTCTGCTAGAAAGCTGAACATGAAGAGGAACGTCATCTTTCAGCATGACAACCACCCAAAGCATACAGCCAAATCAACAAAGGATTGTCTTCACCGGAAGTTTCAAGTTTTGGAATGGCCCAGCTAAAGCCCACACCTGAATCCAACCAAAAATCTGTGGGGTTATCTAAAGAGAGATACCCTCGCAATCTGACAAATTTGGAGTGTTTTTGCAAGAAAGAGTGGGCAAATGTTGCCAAGGCAAGATTTGCAGGCTGATAGACTCATACCCAAAAAGACTGAGTGCTGGAACAAAATCAAAAGGTGATTCAACAAAGTATTAGTTTAGGGTGTGCACACTTATGCAACCGTATTAGTTTAGTTTTTTTTTTTAATTTTTACTTCCCTCCACCTAAAAGATTTCAATTTGTTGTTCAACTGAGTTGTACAGTTTATAGGTTACATTAAAGGAGGAAAAAGTTCTGAAAGGATTTACCTTTGTCTCTTTTTTTTACATCACAGAAACCTGATATTTTAACAGGGGTGTGTAGACATATATATCACACGCACAACTGTAGCTCCGTTTCCTAAAAACCATCCTATGTCTCAAACAGAAAAAAAAAAAAAAAAAAAAGGATACAGATTGCTTGAACTGCCTCGATAGATTGATCAAAGGTAACCGTTCCCATTCCACGACTTTTTCCATCTTTATCTTCCTTAATGTCTGCTCTCTTCACATTTCCAGCAATGCTAAACACTTCTTTCAGTTTCTTCCATCCAACTTTAAAGTCCAGCTGAGGAAAAAAATGTATTCAGTATAAAAATCCAAGCTACAGATTACCAATAAAACAAAGTCAAGAAAAATTTTCTTCCATCATATGGAGCAATCATTATCCTTAATTAATGCACCCACCCAACCATTTACATTACTGCACATATTCATCTTTACCTATTAGTATGAATACTCGATTCCTCTTATTCCTCTTCATATATTAGACCAATGAATGGAACAAAAGGAAAAAAAGATACTGCTACAGGATACTACTCCCTCAGAGAAAGCGGTGAATGAAGAAAGCCCCAAGTGTAGGAAAAATGTTGAACAAAATAGCACACCCACAGTTTACCCCAAAAAATAAATTAAAAAAGTTAAAAAAAAAAACTTACATTAGCAACAAAGACTGTTGTTCCAAGTCGCCCAGCTCTTAAAGCAGTGATGATCTCTGGTGGGATGTTGGGGTTATTGAGAATTGAAGGTGGGAGGTTGACAATTGCAGGGCCCATATCACTGTTATGGCCACCAGGGAACTGGCCCCCACTACGCTGCAGAACCCTTCGTGCATGCTCTCCATCTGGGTCCTACATAAACAAACATGTACTGACACATTAAAATAAATACAGATTCAAGGGGGGAGGAAAAAACAAAAAACATATATGAGGGCGCATACACAATCATGATATTAAAATGGCACGTGTTTCTCCACCCCCCATATTAAAGCAGAACTTCACTCTCTCAATCAACATTGACCATTTTTTTCCTTATGCTGCTAGCATTAGTAAATAAATTATATCATTTAATTGTTCTAAACTTTTTGATTTTACATTTCTTCAGCTACTTCCTGGCCTAAGCAAATGACGTCATACATCCCAGGAGTCTTCAGCAGGGAAGCAGGAGTTCTCAGCCAAGCACACCCTCCTGTCTGCATGCCTAGCCCAAGGGCAGATGGATTTCAGGAAGAATCATCTGCCCTTACTCAAAATGGCCATGGCCAGAAATTCCAGGGGTTGTTTTTTCAAAGTGATTTCTCAGAAAAAAATGAAGCACGGAGACAGATGGTTTAGGGAGTTTGCTTTGAATAATAAAAAACAAATTAAATACAGTTTTTGGTTTGTGATGCTCAGTTAGTTCCACTTTACGTTACCCATATACCGATAGCAGTAGAAAACATTTTAGCAACCCCAACAGCTCGGAACTAATCCAGAAAATATATATATATATATATATATATATATATAAATAAAAAGTAGGAAGTGCAAAATGTATAGCAATATACAACTGGTTTAAAAAGGAGAAGTTCAAGTTCATCTTTGGGAATGTTACATGTTCCAGTTTTTAAGGGTGAAACATGGTAATATGCCCCTAATGCTGCAGCAGCTGCCCCTCCTCCCGGTGACAGAAGGGGAGAAGTTCCCCCGTACAAGCTGTTACTTTTCTAAAAACACGGCCACGTGGGGCTCAGCCCACAAAAGCTGCATCACTCAGTGTTCTGTGAACAAATTAACTACAATTACCGACATCAACTTGTAGTTCTCAACGAAGTACCGTCATATGGTAGTTCATTGAATCTTCCTGTCAGTATAATTTCTTGCCCGTACATCTCGTATGGACAAGCCAATATACTGACTGGTCTGCAGGAGTCCTGCCTGGTGCAATGCTTTACAGGCTTGTGCAACCAAAAATACATATTTTTTCCCTGGGAGAAAAAAAAAGGGGCATTTATTATTTATGGTCAAGAGGTGAACTTATCCTTTAAGGCTAAATGACCCAGCAGGAATGGATGCTTACCGCCTTGATGTTAAGGGGTCTTCCATTTAGATCATGCTTATTCATTACATCCAATGCCTTCTGTACAAATTCCATATCTTTAAACTCCACCACACTGCAATAAAAAGGGTTTGATGAAGATCCTGAATGTGACAATTACATATGCATACAAAAGAATGCATCAGGAGACACTTACCCACAACCCTAAATCCGCACGACCCCATGAAAAGAATCCAAAACAAAATAAAAATAGAAAATAGGAGAAGTTAGCTTGAATACCAAACTACAATTCCTAAAACAGTGCAAAATTACAACTTCATGTTTTTGTTTTTGGAAAACTGCAATCATTTGGATCAGAGATCACTACGGGGTCTATTTAAATGTTTTCACAAAACTTTCAACCAAGATTCACACTTTTTTATTAGAAAAGAGAATCCTGAGTGAAAGCTGTATGACCACATTTATAAAAGACACCCAAGACTGGACATATTGATTGTCTTAAACAAAGCCATCATACAATGGAAGGACAACTTAGTCACCAAAAAAGTTTTTTTTTTCAATATTAAATCTCCAAAAAAACCGATAAACCGCAAATTAGACTTCTGTCACCATGCTCAATGACTCAATTGTTTCATCAGGAAGAAAAAATATTTATAATCCTTAACCAGATAATTCGGTTTCTAATTAAGAGTCTAGCTCAATGACTCATACCGGTCACAGCACTGACAGTGGAGCAGCCCTGCACGCCACAACAGGTCATTCAAAAAAATATTCGAGACAAATTCAGTACAATCCCAGGAATACTGTCAGATGTGCCAGTGAATTGTATGCCGAACCTGACTGACATCTGCATTGAGCTTTTAGCAGCAAACTTACAAGAAGTGAGCAAGCAAATGTTTAGAAATGCAGTTAGTCATCACTTTCAACCTCATGTAATTTGGATGAAAAGTAGCATACTGTGAGCCTTGGTACATTCAGACTACAATACAATGTAAGAAAATGAAACTTACTTTCCAAAATACTTGACAGTGATACAGAAGACTACTGAGGCACTTTACACCTCAAGCAGATGGTTGCCCACGGCACTTACCCTTGATTTTCCTTCAGCATCCTTAAAGAGCTCCACGTATGTAACCTCACCAACTACATAAGACATACAAAGGGAAAATACCAAGAGACAAAGCATTTAACACCAGTAACTTTCTTTACTGTGCCCTGTGCACAGCTCTACAAAACAAATGACCTATAATTCACCAACAATCAAACACAGAACCAACATAGCACCTATCAATGGCTACCTCCTTTTGCTCAATTTCAGGACTGTGAAGCAGCCACATTGTCAAGAGCAATAGACTAGATACCATTTTACTCCTTAAATACCAGATATAGTATTTGAATAGGATATAGTTGAACACATTCAGATATGGAACTAGTTCCTTAATCAACTAGTTAGAATAGTTAAAACATGTCAATAAAATAAAGATTGGCCATCCAACTCACAACGGCTGTTTTAAGGTGACTTTCTACCTGAATGTCTTCAATTAGTAAAATTGTCTTAAGATCCAAATTGACAAGTCAATGTGTTTCACAGTAGGCTACAATCAAAGAAATACAGTGAATAAAACCAAATAGTCATTCACCTTACAACAGAGACACCAAGGACTATTACAATTGTTACAATTTTAAAAACACACTACCATGAAACCAAGTGGAACGTTTTAGACTTTGGTGATTTCCAGTGAAAACCTTTTAAGTCTCCAGTCCAATTTTGTAATATTGGATATTAAGTCAATTTCACAAGAACAGGCACTAAACAAAAACTGCAAGACAGTCTTTGCCATTGAACACAAGGTCTCCAAAATTACGATCTCTATCTGCAATAGTTGACTGTTGTGCAAGACAAGCACCTACTGCTTTGATGAAACAGCAGTTATGTATCCATACATCTCCAAGATTTTCTATAGATCAGTAAATACATCTCCAATTATACTATTGGCCTGTAAACACCACATTACAGCTGCACTTAACAGCATGCAAACACTTCCCTGGTAAACAGGTATAATAATCCCTAAGTACTAAATTAAAAAAACTTTACCTGTGAAAACCAGATACCTGTATTAAAGTGGGAAATTTCAAAAGCTTGGAAAAAAAAAAAAAAAAAAAGAAAAAAAAAAAAAAAAAAAGAATTGCTGATTTATATGGGTGCATTATAGACTGCAGCCAAAACTTACCTTTCTCCCTCATAAGGTCTTTAATGGCTTGCCATTTCATATCATATGGAATATTGCTGATGAACACCCTATTCCGGCTCTGACCCTTTTTCTCCCCAGAACCCTTATCTTTTCCATAAGGATGGAATCTGCTTCCCTTTCTATTTCCAGATTTCTCTTTAAGCGAGGATTTCTCTTCTTTTGAGTCTTCATTTTCCCTACACAAACAAAAAAATTGGCATTAAGTTTACATGTTTAACAACAGTCCTCATGCAAATGCGATACTTTGGTAAAGAGAATACATTAGGACCTGATTCACATATATTCGGTGTGGATTGAAGCTCAGGTTTCACAGCCAATTGATACAGCAGTTGTTCACAGGCTCACGTCAGGTTTACATCAGGTTCAGGACAGAATTAGTTCAGGATCTTATCCTGTTCACACATATGCGGTCTAGGAACAGTTCCCATAGAAGTCAATAGCCTGTAATCCGCACCTGAACCTGAAGCTACTGCTCAGAAATCGGACACTTCTTTTTAAAACCACACTAGATTGTCAAAAGTATTGTGAAGCCTGCCTTTACACGCACATGAACTTTAATGGCATCCCAGTCTTAGCCTGTAGGGTTCAATATTGAGTTGGCCCATCATTTGTGGCTATAACAGCTTCAACTCCTCTGGGAAGGCCGTCCACAAGGTTTAGGAGTCTGTCTATGGGAAGGTTTCACCATTCTTCCAGAAGTGCATTTGTGAGGTCCAGCACTGATGTTGGATGAGAAGGCTTGGCTCACAGTCTCCGCTCTAATTCATCCCAAAGGTGTTCTGTGGGGCTACGGTCAGGATTCTGTGCAGGTCAGTCAAGTTTCTCCACTCCAAACTCGCTCATCCATGTCTTTATGGACCTTGCTTTGTGCACTGGTGCGCAGTCATGTTGGAACAGGAAGAGGCCACCCCCAAACTGTTACCACAAAGTTGAGAGCATGAAATTGTCCAAAATGTCTTGGTATTAGTGGTGCACCGAAATGGAAATTGTGGTGCCAAAACCGCAAATTCAAAATGCACTTGGCTGAAAACCGAAACATGCAGTTTTTAAAAATGAATATATATTTTTTGGAAAAAAATACATTGATTAAAAAAAAAAAAAACTATCCCAATTTTATTGGAAAATATGAAAGAGGATGTTACAGCGAGTAAATAGATACCAAACATGGCACGCTTTAAAATTGCGTACGCTTGTGCATGGACTACGTATGCGTTCACCACTATGTGCAAGCACAGGGGGACGGGGGCATGAATCCCTTGTGATGTACTTAGTGACAGGTCCTCTTTATGGAGGCCACTAACCCCATATCTCTCCTGTGCAATGTAAAGCATTGGATCAAAAAAAAAAAAAAAAAAAAAAAGGGTGTTTTCGGCCACCAAAATTTCAGTGCATCCCTACTTGGTATGCCGACAAGTGAAGAGTTCCCTCCACTGGAACTAAGGGGCCAAGCCCAACCCCTGAAAAACCACCCCTCACCATAATCCCCCCTGCACTAAACTTTACACTTGGCACAATGCAGTTAGGCAAGTACCATTCTCCTGGCAACTGCCAAACCCAGATACATCCATCGGATTGCCAGACACAGAAGCGTGATTCATCACTCCAGAGAACACGTCTCCACTTCTCTAGAGTCCAGTAGCGGCGTGCTTTACACCACGGCATCCGACACTTTGCATTGCACTTGGTGATGTAAGGCTTGGATGCAGCTGCTCGGCCATGGAAACCTATTCCATGAAGCTCTCTACGCACTGTTGTGCTAATCTGAAGGCCACATGAAGTTTGGAGGTCTTTAGCTATTGACTCTGCAGACAGTTGGTGACTTCTGCACACTGTGCGCTTCAGCATGCCCTGAGCTCGCTCTGTCATTTTACGTAGCCAACAACTTGGTGGGTGAGTTGCTGTTATAACACCACTAACAGTTGACCGTGGAATATTTAGTAGCAAGGAAATGTCATGGATGGACTTATTGCACAGGTAGCAACCTATCACGGGACCACGCTTGGAGTCACTGAGCTCCTGAGAGCGACCCATTTCACAAATGTTTGTAGAAGCAGTCTTCATGCCTAGGTGCTTGATTTTATACACCTGTGGCCATGGAGGTGATTGGAACACCAGAATCCAATGATTTGGAGGGGCGTCCCAATACTTTTGCCAATATAGTATATGTGAACAGGCACCATAGGTAGCAATGTTATTTCACATGTCACGCGGATTGGATGCGGTACGAACTGCATCCAAACTGTATATATATGAACAGGCACTTAAAGAGCGAACCAATGCCAAAACCACAAACAATTTAAGCACCAAATATTGCAAGACATTATTATTGCATTGTTTTGTGAATTAGCTCATTTTGTGATAAATATTGCACAAGTTATTTTAACTCAAAATCATGCGGCATTTATCTTAGTGAACTGACCCCCCCATGTCTCTTTCGACAAAATTAAGTTTGTTTGTTACAAAATCCTCAAAATTACAGTTCAGTGATTTCATAACAAATCCATCTAGTATAGCAGTGAATGTGGAGGTGACCCCCCCCCCCAAGATACTACACTTTCTAAAGACAGCAGATTATTCACAAGGCAAACATTCACTAATCTTTTGCTTTTCAGTGTCATTATTTAGAAGCTAAAAGATTTAACTGGCATTCAGGAATGAAGATGCTGCAGGCTCTAGGACAGAGGTGAAATGTATCTATGTTCAAGAATACTAATCCACTGGAAACAGGTTAGTTTTTTTTTTTTATAATTTAGGCATATCTCACAGAGAGTGAAGTGTACTGCAACCAACAGGGGCATCTGTGACCTGAACAGGATCGATATCAGTTCACAGGTTCCCATTCATTTTCTGCTGGGTAGAATCATCGGCTTTATGGACACCTGGGTGTAAACAGACTCCACTATGCTACCTCCAATCCAGTCTGCAAAACCAGAAAAGGATGCAGTCTTTGCCTTTTCTCTGGACCTGGCAGTAGGTGGGCATAAATGGACGTCTGTTTACAAAAGCCTGTCCATAGGGCTCCATGAACAACTGAAAAACTGGACAGGCAGACCTGGTCAGGATGTCCAGGGAGCAAAGGAGCCCAAGTTTTTTTCTTTTTTAGATCGAGATCTACTTTAGGCCAACATCCCTTTGTGGGAAAAAAAATGGAATAAGACAGATGTTATGCTATCCATTAAATACTTTATTGTAAATAACATTTGCATTTTAAAATTCAGTTGTATACAGGACTCCACCAGAAACGTCATTTCCAGCTCATGCGATTGGCTCACTACTATTCCCAGCAGTTTTCCAATACTGCATTCATGTGGTTTTGTATTGTTTGTCTTTTCCGTACGTGAGGTCAGAAGCCCCCCTCCCCCTTCACTGCATTCATTGCCATTTCCTCCGGGAAGGAAGATCAAATAACTTTGTGGAGGATGAACACAGGTAACAGCCTTTGACTTCACAAAAGCCTGAACTGCCCGGGCAGTAAATACCATTGGTCAGGTTGTTCACCTGGTAAAGACAACTTCAGATTTCCTGTGACCCCACATGGTGTGACTATATCAGGAAGAACTCCCCCCCCCAATTCATGAAGTCAAATGTGTGCATTTTAATAAAAGTGGCAACAGGCAGGGATCTGCAATAAATACAGTTAATATCTCGGTTTACGAATTTAATTCATATTGCAGGACATTGCGTATAGCGAAAAATTTGTACACCGAAACACTGTTTCCCATAGGAATGCATTGAAAACCAATTAATCCGTTCCGAAAGTCAGAACAACAGTAAAAACGCTACTAAAGTTATTTTATTTACTCATGCGGTATTTTAGTAGTGACAACCATGTGTTAACGTTTCAGCTGTCAGCAGGGTTCCCCACTGACAGCCAGACCCTTATCCGAGCTGCAGGCAGGTCAGGAAAGGGGAGGGGGACAAGCGAACGCCCCCCCCCCAAACCATACCAGGTCACATGCACTCAACAATGGGGGGGTGCTTTGGGGCAGAGGGGCTATCCCCCCCAAAGCACCTTGTCCCCATGTTGATGGGGACAAGGGCCTCTTCCCCACAACGCTGGCCGTAGGTTGTGGGCAGGGGGCTTATCGGAATCTGGAAGCCCCCTTTAACAACGGGGCCCTCAGAACCAGCTCCCCCAACTTTGTGAATGAGGATGGGGTACCGTGTACCCCATCCACAAAAAAACAAAGAATTGTAAAAAAAAATAATAATATTATTATTATTATTGACAGGACATGGTCTTTGACAAGTCCTTTAATAAAAGGAGGATCTAAAAGAATGTGCCCCGCAGTAAATCCAATGTCAATCACGATGTCCGCCGGACATGCTCTGATAAGGATCTGGTATGGATTTTGGAAGGGGACCCACACGCCATTTTTTTCTTTCAATTTTGGCGTGGGAGTTCCCCTTAAAATCCACACCAGACCCAAAGGGCTTGGTTTGGATGGAAGGGGGGACCCCACGCCGTTTTTTTTTATAATTATTTTTAATTGCCGGCAATTCTTTTACACTCAGCTGTCAGGTGCCAGCTTTTAAATGTAATTACTGCCTTTTTTTTTCTTCACTATACAGTAGTTCAGAAATTCAGCTATCACTTTCCCCCTCCAGCTAAAAGACAGTTTCTTTCCCCAAGTTAAGAGAAACAAATTTTTCCTTTCAGTTTCTTAAAAGATACAAAGTTTCCTGTAACTCCAGGGAAAGTGACAGCTAATGTAAGCTATAGTGAAGAAAAAAAAAAAAAAAAAAACACAACGGCAATTGCATTTAAAAATCAGCACCGACACACTTCGTACTTTGAAAAAAAATTTATTTCAATGGATTTTCATTAATAAACCAAAAATTACATTAACCGAGGCATTCGTAAACCGAGGTATTACTGTAGTTAAAATTCCTAGCAACAAGGCTACAGACAACCAATGATTGTGGGATCATTTTTAAAGATCATGTCCAGCTTTAATGAAGTTTAAACAGTTAGGGCCATGCTTGTCCAAATGACCCATTACCTTCACCACTAGAGGTGCCCGCTGTGTGCGCTGTATTAACAGCAGACTGAGAACTTCTCATTTCATTACAAAATAAATAGAATCAAGCGGTGCACTGCTCAACCATTCACAGGGAGCTCTGTATTCTATGAACGAATACAATGGCCGAGTAGGAGGGAATCAGAGGAGGCCTTGTATACATTCATAAAGACTTGCATGCTGATGGTTAAACTTATTAAAACCAACACACTAAAATACAGTATTTTCAGTTGACCAGTCCTTCGAAGTGGTGGCTCTTCTTTCAAACGCCTGTCTTACAGTGACAACACTCACTATTCTGCATCTAAGGAGAAGCAGTGTTGTCACCCTAAGCTGCTCCTCTGATTTGAATGTCACCCTCTTCTGATGTCCATTACATAGGGGTAGGGGGGTTGTGTAGTTCACAGATGACAACATAATAACATTAAGATATTAGTTCCACGCAGAGTAGACATCACTGGATTTCTGGCAGGATAACCAAATATTTCTCTGTACAGTGATCCCTCGTTTTTCGCGGTTAATGGGGACCAGAACCTTCCGCGAAAGCTGAAAAACCGCGAAGTAGTATTTGCCCCTAGGAATTTGTGTGTATGCGGGTACTGTACAAGAATGTTTTAAATATGTAAACAGTAGTCATACTTTACTCATTTAAGACAAAAATTACAACAGTACTGTACAGTATACGTATTTACTTAAACGTGTCAGTGCTAATTACAATAGGGTTAATTACAAAACCTTATACAGTAATAAACAATCAACATTGCTTTCTGAGAGAGGCGAAGAGTCTTGTGTTGGTGGCGGAGGAGAGGCTCTCACTTGACTCGGAGACTCTTCTGCTGGAGGCGCTGACGGTAGAGCTGGGGGCTTTACTTTGGAGAGAAACATGGTGATGGGTAGTTGTCTGTTTTTTCTTTTCCTTCAAAATTCCCCTGTACAAGGACATAACCCCATCAACGCGATTGCTGAACTCGACAGCTCGAACCATATTGTCGTCAATGTCTTGTGCAAATTCTTGCATCGCTCTTGCCATGTTGCACAACTGTTGCAGATTCTCCAGGGTAAGGCCACGCTTTTCAGTTTCTTCTTCGTCTTCCTCTTCGTTTTCTTCCTCACTTGCAGACTTTGTTATCTCAAGGAGGTCTTCATCGCTCAGTGGGTCCGAGTGGCAATCGATAAGGGCGCTGATGTCTTCTGTCATGTCGACAAATCCTTCATCCCTTATGATGTGAGCCAGCCTCACCGCCTTCTCCACCGCTGAGTGATGAACTTCAGGAGTGAAGCCTGGATAGTCGTGCACCACGTTCGACCATAATTTCTTCCAGCTAGATTTTATGGTCTCACTCTTCATGTCCTTTAATGCTTGCTGAATATTAGACAAACATGAGGCAATGTCGTAACTGTGCCAGTATGCTTTCAAGGTGAATTCATCACTGGCATCGTCAACTGCCGAGATGAGGCTCTCCATCGTGGATCGAGTGTAGAGTGCCTTAAAGGCACGAATGACACCTTGATCCATCGGCTGAATTAGAGATGTAGTGTTCGGGGGCAGAAACTATCTGCACACCGTCATATTGCAGGTCCGTTGCATGGCCTCCTGCACAGTCCATCAGGAGAAGGACCTTAAAGGGGAGGCCCTTTTCAGCCAGATACAGCTTCACCTGGGGAATGAAGCAATGGAGGAACCATTCAAGGGTCAGAGCTTTCGTTATCCAGGCCTTGGAGTTATGCATCCAGAACATAGGCAACAGGGCCATATTTTTGTTTTTTAATGCCCGTGGTTTTTTGGCTTTATAAATAAGGCCTGGCTTAAGCATAAAACCTGCAGCATTGCCAGTCATGATGACAGTCACACGGTCTTTGTGAGCCTTGAAGCCTGGCCTCTTCACTTCGTCCTTGAAGAGGAATGTACGTGAAGGCATTCTCTTCCAAAAAAGGCCTGTTTCATCCATGTTAAAAACTTGTTCAGGAAGGTAGCCTCCCTCACTAATGAGGTTAGGAAACTTTTCCTCCACGTAACGACAAGCAGCATCGTTGTCAGCAGAGGAAGCCTCACCATACAGAAGCACATTTCTGAGGCCGTATCTTTTTTGAAATTTTTCGAACCAGCCTTTGCTGGCTGAAAAGCCTCGTCCGCGAGTAGGCGAATCACTCCTGGCAGCGCTAGTACTGGCTTGAGGTTTGTCAGCACCTTCTTCAGCCTCTTCATTGTCGTCATCGGGCAAGATTTGGTCGTAGAGAGCTTTGGCCTTTGTCCTGATCATATTAGTGTCCACACTCACTGTCTTTTTCCTGCAATCAGCAATCCACAATGCCAGTGCACCTTCCATTTGCACAATTCTGTTATTACGCGGAGTTATCACACGTTTTGCTTCTTTGTTGAAGGTTATTGAAGCAATTTTGCGGCTGTTTGCTTCCGCTTTCTTGATGTACCGCACTGTAGATTCATTCACCCCGTAATGGCGTGCCACAGATGCATAACTTCTGCCCTCTTTGATCATATCTAAAAGTTTCACTTTTTCGCTGATGGTCATCATCTTCTTCCTCTTGGGCGCCCCGGAGGAAGCTTTCGCAGGGACACAGCGCTTAGGCGGCATTATAAGGGCTTAATTAATAAAAAAAGTTATCGCCAACACAACACTGTGAGGCTGCAATGATGCGCAGACAATCAACTCACAGGGATACAGTAAATCCATACTCTTATTGGTCGATGTCACATCGGAAACCAATCACGCGCCTTTATGAAAGCCCGTGGTATGTACAGTACTCTGAGTCAACTCATCTCTTTGGTTGACATGCAGGGATCCTTCTCTCTCGCGCATCAACGCTCCTTTCCACAATGTGGCTGCTGACCCGCGAAGCACTGAAGCCGCAAAACATGAAGCGCGAAGTGGTGAGGGAACACTGTACTTGCAAAAAAAAAAAACGACACACATACACCAACACAACCACCACCATCTAAAGAGTGGCAAGCTGCATTGCTGCGTTATCCTTTAACAAATGTTTTTTTTCTTCTTTTGAAGAAGAACTTGTTTAACGAGGCATTGTGAAAGCTTCAGGCAGCACTTGACAAACGTCAAGATCCACACAGAATGTGCACTAGAAGAATTTCTTCACATGAATTTAGAGCCGTATTAAACCAAAAAATGTAATATTGGTTACAGCTCACCAATTCTTCCTGGCATCACCTGTATGACCTTCTATGGCTATTCTATTATTTGTGGATTCATCTGTTTTGATCTAACTGAACTTCGTTGAACACAAAAAAAAAAAGTCAAGTGTGGTCTTAATCAGATCTACAACTGTGTCATAGGAGAGCCTACTTGCACTTCATACTTGGCAGATCTAACAGACTGTACTGTGTATGGTGAGCCTTAACCTCCCTAGCGGTCTGATTATGTCCATATTTCTGTGCTCAAAGCGGTACATTTTTTTTGCATGGAAATACGTATTTTTTTATTGTAGGCCTGTAATTCTTAGGAATAACTCACTGAAATCTGTCTGAATAAGAGTCTAGTAAACATCCCCGGTATAATAAAATTTGAAACACGAAATCATAAATTATAATTTAACAAATAATCACCAAAAATAATATAATAATTTAATTAAATAATATAATTCAAACCAAAAACACTGAAATTTGAAATATAGCGCCAAGTTTGCACATCACTGAGCAAAGTCGCAATATCGTTTCCAGTGTCTGAAGACGAATTTCCCCCACGAATCATTATCACTCAATTCTGCAAGTGGTTCTGATTTACTATTGCTGTTCTCTAGCTGGTCTAAAACCGCTTTTGACCTAAAGGGACACTTTTTGGACGCTTCTCAGTTTCCAGGCAGAAAGAACAGTAAAAAACGCAGGCAGGGCGCAGGACCAAGCAGTCGGGACAAAATGTATGTGAAATGCTTTGATACAGTAATGTTTTACTATTTGATTTTAGTGTATTTAGTGAATGTCACTTTTTGTCATTTTCAAATTTCCCGCCGTTCCATCCCCCGTACGTCCCGACGCTCACAGGGGACGGAACCCAGATGACAGATGCCGGAGGACATTACAGGGGGGACATCGCAGGAGCGCAGGGCAAGGTAAGAGAAGAAGAGATCCTGGAGCAACGCCGCATGGCAAGCCTGAGTGTAGCTCGGGGTTACCGCTTGTGGTGCTGAAACTTTACCCCGAGCTACACTCGGGAATACCGCCAGGGAGGTTAAAGTGGGACTTTACATACAAAACACAAATGGGCGAACAGGCAAGGCTTTTCATGCAAAAATCACCTACCTGCCCTTCTACCCTTCAGCGACTCACTGCAGAAATTCAGCAATTCCGAAGCTGACTGCACTCCCTTCCACACATGCGCAGGAATGACATATCTGCTCAGCCAATGAAAGCAGCCGGTGCTCAATATTCTAGAGCACACGAGTCAAACCCGGCCCGCCAGGCCAGTCCATGTGGCCCTCATAGCTCTCCTGCATGTCCCTCATCTCCACCCCCACCTTCTCTCAGCAGTTGGCAGGAGAGAGGAGGACAGAACTCCTCCTCCAGATCCTGCACGTCTCCATGCAGCCACAGAACCTTCTTGTCCCAACATTCAGCATACTCCAGCCCTCCTCCAGACCCTGCACTGCTTCCCAGCCCCCACCCCCAGCAGCTGCACTGTAATGTTAGGGAGGGTTCTTGACATCTGACGTGGGGGGGGGGGGGTGCTCTGGAAATAGTCTTAAAGGATACAGCAGACCCTTTGAAGGCAAACATAATGCCGGTGTGACCCGAGTTTGACATCCCTGCCCTAGAAGAGGTCAGCGGCCGATGGGGATCTCCAGGACATCACATGGCTGGGCCGAGGGGAGTTCTGCGTTAGAATAGAACTGCACCCTAATAAGGGAAGTTCTGCATTAAATCCTCCTCCCCCCCTCCCCACCCCTATCCATCAGGTAGACCCCAAGGCAGGCCATACATTGAGCAATGTTCTTTCCTGCAAACATGGTTGCTCAGTTCCCACATCAACACAGTCAGTACTGATGGGGAGTCCATCCTGCAGAGCGATTGTGTTGTCCTGGCAGGGAGCCACAATGATCACGGTTACCATTTGGTAGCAGATTGTACAGATTGCCCGGTGTATTGCAGCAGATTGCAGTATGTAGTAGCAGATTGGGCAATAGGATTGCCGGTGTATTGCGGCACATCGGACAATCAGATTGGCCAGTGTATAGCAGCAGATTGTACAGATTGCCCAGTGTATAGAAGCAGGATCAGAGTGCAGTATGTAGTAGCAGATTATACAGATCGCTCGGTGTATAGAGCGCAGTATGTAGTAGCAGATTATACAGATCGCTCGGTGTATAGAGCGCAGTATGTAGTGGCAGATTGTACAGATCGCTCGGTGTATAGAGCGCAGTATGTAGTAGCAGATTATACAGATCGCTCGGTGTATAGAGCGCAGTATGTAGTAGCAGATTGTACAGATTGCTCGGTGTATAGAGGGCAGTATGTAGTGGCAGATTGTACAGATCGCTCGGTGTATAGAGCGCAGTATGTAGTGGCAGATTGTACAGATCGCTCGGTGTATAGAGGGCAGTATGTAGTGGCAGATTGTACAGATCGCTCGGTGTATAGAGGGCAGAATGTAGGATCACATTGTACAGATCGCTCGGTGTATAGAGGGCAGTGTGTAGGATCACATTGTACAGATTGCTCGGTGTATAGAGGGCAGTGTGTAGTAGCAGATTGTACAGATTGCTCGGTGTATAGAGGGCAGTGTGTAGTAGCAGATTGTACAGATTGCTCGGTGTATGGTAGCACATTGGACAATCAGACTGCAATCAGTGTGGTGCGCTGCATACCCGTGGGGGAGGGGTGATGTGCGATGAGGCCTGTATTCCGGGCGGTAGGGAGTCCCGGGCTGTGTGCAGACAATGGCGCCCAGCGCGGCCTGTAGACGGGAGAGGGATGGCGGCCGTCCCCGGGCTCTCCCGCTCACCGCCCCCACATCCCCGGCATTAGGAAAGCCCGCTCACACAGCCCCCTCCTCAGTCCGCCATTTCCCTCCCTCGCTCCCCTCACACCTACTTCTTCATGCCGTTGGAATGGCTTTCCTCCGCCATGCTGGCGTCGCACTGGTCATCGCACTCGCTGTTGTTGTCGCTGCCATTGTTGAGGGCGTCCTGGGAGTCCTGCTGGTCGATGTCTGCCATGATTCCGCTGTGATAGGCCTTCCGCTCACCGCCGCCGTCCGCGAGGAAAGAGTTCACAAGGCCGCAGCGCCGCTTCTTCACCGGGGGGCGTAATCCAAAGGATGTCTCGCGAGAGCACAGTCTCGGCCCACCGAACCGCCCTTCACACAACTTTATTGTCAGCGGAAAGGGACGAACACGGAGGGGTACAATAGGATGGAAATAAGTGTTGACGGGGGAGGGGAGGAGGTTCTTTGTTTCCCGAGAGCCCTCAGCAGCACCTGATCGTACAAGATGGAGGTTCCACACCAGTGTGCCCGACTTCTATGCAGTCACATGTACTGGACAGTAAAGGTCCAGCAACGTGCCATGGGCCTCATTTCCTACTTCTTCATGTCACCTCAGCATGCTGCATTGGTGTGCACCAGGGTGTGTAGGCCACAATGCATTTTTATGCAGCACATCACATTACAACATGTCCACTGATAAAAGTGTAATTCCAGCTTAGGGCCGCTCCACACCACAGAAACACAGTCCAAATATACACTGATCAAATGGAAGGAACACTTTAATCAGAGTAAACCATCAAGTCAATGAGACTCCTGGGATATTGATCTGGTCAGTTAAGTAGCAGAGGGGGTTGTTAATCAGTTTCAGCTGCTTTGGTGTTAATGAAATTAACAACAGGTGCACTAGATGGGCAACAATGAGACGACCCCCAAAACAGGAATGGTTTTACAGGTAGAGGTCACTGACATTTTTTCCCTACTCATCTTTTCTGTTTTTCACTAGTTTTGTACTTGTCTAGGGTCAGTGTTACTACTGGTAGTATGAGGCGATACCTGGACCCTACAGAGGTTGCACAGGCAGTCCAACTCCTCCAGGATGGCACATCAATATCTGCCATTGCCAGAAGGTTTGCTGTGTCTCCCAACAAAGTCTCGAGCATGGAGGAGATTCCAGGAGACAGGCAGTTATTAATCTAGGAGAGCTGGACAGGGCCGTAGAAGGTCCTTAACCCATCAACAGGACCGGTATCTTCTCCTTTGTTCTAGAAAGAACAAGATGAGCACTGCCAGAGCCCTACAAAATGACCTCCAGCAGGCCACTGGTGTGAATGTCTCTGACCTAAGAATCAGAAACAGACTTCATGAGGGTGACTTGAGGGCCCGACGTCCTCTAGTGGGCCCTGTGCTCACTGCCCTGCACCATAGAGCTTGATTGGCATTGGCCATTGAATACCAGAATTGGCAGGTCCTCCACTGGTGCCCTGTACGTTTCACAGATTAGAGCAGGTTCACCCTGAGCACATGTTACAGACATGAAAGGGTCTGGAGAAGCCATGGAGAATGTTATGCTGCCTGGAACATCATTCAGCATGACCGTTTTGGTGGTGGATCAGTGATTGTGGAGGCATATCCATGGAGGGACGCACAGACCTCTACAGGCTAGACAATAGCACCCTGACTGCCATTAGGTATTGGGATGAAATCCTTGGACCCATTGTCAGACCCTATGCCGGTGCAGTGGGTCCTGGGTTCCTCCAGGTGCATGATAATGCCCGGCCTCATGTGGTGAGAGTATGCAGGCAGTTCCTAGAGGATGAAGGAATTAATACCATTGAATGGCCCCCACACTTTCCTGACCTAAATTCAATAGAACACCTCTGGGATATCATGTTTCAGTCCATCCGATGCCACCAGGTTGCACCTCAGACTGTCCAGGAGCTCAGTGATGCCCTGGTTCAGATCTGGGAGGAAATACCCCAGGACACCATCCATTGTCTCATTAGGAGCATGCCCCGACGTTGTCAGGCATGCATACAAGCACGTGGGGGCCATACAAACTACTGAGGACCATTCTGAGTTGCTGAAATGAAATTTCAGCAAAATGGACTAGCCTCATTATTTCACTTTGATTTTTGGGGTGTCTTTGAATTCAGTCCTCTGTAGGTTGATAATTTTCATCAAATGATGGGGCATCCTTATGTTCCTGACACATTACCCTTTCCATATCAGTATAGATATCCAGCAGGAGATTTTTCCCCATTGAGATCTGATGTGTTTTCAAAGCGTTCCTTTATTGTTTTTGAGCAGTGTATTTCTGCATGTGCGGTTTTGATGCGTTCCTGTGCGGTTTTCCCTCTTTATTTCTTTATCTTAAATAGGGACATGTGCATTCTGGTGCATTTTTCATGCATTTTACTGCGTTCCTCTACAGTTCTGTGGATAAAAGGATGCAGCATGCTCTACTTTTTTTCTGCACCGGAATACACTGGAACTGACTGCATTGGTGTGAACTGTGCCACTGGAACCCATATAACCTATCCATGCATTTTTGATGCAAAAATGCACTGCACTATATCTGGTGTGAACCGTCACCAAAGCAGAACTGAAGGGATTAAAATGTACCTTTCCTCCAAAAGTCCCCATCCAGCACCAGCATCTTCTGGGCGCCTGGTCTTCTACCGTCTTCTTTGGCTCGTGTGGGATGATGTCACTCCCATGATGTCACTTATATCACCGGAAAAGACAGCGAGCAGGCAGGTAGGTGTATTCTTTTGCAGTAGAGACATTATATGTTCCTCTGCAATAAAATCCTGCCTGCTCGCGGTTTGTCACAGCAGAACCTTAGTTCTGCTTTACCCCAATTAGGGCCATTTTACACTGATCAGTTCTTGATGCGTTTTTGATGTTTAACCGCTTGCTCCCCACCAACAGTACATTTACTGTAGCACAGCCAGGACAGGCTACAATATGGCCTTTCTTTAGGGTTACAGGGGCGCGTGCCCTCCCTCCGCTTACCCATGCTGTGATTGACTACAGCACAAGTTTGTCTTCAGGTTTCAGCAAATGATTATGGCCCTATACCTGAAGATCGCCTGTAGCCAATCACAACATAGAATTCTGTTTACAAACACACAGAACTCTGTACACAGACAGCGATCGGGTTGCTTCTTATCCCTGAAATCAAATCTGAGTTCAGGGAGAAAAAAACAGCCATATCTCTTAGTGAAAGCAGCACATATAACAAACATTACGCATTATTAGGCACACAGTTAACCCCTTGATTGTCCTTTGATGTTAACCCCTTCCCAGTCACTGTCATTAGTACTGTGACAGTGTTGTATCTGATAACTGTATTAGTGTCACCAGCAACATCAGTGTCAGTTTCTGTTAGACATATGCAGAACAAAAAAATTTGTTTCAATTTGTATCGTCAAGTTACTAATTTCATTTAGATGAATTGAAATTAATTTAATTTCATTTATTTGTTTTTAACCAGATTTCAATTTTTCCAATGGTTTCAAAGTATTCAAATTGAATTTGAATTGCAAATATTGATTAAATCCAAATTTACTGTGAAGAATAGCTGGTTCTCTTCTATTCGAAATTTGAATTTCAGAAGATATTATATTTTTTCTATTTCATTTTATTCTAATCTATTTTTTCTATTCGTTTCTAATCTACATCTTTACTTTCTATTCTATTTTATTTTATTCTTTTTTTATTTTCTATTCTATTTTTTTCAAAATTCCAATTTCGGAAGACAGCTATATTCTTTTTAATTTATTCTATTTTTTCAAGTTCTGTGCTAATCTTTTCTATTCTATTATTTTCTATTCTATTCCTTTATTTTCTATTCTCTATTATTCTATTTTTTCTATTCTATTCCAATCTCTTCTGTTTGTTTGCTCTATTCTTTTCTATTCCTTTAACTTTTATTCTGTTCTTTTATTTTCTATTCTACTCTTTTATATTCTCCTCTATTCTGTTTTATGCTATTCTTTTCAAAATTCAAATTTCTGAAGACAACACACTAACACTAATACACATATTTTTTGAAGGAAATCAGCAAAAGACACCAATATGTTTATTTTTCAAATTAGTTTTCATTTTCATATTTGTTTCAAATTTTGGAGGAAATTTAATTTCTTTATTTCAGATTTATTTAAATCTGTTACTATTGTAATTCAGAGATTCAGATACATCAGAATTTCCGAATAGCTGTTTTGTCCGAATTTTAATTCGGAGCAAAACTAACCGCACATGTCTAGTGTCCCTCCCAGCCAGTGTCTGTTGCTGCCAAATTGCCCGCCACACTATCACTGTCCCACTTTAAGTCACTGATCACTGCCATTACTAGTAAATTCCAATATACAGTTAGGTCCATATATACACAAGCACAATTTTAGTTTTTTTCAGGTACTTACCAAAACATAGACCTCTACGCACCATCAATACATAAAGTGCATCATAATAAAATTAATAATTAATATTACAAAAAATCAATAAAATTAATAATGAAAGCCCACAGAAAACACCAAAAAGATTTTTTTGTCCGTGAAATATATATATATATATCAAGTGAAAACGCCCTGAGGGAGGGGCGAAACACGTTGACACATTTCCGGTCTATACCCCGTACGTCTGACGTCACTTCCGGTGAGTGGAACGCACGCCGAGTGGTGCGTTCTAGCGGCCATTTTCTGGGATCTGTGGAAAGTCTTTCTCTGTATAGCTGCTGCTGTATCCTGAGCTGGGATGTGAGAGTCCTGAGGAGGCAAAAACAGTGTTCATTACTGGTCTGGAAGATGCTGGTTTTAAATAAACATGCCTTTTGAAAGAGAAATAAATGTGAGTGGTAATAATCCTTAGTTTGAATAATGATTTTAAGTGGCAATATTACACTATGTAAGTTTTTTTCTCCCTGGATGAGCGGTGGAGCCTATTTGTATCGTTGAAGATCCCTTTAGAGTGAACAGCAAAGAGGGTATTAGGATCCCTTAAATTCCTAAAAAGTGTCCCATTCACCTAAATCTGGTGAGTGTATTTGATGTTGGTTTCACGGGTGGAAGGTGAAAGTTTCTTTTGGTGTATTTGAAGAGTCTTTGGGAAAGAAGAAAGTCACTTGATTAATATTTTTTCACTTAATATTTTTTCACTTGATATTTTTTCACTTGATATATATATATATATTTCACGGACAAAAAAATCTTTTTGGTGTTTTCTGTGGACTTTCATTATTAATTTTATTGATTTTTATTAATATTAATTATTAATTTTTTTATTATGATGCACTTTATGTATTGATGGTGTGTAGAGGTCTATGTTTGCGCTGGTTTATTCATTATTTATTGTAGTTTGTGTTTTTTGCACAGTGCACAGCAGCAGTATAGAACCTGTGGGAATCTGTTGGCGCAGGAATAATAGTTTATATAAACTTACCAAAACATATTCAAGCTATAGTTATATAATGGATATGGGCTGAAAATGCACACTTTCAGGTTTAATTTGAGGGTATGTACATCCAAATTGGAGGAAAGGTTTAGGAATTACATCTCTTAAGGGTAGCCACCCCCCTTTTTCAAGGGACCAAAAGTACAGTAATTGGACAAATTAATAAAATCATAAGTAAAATGTTAATTTTTAATATTTTGTTGAGAATCCTTTACTGGCAATGACTGCCTGAAGTCTGGAACCCATGGACATTACCAAAGACTGGGTTTCCTCCTTTCTGATGCTTTGCCAGGCTCTAACTGCAGCTGTCTTCAGTTGTTCTTTGTGGGTCTTTCTGCCTTTAGTTTTGCCTTCAGCAAGTGAAATGCATGCTCAGTTGGGTTGAGAAGATTGTGATTGACTCGGCCATTGCAGAATATTCCACTTCTTTGCCTTCAAAAACTCCTGGGTTGCTTTTGCAGTGTGTTTTGGATCATTGTCCATCTGTACTGTGAAGCACCGTCCAATCAACTTTGCTGCATTTGGCTGAATCTGGGCTGACAGTATATCTCTAAACACTGCAGAATTCATCCAGCTGCTTCTGTCTTCTGTCACATCATCAATAAACACCAATGACCCAGTGCCACTGGAAGCCATGCATGCCCATGCCATCACAATGCCTCCACCATATTTTACAGATGAAGTTGTGTGCTTTGTATCATGAGCTGTTCCAAGCCTTCTCCACACTTTTTTCTTCCTGTCATTCTGGTACAGATTAATCTTAGTTTCATCCGTCCAAAGAATGCTTTTCCAGAACTCGTCTGGCTTTTTTAGATGTTTTTTGGAAAAGTCTAATCTGGCTTTTCTATTCTTCAGGCTTATGAATGGTTTGCACCTTGTGGTGAACCCTCTATATTTGCTCTCGTGAAGTCTTCTCTTGATTGTAGACTTTGACAATGATACGCCCACCTCTTGGAGAGTGTCCTTCACTTGTCTGGATGTTGTGAATGTGTTTTTCTTTGCCATAGAGAGGATCCTGCGATCATCCACCACTGTTGTCTTCCATGGACATCCATGCCTTTTTATGTTGCTGAGCTCACCAGTTGTTCTTTCATCAGAATGTACCAAACTGTTGATTTGGCCACTCCTAATGTTACTGCTATCTCTCTGATAGATTTCTTTAGTTTTTGAAGCCTTACAATGGCCTGTTTCACTTTCATGGACAGCTCCTTTGAATGCATGATGTAGGTTCACAGCAATAGATTCCAAATGCAAATACCACACTTAGAATCAACTCCAGACCTTTTACCTGCTTAATTGATAAAGAAATAGTAGCCCACACCTGGCCATGAAACAGCTTTTGATTCAATTCTCGAATTACTTTTGGTCCCTTGAAAAAGGGGGTGGCTACTCTTAAGAGCTGTAATTCCTAAACCCTTCCTCCAATGTGGATGTACATACCCTCAAATTAAACCTGAGAGTGTGCTCTTTCAGCCTATATCCATTATATAACTATAGCTGGAATATGTTTTGGTAAATACCTGAAAAAACTAAAATTGTGCCTATGTCCAAATATACAGTATATGGACCTAACTATATACCACAGTTTGTAGACGCTATAACTTTCACACAAACCAATCAATATACACTTATTGGGATTTTTTTTTAGCCAAAGGCATGTAGCAGAATACAATTTGGCTTAAATTTCTGAAGAAATTTGATTTTATTGGATATGTTTTATAACAGAAAGTAGAAAATATAGGGTTTTTTTTTAAATTTTTTGTCTTTTTTGTTTATATAATTAAAAAAAATAGTGGTGATCAAATACCCTCAAAAGAAAGCTCTATTTGTGTGAAAAAATAATATAATTTAATTTGGGTACAGTGTTGTATGACCGAGCAATTGCCAGTTAAAGTAGCACAGTGCAGAATAGCAAATAATTATCTAGCCATGAAAGGGGTAAAACCTTCCAGAGATCAAGTGGTTAAAAAGCAGAACAAAAATGCATGAAAAATGCAACCCTTTAAATCCTATGGAACTCTTCACACCAATGCACTGCGAGTAAGCTGCGTTTTTTAAAAGTCTTGCATGCTGCTTTTGTGGTGCATGTTTAAAAAGCACAACAAAACCGTATCATCCCCCAATTAAATCAATAGAAAATGCATCAAAAACTCACTGCAGTTGCATTTTTGGTGCACTTTTTGAGTCACATGCTTTTTTGTACAGGTGCATGCTGGGAATCAGGCAACCAGAAAATGCACTAAAAATGCATCAAAAACATTTATGCGGTTTACTGTGTTTTTTTCAGTGGAGCCTTGTGAAATAGCCCTTAGTCTAAAAAGTGACCCCTCTCCCCTACTAACACCTATGCTGGCTTACCTGTGTAAGAAAGATCTGTATACTTACCTGTTTTAAACTCTCTGCAGTCCGGTCATGTGATCTCACCCCCCTGTGTCAGCCAGTCGTGGCTGAAGGGGAGGGAGGGCCGACAACAGATGGGCCATTGAAGCCTATGGGTGACACCACTTCAGCCTTTATCACATGCTTTCTTCTCTCCCCTGTAGCTGGCATCAGCTGACACGAGAGATCATGTGACCAGACCAGAGTTGCCTGTCAATAGGTAAGTATATACATTACATAGATTATAAACTATACTTTTATTTTCCATTCAGCCAGTGGGTTAAATAAAAAAAAGTGCTGATTCCCCATCCTCATTTTTTATGTGGATGGAGGAATCACTCCCACAGCGCTATTGTGTTCTGCCAGTGGACAGCCATCCCCGCAGTCAGAATACAATGATCAGTGTTGATGGCTATAACTGGCGGCACTGATGATTCAGGAAAAACCTGACAGGTTGGTTGTACAGAAGTTGATCAATAGATCTGGCTAAATTTCAGTCCGTGTGTACTGCTGCCTGTTCAACAGAAGCCAGTGTTGCAACCGACTTCTGTCGCGTGGTCATGCTGGAAAACCACTATTGGACAGCGCTTGTAGCCAATGGCTGCAAGTTCTGATCTTTTTATACTAATGGAAGGTCCCCACTGTTCGAATTTAATAGAACAGCAAGGGCAATCCCTGCATTTTCACCAACTGGTTGAAGGAAAAAAAAAACTGTGTGTGTATACCCAGCTTAAGACTCAATTTAGAATGATAAACTATCACAGTGGTCACATGATCAGAAGTTACTGATCACAAGTATGCAGTAGAAGCTAACTGTGACATCTTAGTTACTGTGCTGGGAGCATGTAGTGAGTGCTGTCTCACTGTCAAAGCCCATCTGCCTAGCTGCTGTATATACAGTGAAGGAAATAAGTATTTGATCCCCTGCTGATTTTGAATGTTTGCCCACTCACAAAGAAATGATCAGTTTAAAAATTGAAAGGTAGGTGTATTGTAACAGAATAGCAACAAAAAATTCAAAAGAAATGCATGTCTAACAAGTTATGCACTGATTTGCATGTTCATGAGGGAAATAAGTATTTGATCCCCTATCATTCAGCAGGACTTTTGGCTACAGGTGCCTTTCATACAGCTAATAAGCTGGGATTAGAATCAGTCTCTTAAAGGGAGTGCTGCTAATCTCATTTTGTTACCTGTATAAAAGACACCTGTCCACAGGAGCAATCAATCAGATTCCAAACTCTCCACCATGGCAAAGACTAAATAACTGTCGAAGGATGTCAGGGACAAGATTGTAGACTTACACAAGGCTGGACTGGACTACCAAACTATCGCCAAGCAGCTTGGTGAGAAAGTGACAACAGTTGGTGCAATCATTCGCAAATGGAAGAAAAACAAAACAACTGTCAGTCTCCCTAGGTCTGGTGCACCATGCAAGATCTCATCTCGTGGAGTGTCAATGATCATGAGAACAGTGAGGAATCATCCCAGAACTACACATGAGGATTTTGTCAATGATCTCCAGGTAGCTGGGACCACAGTCACCAAGAAAACAATTGGTAACACACTACGCCACCAAGGATTGAAATCCTGCAATGCCTGCAAGGTCCCTCTGCTCAAGAAAGCACATGTCCAGGCCCGTCTGAAGTTTGCCACTGAACATCTGAATGATGCAGAGAAGGACTGGTTGAAAGTGTTGTGGTCAGATGAGACCAAAATCAAGCTCTTTGGCATCAACTCAACTCGCCATGTTTGGAGGAGGAGGAATGCTGCCTATGACCCCAAGAACACCATCCCAACTGTCAAACACGGTGATGGAAACATTCTGCTTTGGGGGTGTTTTTCTGCTAAGGGGACAGGACAACTACACCGCATCAAAGGGACGATGGACAGGGCAATGTACCATCAAATCTTGGATGAGAACCTTCTTCCCTCAGCCAGGGCATTGAAAATGGTTCATGGAAGGGTGTTCCAGCATGACAACGACCCAAAACACACGGCCAAGGCAACAAAGGAGTGGCTCAAGGAGAAACACATTAAGGTCCTGGAGTGGCCTATCCAGTCTCCAGACCTTAATCCGATTGAAAATCTGTGGAGGGAGCTGAAAGTTCGAGTTGCCAAACATCAGTCACCAAAACCTTAATTACTTGGAGAAAATCTGCTAAGAGGAGTGGACCAAAATCCCTCCTGAGATGTGTGCAAACCTGGTGGCCAACTACAAGAAACGTCTGACCTCTGTGATTTGGGACAACAAGGGATTTGCCACCAAGTACTAAGTCATGTTTTGTGAAGGGGATAAAATGAACATGCAAATCAGTGCATCATTTGTTAGACATGCATTTCTTTTGAATTTTTTGTTGCTATTCTGTCTCTCAGTGTTACAATACACCTACTATTCGATTTTTAGACTGATCATTTCTTTGTGAGTGGGCAAGCATTCAAATTCAGCAGGGGATCAAATACTTATTTCCTTCACTGTATAAATATATCTCCCTCTGTTTCCTCTTGTACCAAATTGTATTGTAACTGTAATGTCTACCTTCATTTTGTAAAGCGCACGCAAACTGTTGGCGCTATATAAATCCTGTATAAATATATATATATATATATACACATGTGAAACTCAAAAAATTTGAATATCGTGCAAAAGTTCATTTATTTCAGTAATGCAACTTAAAAGGTGAAACTAATATATGAGATAGACTCATTACATGCAAAGCAAGATAGTGTAAGTCGTAATTTGTCATAATTGTGATGATTATGGCTTACAGCTCATGAAAACCCCAAATCCACAATCTCAGAAAATTAGAATACTGTGAAAAGGTGCAATATTCTTGTCAGGAATGGACTCAGCACTGGTGGTGGGACTCACCTGCCGTGTGGGCTGCAGTACCAGAGCTGACCAGCGGGTGCTCTCAGCAGCCAGAAGCTCACACGTGCAATCAGCCAAACCTGGGGCTGATTGCAGAAAGGTGTATTTAAGGCATGGCTAGGCCTGTGCTCTGGGCCTTGGTGTATGTTTTCCCATGAGCCTCTCTACCTGGTATCCTGTGTTCCTGCTTCGTTGCTGACCTGGCTTGATCCTGACCTCTGCTGACCATCTCCTGTTGAACCCCTGGCTTGCCTGACCATCCTTCTGCCTGATCCCCTGTACCGCGCTGCCCGTGAGTTACTGAACCCGGCTTGTGACCTTGACCATTCTCTGCCAGCTCCTTGGTACCTTGCTGCCCGCACGTTGCTGACTTGGCCCGTCTGACCACGCTAACTACTCTGCCATCCATCCATCCTGCACGGATCCAGCCGTACCTGCACATACCTCTGGCGGATCCCTCTACCACTAGCAGGTGTACTCAGGGGCCGCGACCTGGTTCCTGTCTGCTCCAAGTTCATCCCCACCATCAGGGGCCCTGGTGAATAAGCAGACTGGGACTTAGACTCCGCGCCCTGGGGAATCCTGTCCTGGGGACCACTAGAGGTACCACCAAACGGTCATTACAGAACCCTACGGCCGGCCTGACCGTTCCACCTCCCCAGCCCTGACTACGCCTATGTTCCTGCACCTACTAAGATTAGTGGAAGGTTGGTTTGTTCACTGTGCGTTTATATATATATATCTGGGTGGCTAATAATAAACTGTATTATTATACTATACCTGAAACCTGCGTTTCCCTGTGTCAGTCCACACCTTTCTGGTCATTCCTAGATTCCTGACAATTCTAGGCTCAATGTGTCCCACTTTAATCAGCTAATTAAGCCATAACATCTGCAAAGGGATCCTGAGCCTTTAAATGGTCTCTCAGTCTGGTTCAGTAGGAATCACAATCATGGGAAAGACTGCTGACCTGACAGTTGTGCAGAAAACCATTATTGACACCCTCCATAAGAAGGGAAAGCCTCAAAAGGTAATTGCAAAAGAAGTTGGATGTTCCCAAAGTGCTGTATCAAAGCACATTAATAGAAAGTTATGTGGAAGGGAAAAGTGTAGAAGAAAAAGGTGCACAAGCAGCAGGGATGACCGCAGCCTGGAGAGGATTGTCAGGAAAAGGCCATTCAAAAGTGTTGGGAATTTTCACAAGGAGTGGACTGAGGCTGGAGTCAGTGCATCAAGAGCCACCACACACAGACAGATCCTGGACATGGGCTTCAAATGTCGTATTCCTCTTGTCAAGCCGCTCCTGAGCAACAAACAACGTCAGAAGCGTCTTACCTGGGCTAAAGAAAAACAGACCTGGTCTGTTGCTCAGTGGTCCAAAGTCCTCTTTTCTGATGAGAGCAACTTTTGCATCTCATTTGGAAACCAAGGACCCAGAGTATGGAGGAAGAATGGAGAGGCACACACTGCAAGATGCTTGAAGTCCAGTGTGAAGTTTCCACAGTCTGTGTTGATTTGGGGAGCCATGTCATCTGCTGGTGTTGGTCCACTGTGTTTCATTAAGTCCAGGGTCAACGCAGCCGTCTACCAGGAGATTTTGGAGCACTTCATGCTTCCTTCCGCAGATGAGCTTTATACTGCCAAAAGCACCAAAACCTGGTTCAATGACTCTGGGATTACTGTGCTTGATTGGCCAGCAAACTCGCCTGACCTGAACCCCATAAAGAATCTATGGGGCATTTCAAGTCAAACCGGGACTTTTGAGTTTATATAATAAAAGAACAAATTTCAAGTGGAAACTGCATTTATATTTCAACTTACTTTCCTGCTACATTTATACACTTATCCTAGCATTTAACTAATTCCTGGAAAGCTTTGGCATAGAAAGATTTGTCAGTATGCCTGAACCATCCTAGGACAGCCTGCTTCATTTCGTCATTGTTTTCTCTGTTCTCACAGAAAGATTCGTCTCTTGTGCAATTTCAGTTCATGTGCCTGATCCAGGATCAGGCGTTCCACACTCTGAATGTTCAAAGGAATGACTGCTGTGGGCTGGGAACCACCACAGCTGGGATCGTCACTGACAGATGTACAGCCATCTTTGAATTGTTTCCACCATTCAAATGTATTACTGCAGCTGAGTGTCTCATCACCGCACTGCGTCTTCTGTAGATATGCGCGGGTTTTACATCTTGTCAGCGGGAAGTATTGATAGTTTTAAAAACCTCTTGGATGGGCATCTTAGCGAATACAGAATACAAGGATATGATTTTTGACATGAATACACACATACCCACGCAAGTTGAACTGGATCAACTGGCATCTTTTTTCCACATTACTTACTTATGTAACTAAGGTGTCCGTTTATGAACCAGCAGTAATAGATCGCTGCTCAGTTCTCCGGCATTCTCGGAGAACACAGTTCTCCTGTGAATTCCATTTATGAAGCATATGTAGATCAGTTCTCCAAACGAAGGGAGAACGGTCTACAAACGCTGGAAAACGGCTGATTTTACTATAATCTCGCGAGATTACAGTAAAAGATCAGTTTATTAAACAGAGGTAAATTATCTCTGCTTAGTTTTTGGTCCCTCCGATTCTCCAGCTCTGGGCTGGAGAATCTGGAGGGAGAACACAGCTCTCCAGAGAAGGGCTGAACATATTCTTCTGGGTGTCTTAAACTGTGAATGACCAGAGAATAGCTGTGATCCTCTGAATCTCAGCTATTCTGTGTGTCATAAACGGACACCTATATATGGCTGCTGGTAGAGTCCTTAATGCCCAGCCACCGCATACAGTTGTGTTCAAAATAATAGCAGTGTGTTGAAAAAAGTGAATAAAGCTCAAAATCCTTCTAATAGCTTTTATTTCCATACACACAAATGCATTGGGAACACTACACATTCTATTCCAAATCAAAACATGAAGAAAAATATATCAAATTTGTGTTGTTCCTCTAAAAAAATTGAAGAAAAGTGAATATTAGACTGTTCAAAAAAATAGCAGTGTTTGTATTCTTCTTTACAAACTCAAACATTCACTATATAAACTGAAAAATGTTTGAAGATTTTGCTTTCCTTTGAATCACTTAATGAATATTTCGTTGTATAAGCACTGTTTCTGAGAACTGCTGTACATCTGTGTTGCATGGAGTCAACCAACTTCTGGCACCTGTGAACAGGTATTCCAGCCCAGGATGATTGGACTACATTCCACAGTTCTTCTCTATTTCTTGGTTTAGCCTCAGAAACTGCATTTTTGATGTCACCCCACAAGTTTTCTATTGGATTAAGATCCGGGGATTGGGCTGGCCACTCCATAACATCAATCTTGTTGGTCTGGAACCAAGATGCTGCACGTTTACTGGTGTGTTTGGGGTCGTTGTCTTGTTGGAACACCCATTTCAAGGGCATTTCCTCTTCAGCATAAGGCAGCATGACCTCTTCAAGTATTCTGATGTATTCAAACTGATCCATGATCCCTGGTATGCGATAAATAGGCCCAACACCGTAGTATGAGAAACATCCCCATATCATGATGCTTGCACCACCATGCTTCACTGTCTTCACAGTGTACTGTGGCTTGAATTCAGTGTTTGGGGGTCGTCTGACAAACTGTCTCCGGCCACTAGACCCAAAAAGAACAATCTTACTTTCATCAGTCCTCAAAATGTTGCACCATTTCTCTTTAGGCCAGTCAATGTGCTCTTTGGCAAATTGTAACCTCTTCAGCACGTCTTTTTTTCAACAGTGGGACTTTGCGGGGGCTTCTTGCAGATAGCTTGGTTTCACATAGGCGTCTTCTAATTGTAACAGTACTCACAGGGAACTTTAGACTTTCTTTGATCTTCCTGGAGCTGATTGTTGGCTGAGTCCTTGCCATTTTGGCTTTTCCTCTATCCATTCGAATGGTAGTTTTTCGCTTTCTTCCACGTCTTTCAGGTGTTGGTTGCCATTTTAAAGCATTTGCGATCATTTTAGCTGAGTAGCCTATCATTTTCTGCTATTTTTTATATGTTTTCCCCTCTCCAATAAACTTTTTAATCAAGGTACGCTGTTCTTCTGAACAATGTCTGCAACGACCCATTTTCCTTAGAATTTCAGAGAGAAATGCACTGTAAGCAGCATGTACAACATTTGCTGCCTTCCTTCCTTAAATAAGGGCAATAATTGCCACCTGTTTTTCAAAGAATGAATGACCTCACTAATAGAACACATTGCTATTATTTTGAACATGCCCCTTTCAATTAGTGATTCAATTACACAGAATCAGCAGCATGCATGTCATGACTGTTGGGTCTGTTGGATTTCTATTACTCTACTACATCTGCTAGTAAATTATTTGCCATGTAGAAATATCATTTCTACCAAAAACAGTGATTGATCAGGTTAGTGATGTCTGACTGCTATTATTTTGTATATGTATACATCTGTATATGCATCCACGGTCTGAGGTTGTGTGCTAAGAACATGCTAACTGGGCTCTCCCAGCTGAATGAGTTTACACCAACAGCTGTTGGTCAAGGCTTCCAATCAGGTGCCAGTAGGAAGGGTACCCAATTAGGTGACCCCTGTGAGAGTCAGTCACAACAGTCATGTGATCAGGAAGCCAATCCAACTCCCTACATTAAAGCTTAGGGTGCCTTTACAATGAGTATGGTTGAACTGAAACTGTTCAAGCTAGATTGTCCCCTATCCCCCGCTGGTCTGCTATCACACTAGGCTATAAGCAAATGTTCCCAGGTGTGCTGACATCATCACCTCTGCCTACCAGTCCACAGTGATCTCGGCTTCTGTGCTCAGCGATCCATGCAGAGTTCTGAGCTCAGGGTGCCCTATGGTTGAACTGAACCATGTCCAAGTTTGATTGTCCCCACTCCCCCATTGGTCTGCATACACACTGGGCTATAGGCAAGTGTTCCTTGGCAAAATTACATCATCAACTTTGCCAATCAGTCCACAGTGATCTGTGCTTCTGAAAAATTTGTGCTCATGTGCAGATTGCAGTTACACTGAAGTGTACTATACTGAACCACAAGTGAACTGGTACACCTAAAGGAGAAGTAGGGCTAAAGCCCACTGTTGGCTGAATATGGGTCACAGGAGTGCAGAAAAAAGTGCACTTTTGTGACCCATATTCAGTCGACAGTGGTCCAGCCAGTCCAAACTCTGGAGAGAGCCCAACTTTACTGTTGGGATCCACCAAGATGCCTGGACCGGCAGCGTCAGCTGGCTCTGGAGGGGCAGAGCAGAGAGGCGGTGACTTACCGGAGAGTGGTGTGCCTTGGGGTCTATTCACACCAATTGAAATGAAATTCCTTCTTGTTTCATTTTTAGAATGTGCCTTGTCCCATTATTAGAACCTTCACATACATTGTGAACTCCTTCCTCTCAAAATCCTGGCATAATCCATGCATGCGTATTCATGTGTAGCCCAGATTATTTACTCTAGCGTTCATAAATCAGATTTCTATTTTTCCCTTGTATTTATATTACAAAGCATACTCTAGCAGCATTGTAAATCTATCTATTTGGCTGTTAAAGTATATTTTGGCTGTAATGTTCTTTTCAGGGTATAAGTATATTTTGCTTCTGAAAGCTGCATAACAGTGGCACTAAAATGAATTATTCGCTGGGTTTGTTTATGTGCAGTGCTTTCTAATGCGCAAAAGTTAGACATTACAAAAATATATTGACTCTGTATTTACCAAAACAAATGCATGTTGCAGTTTGCACTCATTTTGTTTTCAGTTTAAAATGTAGCTAAAACAGCCATATTGAACTCTTCAATATTTCTATGCTGAATCCTCCCTACTGCAAGTTACAAATTGATATTGTTGTTTTGTGAAACAAGTTATAGGGGGAAAAAAAATCTTATTGGCAAATCAATAATGAATTAGTTCCTCTGCATGAGCCTTTTTCTGCAAGAAGCCCTAGAGCTGAATTAATTTCTTAGCAGCACAAGTTACCGAGATGAAAAAAGCATTCTGCACAATGTACATACTGAAGCAAAACTAATTTGGAATTTGCTGAAAGATGTCTGTTGTTCCAGCGTTCGTTTCATTGTTATAAAGAAAAATGCTACACATGAAATATAGTTTTCAATTAGAAAAATCACTGAATACAAATGAGATTAATTCTTCTTGTACAGGGTCCATACAGCTAAAAGGGTAAACCCCATCAAGTCTTCAGAAATGGTAAATGGTCTTGAAGGTACTTTTTCAAAACGTTGATAAATCATGTAGAGACACATAAGAAGCAGTGTTTCCTGGGAAAACCCAGAAGGGGTTAATACTTTTATACAATGATAGAGCAGGAGGCATAGAGATGTAAAAGACATAGTGAGATTCATTTACATCCTTTTGTCTTTGGAATCATTACCCTGTTTACTATAGGCGCAGTGCTTTTTAATATTGCTTTACTGTGGGACTTGTCAAACATTAAGAGCCAATTTGTAACATGCCAAAAGATGGCAGCACAAGGCTGCACGCACAGTCACGGGGAGCAGCAACCTTTATAAGTCAGTGTGTCAAAAGACATCATCCTGTATACATCAGGAGCTGTGCAACTGGTGCTATTTTGACCACGTGCATTACCACATCTGCTGTTTCACCATGGACGGTAAGTTAGAACAAAGAGCAAACATGAAATTCTTCATGAAACTGGGCAAATCTGCCACAGAGAGGTTTGACATGATTATTTACGGCGATGCTGCAATGAGTAGTTTGAGGTGTTTTGAGTGGTACAAGTGCTTCAAGAGAGGAAGAGCATCACTAGAACATGAAAGAGATCAGGAAGATCTTCAAGGAGCTCAACCTCCAAAAATGTTGAAATGTCAAACCAATTTGGCAACTTATGCATAATAATCGTCGGAGAATAAACCACAACATTGTTGATATTGTGGGTGTGTCATGCGGAACAGTCCAGGCAATCCTCCTGTGATTTGAACATGTGCCGTGTTGCTGCCCAGGTTTGTCCCCAGGCTGCAGTGATCTCATTTCCACACACTACTTACCAGATTTGGCTCCTGCGGATTTTACCCTCTTCCCAAAGATGAAGATTCAGCTCAAAGGTCACCTTTTTGACATCATTGCGGAGATCCAGTGCAAATAACAGAAGGTGCTTGACACACTTCGAAAAGAAGTCTTCAGGACACATTCCAGAAGTGGCAGGAGCGCTGTATTGCTGTTCAAGGGGACTATTTTGAAGGTGATAGTGTGTAAACGTAGATAAATAAAGTACTTTCTTGTAAACAGAGCTAGTCTCGAAACTTTTTGATACCACCTCAGATAACTCAACATGGTATCCATTCAGGATAAAGTACTCCATGAGGCAGATTAACAAAGAATGGGTCAAAGACATATAGAACAAAAATGGAGCTTTTGCCTGGAGCTACCAATCAGGTTTCATTAGTTTTAAAAACAACTTAGTGGTTAGAAATTCTGCCTTGCTGCACTTGGGTCCCCAGTTTGAGTCCTGGCCAATACACTGTCTGCATGGGGTTTGCGTGCTCACCCTATGCTTGTGTGGATGTCTTCTGCATTCTCCGGTTTCCTCCCACACTGTAAAGACATTCTGGTAGGTTAATTGACTTCTGTCTAAAATAGGTACTAGTGTGACATTCTACACACCCAAGAAGACTATCTTGCCATCTGCCCCAACAGCAGATAAAGCACTTTGAGTTCCCAGGGAGAAAAGTGCTATATAAATTATTATTTAACATAAAAAATAATAATTAATAGCCAAAAGCAACTTTTTCACTTTTTTTCTATAGTTTTCTTTCCACAGCAGCCCCTTAGCATCTGGTGTTGAAATATATCACTACCTGCTGAAGTGTTTTACTCCCTCTCCACATTTTTGCATTCCAGGTTGCAAAAACAAATTTTTTAAGCTTCAAGAAGCAAGTGGCCACTACTTAATACTATGATTACCAGAACCTAGGATTAAATATAAAGTGAGTCAGTGTTGCGCTACTCCGTGAACCACAATACTATAATGCCATATATGGAATAAACATAGTACAAATCCAAAAACAATATAATAAATAATAAAGTGCTAAGTAGTGAAAAAAGTGCAAACAGTCTCTCAAAACTTCTCCGTTCAACATCAGCATATAAAGGAAGAGAGAACAGCCTCCGATCGTCTAATACCAATTAATGTACAATTAAAAACCACCAAATATGCACTTACATATTTGTTTAGTAAAAACTGCGTATCAGTATAAACTTCCGGTCCGCGGCTCCGTAACCATTAGTACCTTCACTATGCTCCGCCAGATGCGTTACACTACCAACCCACGTGGCTTCCTCAAGGGTGACGTAATGTGTGGGGGCGGAGCTTAGTGACATCACTTCCGGGTACCGAAGTATATATAAACTTAAATAGAAAGCACATGTGAAATGGTTATTTATTCAAATACTATGCGATTCCAATGCTTTTTTGACCAGTTTAGCCTATGGAGAGAGAGAGAGAGTTAAAGCGGAGCTCCAGTGAAAGATAAAAAAAAATAAAAGTCAACAGCTACAATAACTGAGATGACTTTTAAAAAACAGTCACTCACCCGTCCCACGATCCATCAGTGTACTCACCACAGCCGGTCTCACCGGCGGTCCTCGCTCCCCAGCCAAGTGTGGCCACCCAGCTGTGACAGCTTGTGGCTTCAGTGCCAGGTGCCCGATGCTCACGTGCAAGTAGTGATGCATGTGAATGGTCCTATAGTCTTCTGGGAACTGTCATGAGTCTCAGAAGACTACGGGGAGGGAGAGTGGTAGAGCAACGTTCACATAGACAATTGCAGTAGCAGTGGGAGCGAATACCTGTCAAAATCGGGTACCCATTCCCCAAAGGTGCCAATTCCTCACAGGGATCGGGGGACCAGTATTTAAAGCAGAACTTCCCCTTATGGGTGGAGCTCCATTTTAAATAGTACATTTTTATAGTTGTCTATACAGTTGCAAGAAAAAGTATGTGAACCCCTTGGGATTTTCTGGAGTTTTGCATGAATTGGGCATAAAATGGGCTCTGAACGTCATCTAAGTCACAATAATAGAAGAACACAGTCTGCTGAACATAATACTACACAAACATTAGATGTTGCCATGGTTTAATTGCACATAACATGTAAACATTCACAGTGCAGGGAGGAAAAAGTATGTGAGGCCCTAGCTTAATGACTTCTACCAGAGGTAATTGGAGCCAGGAGTGAGCCAACCTTGACTCCAATCAGTGTGATGATATTGGATGTGTTGCTAACAGCTGTCCTGCCCTTAAAAAACACACACCTGTTTTGGGTTTACTAGTTTCAAGAAGCACTGTCTGATGTGAACCATGCCTCGCAGAAAAGAGCTCTCAGAAGACCTACGATCAAGAATTGTTGACTTGCATGAAGCTGGAAAGGGTTACAAAAGTATCTCCAAAAGCCTTGATGTTCATGTGTCCACGGTAAGACAGACTGTCTACAAATGGAGAAAGTTTAGCACTGTTGCTACTCTCCCTAGGCGTGGTCGTCCTGTAAAAATGACTGCAAGAGCACAGCGCAGAATGCTGCATGAGGTAAAGAAGAATCCCAGAGTGTCAGCTAAAGACCTACAGAAATCTCTGGCACATGCTAACATTTTTGTTGACACATCTACAATAAGGAAAACATTAAACAAGAATGGAGTACATGGGAGGACACCACGGAGGAAGCCATTGCTGTCCAAAAAGAATATTGCAGCACGTTTGAAGTTTGCAAAAGAGCAGCTGGATGTTCCACAGCACTACTGGCAAAATATACTGTGGACAGATGAAACCAAGATTGAGTTGTTTGGGAAGAACACACAACACTATGTGTGGAGAAAAAAAGGCACAGCACACCAACATCAAAACCTCATCCCCACTGTGAAACATGGCGGAGGGAGCATCATGGTTTGGGGCTGCTTTGCTGCCTCAGGGCCTGGATGGATTGTTGTCATTGATGGGAAAATGAATTCCAGAGTTTATCAAGACATTTTGCAGGAAAACGTACGACCATCTGTCCGCCAACTGAAGCTCCGCAGAGGATGGGTGATGCAACAGGACAATGACCCAAAGCATACAAGTAATTCAACAAAACAATGGCTGCAACAGCACAGAATACGCCTTCTGGAGTGGCCCAGTCAGAGTTCTGACCTCAGCCCAATTGAAATGCTGTGGCATGACCTTAAGAGAGCAATTCACACCAGACATCCCAAGAATATTGCTACACTGAAACAGTTTTGTGAAGAGGAGTGGTCCAAAATGACTCCAGATCGTTGAGCAGGTCTGATCTGCAACTACAGGAAACGTTTGGTTGAGGTTATTGCTGCCAAAGGAGGGTCAACCAGTTATTAAGTCCAAAGGTTCACATACTTTTTCCTCCCTGCACTGTGAATGTTTACATGTTATGTGCAATTAAACCATGGCAACATCTAATGTTTGTGTAGTATTATGTTCAGCAGACTGTGTTCTTCTATTGTTGTGACTTAGATGACGTTCAGAGCACATTTTATGTCCAATTCATGCAAAACTCCACGTAATCCCAAGGGGTTCACATACTTTTTCTTGCAACTGTACATCTCTGCTTTTGCGTGAGATTCCTAAGTCTGATGGTAGATCCTTTTCTGAGGTAGTCCAATTTGCCCAGTTTCACTCTAGACCTCTACAATATAATATTCTGTCAAAAAAAAGAGAAAAAACAGGAACAAAGATGGAATAGTTGCCTATAATTATCAAAATAAACATTTTTTTTATTTTCCCAGAGAAGAGCAGATGAATATTGGTTTATCATCATGGGCAACAACTCCAGTTGTGTTCTAATGTTTTATGAACAACAGTGATTTGCCTGCACCATATTCAATGATTGGTGAATGGAATCTACTTTTTTTGTGATATCATTGATGCTTTTAAATGTGTTTACTTTATAAAATACCAAAAAGACTTGCAGACACTAAACAATACCACACCCAGTGCTGTAAGGTCAGTTATAAAGCCCCAAAAAATACTTTGGGAATGCCTTTTCTTTTCAAGACAGCTTTTGTTGTACATTGTTGGGTGAATTTGGCTTCCATGAAATGTACACCAAGGCTTGATTGTCCATAAACTGTTAGCTGCTCCTTCTGTTCTAACCTGTTTTCAAGGACAACAGGCTGTATTATCAGTTCAAGTACATTTAAGCAGTTACATCAGAAAACATATTTAAAAGCCCTACAGCAGAGTCAAATATTTGCCCTTTGCACCTGCTTTTCAAATTATTTCTCAGGGGAGATTGGAAACATCCTGACAAGCTGTTTTCTCCTCCTAAACAATTTTCTGCACAAGTGGTTTATTCTGATTGTGGTTTATTCTGACTCCAGAAGTGTCCCAAATTATTATGCCATTCTGGTAGAGGATGTGCCTGCCTTTAAGGACCTAACCAATAAGCAGTTGAAACCCTTTCTAGAACTTGGTTCTTGCTAGTGGTCCTTCTCCTCACTTGATACTGGCTGTAATCTTACTTTTTCAAATGATCTCTGACCAGTCAAAATCCCTTTTAAAAAGTGATCTGATCACTCCTGAGGTTGATCACTCATATGTAGAATATGTAGAGTGGATGGCTGTAAATTTTAGATGCAATGGTTTGAAATAAGTCTGCTATCTTGCATTTTTCATGTAAGTTCATAAGCGTAGGGCGCTAAAGTGTGGTACTGAAAAACCTTGTGTAAAAAACTTTGATTCACATGACAGCAACTCTTTGGACCAGTTCTTAACAATATTATTAAAGATGCTACTGGTGCCAAGAGCACCTGTAAACATACCTGGCCAAGGCTAAGCTGATGAGAGGGCTTTCCTTACAGCTCTTGTTCTGTTTCCCCTGGGAATGATGACAGGGTATAACAGGGCACAGAGTTCCATGTGTGCCTGAAGGAGATCCAGTTTGGAATATCTTGGAAGTAGATGCAGAGCTGGAGCAGGCCAACTGGCAGTAGGAGGATACTGGATCTCAGCTTTCTTGGTATGATGGGCAGAGGTCAGCAACAACCGGGCAGCAGGAGTGCAAAGTCAGGAACCAGGAGCAGAGTTAGAGCCAAGGCCAGCATCAAGCAAACAGAAAATGTACTGGAATGGGCATTCCTTTGAGCATAGCCCTGAGCTTGACTTTCCTGACAGCACCCATTTTTCTAAGCAGTAGAAGCTTAAAAAACAGACGTCAATGTCTTTCTGCTCCATATTTATTAAGAAACATTGCTTTCTCCTCTCCCTCTTTCCTATGTAGAGAATATCCAAGGCTCCCTATCCACTCAAAAAGTGTGGAAAGTCTGCTAAGTGGGGGGACACTTGTTAACATTTACAATGCTTGGGTAGCTTCCATCTCAGATGCTTGGGTGCTGAAGGTAGTCTCCCAGGGCTAAAAATTGGAGATTCAATCCCTGCCTCGGTTTCACAGATTAGCAGATCTCCAGAAAGCCCTTTTTGATACTCCGAAACAGGGTGTCATTGTCCCAGTTCCTGTTTTAGAATGGTTACAGGGGCTTTACTTCATCTTATTCAGTATCTGATTGACTAAAGGGTGCATTATCCTCATTCTGGATCTCAAAATTTTAAATGTGTTAATTAAAGTCCAACCTCTCCACATGGGATCTACCATCATTTGCTCCATTCATGAGGGTAACATTCTTCTTTTTGAACAACAAAGATGCTTACGTACATGTGCCCATCTTTCCAGTATATCAGTAATTCCATTACCAGTTGGTGGCCCTGCTCTTTGGTTTCTTTCCTGCACCTTATGTATTCACCAAGGTGCTAGCCTTGTTCTTTCCCTTCTGTGATTTCATTGCCTCATCATTGGGAGATACCTGGTTGACCCTCAAATCAAGGGAAGCCAGAACAGGCTCTTTCAGAAAACATTAAGTTGACCATCTAGATGTTACAGCAATTCAAATGGATCCTAAACCCTAAGAAATTGTCATTGGAACAAACTCATTATTTGGAGTATCTGGCTTCAGTCCAATCTAGAGTGTTAATTTCAGTAGGGAAAGCTCACACACTTCGTCTCAGATTGAAACTTTTCAGTCAAGGAGCCATACTGTATGACTCTCTACTTTTGCATGAGAGTCCTAGGACTGATGGTATACCTTTTTTGTATTTCAATGGTTTTTAATAACTTTTGTAAACAATTTAACAAGAAGGATTAGAGCAAAAGACATGCCCCCGCAGGGGCTATCATTGGTACATAAAAATTAAAGAAACAGTACTGTAACTTCAATAATGAAAGAGGCGTGCTCACGTAGGGGCTATCATAAGCACATAAAATACAGAAACAGTGATATAACACCAACACAAATTTCCATCCAAAGGCAAATATCTATCGCCTCAATCTATCATAATTTAAAAAAATAAAAAGAGAGAGTGGAAAAAAGATTAAAAAAGGAAGAAGAAAACAGAACCAGAAGCAGGGATGCGGGAACACCATTACCATACAGCGTCATAAACCCAGACTAGCCAGGGGGCGTGTGGGAAAAGCATACTTCAACCACCGCTCCCATATTTTCAAGAATTTTCGTTGGGAGTCATTACGGATACTCAACATCTGTTCATTAAGCATCAGAGTGGTCATATGGTCCCGCACCCCTGAAAAGGGACAGACAGGCTCTTCCATGCCTGGGCAATTGTTCTAGTGTCTGACAGAAACATATAGGAAGCCAATTTCTGCTGATGAGCCAACAGGCCTGGTATGGGACAATGAAGCAAAGCATACCGAACCTCTTGGCATATGGAGAGATGGAACAAGGTGTAAAGAAGGCCAGAGGCACGAGACCAAAGACGAAGCAGTCTCGGACATGACCATCATACATGCAACACATCTCCATGATGGCCGCAACCCCGAAAGCAGCGATCACTATAGGCAGGGTTAGCCTGGGCTATACAAGCCGGGACCAATACCAATGAAACAGTACTTTGTATGCCGCCTAAAATGGTATACTTTTTTTGAGGTAGTTCCTTTTGCCCAGTTTCACTCTGGACCTCTACAATACAACATTCTGGCAACATGGGACAAATTGATCCAGTCTCTGGACAGACCTATGTATCACCAAGTATAATATTGTCTCTGACCTGGTGGCTGAGGAATACAGCTCTGGATCCTCACACTGGGCACCAGCTTCTGAGACTGGGAAGGAGTCATGGGTACTCTATTGCGGCAGAGGACTTGGTGGTTGTAGGATAAGTACACCCTCTTCTATGCCTTTCCTCTCCTGAGACTTCTTGTTCGTCTGCTTCACAGGTTCAAGATGGAGGGCATTCCAGTCTGCTCCAGCCTGGCACAGGTGGATGTGGTACACCAACCTGGTAAGGCTCTTGTAGCTCCCTCCCTGCTGTTTTGCTGTGATTCCATATGATCTGAACCTGGTGTGTTTTATATAATACCGTTTAAAACCATTAGAGACATTCTCATGTAGGATAGTATTCCGTGTAGCCAATACCTCTGTGAGGCTAGCGTCTGAACTGGTGGCCTTATCCTGCAAGGAACCTTATCTGGTTTTGCATAGAGACTTTCAGGTTTAACTTTAACATATTACATATTAATTCTTCATAGTCTCTGTAAAAGGGGGTGTGGCATGGGGAGTTCTTTTCCTGCATAGTTTGTACTGAAAGGTGTGCCTCTTTCTCATCTCAGAAAGTTGGAAGGTATGGTATTAGCATGAAGGACTGCAGCCTCTAGGGTTCAGCACTCACTGATTTAGTAGACCTGAATGTGACTGAGGGGAACAGAGGACCAATCAAGTTAGAAGTAAAGACCAGCTAAAGTAGAAATGCTGATTTGTCTAAATATGCAAAGAAAATTATCACACATATCCTGACAGTAGTTAAGCGACAAATCCCACTCCCCTAAAGTGCGAGACCAAGTAGATCTTTTTGGTCTTAATGGGACAATTCCACTTATGGTTTTTTAGAAGTTTCCCCCACCATCTCTAACAATTCACTTGGCTCACAGTGCTGAATGTTTTATAACTATAAGCTCAAGCAGATGTGTAGATTTACGTGTAAAACTGTTACAGGTGACCTGACATGGTCCTCTATTTCACTTGTTTTTGTTATGTCTGTTTTCTTATTTTTCTTGCTCTCTGCCTGATTTGTAATGTTCCATTGACTACCTGAACCATATTTGCCCTCTGTGATTCGTAGGTCAATCCTGATATTCAGCCAAGTCCTATTCCTGTTATATTACTGTACAATTCTTTGACTTGTGTGATTGTATTAATCTGCTATTTTGTGCATTATTTTGTACATTGCTTTGTGTTACTATGTTGTATTTGTTGTGATACTATGTTATATATTTTTTTAATGAGCTTTTTAAAAAAGGGCTCATGCACACTTGCAGTCAGGAGACTGTAGTGGGTTGTAAACATGCTGCACCTGCGATACAGGTGGACTCTAAAGGGCCCATCACTCTCCAGTTGAGTAGACCTGGTTGTGACTGAAAGGACCAGAGGGCCTATTACCTCAAGGAAAATTTTAATTTGGCATCCCTCACATGAGCAGTCGAATTGTCTTGGGTTAGCCACCATACCCAAAAAACTCTCCAACACAGAGCACTTTTCAGAGTGGCAGCGAGGGCTGCGACTACTGTAAACGAGCCCTTAGGTTCCACTTTTAATAACTTTACAAGTTTCAGTGGACAGTCTCCAACCCCTGAGCTTCTGTATACTGAACAGGAGCCGTTACTGCAATAGAATATAAGAAAAGCTACAATTTCTGGGGAAATTGTGTGAAGTGTTCTTGCCTCCACCAGTAGTCTACAACTGGAGTGGGCGGAGTAACTGCGTGGAGTGGCTGGAGTAACTGTTGCATGGTTGGAGTGGCTGGAGTAACTGTGAAAAGGTCAATGGGCGGTGTGAGTTACAAACAAATGGTCATATTGTGAAGACTATCAGGACTATGGCTTAGCCGTGGACATTTTTAGTGGCAGCAGGGATAGCTGAACGTTTTGATATAAGATTTGTGTAGGTGGGCTTGAAAATGAGGGAGTGATGGCAGTTTAGAAATCATGTCCTGATTTTTCAGCTCACACTCTAGCTTTTGTCAGCTCCCACTCTAGTTTTGAACATTCCGCCATTCATTCCTATGGGACCAATTTCACCACAAAAACGCTGATATTTTGTGAACCATTCGGCGAAACGTTCCACAAAGTAATAGCACACCAATCGGGAACAATCTGCACGTTTCGGTATATTACTCTCTATGTAGTGTAAAAACTGTGGGAGGAGCTAGGTTGGTAAATTTGGCTATAATAATAAGAATATATATGTGAGATAACAGTAAGTGGTCTTGCCATGCAAGAACACTTAAAAATGTATTGGTAAGGGATTCTGGGAAACACACACACTTTTTTTTTTTGTTCTGTCTCTGAGACAGGCTGATAACTGCTGAAGGGAGACTATGTTAGAAAATAGTCATGGTTCAAGACTGGTCAATACTCCTTTTTTATTTACCTCTTTTTTTTGGAAGCTTACTTTTTCTACAATTTTAACTATCCAGAACATGCTTAGCCTTGTGATATCAACCACTAACCTATGTATCATACTACCCTGGGAACACTGTTTGCAAGACAATAAAGCTGCAACAGGAAAGTAGAAATATGATTTTTAAAAATATTAAATTGAATGAAAATGGCAAATGTCACTAAATACAGTATATATATATATATATATATATATGTATCATTATTATTTTTTTATATATGAGTTTTCCAATAAGGGCGGTAGAAATTCACACTTGCAGCTGTTGGGCAGTAAAAAAAAAAAGGTGGACAAGCAGTGCTTTTATTGCCCTTCAACCACCCAAGCGGTTGGGGCATGGTTTGGAGTTAACATGGAGTGAGTAGCCTCCCAGCTGCCTGTAATCCACCCATTGTGTGATCCACCACGGATTGCGTTTCAATGAGTCATCAAGGACTACCACTGATAATAATAATCTTGAGAACTGAAATGTACAGTCTCCAAGAGAGAAGATAGATAAATGTATGTATTGCATGCCTGGGTTATGCTATATCTTACCACACTGCTCTAGTATTACTTTATTATAATTAATGTTGTTCTCTCTGAATGGAACATTTATTAAAAATCCGCTAGTAGATGAGAATACAGACACCCATCATGTTTAGTTGTTGGCATACAGAAGAGGGCGCTATGTCTTCATGGCATTTTATAAAAATAATATATTGCAAAATCTATTTTCCCTAACATGTCATGCAGCTACACTTTGTTAGGCCTGCTCTCATGCTTGTAATACAATAAAGTATGCTTGTTATGCAGTCTCTACTAGTATTTAATTTGCTGCAAGCATTATTTAAGCTAAATTCTCATGTGGTAACTATGCACAATGTCAAATTGAGTGATATACTACATAGTTAATGCTAGGATATTTGCCCATTCGGCCACTACTGTTTTTAAAAAGCCAACAATACCATTTTGGTATATTATTTTGGTATGATATTAATACATGAGTAATTATTATTTGTCAGAAGAAGAAAATTGTCTACACCAATAGCAAAAAAACAGAGCTCCACTGTTGGTGTCTTCCTGCTGAGTTACTCAAAGCAAAACTCCAGGAATTAACTGCAAATCCACGTCAGTCCAGTTTGGCTTGATGTAAGTATCCTTGTGTGATATCCAGGGGGTTGTCAGGGAACCACTGGAGTAGTCTGCGCTACATACAGTCCCAGCCATGATCTTCCAGGTGTTGCACGAGCTACTTCCAATGTGCAACTTTCCTCCTTTGCAGGAGCTTCCAGTTATAGGGACCGGTCACTGCTGCTCTCTCTGTACTTAATTTGGTTGTTGGCAAGCTGGCTGGTGAGTTGATTTTTGAACCCTTTTTTTATTTTTATTTTATTACTTAATTTGGTTGTTGGAAATCTGGCTGGTGAGTTGATTTTTGAACCCTTTTTTTTATTTTTCTTTATTACTTAATTTGGTTGTTGGCAAGCTGGCAGCTGAGTTGATTTTTGAACCCTTTTTTTATTTTTATTTTATTACTTAATTTGGTTGTTAGCAAGCTGGCTGGTGAGTTGATTTTTGAACCCTTTTTTATTTTTCTTTTATTACTGACATGCAGGGGGACTGGTCTTGTGTCCACCCTTTACTGGTTAGTTTTCTGAAGGCAGCTTGTAGTAAGTGGACCTGCTGGGTCCCTCTGACAGTGCCGCTCTCAAACACCGGCTATATGCAACACAGTGATGATGTCATTGCTAAGGTAATATTTGAGTTTGAATAGCATTTGGTGCACAAAAAGTGAATTTATATCTTTAGTGGTTATTGAGGAGCATATTTATATATATATATATATATATATATATATATATAAATGTTTTTATACCAGGAGTTTAGCTTTAAACACACCACAAACATGTTTTCCTCATACTTACTTAGGCAAGTGAGTACAAATTAAAAACAATATATAGTATAATACATTATATAACACTATAAGTGATTTCACAGGTGAATGTTTTTTAATTTGGGCTCCACAATATGGCAAACAAATACAGTACCAGAATCTGAAAAAAATGAACAAAATGTTGCAATACCACTTTTAGCCTATAGGTGGCAAAATTAACTAGATTATTTTTTAGATACACTATATTGCCAAAAGTATTGGTACACCTGCCTTTACACGCACATGAACATGGCATCCCAGTCTTAGTCCGTAGGGTTCAATATTGAGTTGGCCCACCACGTTATGTGTCAAGGTGCGTTACATTAGGGCAGCCCATTTGGCTCCCAAGTGTACAAAAATGCACCAAAAAAGGTGCAGGTACTTTTTTTTTGAAAGGCAACGCACATTAGTACATTACGTGTGTTGTGGTGAGCTAAAAGGAACATTCGTTGGAAAAGTATGTTAGGGTGCCGTTAAGAGTTAATGGCACTGCAGCACCGCAACAGTCACATTCCTGCAGCACAGGAGTGTGAATGAAGACTAAAAAAATGTAACATTTAAAATGACTGTAGATTAAATAACTTGGAGAAGGAGTTGTAAAACGTATGCAACCAAATTACACTTTTACTTTAGTACCTGACACTGTTACAATCCAGTCATGTTAAAATCCAATGCATGGGTCCACAGCATGCATTGTATAAGAGCCTAATATGTACTCATTTCCCTTTCACTGCCGAAGCCGTTTTTGCATTTTTTGCGCACATGTTTAAAAAATCATTTTAGCCCTGAAGAGCAAACACCGTAGAGAAAATAATAGTGGTATGTCACACAATATTATCGCAAAGGCCTAGGAAACACAGAATTTCACTGAAAAATACACTAAAGGTAATTTTAGGGCACACCAACACAATAAATTACCAACTTTTTCAGTAAAATAAACATGTCAAACCTTAAATTTGCTTACATTCCCTGAGTACATTCAGAAAGCCAGGGAGTTGGGGAAATGGAGTTGAAAGGACCTGTTCCTGTGTATGGCCAGTAAATGGACACTCCACTACATGATATCACTATGTTGATTTTAATGTACTAAACCAAATATGAGTGTCTTTAATTAAAATAGCTTCCATTAAACAGTTTTTAAGAAAATGAAAATGAGTTCAGAGCTCACAACACTCTTTGTTTCAAATAGTGGAAGTTAGTAAGAAACACATCCGAATCAGATTTTTCACACTAGCTAAGGAAAGAAGAAAAATGTTTTGATATATTGAGCTCATAAAAACTTAACAAGGCCTTAGAGTATTCCTGACGTGTCTGATGTAGAAGATTTCTGAAACCTATAAAATATGTATATAATATTAAATATAATCATTAGTCTGCATTATAGGAAGAGTTCAACTGGCTGTCCACATGAACATATTGCAATTTATATTTAAAACAGAAATATCAACAACTTTTCCAAAAGCTCATTCTAAAAAAAAAAGAGAGATTAACTTGGTCTTTCTTCATCTGCTAATCTGAAACTCCCAAAATGACAGGACCCTTGTAAATCTGGGACTGTCCCTCAAAAACAGCAGCTGTATTAGGTAGGTTTAAAATGGCATAGTAAGACTTGCTAGTTTTAAAGCATATTTCCACCTTTGCATTCAAATTTGAGAAAACCTTGCTATATGTTTGTTATCATGTCCACAGAATACCTAAAAATATTTTTTTATTTTTGGATGAGGTATTATGGTGGACTGCAAGGCTTTTTTTTAGGAATTTTAAGCAGGCCATAGATTATGTGATTTTCTTTCCTTCCACCATGAATGAAAGGAAAGAAAACTGCCCTATTCCCCCATCAACATGTTGGCAAAGGGTAAACGGGTGGTAGTGGACCTTCCTCCATGTCCCCCATTAATTCGTTGGGCACCAAGACTGGGTCAAATGAGAGGACTACCCCCCGGGGCGGGTTCCTCTGGGCTACGCTAGGCACCTGTAACTATTTCATTTGCAATACAGATGAGATACCATTACTCTGTGCTGTTTACACGTGGGCGAAGTCTGTGGTTGCTGCCAGGGAATACTCGACTTTAAGGTGGGCCTCTACTATTAAAGATGAACGTTCCCATGTAAGTGTACATCTTCCCACTGTAGACTTACAATTAGAAGGGACAGGCTGAGCCTTGTCCACAACCACCTGTCCAGCGTTCGCCACTATTATTCCCCAGTAGCGGAGTTGGACCTGCCATGCACCTTCCGCGGGCTCCACACATGCACGGAACTTTGCTCTTGAGCTTTCATACCTCTGTACAGGATGGAGACCTCTGCAATGCAGATCCCCATTGCTGTGCGAAACAGAGGAGTGCCGACAACATCTCACTTGCTGCTAGAGGCTGGTCCCTCTCTAACAGATACACACTAACAGGCTGCTTGTCAATCTTCCATTACCCTCACTAACCACTGCACTTGTATGAATGGGGACATGTAAAAAATATAAAGTGGGTGGTATCCTCGGTTTTGGCTGCAAAAGTGGAAATGCACTTTAACCACTTGTCTACCGGGCAGTTATACCCCCTTCCTGCCCAGGCCAATTTTAAGCTTTCAGCGTTGTCACACTTTGAATGACAATTGCGCGGTCATGCAACACTGCACTCATTTGAAATTTTTAGCATTTTTTTCACACAAATAGAGCTTTCTTTTGGTGGTATTTAACCGGGTGTTTTATATTTTGCGCTATAAACAAAAAAATGCAAAAAAAAAAATGTTTTTTGTTGTTTCTATTATAAAATTTTGCAAACAGGTAATTTTTCTCCTTCACTGATGTGTGTTGATGAGGCTGCACTGATAGGCAGCACTGATGGGCAGTGCTGATGGGCACTGATGAGGTGGCATGGATAGGCAGCACTGATGGGCACTGATAGGCGGCACTGATGAGCTGGCACTGATGATGCTGCATTGATAGGTGGCACTGGTGGGCACTGATGGGTAGGACTGACGGCACTGCTGGGCACTGATGGGCATCACTGCTGGGCAGCACTGATGGGTGGCACTGCTGGGCACAGGTGGGTGGCACTGCAGGGCACAGGTGGGTGGCTCTGATGGGCACAGCTGGGTGGCACAGGTGGGTAGTACAGGTGGGTGGCACTGCTGGCCACTGATCATCAGTGCCCTGATGATAAGTGCCGATCACTTCTCTGACAATTGCCGGTTATCAGCAGCACTTACCTCACGCTGTGACAGTGTGAGGAAAGTGCAGCCGATAACCGGCAACTGTATTTACCCGTTGATCTGCTGTGTCATTGGACACAGTTGATCATGTGGTAAAAGGCCGCTGTGGATTGGCCGTTTACCATATCACATGATCAGCTGTGTCCGTAGGACACAGCAATCACTGGCGGTGCCGGGTACGTGCCGCTGGGGGCGTGCAGGGGGAGTGTTCTTGGAGGATGTCTATGGACGTCCTCCCAGGACTGGACAACCGCGCTGTAGCCATCTTTCGGCTATAATGCGGTAGGGAAGAGGTTAAGCAAGTACAGTGTTGCATCATATTAGCGATCGGTTTAAAGTTTAAGTGATGGCCTTTATTGGCTAACTTGAGTTATTAAAGAAGCAAACTTCCAGGATAACTCATACTTTTCGCAGGTTTTAGGTCTCCTTTACACGGGCTGATTATATCCATGCCCGGTGCAGGGCTGTGTTTTATTGGCTAGTGTTGCATGTATCCATGTGCAGGCAGTCCCATTGCTGTCTATTGGGATGCAGCGGCTGCATAGACACAACTTCTCATCCTGCTGGAGGCCAGTGACTCCAGCTAGCCTTAGGCATCCTACAGATGAATCAATTTTTTGTCCAACCAGCGGGTTGAACAAAACAAGTTTATCCCGATTCTCCCATCCACATACTCAAGGTGGATGAGGGAATGTTCCCTGCTGTGTCATTGTATTCTGACAATGGAGAGACTGCCCCATCCTTAGAATGCACAGATCAGAGTTGATTGTGCTGATTGAGAGGGGAAAATATGACAGAGGTTTTACAGAAGTCAATCGTTAAATTGACTTATGTACAACCGCAGTGCCCGTCCATGTATCGAGACTCGTCCGGTTTCTGCTGAATGTTACCAGTCCTCTAGTGGCTTCCCCCTAGGAATAAATAAAGAATGTAATCCAGAGATGAACTAGATAGAACATTTAGCCAAAAGCAGGGTCCAAGTTACCTTTACACATGTGCAATTTGTTTTGTTTTGTTTTTGGACTAAATTTTTGTTTTCTGAGATTCAGATGTATACAAATTTCTAAACGGACATAAAAATGAATGGCAACTAATCTGAAAAAAGTTATAATGAAAATAACAAATGCATTTGCTTCATTCAGATGAGTTCAATTATCAAATTTGTCCTAATTTATTGTGAAGTATAGCTGGTTGTTAAGGAGCGGACGGCTGCTGCATCCTTAACAACCATGACTCGTACTGTCAGTGGGATTCCCCTTTGACAGGAAAATGTAAACAAACAAGTGCTGACACTGAAAAATAAAAAAAAATATCCAGCGTGTGGATCCCCCAACAATCCAGCCTAGGGTCTGGTATAGATTTTGAGGGTTACCTCACACCAAATTCTTTTAAATGGGGTGTGGTCCCCCACATGCGGCAGACCACCAGCTCTGTAACATTCAGCTTTTCTTTACAATTAATTTGGATCATAATAAAAAATATTGAATCCTTCCGATACCAATGAATATATGAAATGAATGCCAAAGATACAAGATGAATCCCAAAAACGAATCTGTTCAACATAACGAATATGACGAAACAACATTTTTCAATTAATGAATGCATCTTGCCATATAAAAGATAGGAGTAAAGACTTGATAGTGGATAAAATCCTGCCTCAATTCACCGAAAACTAAAACAACATTTGATTCAGTGTTAAAGAAGTGGTGATCATTACAGATATTTTGCATTAGGTCATCATTCTTGATTGCCATATGAAAATATTCATCAATGCGCCTTAAAAGTCAAATACAAAATAGTAATAAAACTGTGAAAGTGAGTAGAAATGTGTATTTATTTGCTATAGAGTAATATAGGTATTTTCTGTATGTGAAATGATATTTGAGTGTAACTCCACCTTGAAAAGAAAAAAATCTCACCAGGTGGGGTGTAGATATGTACTTATTTTTTTTCATGTGATAAATGCATTTTCGTTCTTTTAGATTATTTGAATGAATACACCATGTCAACTATATACGTTATTTGGTATTTGTAAAAGTGCAGCAAGTAAAATAAGTATTGAACACCTCACTATTTTTCTCTGTAAATATATTTCTAAAGGTACTATTGACATGAAATTTTCACCACATGTTGCTAACAACACATGCAGTCCACACATACAAAGAAACCAAAACAAATAGGTTCAGAAATTAGGTTATGTGTAATAAAATGGAATGGCAGGCAAAAAGTATTGAACATGCTAACTGACATTTATTTAATACTTCGTACAAAAAGTCAGAAGTATCGAGCAAGCCGATACTTCTGAGAGGAAGAATCAATTAACTACCCCAGCGCTCCACGGTGCCGTGGTAGCTCATTGAGGACTATAAGCTGATAGCCGCTAAGGCAGTTGGGACCTGTAGTCCATTCATGCACAGTGGACTGTGAGTGAATGATGCGGCCGTGTGAAAAGTGACATCTAGTTTGAGGAACTTCTCACTGTACTCCTGTCATTGGGAGAGGGGGGGCAGTGGGTGGCAACTGCAGGATCGGGAGCATGTTACATGTTCCACCCTAAAAACAGGTTCCCAAAGGTAAACCTATCCTTTAAGGTGGTGCTAAACCCACAAAAGTAAAATCCGTCTGTATATGCAGTAAAGCATGCTTGTTATACTCACTGTGGAACCTAAGGGGTTAATCCTCTGAATTGTGTAAAAATGCTGTTTGACCCTGTCTTCTCTGATCCTCCCCTTCTTCCAGTGTCTGCCTCTTATCTCCTGAAAAGACATATCGTGTGGAGACACTGCAGATGCTCAATTGGTGTGTATTGCTAGAGAGGGTTTTTTGTCTTGGGAGCGTACATGTGATCAGCACAGGGCCAATCAGCACTGTCCAGATAGAGGACAGGGGTTCTGCATCCTCCTAGAGAAAACTCCTCCTACAAGCTTTAACCAGTGCTCTGCTGAACACTGATAGAAGTCACAAGACTGCTCTAACTGCTGGTGAGAAAGGTATTTAGCAGTTTATATTTACTAAAATAATTGCATTTCCATGTTCTGTGCATTGTGGGAGACTAGATTTAGTGAATGCAGGGTCCTGAGTTTGGTAACACTTTGAATCCTTAAATTGTAGTTTTTAAGTTAAAATCTTTTTTTTATAAATGTTTGTTGTTTTAATGTGGTTGTAAACCTTTATAAATACCAAGTGAAGTGACTGGACTCACAGAGATTAAACAAATCTTTCTAAATAGGTTGTACCTGTTTATCTGCAACAATCTTTCCTCTGCTTCAAAGTGCAGAATTTACACAGCATTTCTGAGCTTCCGGAGGCAAGGAAGGCGGGATCTGATGTCACATATTGCATAGCAAAGAGCAGAGAGCTGAGTGTGATCTGAGACCTTAGTGGAGGAAATCAACCCCCCCCCCCCCCCAGTCTTATAAGGAAACATGCATAACTGAGGCTGTCAATCGCCTTCTGTGTGCTGGAGAAGAGTGAGCTTGTCTCCCAAGATTCTGTGGTGTCGGTATAACCTGTCAGAAATAACTGCTGAATCTGTAGAGGCCAATCTGCTGACAGCCTTAAAGCGGAATTAAACCCTCCTATCCTTTAGGGCTTGTTCACACCATGGTACAGAGAAGTCAGTCTTTCTGCACACGTTCTGCAAGGGCACAACAAAATCTATTGTTATCTATGTGCCCTGTTCACACTACAACACCAGTATCACATGCAGATTGTTTGTACAAGAATCTGCAAGGTGTATAAAACTCACTGAAGCAGGCATGAAAACTGATGTAAACTGATGTCTCTGCAAGTGAAATCCGCATGTCAGTTTCCATCAGTTTTTCTGCACGTATGGTGTGAATGAGGCCTTACAACCAAGGAAGCTTCTTCTATTTGATCTGCCATGGTGCTGCACATATTATCCGTCATGACACCAGCCATTTGATGGTTTGACAGTTCGGTTGAGAACACAAGTATTCCAGGATTAAATCAATGGGTTTCACTTTATGGTTTACTGCTGTTCAGGAGCTCTGTGCTTCAGCAAAATGGCAGTCTCTAGCAAGAAGAAACAAGAGCAATGCTGGAGGCTATTTACAGCACACACTAATTTTGGTAGCATAATTATTCATGTAGAATGTATGTTCCTCGGTATAGAATATTATTTTTTATCAAGTTGTTATGGGTATAGTTCTGCTTTAAGTCTATCAATATCTGATGGGATTAACAAAATCATCAATTTTCAAATAAATAAAAAACAAAGACTAATCAAAATAAAGCTTTAAAAGAGAAGTGCGGGATTAAAATAAAACAAACATTCATAATTACCTAGGTGGATGCAGCATTGATCCAAAGCTGCATCTATCTCCCAACGGCTATACACCGAGAACTAAGCAATCAAAGACCACTGAGCACTAAGTTCTCAATCTTTGGTGAGTTGGTGACGTTACAGGCTCCCTGCTCTGCTCCTCCAGCATTCGCTGGAGTGCCCGGCTGTGGAGTGGGTGGAATGGCTGGCTTAGGCTCTCAGCAACTGAGCCAGCTGCCGGTCCGGGATCTGGGTGGATCCTGACAATAAAGTGTTACTAAACCCACACCAGTAAAATCAGTCTGTATATGCAGTAAAGTATGCGTATTATACTCACTGTAGAACCGAATGGGTTAATCCTCTGCATTGTGTAAAAAGGCTGTTTGATCCTTTCTTCTCTGCACCTCCTCTTGTTGAAATGACCACCTGATACAGACTGAATCCATAGTCACATGAACATGCTCAGTTTGGTCTGTAGTACTTGAGAGGTTTTTTTTTAATTTGTTCTTTGGAGGGTGCATGTGACCAGCACAGGGCCAATCAGCACTGTTCAGACAGAGGGTCAGGGATTTCACATCCTCCTAGAGCAGAAAGAAAACTCCTCCTACAAGCTTTAACAAGTGCTCTGCTGAAGTCACAAGACTGCTCTAATTGCTGATGAGAAAAGGTATTTAGCAGTTTATATTTACTAAAATAATTGCATTTCCGTGTTGTGTGTACTGTGGGAGATCAGATATAGTGAATGCAGGGTCCTGGGTTTAGCAACACTTTAAAGTCAGAATCTCTCGAGAGCCTGGACTGGCTCAATGATGTCAGCCAACAGTGAGCTTTAGTCCGCTGTTGGCTGAATCTGGCTCACAGGAGTACACATCAAGGTGCACTCATGTGAACCACCGGAGAGCTAGTTCCAAAAGAGCTCCTTTAATAAAAATGTAACTGGTCCCATTAACCATATCAGCCCATGTAATTATCTTCATAAAGAAATAAATCTTTTACAAGTATGAGTACATTTGGGAACAGAAATCCCACATGTGTAAATAAGTCTAGCTGGTCTTTGCATTTCCAGCACAGTGATCCAGTTTTCTCTGCATTGGAAAAAATCTTTTGTATCAGGGTTGGTGTTTTATATTACCTTGATATAATTTTAAAAGACAGTTCTTGGTAGTATCTTTATTAAGTTTGATGTTCTTCTCAGGATTGTCTGCTTTCAGTGAATTAATTATCTATAGAGACATACACATGGGTTCCACTCACTTCTTACTTCCTACAGTCATGTTCTACCTCCTCAGTACTATAGTTACTTGATTAGTCTTTAGAGTTATAAAAAAAATATTGAGAAAAAGTAAGATATTGAAGGAAATCTAAATTCTGGGGTGAGTTCTGAGTGCAATGGTTGCCATAGTTACAAACAAGTTATGTTGGATTTTATTTGCAAGATGTTTGAGAAATAGCTGGATGCAAATTGAAAGGTAAAGGTCATTTTAATTAAAGGAAATTACTAAATTGGTTTAAGTAATAATTGTATGTATTGTTTTGAGTTTTAAATGAAAGTAGAGCTTTACCTTTAAAATATAACTAACGTTTTGGATAGAATGAAGAGGGATTATGTCTGGTTTTAATGGCTACCTGTGTCCCTGTTAGGGAGATTCACTCTCTCTATTTGTATCTGTTAATTGCATTTCACCGATAGTGAAAGTGGAAGAAAATCCTAACTTTTGTGATGTCACCAGAACAGAAATAGAGGAGAAATCTTCCAATGAGGACACTAGTTTTGAAGACCCTGGTGACAACCAAGGATCCCTTCACTTTGGAGGGTTTTTCTCTAACATCCTGCTTTGGCTTTGGGACAAGGAGTGAAGGGAAAGTTCCCCAATGGTAAGCAAATGGCAAAAAAAAAAACTGACAGGAATTATAACCCCCCCACCCCCCCACTCTTAATGAAACAAACTCAAAAAGTGAATTTCCACCTGAAAAATAGCAGTACACTTCCTGGTAAGCAAGGGTGCCTAGGTACTCCTATGCCTACAGCCTCCTAGCAATGTATCTACAGTGTGACATGGGCAGATATAGGGGAAATATTTCCTAATGTCACTATTGTACTACTCACTGCTTTCCTTGCTGAAGGGGAAAGAGCAAAGCCATGTTTCTACCAAGGTGTCAACCTCCATACAGGAGCATAGTGTAGAACAAGACATGGTGGGGAGCATTCATAAAGGTAGTCAGAGACACCCTTTAGAATTTCATTGGCCTTCCACACTGAAATTGTCCATGCTAGCTCCTGGATTATGTACTGTCACTGGCAGGAACAGGAGTCTGTCGGTGCCAGGAAGTGAGGTCGCAGTGTCCATACTGGACACTTTTTCCTCTGCACGCTCACTCCCCGGCTTCTGTGCCTATCACTCTCATAGGCATAGCCTAAGAGTTTTGTAGTAGGGTGGGCAGAGCGTGATAAAAAATTAGACTAGCTCCCCATCACGACTGCCTTGCTGTTTACTGTCTACTAAATCCAATAGCGGCTTTCAAATCCACCCACTGCCATCTGCTGTCAATCACAGTAAGGTGGACCTGATGGGGAACTAAACTCTGCATCAGGCTCCATCCACCCAGTGACACAAATCATTGATCACATGGGGATTGCCCTATTTGGATAATGACATCATCCCTATCTCTGGGCACTTAGTTTACATTTCTCTTTTGGTTGGGGAATCTCCCAGCTGACAACTGAATCGGGCCAGGTATAGAACCAGTTGTGGGAAGCTGCCACATACATGACTGCTTCCCAGCACAGACTAGGGTTGCCACCTCATCCCTTTAAACCCGAACAGATATTCATTACACAGGCTAATTTAATACAGATAAGGCACTAAGTGTCCTAGATTGTAAGCTCGAAAGAGTAGGGCCCTCTTACCCCTTGTATGCTGTTTGATGTTACTGTACTGTTTCATGTATTGTCCCCCCTCTATTGTACAGCGCTGAGCAAACCCTTTGGCGCTATATAAACTTGATAAAATAAATAAATAAATAAATAAGTGAGACTAATGACCACCTTAATCAGCCACAGAACCTGTATAATGAATATGTGTTCAGGTTTAAAGGGATGAGGTGGCAACTCTAGCACAGACTTGCTCCACTCTGAGCACCGGCATACCTCAGGGCTGGTATTAATTACCCTCAATTTTTTAATATGTGAACTTTCAGTAATTTTCAAAGAACCTGTCACTGCCATAGGGACAGTTTTTTAAAATGGCAGTAGTTCGAACTACCTAAATTTGTAACCCATGTTGTTAATGTTACTGAAACTGGCACAAATGCTGGCCTGAATTAGGCACATACTGCACAAAAGTGTTAGAGTTTTATTGAGTTCTCCTGGGTAATTCTCGCTTTACACGTATGCAGATTTCAGGGCGTTTTTCAGTTTGCAGAAACGCAGTACAGTCCACTTAACATGATTTCCCATGGATCTAGTTCACATCTGTGCGTTTTGAGCCGGTGCATTTTTTGGAAAGGGTAAGGGACTTTTTTCCCACAGCAGTTTTGCGGTTTGCATGTAATAGATTTCAATGGGCCCACACCAAAAATGCGTGTTGCATTTTTGATAAGTTTTTCATGAATTTTGTGGGTTTATAGGAAAGTAAAACAGTTCTATTCATGTAGTGCAGTGTTTCTCAATTCCAGTCCTCATGGACCAATTGGCTAATAGGAAATTATGGCAGGTCTGTTCATGTAGTGTGACTTTGGTGCGACTTTGATCTTTGATGCTACTTGAGTGCCAGAGAGTGTAAAGTTGCATCAAAGTCGCACTACATCAGTGTTTCTCAACTCCAGTCCTCATGGACCCCCAACAGGTCATGTTTTCAGGATTTCCATTATTTTGCACAGGTGATTTGATCAGTTTCACTGCCTTAGTAATTACCATAGCTGTTTCATCTGAGGGAAATCCTGAAAACATGACCTGTTGGGGGTCCATGAGGACTGGAGTTGAGAAACACTGATGTAGTGCGACTTTGATGCAACTTTACACTCTCTGGCACTCAAGTAGCATCAAAGATCAAAGTCGCACCAAAGTCACACTACATGAACAGACCTGCCATAATTTCCTATTAGCCAAAAAAACCCCTGCAAAACACATAAAAAAAACGCATGTTCCAAAATGTAAAACGAAACAAGAAATAAATCATCCGCAACATGCATAGATGTGAACCTACCCTAAGTCAGTAATGGGAAAAGATCAACATAAGGGAGACCACAGCCAATACTGGTGGATAGATCTTGCCTTTCTTGGGCAACTTGAACATTTCAGGTCCCCTTTAAAGATAAAAACAAGTAAAAGTAGAGGCTGTAAATCAGTATGATTACAATTTTTAATTTCTCTATTATTACGAATAGGAAGATAAATGATTATTGTAATGTAATGACAAAGCAGAATGCAAAAATTATTAGGACATTAAAAGTTATTAAAATGATTATATTGGCAGTGAGCTTTAAAATAAGATTGTTTAAATATTTATGAAACAAAAAACTCCATTAACCAGTGAGTTAATAATTAAAGGATAAGTTCTCCCTTTAAAAAAAAAATATTAAATGCACATTTGTTTGCAGGTAATAAAATGAGCATTTATTATTTTTTGTTTTGGAAACCTGGAAAGCATTGCACCAGCGATCAGCAGATTGCTGGTGCCATGCAGGACTCCTGCAGACCTGTTTCTGTGTGTGCTCATACCTCATACGGGCAAGCAAATACATACTGAGAGGAAGAATCAATCAACTAAGATATCGCTCAACAGCGCCGTGGTGGTACATCGAGAACTACAAGCTGACAGCTGAAAAAGCAATCTGAACTTGCAGTTTTCCCATTCACAGAATACTGTAAATGAGTGATGCGGCCATGTGAGTGGAGACCCGTGTCACAATCGCAGCGTCAGACCCCAGACCTTCTCACCAAACTCGTGACCGAAGGACTAGCCAAGCTAAAACCGCAATGTCACTTGCGTAACAATGCCACACCCAGCTGCACCCTGCACAATGATTTTCCAGCTAATGGACCACAGATCGATGTTCCGGCAGTCTGAGCAATTGTTAATGGATCAGGTTAATTACGCAATTAACCCTTCACACTGCCATCACCTCCTTTTTATACAGAGAAAGAGGAAACCCGGCAATATCAGCTATTCACTATAATGATTGAAATAATCGTCTGTATAACACGGTTACCGCAGGCCGATTATACAGAGAATTAAACAAACACGGTAGCGCCCTTTAAGAGGCAGGAATTCGTAAATTGCAATAAAGAGCTGTAGAAACAGTTCAACACTTTCAGAAGGAAAGATTTATTACTAAAAGGTCAAACGGGTGCAATAAAAATATTTACAGAAACTAAGATATATATAAATATACAGAAAACAGCACAGCAAAGAGACAACAAGGAGAGGTTAAAGGGTTAAGGTACTTGCCATTAAGCCTTGGAATTAAGTAGATCAAGTTTCCGAGCAGAAGGGCACGGGTCTCCCCAGGTGTTATTGATGTTAAAATGGGAGACGTCTTCAACTCACACTCTTAGGCCTGACAGCCTATTTTGTAGTCCCCAGCAGGGGGTGTCTCTGAAGTCAAGGACCAATACCCCGCTTAGGGCGTGGAGGTATGGGTGGATACCTCAACTAGAGCCAAAATCTCCCCTAACTCATATTTTGGCCCATAACTTTCCATCTGCACAAGTGACATCCCACCTGCAGGTAGATTATTATGTAGACAAGTATGAGGATTGATTATATATGAATTATGAAATTATACACTGCACGGTTTATGAGATCTATTTTTCTGCTTTCCTATGTGTCCGAGACAAGGCGAGTGACCCATCAAACTGTTCGCCTGCTCATCGCGCATCTGACGATATGCCTGGTTTTTATGTAAGTCTCTCATATTCCAAGATATGAGACATAGGGGAAAGATGGATTTTAACAAAGGTTATCTGATTCTGTCATCTACGCTGAGTTAGGTTTATTAGGTTGGCATCTCTTTCAATTCCTGGGAAAGCTTGCCTTATCTCTGCCGAGGTGTTAAATTGCACAGGTTCTTTGGACAGCTAGGCCCAGGCTCAGAGAGGTGTTTTATAGCTCTGGGCTCCCTGCTGGCTCTAGCCTGCCAGTGACCCACAACCAGATTTCACTGTGGCTGAGCAGAGAGGAAGGGGGAGAATGAGGGACAACATGGAGATGCTTAACAAAATGGCGGACTGCATCAGTCTCTGGTGCGCATAGCCATATTTTTAAAAAATTGTGTCAGCTAGCGAGAAGAGAAGATCCCCTGCTAGCGGTCAGCACAACAGCAGTCATTTCGTAACATGTTACACCCTGAATAAGGGTGTAACATGTAATATGTAACGAGAGGTTAACTTATCCTTTAATTAAACGTTTTCATATAAAGCAGGGTTCTACAAACTTACATTTTAGGTAAGTTTATAAGTAAATATTTTTGTTTACTTTTTGCCTTCATAAACCTAAAGTGTTACTTAACCCAGGACCCTACATTCACTATATCTGGTCTCCCACAGTACACACAACATGGAAGTGCAATTATTTTAGTAAATATGAACTGCAAAATACCTTTTCTTATCAGTAGTATATAGGTCTTGTGACTCCTATCAGTGTCTAGCAGAGCACTGGATAAAGCTTGTGGGAGCAGTTTTCATTCTCCCCTATGAGGCTGCCAGACCCTTGACCCTCTGTCTGGACAGTGCTGATTGGCTGTGTGTTGATCACATGCACTCTCCCAATAAAAAAGAAGCTCTTTAGCAATACACTGAGCATGTGCATCTTGCCCCCAAGGCTCTGTTCTATCAGCAAATGGATTGGGGACAGTAGAAGAAGGGGAGGATCAGAGAAGACAGGATCAAATATCCTATTTGCGCAATGCAGAGGATTCACCCCTTAGGTTCCACAGTGAGTATAACAAGCATGCTTTACTGCATATGCAGACTGATTTTACTGTTGTGTGTTTAGTAACACTTCAACCACTTCCCGAATGCCCTATAGCAGAAGTACTGCTACAGGGTGGCAGGGATGCGCAAAATCACATGTATATACATGATTTTGTATTTTATGGTAGGAGCTATTGGCTACTTGGCATGTCAATCACCGGGTTCCGACTTTCTCAGCCATAAACAATACTGATCTCTTTTGTCAGCACGAACAGGCTGCTTTGTATTGCTCTGCACAGCAGAGCAACACAAAGCAGCTTGTTTACACAGTAAACCACACACAGCACACAGTCAACCCTTTGATCGCCCCAGGTGTTAACCCTTTCCTGCCCAGTGTTATTAGTACAGTCTTAGTGCTTTTTATTTGCACTGATCACTGTATTAGTGTCACTAGGGATGTCAGTGGCAGTTAGTCAGTTCCCCTCCAGTGTCAGAATGCCCGCCGTAGTCTTGCAGTCCTGCAATAAGTCGCTGATCGCCGCCATTACTAGTAAAAAAAAAAAAAACAAATCCAGTATTAAAACCGCCATTTGTAGACACTATAACTTTCACGTAAACCAATTATTTTACACGTATTGATATTTTTTTTTTTTAGCAAATACATGTAGCAGAATATATTTTGGCCTAAATGTATGACGAAATTAGATTTTTTCAATTTTTTCATCGGACATGTTTAATAGCAAAAAAGTAAAAAATATATATTTTTTTCAAAAATGTTTTTGTTTATAGCGCAAAAAAATAAAAAACACACGGGTGATCAAATGCCACCGAAAGAAAGCTCTAGTTGTGGGAAAAAAGGACATAAATTTCATTTATGTTCAACGTTGCATGACTGCGCAATTGTCAGTTAAAGTAATGCAGCACCGTATTGCAAAAAACGGTCAGGTCAGAAAGGGGAGTAAATCCCCTGGCGGGCAAATTAGCAGAACTATACCCAAAAAGGGACGTTCCACTCCTCCTCCTATCCTCTTTCACAACTGGCAATCTTTTTGGGAGGGGGGCCGGGTGCCTGATTTTGACAGGTACCCAATCCTAGGATGGCCTAGGCAATCTGAGCTGAAGTCTTCCTTCCCCCTCCCTCCCGGCAGTCTTCTGGGACACAGCACATGTCCCAAAAGAATACGGAGCAAATCACAGTGTGCAGCAAGGCGCAGTGGGCACCCAGCTGTGAAGCCACAAGCTGCCACAGCGGGTTGCCCACAGCTAAGATGCCGGCGCCTAGGACTGAAGACAGTACCCAGCCCTCCTTGGATGAGCACACCGCTGGATCCGGGGACAGGAAAGTGTCCGTTTATTAAAAGTCAGCTGCTAAAGTTTTTGTAGCTGCTGACTTTTAATTTTTAGAAAAGCGACTGGAGCTCCACTTTAAAGATTTTTTATTTTTGTTGGAATTATGCAACATGCAATGACTTTAATATGGAATATAAAATGGACTGCAGCTCACTCTGGAGTTGTGATTTAATGAGTTATGTGCCACATACAGTGAAATACTTGTAGGTGTTAACAAGCTGTACTTACACCCAGTGGGGGATGATGTTTAAGCTTTGAACAGATCATGAATTCTAAGTTTCTTTGCAAAGCTCCGTTTTAATTACTGATTGTTAAGTAAGCAATAATGGAATTACGTGTGTTTACTCTAGAGGATGAAAATAACCAAGCTGGCACAACAAGAGATACCATCAGGTTATATGATCCAGAAAACATACGGACAACACCCATCTTGTAATAATTCTAAAGATGATTCATAAACATCCGATGGACATCAATTGATGCAACATATTTCAATGGGAAACAATTATCCTCATCTATTATTTAATCAGTACAGGTGTCTGTATAGCGTCAACAGTTTACACAGTGCTTTACATAACGTATAATCACATCAGTCCCTGCTGCCCAAGGAGCGTACAATCTAAGGTCCCTACCTCACGCTCCATTTTTTCCATCAGATCTCTCACGTTTTATCAAAGAAAAAATGGATCAGTTTAGGCTGGATTCACACTTGTGCGGTGCAACATACTGCATGTGATTCGCACAGGAACCGCACCCCATTCCTGTGCAAATCGCATGCAAATTCTGTACATTTTGTATGACTCAAATTGCACCACATTCGCTCCAAAAAGTTGCAGTACCCTTTTTTTGGGCCGCACTAGAATCAGATCGCATGGGTGTTCACACCTATGCAATCCGATTCTGCACATTGCACCGCATTTTGCGAACTGATTTCGGGGTATCGTTAGCTTAAAATACACACCCGCAGTGGTTCGTGGGAAAGGGGTGCAATTATGATGCGGTACAGAAATCGCACAGAAACCAGTGCAAATTTTGCACCACATCAGTGTGAACCCAGGCTTACATCGTTTTTTTTCATCAGTTTCTCATCAGTTTTTTACATCCTATAGTCCCCTGTCACACGGGCATTCCATTTTTTTTCATCAGATCAGTCACGTTTTTTCCAACGTGGATCAGTTTACATGAGATTTTTCATAAGTTTACATGAGATTTTTCATCAGTTTACATGAGATTTTTTATTAGTTTACATCCGTTTTACATCCGTTTATATCCATTTCATTTCCATTTACATCCTTTTTTCATCTGTTTACATCCGTTTTTCGTCCTTTTACATCCATTTATGTTCATTTACATCCATTCTTTGTCTGTTCTGGTTTTTTTTTTACGGAAGATAAATAGGGTTTTCTTCTGTTAGAAAAAACGGATGTTAACGGACGCGGACATTAATGGATGTCAACAGATAATCATCTGTTTACACCTGCTAGTCCATAGAAATACATGGACAGATGAAAAACGGGCATATGAAACGCCTGTGTGAAAGGGGCCTTACCAATGCAAAAACAGATGCAAAAAGGACTGTATGTCCGTTTACATCTGTTTTTCATCCATTCTGGGTTTTTTTATGGAAGAAAAATAGTTTTTTCTTCCGTTCAAAAAAAACGGATGCGAACATTAACGGATGTAAACAGATGATCATCTGCTTACATCCGCTAGTCCATAGAAATACATGGGTGTCCATTTTTTATCCATAAATGGACTTAGGAAAAACGAACATACGGAACGCCCGTGTGAAAGGACCCTTACTAGGGACAATTTATACTGGATCTAATTAACCTACCATTATGTCTTTGGAGTGTGCTCATGTCTATGGACACCAGGGGATTTTACCAGTCACCTCTAGAAATCTTACGGATAGCAATCAGTTATTTTGGAAAAATATGTTTGGTAGATGTAGCTTTCCTAGGTAAAAATACAAACACACAAGCAATTTGAAGATTAATTCTAGGTATGGCTATTTCATACATAGTTATATTGTTCCAGCTTGGGCCAATTTATCTATGCACCATACTTGGACGATGCCCCTGGAAATCACTGAGGTAGACACCATTACTCCAGAGATCTCCACTTGCTTCTGGGTCCTGTGCCAAATGGCTGCCCTACTGAATTCTGAACACAAGAGATCTGCACAAGAGGCACCATTGAAAGCAGAGTAACGAAACCCCTAAAATAAAAGATTGGTTTAGCAGAGTGGAATATGTGTATAGGATGTAGGAACTTTACCATATTGGAGAAGATAAAACCAAAGAATTTAGAAAAACATGGGAGAAGTGGATAATTTATAAAACAATTAAGAGTTTTGCAGAATTGAAAGGAATGTGAAGGAAAGAGAAAGGAGAAGGGGAAGAAGAAGGAAGATGAAAGAGAAGGGGAAGTCTGCGGTAAAAGAAGGAATGATGTTAACTGAGGTGACCAGGGAGGGGGTGTGTAGAGTTTGTTCTTTTATTTGTTTCATGTAAACATTTTTGATACGGAAAAAATGTCATTGTATAATGCGAAATAATGTATGTTAATTAAAATTAATAAAAGATATAATAATAAAAAAGAGGCGCCATTCGAAGAATGCTATGCATTATCTCAAAGAATGTAAAACGTTCTCTGATTGGATACAGTGGAGAGCATGATGTAACTGCCCCGCCTCTCCACATTGTCCGATCAGGGAATGCTTTGCATTCTCTGAATGGCGTCCATGCCAAACGGATGACTTCTTGTGTTCACGATGCATCAGACACACCAATATGGGACCTGGAAGAAAATGGATATTGCTGGAGTAGCAGTGTTTGCGCTTTTCAGCTTCCAAGGACCGTGTCCAGGTCTGGTACATGCATACTTACATTGGCCCAAGATGGATCAATGTAACTATGAATAAAATAGCCATACCTGGAATTCCTCTTTAGGCGTGCTTGGTTATACAGGGTTTCTAAAAAAAAAATAGCTTACCAATCTTGCACATCAGAGTGGTTCCTCCTGCTGACCTCTATGTCAAAGTTACAGTGTTGAAGTCTGGTCACTGGGAGAGGGGAGACTGAGGAAATTCATCCTTCTGCCTGCAACACACTGAAGCAATCATTTCAGCCTAGGCAAAGTCACTTGTCTGGAGTACGCTGATGATAACAGTAATGGATGATTGGAAAAACTATATTGTTGGTTTATATCAGCTTTTCTCAACCTATTTTCCCCAAAGGAGCCCTTGCAATAATTGTCAGGTCTCAGGGAGCCCCTATTAAGCTTAGTGCAATGGTGGTCATTGGGAAAATGCCCCTTACATTGGTGGTGGTCAGTGGGAAGAATGCCTCTCTTACGGTGATGATAAAAATACCCCCCTTGGAGTCAGCCACTGGCTCTACCAAGAGGTGCTGCACGTGGAACTATGCAGGTACCATCACATGGGAGGTCACATAGCCACAGCTCAAGGAACCCCTAGCCATCTCAGGATGAATCCTAGTTGAGAATGCTTGGTTTGTATTGTGACTAGGGTCAGGCTAGATGTTCGAGTTGAACTTAAGTTGGGCTCGAACATCAGCCGTTCATATGTTTTGGTGAACACACAAACGTTAAGGGCATTCACCCACCAGGCCCCACAAGAGCACTGCTCCCTGACAGTGCATTGTGATTGGCCAAAGCAATGCACCTGACCTGTGACCAATCACAGCGCATGATGATGTCACAAGGGGTGAGGTGACCACATCCCCTTGTGACGTCATCACAGTATTTAGGAACTGTCAGGCCGGCACAGCTGTCAGATGGCGGGAGCCAGCTTCAAGAGCGGAGTGTTTGTTTTTTCCTTTTTTCAGGTCGGTGGTGGCGGTGGCGGTGGGCATCGTGATTGATGTTGGATCTACTTTGGGGTACTTTTTTTAAATTTTTGTTTTTAATAAAGGACTTGTCAAAGACCGTCTTCTTTCATTTTTTACACCACACTTTGTTTTTGTGAATGAGTAGCGGTACCATGTACCCCATACACATTCACATGGGGAGGGATCGGGATCTGTGGGCCCCCTTGTTAAAGGGGTCTTTCAGATTCTGATAAGCCCCCCACCCGCAGACCCCCACAACCACCGGCTACAGTTGTGGGGAAGAGGCCCTTGTCCCCATCAACATGGGGACAAGATGCTTTGGGGGGGAACTCTCTGCCCCAAAGCACCGCCACCATTAGGGCATGTAGTCTGGTTTGGTTCAGTAGGGGAGGCATTCGCTCGCCCCCCTCCCTTTCCTGACCTGCCAGGCTGCATGCTCAGATATGGGTCTGGTATGGATTTTGGGGGGACCCCCACACCATTTTTTTAAATAAATTTGGAATGGGGGTTCCCCTCAAAATTCATACCAGACCTGAAGGGCTTGGTATGAATGGAGGGACCCCACACCGTTTAAAAAAAATTTAATTGCTGGGCAATGCAGGCAGCTCTTTTTTTCATTCAGCTGTCAGCAGGGAACCCGCTGACAGCTGAAACAGTAAATAATGTTTTCACTACTAAAAGTATTTTAGTAGCTGTGCGGTATCTTACCGCATACTCAGATGAGGTAAGATACCGCTTAGTGAATTGTCCTGGTTCATAGTTCGCTGTTGAACTTTCAATAGGTTTGAATGTTCGATCGTGAACCAAACACGGGGGTGTTCGGCCCATCGCTAATTGTGACATATCAGGAATTCATACATGCAGTTACTGGAAGGTTGATTTTAAGTTACAAAGTTCTACTGCTACTTTAATTATATGTAACATGAAAGAATCATCAGTCATCCTAATGATCTGAAAAATTCTTCTTTTAAATTTCACATTGAAATCTGCATTTTGGCTTCTGGTAAGTCCAGCAAATGATTACCCAAGAAAACAAAAATCGAAAAAGTTTTTTTTCCCATGAATTTACAACTGCTGAAGAAAAGGCCTTATCTATTATTCACAGTCACTCTTCCTTAACTCCTGCTATGTGTTGCAGATCATTAGTAAGTTAAGAAACAGTGTAGCCTGGGGAGTCGTCAGACATTTTTAAACTCCACAGAATATTACTGCATTAAGACAGAATGACTTCAACATTAACCCTTGGTTTGTGCAAAATGACATTAACAATAAAGAATGGTATTTGAGAACAGAAATGTAAATGAAGAAAGCAATCTTGTGTAGGGATAAGGCTTGGAGTTGATGCTGCCGCTGGACGAAATTCACAAAATTCATGTCTCAATTCACCCAGGCGAATCTCTTTAACCGTAATGCACGGCATGAGCTTAAAACTATGGTTAGCAGACCTAGAAGGAAACTAAGAGATGTCTTTGCTCAAATTGCACTATACAATATATTGGTAAAAGTATTGGGCCAGCCCTCCAACTCATTGGATTCTGGTGTTCCAATCACCTCCATGGTCACAGGTGTATAAAATCAAGCACCTAGGCATGCAGACTGCTTCTACAAACATTTGCAAAAGAATGGGTCACTCTCAGGAGCTCAGTGAATTCAAGCACGGTACCATGATAGGTTGCCACCTGTGCAATAGGTCCATCCATGAAATTTCCTTGCTACTAAATATTCCACGCTCAACTGTTAGTGGTATTATAATACAGTGTAAGCAACTGGGAACAACAGCACGTGAAGTGGTCGGCCACGTAAAATGACAGATGGGGTCAGCGTATGCTGAAGCGCACAGTACGCAGAAGTCACCAACTGTCTACAGAGTAAATAGCTAAAGACCTCCAAACTTCATGTGGCCTTCAGATTAGCACAACAACAGTGTGCATTGAGCTTCATGGAATGGGTTTCCATGGCTGAGCAGCTGCATCCAAGCCTTACATCACCAAGTGCAATGTAAAGCGTTGGATGCAGTGGTGTAAAGCATGCTGCCACTGGATTCTAGAGCAATGGAGACGTGTTCTCTTGAGTGAAGAATCACCCTTCTCTGTCTGGCAATGCGATGGACATGTCTGGGTTTGGCGATTGCCAGAAGGGTACTTGCCTGACTGCATTGTGCCAAATGTAAAGTTTGGTGGAGGGGGGATTATGGTGTGGGGTTGGTTTTCAAGTTCTGAGCTTGGCCCCTTAGTTCCACTAAAGGGAACTTTTAAGGGGTCAGCATACCAAGACATTCTAGACAATTTCATGCTCCCAACTTTGTGGGAACAGTTTGGGGATGGCCTCTTCCTGTTCCAACATGCCTGCACACCAGTGCACAAAGCAAGGTCCATAAAGACATGGATGAGCGAGTTTGGGGTGGAGGAACCTGACTGACCTGCACAGAGTCCTAACCTCAACCCGACAGAACTCCTTTGGGATGAAATAAATTGGGTACTGCAAGCCAGGCCTTCTTGTCCGACATCAGTGCTTGACCTCAGAAATGCGCTTCTGGAAGAATGGTCAAACATTCCCATAGACACACTCCTAAACATTGTGGACAGCCTTCCCAGAAGAGTTGAAGCTGTTATAGCAGCAAAGGGTGGGACAACTTAATATTGAACCCTACAGACTAAGACTGGGATGCCATTAAAGTTCATGTGTGTGTAAAGGCAGGAGTCCCAATACTTTTGCCAATATAGTGTATATATATATATATATTTACATACACACACATAGAGTGGGGGGGGCACAAAATCTCACAAGTGCGATTCAAAGAAGTAAAGCACAGTTCACTAACTGGCCCTAATCTCTCCGTATGTAGACTGTCTGCTCTCACAATCTTCTCCCGTCAGCCAATTCAAATCACTGACATTATGGCTGCCATGGGCCCACCCCTTTTTACAATAAGGGGACACTGGGTTATTCACCCCCTTCTTCATTATGGGCTATTTTCAGCCCGTTGGCCAGGAATTAAAGGTAAGTTCACCTTTTCCCAAAAAGTTGATCATCTGACTGCACTGACCAATCACTGACGACACAATCTTTGACACAATCACGGATATATCACCATTTTACACTGCATGATTATATTGTTTTCACAAAAGGACATTGCTAAGAGTTTGTTCCAACTTAGAGGACACTGTTTTACTTTGGCACTGTGTGAGCACTGTGTATTATACTTTATTATCCTTTATTGGATATAGCCCTTTGTATTATTTGTGTTTGTTATAGGTGTGTGTGCACTGTGATATTTACTAATAGGCACTCACTACATCAAGTGGGGAATAGATTTTAGTTTGGCACTAATCTTATCTGTATTTGATTACTATATATATGAAGGAGTATTTCTATTTCATTTTATTTTTAGGATTATATTTAGCATATTTTGGCACTTATTTATTTGTTAAGAGCGCTACACTACTTATTTGTTTATCACTAACACTGTTTTGGTATCAGTTTTTGAGTGTTGGCAGCTTTAGACTAGGTTGCACACTTCCATTCTCATAGCGCAGGAGGAACTCTGACCATTTATGAGCAGAATATGTAGCCATGGACTTTGTGTGTACATACAGAGAAACTGAGTACCGTGAAAAATATTTAACGTGCCATTAAAATCTATTACACAACATAAAAAATTACTCTCCACATAGGGGTTCACAACATGCAAAGATTCCGATTACAGTTCACATGTGGACTCAACGTGTTTCAGGAATCCTTCTTCAGGAGCACATGTGACAGACTCTCATACTTCTAATCTTTAATAGAGTAATATCAGTCAGTGGGGTAGACTGGAATTCATAACATGAAGCCACTGCCTCTCATTTAGGAAATGTAGGTACATTCAAAAAACAGACAATGGTCTTGTACACATAATCTAAAATAGAAGGACCAGCTTCCAGGCCCTATGTAAGTAAGTCACTATAAAGAACGTATGGTAGCCAAAGTAGTCAAGGCACATGTAGTATATTCCAAAGAGGGGGATGTTGATACGTATCTTAGAAACAAACTCAGTTCACATCAATTCATCCTGTAAATACTCATAATGCTCTCTGAACCATTTAAACCAGGCCAGCAGGCTTACAAGCATCAGCAATGTTTGCCTGAATTCAAATCTCTGCAATTGGTGGTGATTCCATGGTGAAATGGTATGCATGCATCTTTGTACTGAGCCCACTGAAGTTCTGAAAAAAAGGTTTTTCCTTCTGTATAGGTAAATATGTAAAAAGGTGAATAGAGATCCATCTGCTGGACGTATAGAAGACTGCATATTATTAATACGTAATATTTTATATTTACATTTTTTAAGTTTCAATCATAATACATAAAAAATATGTATGAAACCACTTTACATTCACTTGAATAGATTTCCCAGGGTGCAGGAATTACTGACAAAGCATCTTCACTTATCTTCCTTTTAGGCAAAGTAAACAAACCCCCGCGCTCACCAAGTAAAGCCTTCACTTTATTATTCCACACATTTTAAAAACCCTCCGACATACGCAAGTGCCTGACCCCCCCTTCCCCAATGATTTCGATCATTTCCTTCATCTAGCACAGTAGGGTGACTGCTTTGAAAAGTGCTAGATGTTTAAAGTGTTATTGTGAATATTTCTTACAGATAAACATTTAAAATGTCAAAAGTATTTATATTTCACTGACTATAGGTATCACTGGTAAAAGCATGGCCTGTCATTGACTGATAACAAGATAAAAGAAAAGTGTGTTTGTACTTAAAAAATAAACCTTTCAGCTAGGCAGTGCTCCTGGATATACCACTGTCAATGCAGAGCATTGCAATATTACTGACTGTCATCCCTGATCCATAATTACATAGTAACTTACTGTAGTTAGTCTGGCTGAAAAAAGACAAAAGTCCATTCAGTTCAACCATTAAAAAAAATAATGTTATAATCCTATACCAGCAATGGGCAAACTACGGCCCTCGGGCCGTATACGGCCGGCGGACCTTTTAATCCGGCCCGCGGAGCTAGGCTCCCGCTAGGCTCCTCTCACAGTCCACCCTGAAGACCGGTGTAGCATGAAAATCTGTCTCCTATGAGGATCTGTCCCCCTCGACGTATCTGCGCATGTGCCGGAGATCGCCGATCGGCTGCTAATGCCTGAAACTGGCACATGCACAGATACGTTGAGGGGGACAGATCCTCATAGGAGACAGATTTTCATGCTACACCGGAACGGCGCGGGAACACGGCGAGAGGAACGCGCGGAGCAAAGGTAAGTGAATTGACACAGGGGGGACTTGGGGACTTAATATGGGGGATGAATTACTATATGGGGGATGAATTACTATAGGGGGGATGAATTACTATATGGGGGGTGAATTACTATATGGGGGATGAATTACTATGGGGGGGATGAATTACTATATGGGGGATGAATTACTATATTGGGGATGAATTACTATGGGGAATGAATTACTATATGGGGGATGAATTACTATATGGGGGATGAATTACTATGGGGGATGAATTACTATATGGGGGATGAATTACTAGGGGGGATGAATTACTATGGGGGGGATGAATTACTATGGGGGATGAATTACTATATGGGGGATGAATTAATATGGGGAATGAATTACTATATGGGGGATGAATTACTATGGGGGATGAATTACTATATGGGGGATGAATTACTATAGGGGGGATGAATTACTATATGGGGGATGAATTACTATGGGGGATGAATTACTATATGGGGGATGAATTACTATGGGGGATGAATTATTATGGGGGATGAATTACTATATGGGGGATGAATTACTATGGGGGATGAATTACTATAGGGGGGATGAATTACTATATGGGGGATGAATTACTATATGGGGGATGAATTACTATATGGGGGATGAATTACTATGGGGGATGAATTAGTATGGGGGATGAATTACTATATGGGGGATGAATTACTATGGGGGATGAATTACTATATGGGGGATTAATTACTATGCTTACTATGGGGGAATATTACTATACTTACTATGGATGACACATACACATCCTTCATCTACTCTTGGTCCGGCCCCCGGGTCCAATATATGAACCCATTGCGGCCCTGAAGTCAAAAAGTTTGCCCACCCCTGTCCTATACCCACAGTTGATCCAGAGAAAGAAAAAAAATCCTTCCTGATCCCCCGAGAGGCGATCGGATTTTCCTTGGATCAACTTTACCTATAAATGTTAGTATCCAGTTATATTCTGTGTATCTAAGAGAGAATCCAGGACTTTTTTTAAAGCAATCCACTGAGCTGGCCAGAACCAACTCTTGAGGGAGTCTATTCCACATTTTCACAGCTCTCACTGTGAAGAAACCTTTCCGTGTTTGGAGATTAAATTTCTTTCCCTCCAGACATAAAGAGCGCCCTCTTGTCCTCTGAGTGCAGTAGTACAGTGTCCCTGGAGATATCTCTCCCATTCTTGATCTAGTAGTGCAGTGTCCCTGGAATGATCACAGCCTCCTATCCTGGATTCATTAGTGCAGTGTTCCTAGAGATATCACTCCCACTCCTTTCCTGCAGGATAGAACAGTGTCTCTGGAAAGATGATTCTCATTACTGACTCAATAGTACGGCGTCCCTGGAAATATCACTCCTTTCCATACCTGACTCAGTAGTATAGTGCCCATGGAAATATCTTTCTCATCCCTGATTCAGTAGTACAATGTCCCTGGAGATGTCTCTCCCATTCCTGATATAGTAGTATAGTGTCCCTGGACAAATCTCTCCTGTTCCTGATTTAGTAATGCAGTGTCCCTGGAATTATCACTGTCTCCTATCTCTGATTCAATAGTGCCCTCTTCCTGAGGTATCACTCCCATTCCAATCCTGCAGGGTAGAACAGTGTCCCTGGAAAGATCCTTCTCATTTCTGACACAGTAGTAAAGTGTCCCTGAAAATATCACTCCCTTCCATCCCTGACTCAGTAGTACAGTGCCCCTGGAAATATCCTTCTCATCCCTGATTCAGTAACATAGTGTCCCTGGAAGGACCATTCCCATCCCTGACTCAGTAGTACAATGTCCCTGGAAATATCACTTTCTTCCATCCCTGACTCAGTGGTACAGTGTCCTTAGAACGATCCTTCTCAGCACTGATTCAGTAGTACAGTGTCCCTGGCAAGATCCATCTCCTCCCTGACTCAGTAGTATGGTGTCTCTGTAAATATCACTCCCTTCCATCCTTGATTCAGTAGTACAGTGTTGTCCTGTTTCAAATGTCATTTTATGCAATGACATATACTACTTACTTGGATCTCCGTCTGTACAGACAGTATGGAAATGGCTGACCCAGCAAAATCCACAGACAGAAAGGTAAAGGATGACAAGAGACGTAAAGAGGAGACAGGGTGGTTGATGGAAAGAGAAAAAAGGGTAACAGGACAGTGTGGAAGAGGTGACAGGATGGTCAGTGGAGGAGAAGAAGGGTACCAGTGTGGAAGAGGTAATAAGGTGACAGGATGGTCAGTAGAGGAGAAAAATAGGTAACAGTGTGGAAAAGGTAAGGCGGTGACGGGATGGTCAGTGGATGAGAAGAAGAGGTAACAGTATAGAAAAGGTAAAGAGGTGACAGGATGGTCAGTGGAGGAGAAGAAGAGGTAACAGTATAGAAAAGGTAAAGACGTGACAGGATGGTCAGTGGAGGACAAGAAGGGCTAACAGTGTGGAAGAGGTAATAATGTGACAGGATAGTCAGTGGAGGAGAAGAAGGGTAACAATGTGGAAGAGGTAATAAGGTGACGGGATGGTCAGTGGAGGAGAAGAAGGGTAACAATGTGGAAGAGGTAATAATGTGACGGGATGGTCAGTGGAGGAGAAGAAGGGTAACAATGTGGAAGAGGTAATAAGGTGACGGGATGGTCAGTGGAGGAGAAGAAGGGTAACAATGTGGAAGAGGTAATAAGGTGACGGGATGGTCAGTGGAGGAGAAGAAGGGTAACAATGTGGAAGAGGTAATAAGGTGACGGGATGGTCAGTGGAGGAGAAGAAGGGTAACAATGTGGAAGAGGTAATAAGGTGACGGGATGGTCAGTGGAGGAGAAGAAGGGTAACAATGTGGAAGAGGTAATAAGGTGACGGGATGGTCAGTGGAGGAGAAGAAGGGTAACAATGTGGAAGAGATGAAGAGGTGATGGGATGGTCAGTGGAAGAGAAGAAAGGGTAAGAGTGGGGAAGAGGTAAAGAGGTGATGGGATGGTCAGTAGAGGAGAAAAAGGGTAGCAGTGTGAAAAGTTGAAGAGGTGACAGGATGGTCAGTGGAGGAGAAAAGAGAGTAACAGGAAAATATGGAAGAAGAATTTAGGCAAAGGGATCATCTATGAGGGAGAAGAGAGGGTCCAGGCCTATGTGGAAGAAGAAAAGAGGTGACAGGATGGTCTGTGGGGGAATAGAGACAGTAACAGGACAATGTATAAGAGGAAAAGAGGTGATAGTATTCTTTGTGGGGGAGGAAAGAACATAATCATACAGTGTGGAAGAGGCATAGAGATGATAGAATGTTGGGTTGGGGGGGGAGAGAAGATAACAGAACAAACTGGGAAAGGAAAAGGGGTGACGGATGGTTCCCACTGGGAAGAGAATGAGTGCAGGACAATGTAGAAGAGGGAAAAAAGTGACACAATAGCCTGTGTGGGAAAAGTGGGAGTAACAAGACAATGCGGAAGAGGAAGAGATGTGACAGTGTGGTGTGTGGGGGAGGAGAAGGGGTAACAGGGCAAAGTGGAGGAGGCCAAGTAGTAATTACAGTATATGGTCTGTGCAGGAGAGGAAGAAGTGACAAGATGAATGAAAAAACAAGATGAAGAAGAGAGGTAAGAAGACAACGTGAGAGAGGTAAAGAGATTGGGTTTAAAACCCAAAGACTTCCTCTAAGAGAGGAGTTACAGGTTAACTCCTTCATGACCAAAAGTGACTGAAGAGAATTTGTTCGGGAGGCATTAACTGATGTTTTTTTAAATATTTTTTACTTGATTGGCACAAATGTTTATTGCATAGGATGGGAAATAATGATTTTGTTCCTTATTAATATGTGGAGTATCCCTGACTCCATTCTGGCCAGGGATTCCCCCAACAAGCTAACTACCAACCCTTCTCTAGCTGCATGCTATTGCATTTAAAAAAACGAATGTAAAAGCCCCAATTACTTACTAAATATGTGGTTATATGGCACAACAGGTCCAAGTATTCTCCCTTCTAGAGTGCACCTGATTTCCATTGAATTGAAAGTTGGCAGGAGAGACAGAATTCAATTACATCCATTGGGGCTCTTGAAGAAAACCTGGATTCAATGGAAACCCAATTGCTGACTTGTTAGGCAGCATACAGTAGCTTCTTCAATGAAAGGTAAGTATTTTTTTACCCCAAAAAATTAGAGAGGGCAGGAAGGGAACATATCAATTTATAATGTCTAGTTATGCACTTATCCTTTAACGTTTATAGAGAGAAGTGCTCATATCTTGGGAACACGGCCTACATAGTCAAATACAGAGGTGTTTCTATCTATGGTTGGGCCTGAGTAGGGTAGTGGATATCACATTCATAATCATACTAAGATCAATGCAAACTGTAACATCAATGTAAAAAGAGCAGTAACCCAGAACATTATAATGTTGTAATAAGGGCAAAGTTTGTCACAGAGGCAGGAAGTCACAGTTGGTATTTATAGAGTGGCAACAATTTACACAGCACTTTATATAATGTACATTCACATTAGCCCCTGCCCTTAAAGCATAACTCCTGGTTCTATTTAACTTTACATAGTGAAGCAAACATTTCATTTGGACCAGCTTGGTCTCTAAATTCATTAAGTTAGAGAAACCTGTAAGCACAGAGAGAACATGCAAACTCCATGCAGGTAATATTCTGGTTAAGATGGGAACAAAGGATCCTAGTGCTGCAAGACAAGAGGGCTAATCACTAAGCCATTGGGTATAAAGATGGTAATAGTAACCTGACAGAGGTTCTAATATTTTCCTATTTTGTGGTTTTATAAATTATTCTTTTTTTTACTAATTGATCTCTTCCAATGGAAAAAATTGATGGATAGTTGATAACCCATTCGATTGTATGTATCAACAAAATACACTATGTGATCAAAAGCGTGTGACCACCTGATAATCTCACATACTAAAGTATATGGCTAAAAATTATATAACACCCCCTTCTAATTATCAGTGCTGCCGATCGATGGAAAACAATTGATAATTTCTGCACTGACTGAGTTTGATGGAATTCAATGTAAACCAAGCCTAAGTCGATCAGAATGCAAGCTAGGCTTATTGGATTGTTTGTTGATTTGATTATTTTAACCGCAATGTACTGCAGCCGGGCGGAAGCTGCAGGCAAAGCGCTATGCGATCATATGATCACAATGTTAGCAAATCTGCTATGAATCAATCTGATTCATAACAGCTCTGCTTCTCTTAATAGTAAGCTGTGATTGGCCCACAGCTGTCACATAATACATGGGGCCAATCACAGCACCCGGTACCATGTGACCAGCTCCAGCCAATCACAGATCACTATCTTGAGCTCTGAAAAACTTTAGAGTTCATGAATGAGTTTTTCAGTTAAGTCTGTCACAATGTACTAGTATGGGGTGCATACTAACACATTATGACTTAAACTGCCAGGGCCCAATTTTATTTGTTGTTTTTTTGTTTTTTTATGCTGTGGTTTACTACTACTGCTTTAATATAACAAGATAATACATATATTGCTTTTTTAAGGGCAAACAAGGCTTCACTTTCATGATTCTGTCTTGCAATAATTCTTTTTTTTTTACAATTTAGGTAGATATTAAGAGATATTCACTGAATATCACTGAAAAAATTTACTTCCACTTTAAGTAATTATCCTAGAAGACCCGTGTTAACATATGTTCTAAAGAGTCAGTCCATTCAAAGCTGATATTTATGTTTTAGGTAGCCATCTGCATCAGAAAACATAGGACTCCATGGTGAGCAGGACAGAGAAAGAAACGGGGGAGAGTAATGATGAGCAAAGGTTTGATCTGAACTTGGGTTTTGACTGAAGCTGTTACTTCCAACCACTGTTTCCAATCTACTGTGGCCAGGACATTCTCTGCCCTGCAGCTGCACATACACCAATGGGCGGAAGCTAATGATGTTATTGACCAAATATGGCCTTTATGTTGCAGGGTATGGTATTTTTCAGTGGTTGATCTTCATTAATTATACTAGACTGCCCACTTTAACCACTGCAGTACCTGGCTCTTTTACCCCCTTCCTACCCAGGCCAATTTTCAGCTTTTAGCACTCTCGCACTTTGAATGGCAATTGTGCAGTCATGCAAAGCTGTACCCAAACTAAATCTATATCATTTTGTTCACACTCGATCTTTCTTTTGGTGTTATTTAATCACCATTGGGTTTTTTATTTTTTTGCTAAATTAATAAAAAAAGACCAAAAAAGACCAAGTTTTTCTTTCTTTCTGTTATAACATTTTACAAATAAATAATTGTTCTTTATAAATTTAGGCCAAGATGTATTCTTTATTCTGCTACATTTCTTTGGTGAAAATAACCCAAATCAGTATTTAATATTTAGTCTGTAGGGAAGTTATAGAGTTCACAAACTATGGTATGTATCTGAAAATCGATCAATCCTGAAGTACTGACGACCAATCTAATTTCTTCAGGCCCAAAAATGTCAGGACAGTACAGATATCTCTCTAATTACCCCGTTTTGCAAAGTAGACAGTTCAAGGCTTCTAGTAAGAGGCACGGTGATTTTTTTGAAGTTGTCAATTTTTGTTTTCTTTTTTGGAAAATGAAGAAATTAAAAAAAGTTCACAATTTTTTTTTTACATACTGTCACCAGTGCAGTACAGTGTCTTCATAACTGGTGTGGAGGTGATCAGAGACACTGACTAGTGATAGAACCAAAAAAAACAAACATATATATATATATACAGTATATAGCCCACGAGATTGCCAACCACTTCAAAGACAAGATCGACGCAATTCGTAGGGACATCGCCACTGCTCAGACTTGCACCCCACCTAGCATCCCTCACACGAAAAACGCTCTCAACACCCCTCTCCCTCGACCTCGCCACTGTCCAGACCTCCACTCCACCTAACATTACTCACACTAAAACCCCCTCAACACTCCACTCCTTTGACCTTGCTACCACTGAAGAGGTCACTAAGGTCTTCTCTGAAGCCCGCCTCACCACCTGCCCCCTCGACCCTGTCCCCTCACAACTCCTATAATTACCATCCTCCTCCATCCTACACTCCCTCACTCACATCTTTAATCTCTCCCTCTCTACTGGCGCATTCCCCTCCCCTCTGAAGCACGTGCACATCACTCCCATACTTAAAAAACCCTCCCTGGATCCCACCGACCTGAACAATCTTAGACCCATCTCCCTGCTACTATTTACATCCAAACTCCTTGAGCGCTTAGTCTATAATCGCCTAAGCTCCCACCTCAACGACAACAACCTCCTTGATCCCCTACAGTCTGGCTTCCATCCCCTACACTCCACCGAAACAGCCCTACTCAAACTCACCAACGATCTGCTAACTGCCAAAGCTAAGGGCCACTGTTCAGGTCTCCTACTCCTCGACCTCTCGGCGGCTTTCCTCCTCAATAAACTACACTCTCTTGGCCTCAGAGATTCCGCTCTCTCCTGGCTCTCTTCCTATCTATTACAGCGCTCCTTCAGTGTTACCTATAACGCTGCCACCTCCCCCTCACTCCCCCTCTCTTTTTGGGGTCCCTCAAGGTTTTGTCCTTGGGCTCCTTCTCTTCTCCATCTACACCTCCTCCCTTGGCCAACTGATACACTCTCACGGCTTCAACTACCACCTCTATCCCAACGTCACGCAAATCTATCTCTCTACCCCTCGCCTTACCCCTTCAGTCTCCGCCCGAATCACTAGCCTACTGAACGACATATCGGATTGGATATCACTCCACTTCCTCAAACTGAACCTTTCCAAAACCGAGCTCCTAGTTTTCCCCCCAGCCAGCGCTCCCCCCCGACTTCTCCATCACGACCAACAATGCCACCCTCAGTCCTACCCCGCAAGCCAGAGTACTAGGTGTCATCCTAGACTCCAATCTGTCCTTCAAGCCCCAGGCCCAATCACTGACAAACTCATGTAGACTCCACCTCCGCAACATCTCCAAAATACGTCCGTTCCTAACCCCGGAAACTACTAAGCAACTCATTCACTCCCTTATCATATCACGACTTGACTACAGTAACTCCCTCCTCACCGGCCTACCTCACCACAGGCTATCCCCACTTCAGTCTATCCTGAATACTGCGGCCAGAGTCATCCACCTTACTAACGGCTCCGTATCCGCCACCCCCCTCTGCCAATCCCTCCACTGGCTTCCGATTGCCCAACGGATAAAATTCAAAATGCTAACATTGACGTACAAAGCTGTCCATAACACTGCCCCAAACTACATCACCGACCTGATATCCAAATACCACCCAAAACGTACTCTCCGCTCCTCACAAGACCTCTTACTCTCTAGTTCCCTGGTCTCCTCCTCCCATGCCCATCTCCAGGACTTCTCCAGGGCTTCCCCCATCCTCTGGAACTCCCTACCCCAATCCATCAGACTATCACCTACTCTCCTCTCCTTTATGCGCACCCTGAAAACCCACCTCTTCAGGGAAGCCTACCCCACCCTCAGCTAATTGCCGATCTCCTCCACTCTTCCTACCACTCCATCCCCCACAGCTATTTCCTCCCGGAACACTATCCCCTCCCTCCTAGATTGTAAGCTCCAAGAAGCAGGGCCCTCGAACCCCTCGTGTATCGCATTGTATTGTTATTGTACTGTCTCGTGTATTGTCTCCCATTGTAATGTACAGTGCTGAGCAAACTGTTGGCGCTATATAAATACTGTATAATAATATAATAATATATAAATAATTATTTTTCCGTTTTTTTAAATTATGTTTTAATTTTTTTTTCGCGATTTGTATGATTTTTTTTCATAACACACTGTGATCAGCGTAGTATAATGTTACCATAGTAACATTGCACTGCTCTGGGGAAGTGGTCAGTATTTTTTTTTTTTTACACATTATGATTGCATATAGCAAAGAATTTCTTTGCTATAAGCAAGCATTCAACTGAATGAAATCAATTCATTCAGGTTTTTTTTGTTGCGATTAGCTGTGATTGGCCACAGCTAATCACATGACACAGATGGGCTGTGATTGGCCCAGTCTGTAGGAGTGATCACTGTGACCAATCACAGCTAGTGACACAATTGTATACAACGGATGGCATGAAAGGAAGCCATGCGTTGTTTACAGTTGTCATGTGACCTGAAGTGATTGGTCACAGTGGTCACATGGTACTGGCAACGGGCTGGTACGCAGATCTGTCATCGGTTGTGTCTAAGGTACACAGTCGGTGACAGGTCTCACCACAGCGTGATCCCACGGGCATGCGTGAGGAGTGATCCAGGCGGACGTCATATGATGCCCACCTGGATCGACGAGCATCCCACTTGGCCATCATTTTGCTATTTGCCGGGCGGGAACAGGTTGCCATATGTCTGAAAGGGTTCACTCAAAGCTGTGCACAGCCATCCAGAGCAGTGTGCCTGAGCTGGCAGGGAGGAAAGTTGTTAGTAAACAAAACAGTCCTTCTCCCTGCTGGAGATCTTCAGAATTCACCGGCACTGGCGAGTAATTACCAGACGGGACCCGGTGATTGACAGCTGCGTCTGAGAATGGTGGCGCGGGTAGGGCGCACGCACAGCTCACGCGCACCCCCTACCCGGAGATTCAAAATCATGTATATATGTGATTTCGCGCACCCATGCCGCCCTGTAGCAGTATTTCTGCTATAGGGCAGACGGGAAGCAGTTAAAGAGCTGAGTTTACCCTCACAGGAATGCTCAGGTGTTCCATGCATCCCCATGTGGACAGTCCCATTGATGTCTATAGGAATGCAGTGACTGCACGCACACAGTCGCTGCTCCCAACTTGACATCCATGCAGGTATATGTCCCTGAATCCAGACAGTGTGCATTTGGGGCCGCGCATGCCTGCATGGTGATGACCAGAACACCTATGCAACCTCATGCAGGTGAACATGACCCTCACACGCGGTACACATTGATACTCCCTGCGTGAACGAGGCCTTACATGGACATATTGATCATTCTGTATCTGTAAAATAATGACTCACTATGGTGGCGTAAGTTGTAAATGCCTATTCTTAGGGCCGTAGGTTGACATTTAGTACACCGCACATTACAGACCACTTTGCGCTCTGGAAATTGCTGTTTCACCTCTATATCTCTTGCTAATTAAAAACTTGAAACCCTGCAAGGGGCCATTCTGTCCTGTGCACTAGATCGCCTGCCTTAATGCCTTCATACAGCTCATGCGGTGTAGAGGAGGGCACTTGTGCTAATCTTTGATGCTGATGCTGATACACGTTAGGGGACCAAACAAAAATATCTTTTAAATTCACACCTGGGAAAAGAAAGCTCAGCAATTGTGTCTTCCCTCAGGCTGCCAGCAGGAACGGTGACAACCCCCAGCTGACAGCAATCATCCAGGCCCAGGGTGGTGGAAGAAATGTGGATTTCTTGAGCCGCAGTACTTATGTAACATAAGATATTCTCTGACACAGAGAAATGGGAGATTCGGGAGAAAACTGTACTTGTAACAGGAAATGTACAGAAAGATTTTTGCTTTTGGCATTATGTACATGGCTTGAGAAGATAAAAACCGAGAGCGCTGCAGGATTATGTACTCTATAAATGACATCACTTATCAGTTTATCAATAATGGAAAAACACAACCATACTAAGGAAACGTGTAGGTTATTATTGCGGAACACCTTCTGAAAATGCTAGGTGTCTGGCTATCTCTAACTTTACATCTTATGACTGTTGTTGTTGAACACTTTCTGAAAATGCTAGGTGTCTGGCTATCTCTGACTTTGCATCTTATGACTGTCGTTGTTGAATACTTTCTGAAAATGCTAGGTGTCTGGCTATCTCTGACTTTGCATCTTATGACGGTTGTTGTTGAACACCTTCTGAAAATGCTAGGTGTCTGGCTATCTCTAACTTTGCATCTTATGACTGTCGTTGTTGAATACTTTCTGAAAATGCTAGGTGTCTGGCTATCTCTGACTTTGCATCTTATGACGGTTGTTGTTGAACACCTTCTGAAAATGCTAGGTGTCTGGCTATCTCTAACTTTGCATCTTCTGCCTGTTGTTGAACTGTTTCTGAAAATGCTAGGTGTCTGGCTATCTCTAACTTTGCATCTTATGACTGTCGTTGTTGAACACTTTCTGAAAATGCTGGGTGTCTGGCTATCTCTAACTTTGCATCTTATGACGGTTGTTGTTGAACACTTTCTGAAAATGCTAGGTGTCTGGCTATCTCTAACTTTGGATCTTATGACTGTTGTTGTTGAATACTTTCTGAAAATGCTGGGTGTCTGGCTATCTCTAACTTTGCATCTTATGACTGTTGTTGTTGAACACTTTCTGAAAATGCTAGGTGTCTGGCTATCTCTGACTTTGGATCTTATGACTGTTGTTGTTGAACACTTTCTGAAAATGCTAGGTGTCTGGCTATCTCTAACTTTGGATCTTATGACTGTTGTTGTTGAACACTTTCTGAAAATGCTAGGTGTCTGGCTATCTCTAACTTTGCATCTTTTGACTGTCGTTGTTGAACACCTACTGAAAATGCTGGGTGTCTGGCTATCTCTAACTTTGCATCTTTTGACTGTTGTTGAACACTTTCTGAAAATGCTAGGTGTCTGGCTATCTCTAACTTTGCATCTTATGACTGTTGTTGTTGAACTGTTTCTGAAAATGATAGGTGTCTGGCTATCTCTAACTTTGCATCTTATGACTGTTGTTGTTGAACACCTACTGAAAATGCTGGGTGTCTGGCTATCTCTAACTTTGCATCTTTTGACTGTTGTTGAACACTTTCTGAAAATGCTAGGTGTCTGGCTATCTCTAACTTTGCATCTTATGACTGTTGTTGTTGAACTGTTTCTGAAAATGCTAGGTGTCTGGCTATCTCTAACTTTGGATCTTATGACTGTTGTTGTTGAGCACTTTCTGAAAATGCTAGGTGTCTGGCTATCTCTAACTTTGGATCTTATGACTGTTGTTGTTGAACACTTTCTGAAAATGCTAGGTGTCTGGCTATCTCTAACTTTGGATCTTATGACTGTTGTTGTTGAACACTTTCTGAAAGTGCTAGGTGTCTGGCTATCTCTAACTTTGGATCTTATGACTGTTGTTGTTGAACACTTTCTGAAAATGCTAGGTGTCTGGCTATCTCTAACTTTGGATCTTATGACTGTTGCTGTTGAACACTTTCTGAAAATGCTAGGTGTCTGGCTATCTCTAACTTTGGATCTTATGACTGTTGCTGTTGAACACTTTCTGAAAATGCTAGTTGTCTGGCTATCTCTAACTTTGGATCTTATGACTGTTGCTGTTGAACACCTTCTGAAAATGCTAGTTGTCTGGCTATCTCTAACTTTGCATCTTATGACTGTTGCTGTTGAACACTTTCTGAAAATGCTAGGTGTCTGGCTATCTCTAACTTTACATCTTATGACTGTCGTTGTTGAACACTTTCTGAAAATGCTAGGTGTCTGGCTATCTCTAACTTTGCATCTTATGACTGTCGTTGTTGAACACTTTCTGAAAATGCTAGGTGTCTGGCTATCTCTAACTTTGCATCTTATGATTGTTGTTGTTGAACACCTTCTGAAAATGATAGGTGTCTGGCTATCTCTAACTTTCCATCTTATGACTGTCGTTGTTGAACACCTTCTGAAAATGCTAGGTGTCTGGCTATCTCTAACTTTGGATCTTATGACTGTCGCTGTTGAACACTTTCTGAAAATGCTAGGTGTCTGGCTATCTCTAACTTTGCATCTTATGATTGTTGTTGTTGAACACTTTCTGAAAATGTTAGTTGCCTGGCTGCTAACTTCTAAGTTGCTCGGGCGGAAAAGCAAACAGAAAGCTGGAATTGAGTAAAGTCAGAACTATTAGGGCCTGTTCACACATATAGTGAGCCCTGTTCACGTAGGTATTAACCACTTGCCCTCCAGAGGATTTACCCCCCTTCCTGATCAGGCCTTTTTTTTGCAATACGGCACTGCGTTATTTTACCTGACAATTGCGTGGTCGTGCAACGCTGTACATACATTAAATTTATGTCCTTTTTTCCCCACAAATAGAGCTTTCTTTCTGCGGTATTTGATCGCCTGTGCGGTTTTTATTTTTTGTGCTATAAACAAAAAAAAAAAATTACAACTTAGAAAAAAATATATATTTTTGACTTTTTGCTATAGGACATATCCAGTAAAAAAATTTTAAAATGAAAGTTTCATCATAAATTTAGGCCAAAATGCATTCTGCGACATGTCTTTGCTAAAAGAAATCTCAATATGTGTAAATTAATTGGCTTACGTGATAGTTATAGCCTCTACAAATGGCGGTATATATACTGGGATTTTAATTTATATTATACTAGTAATGGCGGTGATCAGCGACTTATAGCAGGACTGTGGGACTGAAGTGGGCATTCTGATACTGGGAGGAATTGACTAACTGTCACTGACATCCCTAGTGACACTAATATAGTGATCAGTGCTAATAAAAACAACTGTCGTTGTACTAATGGCACTTTGCAGGACGGGGTTAACATCTGGGGCGATCAAAGGGTTAACTGTGTGCTGTGTGTGTTTTATATGTAGACAAGCTGTGCAGAGCAGCCTGTTCGTACTGACAGGGGAGGAATCTGTGTTGTTTACATACAGACCTCTCCCCTGTCAGCTCCGCCAACTATCACTGAGTCCTGATCGAGAATCAGAGGCTGGGACCCGGTGAGACAGTAGAAGCGTGGGTAGGGAGCATGTGCGCCCCCTGCCCGGAGATGCAGAATCACATACAGTGAAGGAAATAAGTATTTGATCCCCTGCTGATTTTGAATGTTTGCCCACTCACAAAGAAATGATCAGTCTAAAAATCGAATGGTAGGTGTATTGTAACACTGAGAGACAGAATAGCAACAAAAAATTCAAAAGAAATGCATGTCTAACAAATGATGCACTGATTTCCATGTTCATGAGGGAAATAAGTATTTGATCCCCTTCACAAAACATGACTTAGTACTTGGTGGCAAATCCCTTGTTGGCAATCGTAGAGGTCAGACGTTTCCTGTAGTTGGCCACCAGGTTTGCACACATCTCAGGAGGGATTTTGGCCCACTCCTCTTGGCAGATCCTCTCCAAGTCATTAAGGTTTGGTGGCTGACGTTTGGCAACTCGAACTTTCAGCTCCCTGCACAGATTTTCAATCGGATTAAGGTCTGGAGACTGGCTAGGCCACTCTAGGACCTTAATGTGCTTCTTCTTGAGCCACTCTTTTGTTGCCTTGGCCATGTGTTTTGGGTCATTGGCATGCTGGTACACCCATCCATGACCCATTTTCAATGCCCTGGCTGAGGGAAGAAGGTTCTCACCGAAGATTTGACGGTACATTGCCCTTTCCATCGTCCCTTTGATGCAGTGCAGTTGTCCTGTCCCCTTAGCAGAAAAACACCCACAAAGCAGAATGTTTCCATCACCATGTTTGACAGTTGGGATGGTGTTCTTGGGGTCATAGCAGCATTCCTCCTCCTCCAAACACGGCGAGTTGAGTTGATGCCAAAGAGCTCGATTTTGGTCTCATCTGACCACAACACTTTCAACCAGTCCTCCTCTGCATCATTCAGATGTTCAGTGGCAAACTTCAGACAGGCCTGGACATGTGCTTTCTTGAGCAGAGGGACCTTGCGGGCACTGCAGGATTTCAATCCTTGTTGGCGTAGTGTGTTACCAATTGTTTTCTTGGTGACTGTGGTCCCAGCTACCTGGAGATCATTGAAAAGATCCTCACGTGTAGTTCTGGGATGATTCCTCACTGTTCTCATGATCATTGACACTCCATGAGGTGAGATCTTGCATGGTGCACCAGACCTAGGGAGACTGACAGTTGTTTTGTGTTTCTTCCATTTGCGAATGATTGCACCAACTGTTGTCACCTTCTCATCAAGCTGCCAAGTTTGGAATCTGATTGTTTGATTGCTCCTGTGGACAGTTGTCTTTTATACAGGTAACAAAATGAGATCAGCAGCACTCCCTTTAAGAGACTGCTTCTAATCTCAGCTTGTTACCTGTAGGAAAGACACCTGGTAGCCAGAAATCCTGCTGAATGATAAGGGATCAAATACTAACTTCCCTCATAAACATAAAGATCAGTGCATAATTTGTTAGACATGCATTTCTTTTGAATTTTTTGTTGCTATTCTGTCTCTCAGTGTTACAATGCACCTACCATTCAATTTTTAGACTGATCATTTCTTTGTGAGTGGGCAAACATTCAAAATCAGCAGGGGATCAAATACTTATTTCCTTCAATGTATATATAGGTGATTTTGCACATCCCTGCTGCCCTGTAGCAGTACTTCTGCTATAGGGAGGTGGGGAAGCAGTTAAAAAGCAGGGCACAGAGCTGTTCACATTATCAAAACATGAAGCGTTTGCATCACTGCACTTCAAAAATTAAGCTACATGTCAATTTTGGAAGGAGGCTTCCATTCAAGTCTATGGTAACACGCCAGAAACGTGTCAGCATGTGTGTGCGGTGTGCTAGGCCTTGTTTGAGAGAAAAAAAATAGGAGCCTGGGGTGCATTTTTAATGTGCCTTTAGTGTACGTCAAACAAGCAAAGGTTTATTGCTTTAGGCGCATTTGTTCAGCGTCAGTATTTTCAGCAAGTACAAACAAGGCCTTAGTGTAGTGGCTGGCGGTTTTCCACACTAGAACACCAGTCACTGCTGGACACACAGAAAACAGTTGCTTTCTGTGTGTCCTATTCACACTGCAATCCAGCCCGGAGCTGCACTGCAGTGAGCTGTGATAAAATTAAGTCATGCTGCATTTTATCGCAGCATAAAGGATCACATGTCACTGTACAGCAGCACAACACACCACGCTGCTCTACAGTGAAGTGAATGAAGTGTCACTTTGTACTCTTCAAGTAAAGTTGAACCAAAATAAAGGACACTGTGTGATGCGCTGAAATGTGCATCACACCCCCCCCCCCGTTGCTGGTTCTCTGCAGCCAGAATGGACAGCTTCCACAGAGTAAACTGTAGCAGTTTAATGTGCGGCAGCAGTTGGGACAGTGCGAATGAGAGAAGTGTGGGATTTCAAAATATTAAGCATTCATACTCACTTAGGTGGATGTAGCTCCGATGTGATGCTTCAGCTGTCCCCTGCCGACACCATGATCTGCGCAATCAAACACAGTGGATCGCTATGTTCTCAAGTGCACTCTAGGTGGATCACAACATTACGGTCGGGATCCGCGCAGAGCCTGGACCAGAACGAAATGCATTCCTCTGACAGACAGGAGAAGTATGGACAAAGAAGCTTTGGCCATACTTCTCCTTTATTCAGCACATATGTTTTGGTTCAGAAACTCAGAAATACTGAAACTAAAAGCTAGCATTTCCAGAAGGCTTAAGCTGGCCATAGATGGGTAGAATTTTGAAAGACAATTCTTAGCAAAAGAAGGATCTAAGAAAGTTTGTTTACTTTTCTAATCATTAGTGGGTCAAATCAACATTTGTTTTTAAACCCCAGTGAAGGGAAAATTAGAAGGAGCAGGATGGAAAATTTTTTTTGAACTAACAAATTTGTAACAGTGTATGTGGTTTTTGTTCGGTAAAGTCCATTCATTCCAAAATCAAATGTTAAAAGGAAACAAAATCTTTCAAATGACAAACTAATGTTCTGAGGCCATCATAGGCTGGTTAGTTCTTTTAAATAGGAGTGTTCAGCTGGGTTCGGTGTGCTTTTTGGCAGTGGCTAGGTTAGGGACAGAATCCCCACTTGTTAGGGTGAGCGTAGGGACAGTGGTGTATTTAGGTTTTGTGCTACCCTAGGCAACACAAAAATCATACGCCCCCTCCCACCCGTGAGAGCCTTCCACTAACATTCACCCCCCCACGGCGACAGAGAGAAGCAAACTCACCTTCACAGCTCCGGACATCCCTGGAAATAACAGTTGGCCTCTGCATACATCATCAAGCAGCCCGCAGCATCTCTTGGATCCCACCTGGTCTCCATGCCACATATGTCCCTTCTTCCAGGGGGCATTGCAGCCCCCCTAAAAAATGCCACCCTAGGCAAATGCCTTGTTTGCCTTGTGGTAAGTACACCCCTGCATAGGGAAAGGTTCCTGTTTGAGGACAGTGTAGGGACACAACTGATTTTCCTCTTCTTTCCAATCACCGGAGCTGGTACAGCCTAGAAAAGCCACTAAGTGTGTTTTCAGTTGACCAGCCCTCCATTCTATGCCATCCTTGGTGAAGTAGGCCAAGGCCTGGAATAGTGCCTTACTACTGAGTTGGTGATAAAGTGCCGCTGTATTACTGTGTCATTGCTGCTGTTACACCAGTGCCTTACTGTATGTCATGTGCTGCAACCTGTGCCATTAATGACTGTCCAACTGCACTACTGAATCATGCTGTAAAGAACAAAGTACTAGTGTTACTACAAGTGTTACTGCAATTTACCTTTAAAATTAATTATTAAAATACAAGAACGTATATTACCATCTGGTCTCTGTGTGAGTGCCCCCTCTCCATTGCATACCACAGCTCTTGGCAGCACCCACAAGCCCATTGACACGGGCCTTGAGTCAGTAATGGCAGTCTCCATATTTTGCTCAGTGATTCCTCTTTAGATTCTTTCACAGGGGCTTTCCGATCAGCCGCCTGCCAGTTTTTCAGGCGGGCCTGATCGGAAGCTCCATGTAAGTCTATGGGCAGGATGTAATCTAATGTACATCTGTTTATATCTCCTTACCTCTCAGGGAATTCCTGTGAGCAGGCTGGCTTGAATACATTCGCGCATGCGCTAAGGAACACCGTAGTCATGTGTGCAAATGCGTGAGCACATACAATCAATGTTGGCACCAGATAGCCTATTTAAAGGAAGCTTTATTTCAGTATCAGTGCTGACTGGTCTTCAGATACATCCTGTCCTCCTAGTGTCCTGTGCGTCTTCCATTGCTGACCCAGCTTGCCTTTGACCTTGATCTTGGATTCTGCCCTCACTTTTGTTTACCCTTTACAAACCTCGGCTTTCTCACAACTTTGATCCTGCATCTTTATCTGCTGCCTGCCCGCTGCTGTCCTTGGCTATTCAAATGACAATGCTTCTGTCTCTGATTCCGCACTGCATGATATATATACTGAGTGCCTGCCCTGGCTGTCATGTGCATCTGCTCCAGCCATCAAAGTGAGTTCCTGCCACAAGCCTATTGGGAGCCACGCTTTGTGAACCTGAAGTGTGCACAGAGTTCCTCCTTAAATCCGGCTGGTCCATCCTGCATAGCTTCCATTCCTGACCTGGTGTCCGGCCAAGTCTACCAAACCTGCATCAACAGCAGCAAGTTCTACTTGCAACATCTACCAGCGCTTGTGTTCCTCCTGTCCCTTGTTTCACTCTCAGTGGAGCCTAGACTGCAGATACCTATGAGCCCAACCTCGTCATCTCAGGCTCCTAGTAGGTTCATGACATTATCTCTGAGCCAGTCCAGGTCCCGAAAAAAAAAGAATAGGTCCTTTTCCATTTTTCCATACCTAAACATAACAGATTGAAGGTAATCTGATGTAAATGGGCGCATGTCCGCTTTTATCTGGCCGCCTATAGATCCAACACAGGTTCACAAAGGTCCAGTTGCAAAATGCAGAAAGTAACTGAACAGTCAAATATGACATCAAAGTGACACCCATCCCGCTCGATTTCAGTATGGGATCTGTTCTTTGACCCCTGATGAACAGACTGGAGGATGGCTGTGTGAATGGATCCTTTTTGTAAAATTGTCTTTTAAATATCCTCTACCCCCTTCAGTGTAGCCCACATATTTGAATGCTTACTTTCATCTCTACTTTCAAGTTCTACAAAGCCCAGCAGGGTTCTGTGCCCAGTGCATATGAAAGCTCCGGCCCTAATTATTCCTTTGGCTGGCTGGGTGCCACGATGAGCATGGACCGTGAATGTGTGTGAATGGACACGCAGAGCCGCAGTTCAGGAGTGCACCTGCTTGGGTGCCCCCATAGCAAGCTGCTTGCTGTGGGGGCACCCGACAGGAGGGAGGGGTCTGGAGCACTGGTGGGGGACCTGAGAAGAGGATCCGGGCTGTTTTGTGCAAATCCAATGCACAGAGCAGGTAAGTATGATACTTTTTTTTTGTAAGATTTTAGTGTCACTTTAAAGACTATTTTTCCCCTACAGGAGTTTAGCAGCATTTGTAGGAAAGTAAAGTAATAATAATCTAAACATACAGAAGGTTGGGGTCAAGTAGCCTTATAGCTGAGCTGTGGTATAAAAATGAAAGCAAACAGAACCAAACTAATCAGTAGGTTAAATAAATACAAGTACAACATATCTTATCAGAAACTAAATGTAAATACCCAAGCCTGTAGTAGATTGCTAAATTCCTCATTAAACACTAGTTAAATTTTGTCAGCCCTCAAACAACTATACTTGATAGATGACTGGCTTGTTGCAGAAATATCTACTCTTTTGTCTGGATAATACATAGGCCAAACATGCTCATCTAGAAGCTCTAGCTATCTGATTTTTCACAGGTGTCATACAAAGCATTCCCCTTTTTACCTCATTTACCTCATCTTATCATGTTCTTATCCACATTGCCATTGTCAACTGAAATTGTGATTTAACTAACTTTTTGAACTTTTTGACTTAAGCCAGCCATACATTGATCGAAATTCAAATAGTTCAGCAGGAATCGGATGAATTTCAATCCATGTATGGACAGAGTGGTTGTACAGAAGTCGATTTACAGGTCGATCTCTGTACAACTGCTCTATTGTGAAATTTCTGCTTGATCAACTTCGATGGTTATAGATCTGATCTGATCAGCGCTGATCAGTGCATTCTGACAGTGGGGAAGTCTCCCTGCTTTCAGAACACAAAGACACAGCATAAGGAATCCCCCGTCTACCTTGAATGTGTGGATGGGGGAATTTAATACTATATTCAACCCCCCAGTTGAACAAAAAAAATTAATCATCTATGGGCTGCCTTATGCTATCCACAGACACGAGATTTCCAAACTTGCAACCAATTTCTGACAGTATGTACAAAAGATAATTTCAAAAACACGAATGGCATTTTATTGTTCCCAGAATTCTAACGCATGTCATGATGGCAGATAATTCCAGGTACAGCGAATGTCACAGATGTCATTAAAATGTGTTCATCTGTTATCTGGAAGATCATTGGATTATCTTTTTAAAGCTCAGTACACACTATAAAAACTTTAGCTGGCTCCTAAGGAATCGGCTGAAATTCCATACATGGGTGGCCTGCCTTCCACCTGACATTCTTTGATTGCCAAATATGAAGGAGCTTGGTGGAAACTGGTGACCAAAGAGTGGCTGAATCCAATTAGATGCAGCCCTTGTTCAGGTATTCTGACAGGCGCTGGATGCAGCTTTCAGAATACAATAGCTGCAGTGAGAGCTTCCAATCCTCGCTGTATAGCATGGATGGGGGAATATTTTATATTATGTTCATTCGGTCCATAGGTTGAACAAAAATAATCTATGTATGCAAATCTAGTTTAAGGCCACTTCCTACCATTGTGGTCCTTTGCAGAAGCTTTACACACTTACATTAACATGAATTATGCTTTCACTTAAAGTGGAACTGCACTGCATCCGAACACCACAAACCAAAAATGTGATTTAATTCATTGTTAATATTCAAAGCAAACTCACCCATCCATCCATGTGTCCATGCTTTATTTTGCTGAAAAATTATTTTGAAAAACACCCCCTAGCATTTCTGGCCGTGGCCATCTTGAGTAAGTGCATATGATGCATTTAGCATTTAGTTCCTGGAATCCATCTGTGCTTAGCTCAGGCAATGACTGAGCTGAAATCCATCCCTCCCCTCCTGAAGACTCCTGGGATGTATGAGATCATTTGCCTAGGCAGGAAACCAGGAAGTAACTGAAGAAATGTAAAAAAAAGTTTAAAACAAATAAATATAATATACTTTCCTATCTATTTACTAATGCTAGCAGCATAAGGATTAAAAATAGTCCATGTTGCTTGAGAGAGTGAAGTTCCACTTTAAGGCAGCCTATTCATTATGAATGGGCTGCAAGCTCACTACAATTAACCAAAAACGCATTAAACCCTAACGCAAGTCATGTGCAATGTGATACACCACTGTGTGTATGTGTTGGCTGCTACTGCGTTGAATTGGCATTTAAGCTTTGTTCACATGGGCACACTATAGCATGCTTTCCTGTGCAGGCATTTTCATTCATGTCAACTGGGACAGACAGTGTGCATTCAGGGCCGTGCACTTACACAGCAGTTAACCACTGTGTACCAATTGACATGAATGGGACTGCCTGTACAGGGATGTACTGGATACCTGCACATGCCTGTGTGGGCAAACATGGCCCTTGCACAGACAATGTTTTAGTGTGCCCATGAGAACAAGTACTTACATTGAATGGCACTGCATTGCAACATGATGCATCACAGTATATGCAGTACATTACTGCAACATTCAAGTTTGAATAGGCCCATTATTTATTTCAGGTACTTATATAGCGCCATCAATTTACGCAGCGCTTTACATACATATATTGTACATTCACATCAGTCCCTAACCCTCAAGGGGTGTACAATCTAAGGTCCCTAACTCACATTCATACTAGGGCCAATTTGGACAGGAACCAATTCACCTACCAGCATGTCTTTGGAGTGTGGGAGGAAACTGGAGTACCCAGAGGAAACCCATGCAGGCACATGGAGAACATGCAAACATGCAAAATCGTGGTTGGGATTTGAACCAATGACCCCAGTACTGCCAGGCGGAAGTGCTAACCATTTAGCCACTGTGATGCCTGCAAAGAAATGTGCATACAAAAAATGTAAGTAAGAAGATAGATGATGTGATAAATGTCCATTTTTTGGCAAGCTTTTGAAAGGACCCATTATAAAACATTCACACAAATTTTCCAAGAAAATTAACTACTACTTCAAAATTGCTCTGTTTAGATGGAAAGCCTTATATCAAGATTTCTAGGTTAGTTTTGACATTCTAGAAGCCTCCCTCTTTTTGGTTTATATTTGACAGCACGTGGTTGGGTATTTCAAGGGAATAAAACTTCACTGGGCAGAGTAAAAACGTACAGACCACATAAGATGAATATCTAATCTAAATCTCTAAAACTTTGGTTTCTTTTATTAAAGAAGTGAAACGTACAATGACAATGTGCAAAGGGTAACCCCTAGCAATCCATCAAACCTTAGTTTGCTGTAGTCAGGTCAGTTAGGAGATGATAGCCAAGATATGCTGAGTAGGGCTATTTTAAGTTCATCTGGTGGGATTGGCTGAAAGTTGAGTCTGTAGTTTATGATATCTCATATGAATTACTCCATTTTATGCAGATATTAGAAAAATCTATAAGAATCTTTCTTAAATAAAGACCTTGGTAAAATGAAATAAATACCTATCTGCTTTTTTATTTATTTCATAGTTTGCATGCAAAGGGTCTGTTACTCAATTTTGCAGATGGTATACAAATATTTTTTTCCAGAAGAATTCTTACATCCTAAATCTAGCTAAAATGATTATAGCATGTCTAGTTTTTAATGTTGTATGTGCCCCTTTATTTAGATTTTCCTTCCCTTTTTGTTCATTTGATAGGTGTCAGGAAGAACAGGGAGTTCTTGTTTGCATCTCTTTTCTGCTGATCGCTTTCAGTCTCCTTGACTTACTTTCTGTCCATAGGCCTACACCTAGAGGACCCACTTGATAGCTGGATTCCTCAGTCCTCCGCCAGTGATGACTTGGCCTGGCTGAGTCCATCTCCCTGACCATCCAGGTAACAGAAAGCAGGCTATATTAAACAAGCAAACGCCCTGCAATAAAAGTTTGGTTGGGCAGATGCATTGCAATAAATCACCAATGACTATTTCCATATGACTGCGCAGACACTAAGAAATATTCTGTCTAGAGATGCAAGGAGACCTAACTACTCTTCTGGCCAGTGGGGTACACAGCATAAAGTTTGCCAGTGAGTGTTGGGGTCCTGAGTGGTCTATTGAAACACTCTTACAAAAAGGAAATATTTTTATTCCCGTGAGAAAGAGGATGCTGTAAAAGGTCTAAGATGGTCCTTTAATGCACAATACATGACAAGGAAGGTGTAAGCAAAGCAGATGTCCAATATATTTCTCACCATTCTGGTGTTCTCATAACAGTCCCAGGATTTGTCATTTCTTCACTGTCCACTCCCCTGGACAGGATTGTGAATGAATACAGTTAAGCTGGCCATAGATGGATAGAATTTAGAACAAATATTCTTATGCAGGCCATACAGGGGTCGAATTCCAAACAATTTGTTGATCGAAAATCAAAAATGTCATTCATATTGTAATTCAATGGTGCCACCAATGATTTCAAAAATTGGCCAACCGAGCCTTAAATTTCACCCCATATAGCTGGAAAGAAAATAGCGGGTGTGGTAACAAGTAGTGCCATCATCCCTTATAAAACCACATATGAAAAACCCTCTTTTTTGTGGGATTTTTTATGGGATTTTTAAGGCACAACCAGAAGTTTAGAACTATATTTTATTTAACACAGATTGTTTAAAATTTCCATACACATACATAACATGGCTATACATTGCATATCTGTTACAAATGATGTACAAGCTAGAAAGGTGGGATTCGAATCATGATAGGACACTTGACGCGTTTTGAGATAACAACCAGTCTCTTCCTCAGAAGTGCCTAAATAGGGCATGATGCCTATGATGTAAATATATAAGTATAATTACATTGCTGCATTCATCCATTTAAAATTCCATCCACAAATATATAAAGGTCACTTACATAACCCAGCATTGAAACAAAGCTAGAAGGACCGCCACTGTTGTAAAACCAGAAAACGTGTGTATCCCAAATCCTCCCAGATCGGTGTGTAAAAAGGGAAGTCACAGTGCCCTTGTTGCCTCCGGGAGCGGCCCCCCAGGGGCGCCACCAGGAGGATCGGCAAGATATTTCAAAATTCCAACTAGTTTATAAACAATATGAATAATAATAAAGGAAATAAGTACCTAACATCCTGCTGCAAAAAGTGCTAACCAATATTGCCTCCTTTAAAACAAAGATGTGCTTACTTAACAGGCGGGGTACAGATCATCCTCCACACATTAAACCACAAATTGCTGCTGCAAACTGGCATGTAGGAACTTCCTTGATGTTTCTAAATCTATAGAAAAATCATGTATCAAGTATGTAAATAGTGTATATATACATCAGCGAGTGAAACAAAAAATATATGGAAGGACATACCAAATGTGAGGAGGGGATGAGGTAACCTGTCCAGTGGCTGTATGTGCACAATATGGGCAGTAAAAATGGCATCTATTATGGAGAGGGATGGCTTGGAATTTCACCAATCCAAATCCACAAAGAAATTAGTGAGTTGAGGTGGCCTATCATCTCCTGGCTGTCCATGGTAGCCACTCCCCAACCATGAGGCAGGCGCGCCACCCCTCTTGTTGTCGGCATGATGATGTCACACATCACACAGCTGCCAACATGCAACGTGAACCCGGAAGTGTAGGCCCTCTCAGAGTTTTCTGCTGAGTCTCTGAAGTTTCCCTTTACAGCTTCCTTTTAGTTGGTTCTGTTCTGCAGTGTCACACACAGACCCATGGGTGCTGCACAATAGTTTCACTTACAGCCATTTGGTACATTTTTGGATCACTTTTGCTACAGTATTCTGACTGATAAGTAAAGCTTTGCTGATCTTGTAGCCTTCACCTTTCTTGTGTAAAGAAATTATTTTCTTTCTCAGGCCTTGTGACATTTCTCTTACATGTGGTGCCATTGCTGACAGCATGAAATGGAAAGGGCTTTTCCTTGTCAAGTAAGGTCCTTTTATAATCAACTGTCTACTGGACACCAGTTTAATGAACAATGAGACTCACTTGTAGTTGAATTCTTCTTAACTAGGATTTTGTCGTCTAAAATTTAGCTTTGCTCCTAAGACTTTCATTGATGTGTATTCATTTTTGCAACATGGTCTTGAATGAATTTGTAAGGAAAAATACTTTTTTTTGTGTGTGCAAATTAACAAATCTTGTTTGCAATCAATGGCCCGCAATTGTGGGAGTATTTTGTAGTATAGTGCCCATAGAAAATGTTGATTCTGAAAGGAAAGGTTTTCTGACAAATCTGTTGGGGTGTACTCATTTATGCTGAGCACTGTAGATAGGATTTTTGTCTGAAGCCTGGGATGAGTCAGCCTGGGAGTAAGGCAGTGAGGTTATGTCAGTCCAGGCTGGGAGGCTGTACAGCTCAGGGTTTCTGGAGCCCTACCACCCTTCTAGAAACTGCTAGAACTTTCTAGAAGAGGGGGAGAGGAGGCCTAGATTTGCATGTTTGAGGGAACTTGGCTAATCCTCAGGCAGGAGGCCTAGCATAGTTGATAGGATAGCTCTTAATTGTGGGAGAGCCTGAACAGCAGGGGAGTTGGTGGAAGATGGGGAGAAGGAAGGTGCTGGTGTGTGGAGCCTGGGAGGAGGCCCCAGAAGAAGGGAGCCTACCTATAGACTGAAGCTGGACAGAAGAATCTCCACAGTCTGCTAGGAAAGACAGCTGAGGGAGGCGCTGCAAGGATCAACATCAATTCGGCGCTGCGGAGTGGCGGATCGGCGGACCAATAGTCTGTGGAACCTATGCAACTCCGGTGGGAGCCATTCACATCTGCAGAGCGGCCTTTTCCAAACGTGGCAATACTATCAAGTGGCAAGGGGCATTTGACCAGATCTGACCAGACTCATATAAGGATCCTTGATGTCCTGAGAGTATCTGCTTTAAATGCGCATTGTGATTGCGTATCTGGTGAGTGCGCAATCTTTACATATTTATCACCTCATCCACGGATCCAGCCATTGGATTTTTTGAAGATCTTTTTGGGATCTTTCTTGATCACGTCATAGACTGTGTTTTGGTTTAGTGTCCAATCACCTATAGTCACCAATAGGTGACATTTTGATTTGCACCTTTATTTGCACTTTAATATTGTTTTACCATGCTGTTTTCCTTGCGTGAACATGTTTATATGCTCTAAGCACAATAATTTAGCGCTGCACCCCCCTTTTTATGTATTTTGACTATTTTGGAGGTTTATATGGTACTTTTTTTGGTGTTCAGCTGCTATTATCTCATTTTATTCATTTTTATCATTTTATTTTAAGCGCTCACTTACCCTGCGATTTACTGCTAGGAAAGACAGCCTGCCAGCAGGGAAGGAGTCACCCCAGTGTAAGGCCTGAAAGCAGCTGCAACCCACTAAGCTACAGGAGCCAAAGAAAGAAGAGGGCGGTCAGGTGCAATACCCAACTAGTTCATACTGGCACTACTGCATTGTAGATCTTGGAATCCCATGCTCAAGGACAATCTCAAGACAGCCAGGTGGATGTGGAGATTTTCATCTGGGGTCTGAAGAAGTTCACCAAAGGGGACTCAGTGCTCCTTACTAGACTGGTTGCTGATTTTTTGTCCATTTCAGTGGAAAAGTTGTCCTCAAAGTTGTACAGTTCCTTGGGCATCCCATATACCCTAGATCCCATCCAAGTTGTTAAACCCTATAAAAAACAACAAAACCAGGCACAAGGAGTGCTTTACTGACTTTGGATGAGAGTGTTGGAAAATGTGTTTTGCCTGGCTGTGCAGCTCATAGGCAGCCCTCAAAAGGGTAGCGCTACACTGTTATGCACACAAGCCCTGCAGTAACACATGGCTACCCTGGTCAGAATGTCCCTCTTAACACAGTACAGCTGCTCAGCAAGCGCTATTGATAAAAAATATACTGATAGTGAGTCACTTATAGTTTAAATGTGCTCCTACCAATAAGTCAAAATGCATGAAACACCAAACAATGAAGAAGTCTTTTGATGACAAAATCCCAATTATGAGTGAAATTGAGACTCTCGTGCCCACCACCACAAAAACACACTGCTCCTTATCGAATAGTTAGACCCCAAATTATAGGTGATCTAACAGAGCGTGATGCTGAACATATCTTGCTTGTAACATCCTAGATGGAAAAGAGGTGTCACAGATTCGGTATCTCTCCTCCTCTCTTCGCCCCTTATTGTGATCTGAAACTTCAAGAAGACAAATGAGCAGGTAAGTCATAAACACCGCTGACAGGCATGGGTGACGTCAGTACAATCTCTGCCCAACCTTGTTTCGTCTCAGTAGACGTTGTCAATATCTCTTTTACATTTGCTCTGCCCCATAATGGCTGCCCCTCCTATACTGAGGACATTTTCTTTCTTTAGCCCTGTCCACTCATCATAGGGAGGAAGTAACAACCTGAGACAGGAAAAACGGTCTATGGGGCAGCTTTGAGGGGGATATGGCTTGACTACATATCTACATGTATTCGCTCCAGTGTTGGATGCACATCAATTTTTTTTCGGTTGACTTTCTGATAACTACAAAGGTGGACCTTACGTCTTTCCAACTAAAGTTGTATGTGACAGGGTAGCAATACAGAAGCAAAAATGAGAGACAGGAATAGAACGTTGGCTTCCCATGACAGGAAGTGCCTAAACAAGGACCTTCATGGCAGGATCAACAGGGATTTTTTTTGTTATTGCAATCTGCATATTTTAACTATTGAAAACAACTTATGAAATTAAATTAAATGTTAAAACTTTTATAATGTTTTAATCATTACATATACATCTACTTTAAAGCAGAACTATACTTACCTTGGCTACAGCGATGTCATGGAAAATATATAGAAAAAGAGACAACACTGGAGATCTAATGGGGAGTTTTAAAGAGGTGTATATTCAATTTACAGAGGGTAAGGTGCATGACCTGGAGGGGAGATGAGGAGCACTCGTGGTGTTGTGAACATCTGAGGTGAATGGTGCACTAAATACACTGAGAAGATTTTGAGGAGGACTTGTGGAGAAGATACACATATAGACTAAATGCATGTAATTTTTTTTGGAGGGTAAGAGTAAATATTGAGAACAGTGGTCGGTGATGATTGCACGGTGATTAATAATTTTTTGGAGCAGACTATTTAATTTGAAAAGTAAGCACATTATGAATTATATTTATTTAATTAGCACACACTACATTATATTTGTTCCTTTGATTTTTGGGGAGTACGTGCAGTGGAGTGGACGGAAGAGAAGAGGAGGAAAGGAGGATTTATTTGTATACAATGCTTTATTACTTGATAATCTGGTGAGAGCATAAGGAAGTCTCTTGTTGCACATGGACTTTTGGATGATTATTGCACTGGTTTAATACAGGTCATTTGTAATGCAGAATAAACAAAGCATGTCTCATCTGCATTAAAAATTCTGTCGGGTCGCTAATTTTTATTTGTTACCAAAAGTTCCACTTTAGGCCATATTGTATTGTTTATACTACAGAAATTTTCAATGTAAATTTAATTTTTTTATTTTACTGTATTATCATTTCTGTTATTGTACTTCATATACATGTAGATTTCCTCTTTATTGCTACCTGTATCATTGCAGTGATTAGACTCTCTAATCTAGTTTTGACATAAGAACTCCAACAGAGAGCAAATGTTTTCAATCACACCTACCAACTTGCAGTAAGAGAAAAGACACAGCCTTTGAACTGCACTATTAAACTAGAATCAAACATTGTCGTTTCCCCTACCCCTCTCCCCCACAAATCCTATTTTTTCTACCATAGAAAAGCTTGGAGTTAGCTTGGTCCGGGCTCACCTGAATAAATTATTGAAAAATTCTTAAACCACAATCTTGTGTACTGTATCTGTTGCATGTCCTTTGCATGAATCTTGTTGCTAACGGGTATGCACAGACTTGTGTATGTTCATATTTACGTATAATTCTCTTTCTAAAACTGTCCAATAAAATATATTGAAACTATAGATATGGTTTTAAATTGGTTTCATTGGATTAAAACATTGTGCATTAAAAAAAAGAGAAATCTTGGTTACAATGTCAACATCAACGTGAACGTTACAACCTTTGGTTTTGTTTGCCACACTGTCAAGAATCGACCATTAAAATAACTCACTATAAAAAGGATGGGATTAATTTATTGTCATCTAAATTAGTGTTGTTTGTTTTAATTTAGTAATTTTAAAAGATCTCAATGACGTGTCCTACATCCTTGTGATTCCATCTTCACTTCATCCTAAGCATTCCTATGTCCTCCCTTATTCCATAGGCTGTTTTAGCAATTTGGCTGAAAATGCTGGTTTAAGGGGGGCACCTAAAGCTAAGCAGGGAAGTCAGTCTTTCATTACATTTTTCTTCTAATCAATTTTTCATTTATTGCATTTCATTTAAAGCAACTTATGATCACCCTATTGATAAACGAGCAACAGCAAGGGAAAGTATATAGCCAACTGCTTTGGTTGTATGTGACTTTGCTTTTGGATACTTCATTCATGCTGCATGACATACTGATTTTGGTTTGATTGAATATACTCTATATATTTCATCGTTTAACAGTGTCATCTGAATCTAGATATTTTCTTTCTTAAATATATTCCAGAACTGCAGCAAAAGTTTATTTGTGATATTTTTATTAATTCATATTTCACATAAAACTTACTTTCCAAATTGCCCGATCATTGGTCCCATCGGATAGTGGGGTCAGGGCTTTTATAGATATGGGATTATCACCCAATCTAATGTTTATGGGAAGCCGAGCTCTGTATACTTCACTATAAATTATTATTACTGCAGTATTCATTTTTACTTAAAAATGAAAAGTAAACCGAACGTAAAAATTTGTTACATCTAGCTTGGTAGCATGACTCATTTTAAAATAACCTTTGACAGCTTGATGATGTTGACTTGAAAACCTGCTTATAAATAGTGCAGAAGTGTAATGAGTGACATTTTATGATGAAAGTTATGATGTCATTTTACAATAGCTGTAAATCCTATTAGGATTTTGTTTCAGATTGGGAACTTGGTAAATATGTTTTCTGGAATGTACAAGTGTCCTTTCTAGTTTTCTTCCAAGTACAATGGAATTAGTTTATATATTTGTATTTAAGTTGATGTTTAACAGTTGGGTTGAGTAAGTAAGCCATTAATGAGTTCCTTTCCAAATGCTGCTACTGGGCTTGTGACTGGTAGAGATGCTCTGTGTTTTTAAATGGCAACAAACCAATTGTATTGCTTCCTGAGGTGTTATGGGCAGGGTAGAGTCAGACAGAATGATATAAAAGCTCATGTTTTCTTTTGATAATTTATCCAGTTCATATGCCGAGGCATTGAGCCGTCATTCTGAAGACTGAAAGGTTAGTGTCACCCACATAAGTGGTTTCTTTAATAATCTAGGTGTCTTCTGAATTCGTATAGATTTTTCACTCCAATTTCTTTCAGGATCTAAATACAATGAGCATGACTTTTTTACAGTTCTTTTATTACATCTTATCCCAGGGCCACTCCACTCCAGTCCACAAGGACCATACTCCTCCAATGGTTTTAGAATGTTTCTAATTAGCAAGTATTTATAAAGTAGCCAGTCAAGACCAATAAAGAAAACTTTTAATTGGCAAAAGTCCTGGTTTGTATCTGGACCTTGAGGACGGAAGTTATTAATCCATATTTTGTCATCATTCCTAGGAAAATGTCATTTTTTTTCAGTTAATTATAAAAGCTGTATTTAAAAAGACCCTTACCAAACCTAATAGTAATATCATTTTGGTTGGAAGATCATAAGGAGAGCCATGTGTGAAAAGATACTTACCTCTGCAGTACTGGTTTGAAGATCCAATGCCAAGAAGCTCCCCCAACAGTCCCTTCCTCTCATAGCTTTGATCTATATATGAAATTCCCCGTTCAATAGATGCCGATCGTTAAATCGACTTCTGACAAACGGGAATATTGGAAAACATTTCTCGATCAGTGGCTGCAACTGCTGATTAGTGTATTCTGTCAGAATACAATGTTGCAATGGAAAAGATTCCTTAATCCATCTCGCTTGTGTGGATGGAGGAATCTGTTCATTTCTTTTCCGATAAGCCCACTGGCTGGCTGCTAAAAAACAAAAAAGTAATCTATGGCCACCTTAAGAACATCAGATCTGTTTAGACAATACAATTATAGGTAGTAAATGTAATAATGTATACAAAAGAATAATTTCTCAATAGGTATGTTGTTCTATATATATTCATATATTTTAACCCATAAGGGTTTAATTACTAAAGGAACAGGGCATGTTCACTTAGTTTAGTGAATAAGGGGAAGCTGTGTTCACTTCAATCAACCAATCATGTTCAGGCAAAAAGTCTGTTTTCTTTTATATCCCTTGCACATGATTGGGTATTCAGAGCAAGCATAGAATACTTGACTCTGGGTATTATTTGCATTATTTGTTGCTGTATATACTATGCTATGCAAGCATCCTCTACTCATTAAAGCAGCCCCTATCAGCCTGTTAATGATTTGATTTTCTTTCCTTTCACCATGGGTGGAAGGAAAGAGAATATTGCTCGATTCCCCCATCAACACAGCCAGTTTACTGCTGCCGGCTGGTTTTACCCAAATTGATCGATAGGTCAACTTCTGCACAATCAGCCTGCCCATACATGGGTGGAATCTCGGCTGGTTCCTGATGAACCGACCAAATTTTGATCCCTGTATGGCTGGCTTTAGTAAATCAAGCACACTATGGGGATGACTAATGCTTTTCCTAAAGATACCACACGTTATGTATTAGCAAAATGGTTCAGCGCATGCAACAGGAAAAGGTCAGAAGCTCATCTGTGGAACCTCAGATTATTGTGAACAAACACATATGATATACATCATATAAATAACAACCATAAAAGAAGAAAATAAAAAATACAGTTTTTACCCCAAAGGAGCCCTTAAATGTGTTTTCAGGTCAGGGAACAGCTACTAACAATTACTGTATCAATACCTGCAATAGCATGGCCACCACATTGTGTATATATATATATATATATATATATATATATTATTTTTTCTTTATTATTATTATTAATTAAGATAATACAAAATGTGGAGTATTTAGTGAGTGTAACACCCAGTGGGGTTCATTTAACACCTCCCTGCTGTGTTAAAAAAATGATCTTCAGTAACAATCATCAAACAAAATTATTAATAATATTAATATTACTGGCCAAAAACAAATCCGGATGTTTAAATATGAATATTTGTAGTGCTCCTTACATTGGCGGTCTGGCAGGAGATTAATCAGCTATTGCTCAAGGAACTCCTAGCAACCTCTGGAGGAACCCTAGGGATCAATGGAACCCTGGTTGGTAATGGCTGGTATAATGTATAGAAAATATACTGTATAAGTTGATTTCAGTTGTTTAGGGGTAGATAAAGGTGGTATTTAAGTCCACATCTAGAATTTTCCACATATGGCATATATATGAGGACATCTTTCAGTCCCTTCCATGACTGATGAGCTTGTTGTTTTTAGAGACTTGGACTGAGTTATCTTTCTTTAGTTTCTGCATTGTTTTCACACCTTGCGGTCACAAGTCGAAGTTCATTATCTTAGTTTGTACTGATACCAGCAATACAAGGCCCTAAGCTTTGCCATTTAAGCTGCTTGCATACAGAAGAAGTTTGTTCAATTGAAAAAATTACTTTAAAAGGTGTAGGCCTTATATGCTCACCTAACTAGTTAAATACATCAATTTGATTAGCAAGGTATAACCCATTGTGCCATAAGTGTCAAAGGGCCCCTGGCTGCTTTTTCCACCTGCTTTGGTCCTGCATAATAAAATTTTTGCATGACGACTTGGGTTCCCTGGTACAACTAGAACCTTGGTTATGTTTTTTGGGTCCTCCTGAATTTTTGGTTGTAGAGCTGTTGTTCGCAGCTGTACATCAACACCTGTGACTCTCAGGCTTGGAAATAAGCTGAATTCTTGTTCTGTATGCCCAAATTTGCTTGTGTGCTTGAATCCTTACTAAGACCAGATTTCTATTATTGGAACCTCTACACACTCAATATTTGAGACTTTTGGGTTATTTCAGGTCTTAACCTGGCTTAGAAAATTGTGAACAAGCACAAGGACCTATATGGTAAATCTGACCCTGTTCATATTACATGCTTGTGGAAAACGTGGCTAGATTGGCCAATCCAGATCTTACTGTCTGTGATCAGTCTATAGGATACAAGCATAAGTCTAAGCAAAACATTCATAGAAACCATTTTATTTTAGTATACTTTCATCACTTACAGGGGATTGATACGCCCTGTCATATTGCAGTCAGAAGGCTCTAGTTTGCAGTAATGACCCATAAATGACAGAATTTCAGATTCTCATAGCTAACTGCTTTCTGACAGCTTAAACTGTCAACAGAGCTGCAAGGTTACCAGATGTCGCTAATCCACAGTGAGACCCACAGGCCGCAAAACATGCATATGGTGTAAAAGCACGCCCAATGCCAATATGCCGCCAGTTCAGAACTGTTAGGTGGTCCCTTAAGACTCATTTACCATTTTGGAAATTTATATTAAAATCTGCTGTCTTAGTGTAATTTTAGCTCCAGAAAAAATCAGAATTAGATCTTACATTGTCAGTGATGTGATTTTAGTCAAATGAAGTCAGGTTCCTGTGATCGTATCATTACTGTTTGCACAGCTTTACTAAACAATTGTGGAATACACAGGGAAAAATGTACCATGTATTATGCATCCTGCTGTCTGTTACAGAAAAATGTCATGTTTGAATAAAAAAAAGAAAAAAAAAATTCCAGGTTAATAAATCTCCTTAGTTTATATTGCTGCTGTCACTGCCTGATTGCAGCTGCATAAAATTGCATCCTGATTGCCCAGTTCACACGTCCTATCATTAAGGCTATTGAGCTCTGTAGAGATTGATAAATCAACATATGGTATATCGACCCCCTGCTGATCTGAACCAAAATGGTCAGCAAAATGTCAAAGAACATTATTTATTATATTATTATTATCTTGTTTGTCCAAAGTCTATGCATGCGCCAGGCAAGTGAATTGAAATGACTGCAATTGTAGCAAAATTACACCAATTCTAAGTAATGTATCATGCAAAAATGGCATTTGTTGTGTTAAGAAAACAGTTGAAAAAAGTGGGGTTGTTTTTACTAAATTTGAAGAGTGCAAACTTTGCTGCAGCTCTGCATAGAATCCAAACTGCTTCCAGTTTTTTTTTTTGTCAAAGCTTAATTGAACAAGATGAAGTTAGAAGCTGATTGGCTACCATGCACAGCTGCACCCGATTTTGCACTCTCCAGTTTTAGTAAATCAACCCAAGTGTGTCCTAAAATGGTAATTGAATGGGCGTATAATTATAAGATCTGTGCCCAGCTTGCACAGATTGCTAATAACATCTTTAGTCATAGTGCACCATAGAATACAACTCATCTGGGGTGATATATGTGAAATATGAGCAGCAGGTATACACAGTCTCTTTTGGGGAGAAGTTGATGCTTTTAATACCATTAACGTTTTTTAACACAGATTTTGTGCTGGGTAATGTTTTATGATATTCAAATATGAAAGGTCTATTAAACTGTATGTAAAGCCAATTAGAAATCCTGTGGCCCCATATTGCCTGCTTGATAGCGCCCCTCTCCCTTGGGTAGGAATGAGTCAACAGTTCAGCTTTACAGCACCCTGTTTGGTGGGAACTTATTTCTACTACTTCTATATATGACAGCTTTCCTTTGTCCATAGTTCCTAAGGAAGCAACCAGTGCCGGCCTGCTGCTGAACTGATGGGGCCTAGGGAACATTTATTTATTTGTTGGGAGCCAAAGTCTGTGGGATTACTGTGCATGTACTCAAAGGTATTTAATGAGTTCCCTGTCTGCCAGGCCCCCTACTGAACTAATGGGGCCCAGACCTCATACAGGATGGCTGGCTCTACTCCATATTGATGGTCCTACTTTTTTTTTTTTTGGATTTAGTGGTGAGGGGTTAGATCTCTGGTTAGGTTTCCATTGTTGTCAGTGTACCTGTTAGGGAGATTAACTGTCCAACATTTTAAGTTATCATCAGAATACGATTAGAGTGGAAATCTTCCAACAACCACACTTGTTCTAGTGACAACTATTTGGGGAGACTTCCTTTAACTTCCTATTCTGTGTCCAGGATAGGGAAGGTAAATCTCTCCAATGGTACACAGATGGCAATACATATATATATATATATATATATATATATATATATGTATATATATACTGACCATTTCAAATTATTCCAAAATGGAAAAAACATTTGAGACTTTAAGCTGGCCATAGACGCTTCAAATGTAGTCCAGTTCAGCAGGGACTGGCCAAGATTTGAGCCATGTGTGGGCAGGCTGAATATACCCAAGCTGATTGGTCGATCACCCTGGGTACAACCTGCCTGTCTGATTTTACATGCGATTATTGCTAGCGGCTTTTACAGCCGCTAGCAGTAATCACTTTGTTCTCCCCCACCGCTAGCAGTAATCACTTTGTTCTCCCCCACATAATGGCTCACCAGGATCGAGTGAAAATCACACTGTCTATGGCCGGCTTTAGACATTCTTTAAGTTTGTGTAGGCCAGGGGTGGGCAACTGTGGCCCTCCAGCTGTTGTAGAACTACAAGTCCCATGAGGCATTGCAAAACTGACAGTTACAAGCATGACAGTTACAAGCATGGGACTTGTAGTTCACCAACAGCTGGAGGGCCACAGTTGCCCACCCCTGGTGTAGGCTATTAAAAACTCAGAACAACTAAGGATCCTTGCTGATTGGGGTATTTTAAAAATAATAAATTACTGATGTATTTACGCAGGATCTTGTGGCAGAAGCTGGCAGAAAGATCCTGTATAAAAATGCAAGTGAGATCAGTAAAGTGCTTGCATATACACAAGCATAGATACATAAACATCTGTATGCATACACATCCTTAAATTATTCTTCCATTAATTTATTAAGCCGAGAATTAAATTTACGTATGAATGTATGTATACTGTACATGCATTTACACATGCGTGTATGCGGAAAAAACTGACCATGGACTCCTATTTTTCATCTATAGATCTGAGCACATTGTACTTTTACCAACCTTAACAAAACTGTGTACGAAAATATTGCACTGTGCTCAGGTTGATAAAATAAAGATTGTACTGCAAAAAAAAGTGTTTCTTTAGAATCGGGTACAAGGAACTTTAGATGTTTGAAATTGGCATGCAAAAACATTTACTGTCAAACTTACTAAGGTCCACCCAAAATGGAAGTTTCAGCTTTTGGTAGACACTGGTAAATCATCTAAATCATGGGTAAATCACCTAAAAATTTTACTTAAACTTGGAAAATTGGCTTAAACATGTGTTTTCATTTAAATTCATTTAATTTAAATTCCCAAGGAGAGGAGAAACAGAGTTTCATTGGCAGACGTTGTCAGTGTCACTTCTCAGGTGAAAACATCCTGAAAATATTTGTAAAGGTGGTAGTCAGCCAATGGGCACCTGCTTTACCCACAAAAATAATATTGAAAACCAAAAACTGATCGAACAGACATCAGTCATCACGTACCCGGTGATCCTAAAAATGTAAAAAGCTCCTTAAATCATAAAAATAATCATTATATATTTAAATAAAATTACAAATAAATTAAAAAATGTACTACTCTAATGTTCTTCATAATGACCTCTTTGAAATCGAGTATGGTAGGCATTTTAGCTTTGCTGCTTTACATAGGTACAAAACCCAATCCAGATGAGAAAACTTTCGGGTCATTTCATTTCCTTGACTTTTACTGTACTTTATTCACATATTGTTCAGAAGGCATAGTAAAATAAATGAATAAAATGCCTTGGAACAGGTTATGTCAAACTCAATTTCATCATGTGCCACATCAGCATTATGGTTGCCCTCAAGTTGTATCTGCAAGACTAGATATTCAGAGTACACCCCCCCCCTTACATCAGATGTCAAGAGCTCCCCCATCATGGGAATTCAAGAGTCCCCCACCCTCCCTTAAAACACAGTGCACCCTTCCCCCCTTACCTTGTACTGCTGCCAGGAAGAAGCTTGGGGCAAAGCTGGGAAGCAGGATCTGGAGGAGGACTACAGGATGGCTGGAGTCAGCTGCCAGAGTCTGCTGAACGTTGAGACCAGGGGAGGAGGAGAAAAGGGGGTGTAGCGGCTGCACAGAGAGGCACAAGAGGAGTTCTGTCCTCCTCCCTGCTCCAGACTACTGAGACAGGGGGAGAGCAGAGACGAGTTTCCCTGTGGCTGCATGGAGAAGCGCAGGATGTGGTGGAGGAGTTCTGTCCTCCTCTCTGCTGCCAACTGCTGAGACAAGGTAGGGGTGTTGACGAAAGGGGTGCCACATCTGCAGGAGAGGTGTGAGGACTTCATGAAATGGCCTGGTGGGCCGGATGCAGCCTGCAGGCCTTGTGTTTGACACATGTGCTTTAGAGAGACTCTTTCCATACCTATTAAAATATTATAGAACACAAACAGACCTTTATAAAATATTGTGGTAATGTGGCTGGTTTCTATGATAATTTATTGACCTGAATAATAATGGCATTTTTTCTCAGCCAACACAGAAACATCAAATATCAGGCTGTCCATACACATTATTTCTTTCATTCCACCTGTAGGTGAAAGAAATCGAACACATTTCTCCAACAACACTAAAGGTGACAACACATAGATCAAAATATGGCTGGTTCAGCAGGGACTGGCTGAATTTTGATCTATGTATGGGCAGGCTGTTTGTACAAAAGTCAATCTACCAATCAAGTTCTGTACAACCATTTTGTTGGGTTTTTTTTGATCGATCAGTGTATTCTAACAGTGAGGAAGTCTTACCGCGGTCAGAATACAATAACTCAGTGGGAAGGATTTCCCCATCCGCATTGAGAGTATGGATGGGGGAATCCAGTCTTTTTTTTTTCGTTCAACTCACTTGTTAAACAACAACAAAAAAGAATAATATATGCCTTGCCTAACAGCGTGGATGGATATGTCCCCCCTGCCGGGCAGTGCTGGCTGTCAGAATGCCCAAAGACTACCTGTCTGAATATGATCGGATCATCTGAAATTTTTCCAACAGGCTCCTTTAACAAAATTTGATTGAACAATTGACTTTTCAGGGCCATACAATGCTCAAATGTTGGCCTACCCAACAGGAATAGTCTGAAATCTGAGCAGTATATTGCTAGCTTATATTCCTAGTTTAGGATTCCAAAAAGGGCAAAGCAAGCTATATTGTATCATGACTGTTATAGATCATATGGAACGCATTACTCAATGAGTTAAAGCACTGAGCCAAAGAGATGCCATGACAATCCTATTACTTAGAAGTCTGTGGCAACTATTTTAGCTACAGGGGACAGAGTTACATCTGAGTATTTGAGGCTAAAATAGGTCATTACTGTCATTATTTATGCTATGGGGGTCAACAGGCTTCCACAATTACAGGATTCTTGATATTTCTGCTGTGAACACTGTTCAGAAGCTCCCAATGTAAACACGTCAATCACAATGATGTAATTGTCCTAATGGGGTTCATAAGAGCCAAGATACATTTTGACCAATGTCAATGTTCATTGCAAATATTTGTATGATAAAGCGATCTCTCTGTCTATTATCAATGTACCTGTTGTCTGCCTTGTCTATTTCCAATATGAAGAGATTTATTTGTACAATTAGAACTATATATTATCTATCTATCTATCTATCTATCTATCTATCTATCTATCTCATTGGCTGTGCAATTTTTTACCTATGGTGCCTAACTACCTTTAAATTGAGATTAAATTCTTCTTTTAACCTCTTGACACCCATATAATACATACTGTATATGTGGCTGTAAAGAGGGTAGGCTTTAACACTCACATGCCTCACATATACATCCATGGCAGTCGAGATTTCTGTGCTGAGAGCGCACTCACTTCACAGAGACAAATATTCCAATACAGCTCTCAGTCTATGCTAATGATTGGGAATATGACCACTGTGACACCTTATCACAGTGGTCACATGACTAGGCAGACCTTTCCATCCCCCATGCATATGAGCCCAGTTAAAAGGACATTGGGGTGGGTGAAAGAAAGGGATTTAAAAAAGAGAAATATTTTCAAGTATGCATTCCTAACTCACAAAAGTAGCTCCTAAGGCTTCTACCCTCCTCCAAATCTCCAATTCCAAATGTTGTTGTTTTTTTTTTGTTGCTCTTGTGATCTGAGGGTGGCTATGTTCATTATCCATGGTCCCACTGTATGTAGGAATGTAGCCACCTCTCTTGCTCGCACTCCCAAGATGGGCTATGGGATGATCACTGTGCACAGGACAGTGCACATGACTGCAGCTAATGGAGTAATGCTCATTCCAAACAAACAAAAGTGATGGGAAATTGAGAGGGTCAGGAAATTACAATTATTATTATTATACAGTATTTATATAGCGCCAAAGACAATGACGTAGAAAAACACAGTAAAGCAGACGACAGGTTATTTGATTTTCTTTCCTTCTTCTATGAGTGTAAGGAAAGAAAATCGCTCAATTCCCCATCAACACAGTTGATGGGTGGATGCCTCTCGCAGAGCTATTATTTTTGCTGCTGGGGGGAAGGGGCTATGCAGGGAGCCTTCCCAAATTAATTACTGCTAGCGGCTATAGTCACTGGCAGCGATCGCATGTAGAAAAATCCAACAGGCTGGTTGTACCAAAGTCCAATGGATCGACTTTGGTACAGTCAGCCTGTGCATATATGAATCGAATCTTGGCTGGTCTCTGCTTAACCGGCTGAGATTCGATCTATGTATGGCCAGCTTTAGAAACAATTTCATGAAAATTAAATTCCAGGGTCATTACATAAGGGATGTGTATGGATTATTTTTGGAGAATGGGGATATCGTTTAGAGTCAGTTTAAAGTGATTCTAAAGGCTTAAATTTTCTTTTTTAAAAATAGCAAACATGTCTATACTTACCTGCTGTGTGCAGTGGTTTTACACAGAGCAGCCTAGATCCTCCTCTTCTCGGGTCACCTGCAGGCACTCTTGGCCCCTTCATCCAGCTTCCAGCTTGCTATGGGGGTACCTGAACATGCGCACTCCCCTGCCACTGCTGCTTGTGTCCATTCACACAACCCTCCCTCTCTCTTCTCTTTGTCTTACTGGCTGTGATTGACAGCAGTGGGAGCCAATAAGGAGAGGGAGCCCCAGGATAGCCGAAACTCCAGTGCACATCCCTGGATCAAGAGGGGGCTTAGTTGAGTATTAGGGTGACAGGGGGGAATGCTGTGCAGAGAAGGTTTTTTACCACTTTACAACTACTTTAATTCTATTATATTTATCTACCTATCTTTCAGTCCACCCTTTTGCCATAAAAAATGCCTGTCATCTGATTGGTCTGTCTCTATGTCCCTTTCTTTCACTCTTATTATGTACGTAAATTATAAACATCCAACAGTATTTTTAAAATGCCCTCACAGTAGGTTTGTTTTTCATTACTTTAGGTTGGTTCTGAGTCTGGACAACCTGGAATCTTTGTTGAGAACTGAAGGAGTTATCATGACCTTGTAACCATCGTACTGGACGTTCTGTACCACTAGCATAGTGCACAAATTACCAATAGTGCACATAGTACCACAGTGTCACTCACCATGAATAATTCTCACACATTTTCAGACACAGAACCCATTAGCCCGACACGTTTTCAGGTCAATGTAGTTAATGAGGGTTATGACAACCCTGCCTGTGAAGGAGATAAAGACCCACCACAATATGAGGAAACATCTTTTTCTGGGGAAGACAATGGGCTTAGAATGAATTATGGGCAAGGGAATAGGGAGATGTTTAACAACATTCTACACAATGGAGATACCATTAAGACAGAAATAGGTTTCCATCCTTATGACACTCACAGCCACACATACTACATGAAAACATTTGGACACAACACGATGGATGCCGTTCCCAAGATTGATTATTACAGAAACACTGGCAGCGTCTCAGGGATGAAGAAAAGTCGCCCAAGCCTGGCAGAAATCCATGAGCAGCTGTCAAAGGTAAGCCAAGTGAAGCAAGCATTCCGTGTTTTATTTTTGTTGTTCATTTTTATAAAATAGGACAGAGAGCGGATCAGTGACACAAAATGATTACTCTTTGGGCAAATTAAAGGGATTCAGAGACTTTCTATTAAGGGAAGCAATAGATTTTTTATGTTATCTCAAATAGTTTGTTAGTACAAATGACACCTGAATAGGCCCAGCACAACAGCACAGCTTGAAGATCAGCAGAGTGTCTTATTGTTGTTGGACCACATAAGGCTGATAAATGAATAAATCTTCTTGTGTAACCTCACCTTTCCCATGAAAATAGTACGGTTTATTTTATATCATTCTATACTTCTAAAGTTCAGCTAAAGTTTATCCTGTAATAAAGTGGTATAGAAGCTGTCATTGCTGAAGGTTTCTGCTGCAAATACTAGCTATGTTACTGTCATGATGATCCAATGGCTTCAATACTTAATATTACATCACATGACTTAGAACATCTATGAATATTTAGAGTCTTTTATATGTATTCAGTCTTGTGACAAGTCAATGTTAGTGTTGTTAGAGTCAGCCAGGTAATTGACATTCTCAGGGAGACATCAGTATTGAAAGCTTCCATATTCCCCCCATTATGGTCTTTTGAAAAGTCATTTGTACAGGAACCATGCATTGGAAATCTTGCAATCCCAAAGCTCAGACAATTTATTAAACAGGTCCTTTACATTAATTATTCTTTAGATACAGCATTCATGTTACAAAGCATACCTAATATCAGTAGTGCCCAATAAATGTCCTACAAGTACCTTGTTCTTCTCAGCTGCATTTGGTGGTGCATGTGCTCCTGACTCATCAGGGCATTTGCAGAGTTATACACTTCTTATTTGTATGAACCCAAAAAGGGGTTAATTAGTATCAACAGTATTTTTAAAAAGGTTGACATTTCTGTTGGATAAATACTTTTGATCACCATTTTCCATACTTGGGTTGTCCTTTTTATATCCGAAAAAAGGTTTATGAACATGGATCTCTCCCTTTCTCATTTTATACCCATTTTAAAAAAACTGGATTTCATTAATGTCAACATTAAACCAATCTTTTACAAATAAAGCCTAAATCCTATCTTAATATTAACAGGTCAATCCAATAAAAACGAATATGTTAGCTTTGGTGGATGTTAGACTGATCAGTGAGGTCCCAGAAGTTTCCAGAACAAAGATAAGAGGAACCTCCCAAAATGTCCAGGTAGACATGAACAAAGTAAAAAATTATTGCAGGGTGATTTCATTATTGCACTAATCAGGACATGTAAAAGGCCAGAGGCTAACTTCCTCTAAGCTATTGCTTGTGGGTGGACTTGCCCTCTAAATGTGGGCCCAGCTATGCAATTACAATTTAATTACATTTAGAGACAGTAGGCAGTCTTTAAGTAACAAACATATTGCAAACTGCAACACACAGTACAGAAATCTGTTAAGGAGTTTTGCATAGAACTTTAGTACGAAAGTTACAACTTGAGCCCAAGGACATCAAAATGGCTTTATAAGAATTTGCATTGCCAGCTATTAAAGTACTGGAATAATTCCTCTTAGCTGCTATAAAGAAATATCATTTCATCTACGTCAACAGAGGAATTGTACAGACTAAAGATTAACAGAGTTTAATTTAACCAATTGGAGGCAAGGTACAAGAAATAATGCAATATCATGAAACCTCAACTACCAACAGAGAGCAACAGTTGCTTCATTCCTTTCCATGTGCTAAAAGTGATATTTATTGAGAGATATGTAAGTTTCCATTGCTGACCTGGTTGTCATTGCGATCTAATAACTTTAACACACTTGAGTCAATAGGGTTGGTTTACTAAAACTAGAGAGTGCAAAATCTGGTGTATATCTGTGCATAGAAACCAACCAGCTTCCGTTTTTGTTTTTTTCTCAAAGCTTAATTCAATACACATATAAAAAGATGCATTATACAAATTATAACATCTAGAGCACAGATGTCAAACTGGCGGCCCTCCAGCTGTTGCCAAACTACAAGTCCCATGAGGCATTGCAAGATAGTTACAAGCATGACTCCCAAAGGCAGAGGCATGATGGGACTTGTAGTTTTGCAACAGTTGGAGGGCCGCCAGCTTGACACCCCTGATCTAGAGTGTTGATGTGCATTTGAGGAGGTTCGGGCTACCACCTTATGCCCACAACTACTCTCAATGAGGCAGTCTTGGGGCTCCTATAAAATAAACTTAGGGAGCAAAGAGGTGCCATGACATGGCAGTGTAGCTTTAGATTTATCTGGAAATGTATGCAAAAGCTTCTCTGTAATTCAAATGTTAGAAACAGTGAATAATTTGATTTCCTGTGCTGGCTAGCTGAATAAACTGCTAGGGACTTTTGTAATGTCTAGTGCAGTGGTCTCCAAACTGCAGCCTACCAGTTTGGATGTAGCCCTTTGCTTGCCTTCATCCTGCCCTTGTGGTGCTATTCCTCTCACTGACACAAGGCACTATTCATCCTACTGACACCAACAATAAGGCAGTATTCTTCCCACTGACACCAACAAATTGGCATTATTTCTCCCAATAATTATTATTATACAGTATTTATATAGTGCCAAAAAGTTTGCTCAGCGCTGTACAATATAGTGGGGGGCAGTACATGAGACAACAAAACAATAACAAACAGTAACAAAACAATATACGAAAGGTTCGAGGGCCCTGCTCTTTCGAGCTTACAATCTAGGATATAATGCCTATAATCCCATTAATACCCACTAGTACCAAGGATGGGGTACTATTTTCTACTGGTATTATGTAATTTTGTTTTTTGCTTCTACCGACCACCAAAAGCCAGCATTGCTTACACTGATTCTGGGGCACTTTCCAATTCCAGTGGCCACAGTTCAGTCCCCCTAAGATCTGAAAGACAATAAACTGAGTCTTTGTTTCAAATGTTAGGAGATCCTTGATCTAGTGAATTGTTATCCCCCATGTGCACCTTTAAGTTGGTCATATTTTGCTTGAACTTCTGTCAGTTCCTGCTGGTCCAAAATTTGTGCAGTGTATGGCCCTGCCACCACGATCCATTTGCCAAAAGTTAATTATGCAATCAACTTTTGTCAAAGAAGCTTGTTGAAGATAGTCAGCCAAACAGTACTTGGATCCAATCAGGTGCAGGCACTGTTCAGGTATTCTGACAGTCAGTGGCGCCTCCTGTTGGAATTCAATCACTTGGCAGGGAGAATTTGCCATTCTGCACTGTATAGTTTGGATGGATGAATGTGTTAAAATTAATTTATCTCACAGACTAAAAAAAAATTATTTACAGCCCTGGCCAAAAGTTTTAAGAATGGCACAAATATTAAGTTTCACAAAGTCTGCTCAAAACCTTTGGCCAGGGCTGTATATCTATATGTGTATAGCCAGCTTTACTGGTTATAAATTGCTTAGAGCATCTGACACTTTTGAGTTTTTGTTATAAACTATACTTGCATCTTTGACATCTGGATAATGTATGAGACACCAAACATTGTAATATGGACAGGCACTAAACAACGTGAAAAGTTTTTCAAGGTTCTCATTTCTCCCAAATGAACCATCAGAAACTCCTGAGAATTAGCAGCATTTGGCTGCCTACAGAAGGGCAGATTCCAGACTAGCAGCGATGAGAGATCAGCTTGTCACTGCCAAGATAGCTACACCAGGGATATAGTTTAGCCCTTTGTTTTTACTCAGGCGGTGTTTTACAAGGCATGTATTACAACTGGCTTTTCTATATTCTGTTGAATAAATGGAAAAACACTGACTCATAGTGATTTTTCAGAACTTTTAAAGATTGCCTTGCTAATTACCACTCACACATTTACCATTTCACTGCCTAATCAACAAAGATGACTTCATTTCCTGTAAATGTTAGGTTGCCCTCAGGGCCAGTGCTAGACTATTTTGCACCCTAGGCAAGACCAGCTACATGCACCACTCCCCCATTCCCCCCCCAAAAAAAAAAATAAACCTTCAAAATAAATAAATAAAACTCCACACGGAGCTAATACTTGCCAACATTAGCTCTGAGTGATTATAGAGCTGGGAGGAAGTGATGTTGCACTCAGCATGGCATGCACAGCACCCCATTGGCTGGATATTTCTTCTTCATGGATTGGCTGAAGTTTGTAAGAGATGGCTTTGTCTCCAGATAACATAGTCCAATCTTGTCTGGGTATAGTGACACCAGGACCCATAAGTGATGTTTTACACACTGGTTCTGGGTCATTAACAGGAAGGGGAGATCAGTGAACAGGTGTTCGCTGATCTCCCTCCCTTCTACCAGTGGCACCCAGCATGCAGGTCTGCTGATGGGATAGCAGAACCTGGGAAGCATGGCAGGGCACATGGGGTGTGTGGAAGAGATCTGGAGGCTGCACAGCTATTAGATCAACCCGACAGTCAGCCTGTCAGATTTACACACACTCAATGAGATGCTTCCTGTTAGTTCATATTTACACTTGTGTTTGAGGGACATTAAAAATGTACGGTGGCAGTGCCGTTGCAGCATAATGGGGAGTGGTTGGGGGATGGTAAAAGTGTGTCTCAGCCACACATTTTTAATGTCCCTCAAACACAAGTGTAAATAAGAACTATCAGGAGGCACCTCATTGTGCTTATGTGTTCATCATCATTATTATGATGATTATTACACAGTACAGAAGGTGCAGAATGTCTGTCTGTATACAGTGTATGGCTATATCTCTATGTCCCATAAAACAGAAATTGTGAGTTTGCCTGTGCACCAGGTTCCCATTGCTGCCTGTGCCCTCAGCCATCTCTTTGTTGAATCACCTCCTACCACTGGGCTACAGCCTTGCCTTTTCTTTCCTTCCTCCAGTTGAGGAAGGGATAATCACTTTGCCAGTGAAAGAATCTCTCCATCAGTGAAAGGCTGTGAGCAGCTGTGGCTGGCCGCCATTGATCAGCAGTGCAAAACGCAGCACGGCTTTAGCAGTATGCACCCGAAATTAAAAAAAGAGTCCCACTCTGCTCCTCGCCTCATAATAAATTGATGGAGCCCAGGGAAAATAAAATTAATGTTACAGCAGGGCCGGCTTTACTGCCCTATCGGCGGTCCTGGCCATGGCTGCACCCTAAGCAGCTGCCTAGTTTGTCTAGTGGTAGCACAGGCCCTGGCTGACCCTATGTTGGAAATTATCGAGTCTCAACTTTTTAAAGCCCACTATGTCATTCTTATTTGTTTTCAAAGCATATCTACGATCAAAATGTAAAATCATATATTATTTTCCACATTGTACTTTAAATATTTCTAGCCTACTTCTATTACTCTGAATGATCTTCAAGGTTTTAAACTTGCTTTTTAACTCCTTGGTGCCAGGAAAACACAAATATGTGGCTTCTCTGCGACTGGGCCTTGGTGCCGAGAGGCTGCATATTTGCATACTCAATGTAAACAAAGAATATGCTGAGAGCACATGCCCTGAATGCTCCTGGCACATTTACTGGTGCCTCACGGAAAGGTCCCAGTCGCTACTTGCAGTCAGGACCTTTCCGGTCATGTGACAGCCAATAACTCTAAACCCCGCCCCGCCTCCTGACATCACAAACCCCTTAAAGGGTCGGGAGGTGACGGTGCCAAGGAGTTGAGATCCATATGCCTTTACTTCCATGAAATCTGTGACATGCATTCACTATGTCCTGTGAGTAGGCACTACTGTGTCACACATTTCACAGAGACTGCCTTCTGAACTAGAGGTACTCAGAGGAGGAGTTTAAGGAGGCGGAGTCAGGACAGGAATCATTGCTTGCAGGCAGCAAGGTACCATGGAATATGCAGTCCTTAGACATGGAAAGTAAACAGCAGAGGAGAAGCTGCAATGTATGGCACCAGGGCAAGCACAGTTCTCCCTTGTTTATGCTGTTATTTCTGAGCATTGTCCTAGATACAACCCCTGGACTATAGTGTGCTATGTAGCACAATACAGGTGCATCTGCAGGACAGTTATCATTCTCATTCACAACGTCAGGATCTTATGCACCAAGATACCAAATCCTCTGCATCCAGGCTAAACACACAACAGGGGTACAAACAGTGCCAAATGGGAGTAAAATTACAGTGATCATGAAATTGTTTTACTAATAGTCAAGCCATGCTCTGGTTTTCAATATAACAACATTTCTATGTTATTTATTAATTACAGGTACTTATATAGTGCTGTCAATTTATGCAGTGCGTTACATATACAGTATCTCACAGAAGTGAGTCCACCCTTCACATTTTTGTAAAAATGTTATTCTATCTTTTCATGTGACAACACTGAAGAAATGACACTTTGCTACAATGTAAAGTAGTGAGTACAGCTTGTATAACAGTGTAAATTTGCTGTCCCCCCAAATAACTCAACACACAGCCAAGAGGTGAGGGAGTACAGATATCGGCTGAGGGAGGAGAGATATGGGTTGAGGGAGGGTGTACTAGGGGTGAGGAAGGACAGGCATTGGCATAAGGAGGACAAGCATGGGCTATTGGTAGAAGACATAAGTGAAGGGAGGACAGACAAGGATTAAGGGAGCTCAAACCATAAAAATACAGAAAGTGCCAGATCAAAATTGGATAAAAGAGTCCAAGGTCATTTTAATTGTTGAAAAAAAGTCATATAAAACCCACCCAAGTGTCTCAGAGGCAACAACACTCCCCGTTCATCAGGGCTCAACACAGGATAAAACTTGGATGTACTTAGAGAAATCAATGACTTCACAGATCTATATTAGAACCAGTATTGAACTTTCCTCAAGGTCTGAAAACAGTTGATAAGCTGCAATGGAGTTATGGAGCTGGGGAAGATAGACATGGGCTGGGGGGGAGAATAGGCATGAGATTAGAAGAGAACAAACATTAGCTGAGGGAGGAGTGACATTGGCTAAGTATTCCAACAACATTGTTGGTACATATATCATGGTCAATAAGAGTTCAAGACAAAAACAAACCTATAATTAGCAATTGTGACAACCACAAACAATCATTTCCTTAGAAAGAATCCTGGATCCTCAGACTTTATTGAAATGTTTAGGAAAGACTTTCCACTATCAGTGTTACATGAAAACATAAAGCAGGCACAAGACTGTACCAACATAACCGTGTTAATATCACATTATTAATAGCAATTAAAAGACAAAAGCTGGACAGTTTGCCATAAAATGCCCTTTTCAGGGGCTGACATCAGGGGTCAATGCTGCACAGTCAAGTATGCCTATAAGATGCTATGCCTGGAAGGGGAATCTTGGGGTATCTTGATTTTTTTGGGTGAGATTTTCACATTCTGAGAGCAATCTGCCCTCCTTTCTAAGTTTTCTACTGTGTTGAATTGTTGTTAAAAACGTTTTAGGCACACTGGCCTCTTCTCCATTCAATATTTGAAAAAAAAAAAAAACAGTGCCTTGAAAGCTTGCACAGCTATTTATGTAGTTAGCCTATAACTGGTATTATTCTAAATATGAATTTCTACTTTTGTTAATTGTTAACATGGTACAACATTCTGCTGCTGAATTATTATTAATAAATTGATAAACCACTTGTATATCGGTGCACTTTCTGTTTTCTTTATACTTTTGGTAATGTATTATATAAGAATTTCAGGGAATGATGCTTTAGGTTTTGGTAATAGTGTGGAAGATGCAAACACTTGTTTTGTATTCAGGGCTTTCAGCAGACTCCATGGAGGATGGATAAATACCCTGCCATATGGTTACTTATCCCTGGAATTATATTGCAATTATCAAACAACCACCTCTGAGTATTTCTAATTCTGCTCTAATGATACTGGGTACAGATACTGAGTAGACCTAAAACTTCCCTGGGCCACTGTGTGTAATTGCTACCCAGAGAATAGTCATCTGTGTTAGCAGATGGACTTGGAAGCTGTGTGAGGCAAAAGATCAGAAGCTGTCTGGGACCCAGAGCCTGAAGATCTGGGGTCATCTCCACTAAAGGACAGATCGGCGGCTTTAGGCTGGCTAATATGGAGAGCCACACTGATATCTGGATTTATTGTGCATTAACGATTGCAGTTATAAAGGACCTCCACGTCCACTGTGTATTGATTGTGACTGCTGACACAACCTTTGTTTGTTGGGAACATTAGGGCAATGATCTTGAGAAAGAGTTTATTAGAGGTACATTTTAATTTCTAATTCAGGTAAAATGAAAAGACAACTCAGCTTTGTGCTTACATCCACAGAGACCACATATGACCCTGCTGTAGAAAATCTGTAACGTTTTCATATACACTTTATGGGGCTCTCCTTTCTTTGTCGGGAAACAGGTATACAGATTTGAATACCTGATCCTGTGACTTCCACCAGTGTTCCTCAGAATGTTACAGTTGCCTAGGACTGAAACAGGATGGAAAAGCATTGCCCTCCAGTTTCCTCTGTGTTCAGTTTGATGTATCAGGACTGAGGGGCACTCAATTTTCTGTGATCAGGTTCTGGTTTGTATATGGGCTGCCGGCTTGATTCAAACAAAAAAAATTAAAATAGTTGTGTATCGAGATCTACATGTCCCAGTGTGCATGGAAAGATGAGACTTGTAGTTTGCCACAGGTTGAAGTCACATTGGTTCATGATTTTATTGCTATGTACATAGACATTGAAAGAGGCCATAGACATTATAGGACATTCAATTTACTAGTTCACACCTGTAACTGATCCACCCTCAGTACTGCAGTTTGATATATTACTGTGATGCAAACAGGATATAATGGACAATGTAAGGGGGAACTCTGTATTCTTCTAGTGAAAAACTGTAAAAATGAATGTAGCCAAGCACCCTGATATAAAACAACTTTGTGTAATATGTAATTTTAGCAAATGATGCAAACAAATATGTAACAACATGTGTCTCATAGGGGTTGCATAACATTCAAACCAAGTGCAGCAAATGTTGGCATTCTGACCCAAACATGCAGAGCTTTAGGAATTTATTTATTATAGGTACTTAATAGCAAAATCAATTTTTGCAGCACTTTACATATATTGTACATTTACATCAGTCCCTATCCCTCAAGGAGTGTACAATCTAAGGTCCCTAACTCACATTCATGCATACATATACTAGGCCGAATTTAGACAAGAGCCAATTAACTTACCAGCATGTCTTTGGAGTGTGGGAGAAAACTGGAGTACACGGAGGAAACCCACGCAGGCACAGGGAGAACATGCAAAGTCCAGGCAGGTGGGGATGTGGTTCAAACCAAGTGCAGAAGTCTTAGCCACTGTGCTGCTCATAAATGCACGTTCTTGTGTATAAGCAGAAAAAGTTCTAATAATAAATATTCACTGCTGTAGAATTCTTTCCTGTGTATTAAAAGAAATTGACCAGAAAGATTAACCTTTAGATGTTTGGTAAATGTACTGCTTTATAGATATGCCTCTCAGACTGTGTTGTTAGAGACTGACTATGAAAGCTACCAGGTTATTGATGTACATTTAAGTTACAGTTAAGTGTAGGGATGATGCAAAAAAAATGAAAAGGGTGGAAACAAGTGCACAGTACGTAAAATATACATTCTCAGGGGGCAAAAGAGCAATTCTTGTCCAAAGTGTGTGCAAAATGGAAGGTTGTTTGAGGCAGTAGGAGGTATACTTGATCCAGCAGAACCAACAATGGAGGGCATCCATAAGCTGAAATGCTAATAACAGAAAGAAAAAGTAAGAGTGCATGCAAGTTGACATCAAATAAAAACAATGTGGCAATTCTCGCTTTTTATATATGAGACAGCACACATCAAGCTCAAGGTGGATAGTCCAGTAGCCACCTACACACCATGGCCAGTGGCAGGTCCAGAATAGATTTAGAAATAGCTGTCACTTCTGTAGAAAAGGAGCTACTGCAAAGATCTTAAATCAGCAGTGTCCACGATCCACTGGGTGCACCACTAAGAAGGGGGGAAAGGGGGTCTATCAAGGTGGGTGTCCAGGGAGCAGGACGATTTATTTTGAGGGTTCAAGGATGTCAATTTTTATGTGTTTTCTGCAGCAGTAATAGAGCTGCTATTTATGAATGTGTGTTAGCAGAAAACGTTGAGGTGTGATCAAGCACATAATTGTGGTCACGTCAAGGAAGGTTGATGCTTTTTCTTACCCTAGGTCTGACATGTAGATACAGGAGTCTAAAGGGAATGAACTTCTGGGAAAAGATTCAACTGACCTCCTAGAATGAGATTGTATTGTATCTGTATCACTCTTTACAGGCTCATGCACATTTTGTGTAGGTTCCTGTAGTGAATAGTGCCACCATCATCACTGTAAAATAAGGATCTTCAGTAGGACACATCGGTATAATGATAATCTTGTCCTTTATTCACATAATAACAGACATCACAGGTCAACCTTTTGGAACCTCGAAGGATCCCTCTTTCAGTGCAGAGTATGGCAGATACCTTGCCTTGAAAAAAGGATTGTGCAAGGTCCCAAAGCGTCGGCTTGTAATGCCTGTTACTTTATGTGAATAAAGGAAAAGATTATCACTATACTGAGCTATACTTGAGACTATCTTTATTTTACCTTTTAGAGTGAGCCTTTACACTAAAGGGTAAAAGCTGGTTCATCAGATAGATGGAGTGTGTCTTATGGAGTGGCTGAAGCTTTGGCATCCCCACTGCACGTAAGCTTGGCCACACTGAGGCTTGTGGCCCTGGGTGTACTTACTGTAATTATGTGTCTCAGTTTTGAAGAAATGTCCCTTGAAATGCTCTGTGGCCTTAAAAGAAACAGTAGTCACCTCAGCTTACATACTGACAAGTCAAAGGAATGAATGTGGCTACAGTGCATATGCAGACTAGATGCAGAGATGTCACCAGGCCTGACTGAGGACATTTTTAAGCAGAGGCTGTAGAGCACTGGACAGGTCCACGCTGTGAAAATTTCTAGGCTGAGTCTGAAGGTAATTTTTCTTTAGCTCTGTAAAGGACAACTTCTTCTTTTGTTTCAGTTTTCCTAACAGACTAGCCTGCTAGATAATAATAATGTATGGAAGACCATACACATAAGAAAGTAGATTAAAGAACTAACTACTGCACATCTGTCTAGAAGAAAATGGCACCTGGCAGCACATAGGATCAACAGACTGTTAAGCTAAAATAGTGAAAAATGATAAGAATTGGCTTCAGCTCGGTTCTCCACCCACAGAAGAGCCCCTGCAACATATTTCACCCGTGTGGGCTTAGTCAAAGAGGCCACACACATTTATTCTGTGTATTTGCAGAATGGAGCAACTTGCTGTCATGCTAATCACAGGGGAACAAGGGTGATTTTTGTTCCCTGCAATCAGAGGCTCTTTGTTGCAGGCACCCATAGACATAAAATCACTTCTGGGTAGATCGTTATCACCTGGATTGGATGACAATCTTCTCACATTTATGGCTTACCTATATCATTTGTGTATCCACCAACAATACTTTCCAGTTAAGAAATCATAAGACGTTTCATCGCTGCATTTTAAGAAGGCCTTGTCTGCAAGCCTTGACAAGGAACTTGATGAACAGTAAACAACAAAAAAACCTGGTCTGCGTGAAGCATAGGGCATTTATTAGGGAAAAATTTCCAAGCATACATTAGGCCGAACAGTATAATCTTGCTTGCATGCAGGAGAACATTGAACCCATTGCTGTATGAATTTCCATAAATAAAATCAACTTGGCAGCCCCTGTAAGTATAGAAAAGGTTCATTTGCATAATGGTACAAGCTGAAATGAATAAACCGGCACGTCAATCCATCTTCACCAAGATGATATGTTCTGATGAAGCCAGACTGACAACCCAAATGTTGATTAGTTTACATGAATAAATCTTTTCAAAATTGAATGTTGTCCGAGGTTTATTTTATCTACCTAGATGCTAGGACAAAGATATGTCAACTGATATCAGTACTCTTATTTTCACTAATAAATAATGACATCAAACAAGACAGACCCCTTCTCGAAGAAAAATGCATTTTCAACTTTCGCTTGTCATGTGCTTTAGGCTGTGTCTTAAGTTAGGAGAATCCGGTCTCAAGGATAAAAGGTTAGGTTCTTTTCTGAGTTCTGTGAACAATGCTGCATTATTCACAAAAAAAGTTACCCAGGCAACAATCAAAGACACATTTTGAATGTTCTAATATATGGTTATATTCTACTTCAAGTAGCTTTTGCACCAAGGCCAAGCAAACAATACTCTAACTGTGCCAAATGACCCCATAAATTTGACACTTTTTGTGCACTAAATTCTAAAGGAACATTTTTAGTGGAAAATTAATCCTACCTACTGCTTGGTATAAGGAATGGTCACGCCATGAGTTATTTCCTAAGAACTGGGACTGACCCTATTTCTGATAGGTCTGAGTATATCACAAAAGACCTGAAAATCAATGTAGTTTATTTTATCTGCGAATTTTAGAGATAATGTCCCTAAATCACAATTTCAAACTTGGGGTGAAATCATTCAGACCATAAAGAGATTACATTTACAGCAGATTTGCTGTTCAAAGTGGTGACAACTCTTTTGTTTGTCTAGCTTCCACCAGAAACACTTTATTTTATAAAGTTCACTGGAGTGAATACTTTGAAAACATTTTTTTTCCTTTCTTTGCTGCTGTCATGCACTTGTCAGATATGTTTGAAGGAATTAAAATGTAATGTATGGATTTTTAATTGCATATTTGAATCTATATAGAATAGTGGCACTACCCCCTTAGGAGTTGCTGAAGTTTGGGTCCCCCTAGAGTCCTGCACAGCCAGTCAAAATGCATTTTCTTCACACAGATTTGCATCCGGGAGACAGTATCCAGTCCTTGAGCTTTGTTTTGAAGTTTTATTAGGGGTTTAAACTTGGATGGGGTAAGGGGTGTTCAGGAAGCCCAAGGGTAATGGCAACAGAGGACAAACTCAGCAAAAATGTATCTTCTGGAGAACTAGCCAGCATCTCCTGTAGTACCACCCCAGACCCCAAATGAATCCTCTCCTCATCCAGCTGTACTGGGTGAATCCCTGGGCAGGGTATCCAGTCCCTGCCACTGCAGTGTGAGACAGTCCCGAGTAGGAAAGCTAATCCAGTTTCCCACTAGAGTCCCTTTACTAGCCCAGGGGGTGCAGGTCTACTTACTTACTCCTTCTCCTGTGCTGCTGGTGGGCATATGGCTGCTACCAGGTCTTCTAGCTGGGCCGCTCCTTCCTTGCTGCACAGGTGGTCCTTGCTCTGGGGGCAGGTGAAGTCCCAAGCTTTCCTCCCTCCAAGGTCCTCTGTCTGTAGCCGAGCCCCTCTCCATCTGAGTCCTCTCTCAGGCTCCTGCTCTCCAGCCTCTCACTTCCTCTCCATCATCCACCCAACCTCTCCTGCTGCTGAACAGGCTCTGTTAGTCTAAAGGCTGTCCTGGCCCCTTGCCAAGCCTCCTGTTGGGGATTGGCCATCATCCTCTAAGAGTACAGACCAGCCACTCCTCACCTCTGCCCACTGCTTCTACATCTTTCTTTCAAGTTCTAGAGCAGGGGGAAATCCCAAAGAACTGGTCTGCAGAGCCTCTCAGCTCTGACCACAATTTGACCCCTGCTAGCTATCATACCCAGGCTACTACTCAGCCTTCCTAGCTAACAATTAGGATCTAGCTACAGACTAATAAGCACCAATGCACAATTTTATTTTATTTTCCTTGCACATGATTTGGTATTATTATTTTTGTTTTTTTTTATTATACAGAATTTTTATAGCGCCACCAGTTTGCGCAGTGCTTTACATTATAAAGGTAAACAGTAAAGTTACAACACAATTCAATACAAGAGGGTTCAGAGGGTCTTGCTCCTGAGAGCTTACAATCTAATAGGGAGGGGCAAGTGGAACAAAAGGTAATAACTGTGAGGGAAGAGATAATGGAAGAATTAAAAGATTCAGTTGTTGGCTAAAGGCAGGATAGACTTCCCTGAGGAGATGAGTTTTCAGGGATCATCAAAAGTGGACAGAATAGGAGATAGCTAGACAGATTGGGGTAGAGTGTTCCAGAGGATGGAAGAAGCTCTGGAGAAGCCCTGGAGACAAGTATAGGAGAAGGAGACAAGGAAGCTGAGAGCAGGAGGTCTTGGAAGGAGAGGAGAGGATGGTTTGGGTGATATATTGAGACAAGATTGGTGTAGCCTGGGGCAGAGTTGTAAATGACTCTGTATGCTATTGATAGTATTTTGAATTTTATTTGTTGGGCATTTGGAAGCCAGTGAAGGGATTGGCAGAGAGGGGTAGCAGACACTGAGAAGTTGGAAAGGTGGATGAATCTGGCAACAACATTCATGATAGACTGAAGGGGGGGGGACCTGTGTAGAGTCAGGCCTATGAATATTCTGCTTTGTGGTTTCATTGGTTAAAAAGAGGCATATGTTAGAGATCTTAGAGAGATGTAATGTACAAGTCTATATATTTTGGGCAGTGATTGGATTTGGGGCTGAAAGGAAAGGAGAGGGTCCAGGGTTACACCGAGCACCCTGTCAAGAAGGGAGGGTATTCTCTACAAAGTGAAATTTAACGGAATTCACTAAGCTCTGAGGAACATTTTCCATAAAAGAACAACTTCTCTTTCAAACTGAACAGCCTGTTTAATAAATCAACTCCATTGCGTTTTTTGGCCTCACAGAGTTCAATGGCAGCACATTAAGAATGCATGTTTGTGCATTATTGGTGTGGTTTTGTGCTGAATGTACAGCTCCAGCCAAATAAACAATTATCCCTTGCACTGTGACTGTGCCCATACTGCAGGGGTTAATTGCTCATTTATGCCTAGTGGAACAATAAAAGGAGATTTACTTACCACTAGACTAGTGACCCCTAGCTTCTGCACCCCCCTGATCCAGCAGTCTAGAGTCCTAAGAGCAGAGCTGAGTCCCTAGCCCTGCTTTGGAACACGAGGACACTGAGGGACAATGCACTGCCAGATCATGGAGTAGTGCCGCCTGCCGGGGGAGTAGAACTGTTTCTCCTTTCCTCTAGACAAAACAAGCAATTAACCTATGCAGTGTGGGAGCAGCACCACTACAAGGGATCATTTTTTGTCTGATCGGAGTTGGGTTTAAACATTCAGTCTCTTTCTCTTATCAACAATCACAGCGGATATTGCTAGTCATTTGCCAAAACAAAAATACTTGAAAATGCATTCAAAATGCACATAAATACACTATAAAAACATGTGTGCACACAGGCTTGTTGTTTTGCTTGTTTCTCTATACATCATCATAGGAGTGCAGTTCAAATGAATAGTAAACACATATCAAATGCACCTGCAGGTCATTTTACATAAAAGCATGATGCATGTGCCTGGCTTCTGAGTTTGATGCTCATAAATGCTAACCCTAAGTAGAAAGCCACCAGTCCCTTACTACTACATACTAGTTTAGGGCAGTGGCAGGACTGATGGGAAATCTCCCAATGTGAACATTGCTCTGGTACAGGGGCGGACTGACAACTCATGTGGCCCCCGGGCAATAGGGGATCATGGGGCCCCTGTGTCCTTGCCCAAAATCAAAAAAGCCTATGAAAAAGGTACCAGGCGCATCTCATGGGGCCCCCTACTGACCCCGGGCCCTCGGGCAGTACCCGAGTTTCCAAATGGTCAGTCCGCCCCTGTTCTGGTAATCACTGTCCTCTTATTTCCTGATGTGTCTGTGGGGTGGGAAGTGAAGGTCGTTCTCTCAAACAGACATAGATGAAAAAGACTGACATGGATTTGATCATTCCCTGCCCCACGGGTGTCAAACTGGCGGCCCTCCAGCTGTTGCCAAACTACAAGTCCCATGAGGCATTGCAAGACTGACAGTTACAAGCATGACTCTGAAAGGCAGAGGCATGATGGGACTTGTAGTTTTGCAACAGCTGGAGGGCTGCCAGTTTGACCCCCCTGCCCTACCCTATCCTAATCCTAAACAAGGATTAGCATTAGCATTAGATATACTTTGCTCTTGGGGGTCTATTTATACAGCAAAGAATATGATTTTCACTAAACATTCTCTAGTGGACAATCAATTATTATTGGACCTGGAAGATTCTCCATCAGAAAACATTTGGGGAAAGTCAAATTAACTGCTTTAAACCTACTGTAGATCCCTAAAGCTGGTCATACAAGGCTTGAACTAGCCTATTTCTGCTGAACTGGTCTAAATTCAACCCTGTCAGTACCACCCAACTCGAGAAACCATGACTACATAAACAAAGGGGCCAGGTGGAAAAGTTTCAACCCAATAATAAATCTAATCAGATGTAGTCACTGTTTGAGTATTCAAACATCCATTGGTGCTGTAGCTGCTTGAAAACAATAGTCAGCAGTGCAGAATCCTTATTTCATGCTGACAAAGTAGATGGGGGAATCTATTGAGTCAGCCATGGGCTGGACAAGAGAAAGCCAGTTGTGTATAGCTAGCTTTAGAGTCTGAATGGAATCTTACAGTCTTGGCCTAGAAAAACATGACAGTATCCCTTTGATGAAACTTTAACTTTAATTTTTTTTTCATATTTGGCAAAAAATAATGTACATTTACAGGCATATTAATCAATATCAATCAATCATTTTAATGTGTATTTTCAGGTGAAGCATGTTTGTTTCGTTTTGCAGTGGAGAAGGGTTAGACCCTCTGTTAAGTATTTAATGCTTTCTTTGTCCCCATTTGGGAAATTCAGCCCTCTATTTGTGCTGGTGACTAAATTCACTAAGAAAGAAAGTGAGGTGAAATCCAAACTGTTAGTGTTCCCCAAATCAAGAGGTAGGGGGAAATCTGCCATGAGGAACAGCTGTTTCAGGGGCAGTTGTCTATATGAGGAACTTCCCTCACTTTGGGAGATTTCATCTAAATTTTTGTTGCGTGTCTGGGATATGAATTGAAGGCCAATTTACCTGATGCGGTACAGAAAGCAAAAAAATACTCTGATTTGGGTTTTACTCCTTCACTACTTGAAGTTTTGACTCTAGGTACACTTTAGGATATAATGTAGTAATATCAGAGAAAAATATTGATCAGATTGGATGATATTTTCCTGCACCTCACCATTGGTCTTTCTACTGACCTTCTGAATTTGCCTTTTTAAGGAGAAGTAAGGCCAAAGCCCTTCTGGCCCTACTTCTCCTGTGGGTCACAGGAGTGCATTTAGTTCTGCACTCCTGTGACCCATATTCAATGGGCTAATATCTATTTTTGGCTGACGTCACTGAGCTGGTTTAGGCTCTAGAGAGATCTCAACTTTAATGTCGGGATCCACCCAGATGCCAGGACTGATAGCTGGCTCAGCCTCTTAGTGAGCTGCTGAGAGCCTGAGCCAGCCCCTCCCACTCCCCCACAGCACGGTTCTCCAATGAGCGCTGGAGGGGCAGAGGAGAGAGTCGGTGACTGACAGCCACCAGCTCTCTGCTAACTGAAGACAGAGAACTGAACAATCAGTGGCCTTTGATCTCTCAGTTCTCTGTCTTAGAGGTGGCAGGGGTCCGATGCTGCATCCACCTAAGTAAGCATATAGATTTGCCTTTCAGTGAGCCACTGAGAGCCTGAGCCAGCCCCTCCCACTCCCCCACAGCACGGTTCTCCAGTGAGCGCTGAAGGGGCAGAGGAGAGAGTCGGTGACTGACAGCCACCAGCTCTCTGCTAACTGAAGACAGAGAACTGAACAATCAGTGGCCTTTGATCTCTCAGTTCTCTGTCTTAGAGGTGGCAGTGGTCCGATGCTGCATCCACCTAAGTGAGCATATAGATTTTTTTTTTCCCAAACTTTTAAGGTTTTATCCCATATAGCCTCTGGTTCAGTTATTGAAGGGGGTCTGTGACCCTTTGCTTTATTTTTAAATACATGAACGGACATGTTTTATATCCTGGAAACAGTATACTATCTTCTTGTAAATTCCTATGCAATCTTTTTGGTTTTGATAGTTTCATTTATTATAACGATTTGTACATAGAGTTATATGTTGCATGACTTATAGTTTTCTTAGGAAAAATCTGTTGGTAAATGAGTAATTGTTACTGCAAACAGAGGAATTCAGAGCACATTAATAGAACATTAGGAAGTGTTATTTATGGTAATGGTGTGTGAAAGCATGCATTAATTCTAAATATTCTAGAATCAACTGGTTTCAGGTGGCAATAACTTTAGTTTTTTTTCTTTGTCAGTTAAATGTGGCTGTATGTGCTCTACAAATAGAGATATGCATATTCATCAGTGGTATGCATTTGGCACATTGGTATTTATAGCTGCTTGAAAATGTTCCCTGTTAACTGACTCCCAGTGTTAACAACCATCATGCATACAAAACACTGCACCAGGTCATCTAGACACAGGCATATGGGGGGTTAACCAAATTAGTGGTCTATTTGCAGGAGATCATTTGTTTGTGCATTAAGTTCTCTCTACACTGGGAATGGGAAAAGAAAATAATTTCACATTCATACTATATAAATACTACTTTGGAAACTCAGGAAAATGCATTTGGTAAAAGAACAGAAAAATACTCCTTTCAGGCTGTGTAGAATTGCTTCTGTCTTGTATTTAAAGCCATGTGTGTGTGTGTTTAATTTACAACAGGACGTTTTATATCCTGCAGAGAAAAGTTTTTTGTCATTTATGTTTTTATATTCTCTGTGAAATGAAGCATACAGCTGTCAAAATGTTATGCACTCTACCCACTCTGCTTCATGACTTGGCACGGTCATAATTCAGCTGAATTCAACTTCACAGCTCAGATTTTAATAAAGCTACCTGATTGCTTATTCTGTCCATTTTTTAGGAAATTTTCCATGAAACAACTGCTGACAGCATTTGAAAAAAAAAGCCCCCCCAAAAAAATATTCAAATAATATTCAAGTGACTTTAAAGTGGAACTTTACCTAGAAAAAAAATGAGAACATGCAGGTTTTTTAATGCAGAAGAGACATGTTATGTTTCTTCTGCAATAAAATAATTTCAGCAATGCCATGATGACTGAACTCCTGTGCATGCAAGGGTTTGATGTCATCTTTGCCAGGCCAATAGAAATGTCCAAGGATCATAACCCAGAATCCTCCTGGATGAAGATGTCAGTGGCCAGCATGAAGCCATGGGACATCACAGTGCTGGAGAACAGATGAGTATACTTCTGCTTTAGGTAGTATTTAACCAGATTCTCTTTTTTTTTCCATTACATGGGTCCCTAGGTGGGTTTTAACATAATGTGCTAGTCAGCGTGCATATTTGCATATTATGGCAGACTTACGTGTCAAATTAAGTCCTCCAGTGCTGCGCTGGTCCTGTGTGCTTCCATCTTCTCCTGGTTTTCTTTTCGGGTTCTGCCACTTCAGCTGCTTAAATGGCCATGCTGTGGTGACATTACATCTGCACATGTGCACAGGAGTCACATTCCCATTGGGCTGTGCACCGGATTGGTGTACATAACAGCTAGCAGGTAGGGGAAGCATTTATGACAGAAGAGACCATCAGGGTCTCTTATGTCATAAAAGCCCTACCTGTCTGCAACTTTTAGAGTTTAAGTACCAGTTTAAGTATATGTAGCATAGTTGGGTGGAAATACTTTTCACTTTTAGTAGATTTTCGAAATAACATTTGTATGAACTTTTGTGCGAAAATTCTCATCAGTACATTGAAGACATGACAGAAACCATTGAAAGTACTTAAAAAAAACATTTGCTTTTAACATTCGATTTTGTAGTGAATTGAATTCCCCAAACAGAAACCACATTCACTGTTAGAAATTCATTTGTTTGAGAAAAAATTTCCATCTTGCACCTTCAAATTACCCCATCACTGCAGCTGAAAACAACTATTAATTTGACTCCACTAACATTTGGAAAATTGATTAAATGAGCTTATAAATTAAACTTTTTGAAAATACTCTACTAGTGCATGACCAGCTTTAGTGAAGTGAATGCTCATTTTGCAAAGTGAACATTAGCAATAAGGTGAAATTGTTTTTAATTTCCAACCCAAAATATGCTAGTAAAAATCCTGTTCATTTTTTCATTTCCCTTACATGTGGTTGGGTATTCAAAATGAACAAAGTTTCACGTTATTTACTATTATTAAGTGAACCTTTCCTTTAGTAAATCAACACCACTATGTGCAATATATTTATATTTGGAGAATAACATTCCCAGCTTACTGATTTGGGAAAGAGGGACACCTTTTAGCCCAAAGTTTGCAGGAAATTCAAATGACTGGTTAAAGCTGAACCCCAGGAAATATTTGTATTGCATAACAACTTGAAACAATCGGGGAGATTTACTAAAATTGGAGAGTGCAAAATCTGGTGCAGCTGTGCACTGCAGCCAATCAGCTTCTATCTTCAGCTTGTTCAGTTAAGGTTTAACAGAAAAACCTGAAAGCGGATTGGTTACTATGCAGAGCTGTACCAGATTTTGCACTCTGCAGTTTTAGTAAATCTCCCCATCTATAATACAAAGCATGTATTACTCATGCCTGATGAACTACTGGGGAAGCTGGAAATCACTGGAGCAGTCAGCCCTAATAAAATAATAGCCACCATCTTCTGGTTCTATGTAAGCGGCTGCCTCACTGAACATTGAACACAGAAGGTCTCTCACTGGGCACCAAAGCTATTTACAGAGCACCTCATATTTATTTCAATGAATACATGGTATTCTCTGATTGGACAAGATGGATAGGAGGGACAATGACATCAAATCTCCATGAAAAAAAAATACAAAACATTCTATGGGTAGCAGCAGTGCCATGTGAGAAAACCCCCTGCGGTCAGTGTGCAGTGGGGCAGCCTGAGCAGGACCTGGAAAAACTATCACTATACCAATGCCAACCACTATGGTGATTTCCAGCTTCCCTAACGACCCGTATAGTATAAGTAATACATACTTTCTCAAACTGGTATGCAATACAAATATTTCCTGGGGTTCAGCTTTATTATAAATCATTTTTATCTCCAGAAACTTTGGGCTAAAAGGTGTCCCTCTTTCTCAACTCAGGAAGTTGAAAGGTCCATCAGGTATGAGATAGATATACAGTATACTTACATTGTGCCATGCCGGAATAAATGTAAGTATGCAAATCAAATAATTCCTGGAGTTCACCACTAATTTTACTGTCTTCTGTCATTTAGAGGTTAGATAAAAGGTTTAGTGTAGTATACACACTTAATCAATACATTTTGTAGAAGTCTATACATCAGGCCAAAAAAGAAGAAGGGCTATTGAGGAGAGCAGAAGCACAAAGTTATTTGGTTCCAAAAGAGGAACCATCCCTCCAATTAAGTTATAGTTGAAAACTGGAATAACACAATACATCCTTTCTTCTCCCCCTCCCACTGTTTCTACAATGTGAATTGTTACTATACAATTAATATGTCACTTGATTTATACAAAACAGAACATACATTAGAGAACATGATTATTGTTACTTTTTTTTTTTAGAGAATAGTGGTATCACTTATAATATGCCTTTTTAAAAAAATATTTCTTGAAATAATTTATAGTGCTTAGCGAGATCTACAGGATCATGAAGCCATATGCTTAATTACTAATTTTCGTTTGCACATTGTCAAAAGACAAAGAGGTAATTGTTATTTTACTGATATATAGGATGTTGCAGTCACCCCTGGATCAGTTTCCAATGGAGAAGGTGTCATGAATGAGGAAGAGCAAAATGCAGAAGAAGAAAAGGGTGGATTTGTAAAGTTTGGATGGATAAAAGGTGTACTGGTAAGTCTGTCCATTGAAAAAAATATATCACCTAGCAATAAGAAAGATTTATTTAAATGCATTTGGTTTACAAGTCTTATTATGTTTCAGCTCCCCTCTGATGTGAGAGCAAGGTTCCATCAAGATGGTGTAATCATATAAAGATTAGTGATATTGAATTTAGGTATAGTCTTTTTAACACAAATAATGAAGGCAAAAATGGCCTTCTCCACACACACCCGTCTTCAGACTCTCACCATTCACTTCCTTCCGGTACAGTTCCCGGGCCTCTCTATATATTTGCTCCTGCCCCTTTGCCAGCTCTTCTGGGAAATATAGTCTGTTTACTCCTTGTGTGAGCTCAGAAGTCCTGCTACCAGCATACATGTTCAACAAGGCTTTGCTTTAATAGAGTCTGCATAACTGAATTGCAGAAGACTGCCATCTTGTGTTTGTTTAATATCCTGCAACCTATATTAATGTAGGGTGTTCCATTTTTAAAATATTCTGTAGCCAAAATAAAAATAATTTTATAAATGAATGAATAAAATTTAAATGAATGAATAAGTTTTACTTGGAGTTTTTTGTAATCTGCATGCTTTGATACAGAACACCAAGGAAATAACTTCAGTAAAACAAAGCAAAGAAATTCTAAGTAAACTTGAACTATTAATAAAGATTGAACAAAAATACAATCAGTCTGCACCTTTGTCATAAGAGTCAGGGTCCCCATCAAAGTCTGCTTACAGTAGAGTCCCCCTTACATCAGAGTCCCCATCAAAGTCCTTCCTTACATCAGGTTTCCCCTTACATTGGGATCCCCATCAGACTGGAAACTGCGCACATCAGCTGCAGGCCAGATCAAACTACAGCCCACTACAAGATTTGAGACCTTGAAATAAAACATCCAGACAAGCTTGGGAGGTTTGGTTGTTGTGTGACCAAACTTTGGTCTGGGGAGGGTTTGTGATCTAAGCAAGTTTGACCGTGGAATGACTGTAAGTGCTAGACATGGTGTTGCAGACTCTCAGACTGTTCACAAACTGCTGAATAATGTGAAAAACACAAAAAAAAAAAAATCCAGTGACTGCCATTTCAGTAGGGCAAGAACTTCTTTACTGGGGGAGGTTAGAGAAGAATACACAACATCCAGCCAAGTGTTAGCTGGCAGAAGGTTCACTGCTCCTAAAACACTTTTCGGAAAGGATATTGCATAAAAAACAATGTATCATTCGTACACTTTGAAGAGTATAGACTACTCCAGCAAAAAAGCATGCCAGGACACATTTTTGTCAACTAAAACAAAAGTTCAGTGCCGGGTAGGGGATTGGAGCAATACCCCCCCTAAATATCTTTCCCAGCTTCTCTCTACCATCCCGTTTATCTTCTCCTTTCTCCCGTAAGCCCCACCACCCCAAGGCATATATTTCCACAATATTCTCAGGCTCAGGGGACTCTGGTCCAGCTTTCTTTCATTGCAATCGAAGACTCAATCTCAGTCTTGATAAACAAATTCTATTGAATATGTCTTAGACATGCATTGTACAGGGTTATGTGCCTTACCCTCTGTTAAGGAACCCTGCATGATGTTACTTAGCCCACTGGGCTGCCTTGGATATATTATGTTCTTTCTTTTCTTTAATTTTTTTTATTGTAATTTGTATATCTGTTTTGATGTACAAATTGGTAAAACCCTTAATAAACAGAATGCATAAAAAAAAACTAAGAACAGAAGATCGAGTTTATGATGACAATGACATTACCATAACTGGACAAATGCAGATTGATAAAAAGTTCCTAGTCTGACAGACTTCAATATGTACTGCAACACACAGGTGGTAGGGTCCAAACTCGCAGCATGAATAAATAGAAGCATCCTATCATATGTAAATAGTTCAGGCTGAATATGCAGGAACTACTACATAATGGTATTCAGTCAGTACTGACCAAAAAATGTAGGCTGTTTTGTGTGCAAAATCAAACCCAGAACAAGAGAGGTGGCCTTAGAAAGTGGCCACTGCATATGGTTTGTGGAGCTCTGTAGTGGCTAAAGAAAATTGCCTTTCAATGGAATTAAACTGTTTTGCTTTTCCATCCCTAAATTCATTTCCATGTACTTTTTTTCACAGGTCAGATGCATGTTAAACATATGGGGTGTGATGCTTTTCATTCGCCTCTCATGGATTGTAGGTCAAGCTGGAATTGGTAAGTATTATTATTTGCCATATTTATATAGCACTGGCACATGTTATTCAGATCTTTATAGAGTACTAAGCCCTTTCACAAAGGTCATTGTTTCCCAAAAGAGATCAGAATATAATTTAGAAATCTATAAAATCTCCATGAGATCTACTAATACTATACAATATAAGGACATACTGCAAGGGTACATGCACATGGTCATATGAAAAAAAGGCAACTGCTACACAGGATCTTACTGGCAGAAGCTGGCTGAAAGATCCTGCATAAAAAAGTGCTCTGTACGCATGTAATGTTTGAGCAGCATTTACATACCGACAGCAATACAACATAAATGGCATTTTATTGCAAGGACACAGGTGACATCAGCAGTGGATAAGAATGTTACATTTTTCACACTCATGTGCAGGAGCCCTAACAGTCCATTCAGTCTGTAGTAAATCAGGCAGATATTTGGGCTACATGTTTTTTCAGTAAAGGAGATTTTACAATGGGATTGTAACGTGCATAGCCAATTTCACACATGAAGAGAGAAGTGGTGGCCGAATTGAAAATTCGAGAGCTGGCAAGAGTTGAGAACTGGTTGCTTTTCACCTCCATGTGCTGCAATACTGCAGATTTCTGGAGTGCAAGTAGATTTTAGTCCCCTTACCGGGCAGCACACACCAATCTCCTGGCCAAGGCTGTTGGGACACTAGGAGAGGCTGGGCAGCACTGTTACTACTCGTATCTACAATATATTAGGGTATGAGGGAAAGATTAACAAGGTAGAAGAACTTGCAGTATAATGGAGGGTACAGAAGGTGGAGCAGCTTTCAGTCTATTAGGGTGTATGGGAAGATATAGAAGTTGGAAGAATTTAAAATATATCAGAGTATGAAGAATGATACAAAAAAGGCAGAGGAGCTTACAGTCTTTTAAAGTGGTTGTAAAGTCTCAAGGTTTTTTACTTTCATGTATTCTATGAATGATGGTAAAAAACATTCTGTATGTACCAGCCCCCTAACACTTACCTGAGCCTCCTCTTGATCCAGCGATGTCCACAAGAGCCTCAGTTCTCCAGGGACACTCACTCCTGATGGAGAGGGCTGCCCTGCCCTGCGCTGCCAAGAAGCGGCTCTGTGTGTGAATGGACACGCAGAGCAGAGGCTTTGGAGTGCACCTGCTCGGGTGCCCCCATAGCAAGCTGTTTGCTATGGGGGCACCCAACAGGAACGAGGGACCAGGTGCACCTGTGGGGGACCTGAGAAGAGGAGTATCCAGGCTGCTCTGTGCAAAACCACTGCACAGGGCAGGTAAGTACAACATGTTTGTTATTTTTAAGAAAAAAAACAAGAAATTAGTATCACTTTAAGGTATCAGGAAGGATCCAGTCCAGAATAGCTTACATTCTATTAGGGTAGAACAGAGGATTCAGTAGGAGTGATGGCTTACAATCTGCAATATTAGAGTATGAGGGAGAGAAATAGAAGAATATAAGGGGGGAAGCAGAAGGTGAAAGAGCTTACAGTCTATCAGGATACTTGTCAATGGGCCCTCCATCCTCCGGATGAATTTATAATCTATTGGGGTATACCAGAGAGATATAGAAGGTAGAAGAGCTTACAATCTGTTTGGGTATAATGGAGAGATATAGAAGGTTTCAGAGAATACAATCTGTTAGTTTATAGTGTGGGCTACATATGGTTGGGGACCTAACAATCTATTAGAGTGGAACGAGTATACAGAAAGTGGAAAATCTTACTGGTTTTTAGGGTATAAAGAAGCAAAAAGGCAGATGGAGGGTCTTCTAATTAATCAAGGCATATGAGATTAATTCAGATAAATTAGTTTACAATATATTAAATGATAAAGCAGTAATAAAGAAGAACATCTATGCCTGTCTGTATTACTGCTTTAATAATATTGGAATAGTTGAATACTTGTAGGCACGTTGGTTTCCGGAGGATGGACAATGCAAAGCTTGTTTAGGGCTTTATTTGGTCTTAAACCGGCTTTGGCATTGCCAGATCACAACAGCCTTAAAGTGGAATTCTAGTCAAAACCTAACCAAGCTTAAACCTGTTCCCACCCCCCTTCTAAGCCTATTCTATCTACTCTGTAAAAGGAAACGTCCATACTTACCTATTTTGAAGTCGCTCTGATCTGGTCACGTGATCGGGTCCCAGCACCGGCTTTACCATAGAGGTGGGGCAGTTGACTACAGCTGCCCCATAGTAAGCCTAGAGGTGGTGTCAATGCACAGACTCTGCAGCCGTTGTTGCTGCTTTCTCCTCAACACTGAAGCCACCACTGGAGAGATCATGTGACTAGAGAGACTTCAGAATAGGTAAGTATAGATATCTTTCCTTTTACAGGGTAGATAGAGTAGACTTAGAATGGGGGTGGTTATAGACTTTAGCTATGTTAGGTTTTGACTGGAGTTACACTCTAATGTTTAATGACACTTTTCATTTTTTATATCATGAGGTTGATCCTTTTTATAAGTTTTTTAGAACACCAAATGTAGATCAGATGCTTATAAAATATACAATTTTTCATTCAGTTGTTATTCATCCACCACAATGCATACATACAGTAGGTGTAGGGACACCTGTTTGAACAGGATAGCTAATGCACCCATTGCATTAATGACCTGTAAAGCCCACACAGCAGGAACAATTTTTCAGTCCATGAACAAGCATACCCCAATTGACCTCAAGTGTTGAAAGGGAGAGTTTAGCCAATACATCCTTCTAATTGCACAATGTGCACAAATGGTAAGATAAGGACATTTTTACCCATAGGCACTTTTTAATTGTGCGCTCATCATTCATTTAATGAGAATATCTTATGCCAAAACTATAAAACAGAACTGAGTCATTTGAGATGTATAGAAAGATAGTTTCACACAAAAGACAAATATTACTAATTCTGAAAGTTCTCATTTTCTCTGGCCTGCACTTCAGCATATGCTGTGCCTGACAATTAAGTACTCAGTGATTTTATGATGCATAGCAAATGAAACCTTATAGCCACAGGGGTACAGCCCTGTCTCTGTCCTCTCATAAAAAGGGAGCATTTTGAAACCTGCCAATTCTTTGCTTTGGGCTTTCATGCACAATTAGTTTTCTAAGGGCAGTTTGGTAACTTATTTGGGTCATTAAGAAGTGTTACTTTGCTCCCAGGTGTGATTGAGGCCAGAAGGATTTTCCTCTTTTAAGTTATTTATCTATGGCAGAGTGTTGAAAATGTTTTTAAAAAGTTTTTTTATTGAAAAAACAGTTGATTTTGTATTATACATGGCAGATCTATGCTGCATGGCTGTATATTTAATATTAACCTCTTAAGTCATTTTATAGTTAGATGGCACATTGGCAGTTTTCTGTTTTCTGATAAATTGGCGTCATTTATTTTTTCAGTTAGTTTGATGTGAATCTGTAACCCAGAGGAACAGGTCTTCCTTGCTTCAAAATAAATGTTTTCCAATAGTCATTTAATTTCAAGCTGCTTGAGATTATACAGACGTGTCTGGGGTTTTTACTATTTAAAATGTTTTGCTTACAGCCCTACCCAAGGCAAGGCCATGTTTGAAACCACAATTGAAGTGAATACACCTAAATATATATTTGTTCAGCTCCCACACTCTCGTAAAGACTTTGTTTTAATGTAATATTCTTTGTTAAACAAGTAGCTGCAAAAGAAAAAAGGTCATTGTTTCCAAAAATGGGCAAGGAACCAGAAATGGTACATACCCCTCTGTGGGTGAGAGAGGATGTGTACCATTAAATGAAGAAATATGGATGCTACCTTTTGCTGATTGTCTTCGGAAAAAAATGTTTTCCTGACCCCCTTGCTTTAATTTTTTTTGGGGTCACTGACCCATCATAAATATGCATATGAGGAAAAGAAACAAGAAAGAAAAGTGAAAGGTTTTCATCCACATATTCATTTTGGGTCAGTGACTTGGAAAGCAAGAAAGCCACAGAGTCACAGTTGCCTCCAGGAAACAATCATTTTCAGAAGCACAACTCAGCAATGGCAGCCGCTGTATTTCTCTTGTTTACTTCAACCTGCCATATAAACTGAAGTATTCTGGATTCCTAATAATTTTAGGTACTTCACTAAAGTACATCAATGAATATTTTAATATAGAACTATGGCCTACCGTTAAAACGTACTGCAGCACTTAAAAGGGAAGTATGGCCAAAGCTTTTTTGGCCATACTTTTCTAGTCAAAGAAGTGCACTTACTTTTGCTATCTGTGAATCAACCGACATCACAGCTGACACCACAGAGCTGTTCAAGGCTCTGAAAGGATCCCGAAAATAATCTCAGGATCCACCAAGATGCCTTCTCAGCAGCTCAGCCTCTCATGCTTCTGAGAGCCTGAGCCAGCCACTTCCAACCCCTTCCCCAGTTCGGCACTCCAGTGAGTGCTGGAGGGGCAAAGTGGAGAGTGGTGATTGACAGTCAATGCTCTCTGCTCAGAGTGGACCAAGAACTGAGTGCTCTCTGAGTTCTCAGGCTTTGAGTCAGCAAGGGACAGCTGCAGCATCACACTGATGCTGCAGCCATAGAGGTGAGTATAGCTGTTTTAGTTTTTTTATTCCCAGTCTCAGGAATCAACAGCAAGGATGGCCAGATCTGCAAGGCAACACTCAGGAAACTGGGAACAGACTGCATATGCTTTAAGTGAGACTTATTTACGGTGGAACAAAATTCTTCCAAACACCACCACGCAGCAACCATAAAAATATAAGTGACCCAAAAACCCAGTGACAGGATACCTGACTAATATCTAACAAACAGAAAGACTAACTAGCAACTAACTATATACAATATATACAAAATGAGGAACACAGAAAGGCAGGAAAAACTAGAGGGGCAGTTGGGAAGGGGGAACCAAAACTGGGATCAGATACAAGGGGAACAGGAAAGAGGCAGCAGGGTACAGGATGCAGGGCAGGAGCAAGATCAGATCGTTGGCAAACAGAGTGTGGCAGCAGCAAAGCACTGGAGCCATAAGGCACTAAAAAGGAGGCCCTAAATACCCTCCCAGCAGCCAGCATCAGGTGGAAACTGATTGCTGGGATCTGCTAGCTGCTGGGAGACACCTGCTGCTGGTGGACACCAGAATAACAACTCTCAGCCCAGGGAACCACAGTGCCACCAGCAGTGATGCAAGTCCTGGCACCAACACTTTTCCTTTAATGGGTAATTCCACCGTTGCACCAAAATGTAAAAGTTGAATTTTCAATACCCTCCCAACTCCTCTAGTCCCGGCTGCACTTATCTGCTGTGCCAATAATCATATGTGGTCCACATCTGCCAGTGTAATGATCCATACAATGCTATCATTGACAGCACTGAGCAATGAGAGTCTCTCCAGTCTCAGAAGTAAGAAAAGACTCTCATTGTGAGTGTTGTCACATGACCACGCTAACCAATGACATCTAGCTACTGCCAACATTATGCTGCTCTACATCCTCCAGGGCTATGTACAGAGCATAAAATTGTACAAATTGGTAAACAGGTAAACGTGACTTCTAGCCATTGTTGGTATCATGTAGCTGCACAGCCTTCAAGGCGGTGTATGTGCATAGTGGAAGGTTGTCAGCACAGCAGATTGGTACAACAGAAACTGAAGGAGCAGAAATGATGTTGGAATTACCCTTTAATCGTAAGTGCATTTACAATTAGTTTCTCCTGCAAAGTTCCACAAATATCTGTTGATCCTGCCAGTGAAGTCCACCTAATGCAGATTCCTGTGATCGCAATGATGTTGCACTACTCCTGAATTTAAAGCATAGCTACTTCTCTCATGTTGTAACTACTTGCACTAGAGTATGCCAAAACATTTGACAGGGAGTATCGCTATTAGCGTTGTCACTGCTGAGTCGCAAGCCTGCAGCTTGTCAATCAACACGTGGCCACACCTAGTCCTGCCCACTGCTTCCTTGACTGACAGCATTGCCTCTGTCATTAAAACCTTCCCACTGCAAGCTGCAGTGTCTGGGAGGGCGAGCATGTGAGACACAAATGAAGGAGGATTTTCCTCAGTCAGGGAAGGTAAAGACATTTTTTTTTCTTTATAAGGCTTGTGCATCACATAGTATCTGGATTTGGAATTTGTTTATACTGTCATATAGAAGCCTTTATCTGTACTTTAAAGCTACAACTGCACTACATTAGCTTTTCATCGTCTTTGCTTTAAGGGTAGAAAAACTCAAGTGGCTTTTTTGTAGCTTTTCAATATCCTGCTAACCTGCTGACTGTGGCTATTAATATTCAGATGATATTGTATTAAAGGGATGATGATGTCTCAGATATACTAATAGAGGAATTCTATAAGTTTATTAGAGTTGCATGTTCTGTACAAGGGAAAATGGAGAACATGTTGAAATAGCTAACAGACTGTATTCTTCTCTCTTCACTGAGGTCTTGGTGTCATTATCATCGGGTTAGCTGTGACAGTAACTTCTATAACTGGCCTGTCCACCTCTGCAATTGCCACAAATGGATGTGTCAGAGGAGGTAATAAAATATGAGCCATGAATGCTCTAAAGGTCGAAGCCAGTTCAGAATCTCATTATTTTAAGGTAATCACACACTTGGCTCGCTGGAGGCTTTTTCTTTTAGCATCGGCTGGAGCACAGAGCCAAAAAAAAGAGGAAAAGAAAAAAAAGAACCAAGTGGAAGAATTTATTTCTGGAGATTATATACGGATGCCGCAGTTCATCTCAGTCAGTATTTAAGTCTTTCTCCTAAGTACCCAGTTTCAGGATTTACTCAGGAAGGATGGCTCCACACGTCCACAAGTTTATCATAAGTAACTTGTTCTATAATGTTTTCAGGAGTTCAGTACGTTTTCTCAGTACAGCGAGTCCCTGATTTCTAGCCTGCGATGATCCAGATATAAAGTGTACTTTTAAGATGAGATGCCTATATAAAATATTTGATGTTTTCACCACTAACAGGTCTTGGAGTTATCATAATTCTTCTTGCCACCATGGTAACTTCAATTACTGGGTTGTCAACTTCTGCAATTGCAACCAACGGTTTTGTCCGTGGAGGTAAAAAGTTAAGGCTACTTATAATATAGGATCTCTGCATGGCTAAGTATGAGATTCTAACTGTTCTGAGTTCAGGCCTGGAAAGTCATTGTGGGTCCTCCCAATATGGAGAAAATATATCAAGGTAATGTCAAGGTAGAGCAAAAGGTGTCTCAGCTTTACATCTTGTGAATATCCATTCAAGGGAAGCCTTAAACGCTAAGGGCTCAATCACACTTGACTGTTTTACCAACGCCTGCCAAATGCCCCTATAGCGTTTGGCAAGCGTTGGTCCGGCATTTGTGGAGCGTTTTTTAACGCTCGGCAAGTGATCTGCAAATGCCGCATGCGTGGTTTAGCGGCGGTTGCTAGCATTTGCTGAGCGTTAAAAAAGCCCCACAAATGCCTATAATGAAGTTTGAATGGTGTTACCGCTCTGCAAACGCCCGCGGCACCATAGACTAGAATAGGAGGCTTCAACGCCTCCTGACTCGACCAGAGGCATCCGTTTTGCCGCAATGCTACGCTACGCTAACGCTCCTGTTAGAACAGCACCATGTGCTGCAATGTGCAGAATTGTCCGAGGCATTTGGGAAGCGGTAAAGCTAGTGTGAACGTAGCCTTACTCCACCATTTGCAGCATTTGTAGGGTGTAACAAAATGCAGATCCACATCTCCAAACTCCCCCCCCCCCACCTTCCCTTGACAATGTGAGGGGGTTCTTCTTCCCCCCAACAGCTGTCACTTTTGAAAATGGTATGTTTTTATAGGGCATCACATGCACAACACATCATTCTTTTACAGAGATCTGTGAATGAACTACAAGTCCCGTCTGCTCCTACAGACAGACTTGTCATTGTCAATGGAATACAAGTGTGGTGCTTACCACACTCATAGTCCATGGACACTTCCTCCAGCTCTCTGGAGAAGGCTGGCATTCCACCTGCAATCCATTGATCACGGATGCAAAGCTTTTCACGCTCCTATGCAAACAAATAATGCTTTTCATGCAAAAATATGTGTGTTTATTTATTTTTAAGTTGGATGTAGCCTTTCAGAACATTACAGAAAGCATTAGTGACTGCAATGCAATTCAATTCCAAACAGCTCCATGCCCATTACATTCTATGTCACATTTGAACTTGGCAGTAAAAAACAATTTTAACCCTTGCTATGGTTGTATACATTGAAATTACCCCAAGAGAACTGTAAAGACTTACAATGATAGTATTAGATATAACCATTGAAGAATAGGGCAAATGTCATAGATACAACTGTTTTTTAAGGACATTTCAGGTGGTATCTTCTGAAGAATGGACAGCACAACTGGCTGGAATCAAGGATTGGACAATACATAAAAGTGTGTTGAGATATTATAATTACATTCTGAAATACAAATAAATAAGACACGAACAGTGTTCTCTGAAACTGTTGGGACTTCAGGCAACTAATATATTTTATCACCAATATACCAATGAGGCAAGTAAATTGGTTTCAGGCAGGTTGGGGAAAAGGAACTTACTGTTTTTTTAACAAATAACATTTTATTACATAGAACAATTATGTCTTATTTATTTGTAAAACCGACAATATTTTGTAATCATTATGATTTTTTTTGGATCAGTAATTTATTAAAGTCTTCTAAGCCTGATAATTCACACAGACACAATAGGGCGGATTCATTATTGCTAGGATACTGAAAATATATGAAAAAAAGTATAATTTCTCTTTTTTTCATGAATTTTGATAGTGTGACTCTAATAATGTCACTTTGGCACTGTAGTAATGCTCACTAAAATGCAATTTATTGTAAAAAATGTAAACACATCTTCCCTACTGTGTCTGTGTAGAACTGAGCTACCAACAAGGTAAGTGTGTTTAAATAAAGTGCATTACAGGACAGTCAAGGATTATGTGTTGCCCTATCCTTGGGTACAGAAGAAGTCTTTGCTGGCCGCTTGTGTATGGTACAGGTAAACTTCAAGTATCTTTGCTATTTTCAGGGCTTGGAGTGGTCGTCATATGTCTCAGCGTGGTGGTGACCACATTAACTGGTCTTTCTATGTCTGCCATATGCACCAATGGCATAGTCAGAGGAGGTAAGTACTTCTATAGTAGAAAATGGTAACACTTGAAGATCTCATTGTTATATGTTCCTTTTTTTTTTTTAAATCTGTATTTATCATTTTCAAAAAATGTACAGAGAGGACTTGCTCTGGAAGAGCAACCAAACAGGAATATGGAGCAGGCCCAGAAGGCATCTCACACACACACACAGGAAACCGAATACAGTCATCTGTGAACACATCGGTTTACACAGAGATTACATTTAGCATGAGAAAAACAACAGGCATACAATGACCGAGCCTCTTACTCTTTATATTTTGGCAGCTGAAATTTTCAATATTTTTGATATGCCCATTATTATCAGAACAAATACGATTTTCTTATACTTGCAACAATTTAATGAACACCGTTATTAAAGAAACAAAATGGTACATTTTCAGCATAGCATTATATGGTCAATACCTATTGATATACAGTATATTAAGCCCAAAGTTCATACAAAATGTCTGCTGTTACCAAGGACATACAATATACTGTAATAGAAAGGGTAATTCATTATAGCCCATTTAAATTGCTTGAATCAGTAGATTTTTATCATCTTTCTATGGAATATCTACCAATGTGACTGGATCTATGTTGCAGAATAGTAGACTAGTTATATGATGGTTCACTGAAACGAGAATTATACCTACTGGATACCAGTGAACATGAATAAATAAGAACAGTTGCCTGTAAAATAAAGAATAAAAGGTACTTTCAACAAAACAACATACCGGTACTTTCAATAGGTATAACCTGTACAGAAGAATTATAAATATAAATGAGTACCTAGTTATGAAAGCTCCTTTGTTTTCTGCTACTCTACCAGTAAGGCACTGGTGAAGTGGTTAAAGTCTCCTGTGTTTGTATGCAGTAAAGCTGGCTATTATGCAACAATGGATTTTCGAATGATTGTTCGTTCGAACATTTGTACTAGAATTCTGTGTACATTTCATGACTGGACAAATTTCGTTTGAAAGTGCTTCAAAATTTCATTGCTTTTAACATTGGGTTTTGTAACAAACACATTTTCCTAAACGAAAACCAAATACACTATTAAAACAGTCATTCATTGGAGAAAAATATTTTCCATCCTGATCATTCAAATTCTGACGGCACTACGGTCAAAAACGAACGTCAAAATTGACCCCACTAATGATTACAAACGTTAATGACCATTTTTGGAACAAAATTCTACTAGTGTATATGTAACTTTAGTAAAGGCAATGGATAGGTGCATACTCTAGAAAAAGGATGCGGGGGAGGGGATCTGTGTCAGGCTGGCCAATAATCAACGTAAACCAACCTAATGTTCCGTAGACACGAAAAGAAAATTGGCCGAAAAAATACTGCTTTCGGAGCAATTATCCGATAATCTGATCATTAGTACACAGCTTCTGAGAGCCAATCACGACAGTTCATGCAAAGATATCCAAATGGAGGAGCACAAAAAATGTATGAACAAACGATTTTCATTTAATCAGTACAGTATTTAGCTGAAAAAAAAAAAATCGAGTGACCAAGAATGCACATTCTCGGAAATGAAAGAATACTTTACAATACTATACATCACTTCCGAAGTTGTATTCTGTCATACGGGAATTTTCAATATGAGACTAGCATGCAAAAAAAAGGGTGATCAATCGCCGATATTCTCAATGTGTGTACAGGGCTGAACACAGTCCCTCTTCCCTTTTCTTTATCTCAGAGTATTGCCAATTCTGTGGCAATACTGTTACTGACTGGATACCAAGGCCGAAGGATATAATGGTCGGTACCTGCCAGGCAGTGGAAAACAGATAATCTTAAATTCAAGGTACCTATTTAAATTTACAGTTTTAGAACTAGAGCATGAATATTGTAGGGTTATAGTCATGCAGCAAGTACAGTCATCTTTTAAGCAGCTATGACCATCATATTATCACCCCTTTCCAGTACTCTTCTAAACACTGCATCCAAGTGAGGAGGCTTGTCCATTGGTGACCACTACACTTGTTGTGCCCTTACTTACTCCCAAAATGTTTGTTCAAAAGATGTTCACAGGCATAGCCCACCTTTGCCAAAAAAACTGCTTACAGGGGCATCTGTAGATAAAAACACATTGTGCAGCTGTGACCAAAGTTGAAAAATGGCCTTTGTATAGATGTAGGCCATCTACTTACCTCATGAATCCTGACCGGGAAACTCCTAGAGCAGGGTCTCCAAACTTTCTAAGCAAAGGGCCAGTTTACTGTGCTTTTGGCTTTAGGGGGGGCTAGACTGTGGCCAGTTGGAGTAGAAAATGCCCTGGCATCAGTGCCATCATTGGTTTTAATGGGAGGAAAAGCTCCCCATTGCTGATATCAATTAGAGGAATACTGCCCCATTGATGGTGTTAGTAGGGGGATTAGTGCTCCATCATTGATAGAGTAATGCCCCAAGGGCCAGATAAAGGTGGGCAAAGGGCCACATCCGGCCCCCAGGCCACAGTTTGGAGACCACTGCCCTAGAGCATTGCTACGAGTTTTGCTGGGAGACTCCTAACTGTTACTGTTCACCTTTATTATGGCAGAATTTTCTTTGGCTGACAGAAGTTTAGTCTGCATGCTAGAAGGCAAACTAGTTCTTTAAGGTAACTGCAGTATGATATTTCCAATCAGGCAGAGCTTGTGGCAGAAGGTAAGTAAAATAAGAAGGTAAGTAAGAACGAGTCTGTTCAGCAAGGCAGTATCACAGATCCAGAAGAGTTCTATCATAACATTTCTTACCAGTCTCCTTCCTACCCATTCAAGATGAATGTATATTAGAATACATAGGATTATACATTCTAAGTATTATATATATCAATAAGTTCTGCATTACAAGCCATCTCAGTTAAGGTAAGCCTGCTTCCAACTCCTTTTTTCAGAAATATTCCATCTTTATTTCTATTTCTCACATCTTAATGATGTTACTGCATGTCTTAGAATATTCTTTGAATTATTAATGTCCAGTAATTACTGACTAATTGGCCAATTTTGAATTTCTGCATTCTGAAAATGACTAAACCTGAATGATTTTAGATATAAAAGCAAATAATGGGGTGCAGCAAAGGGAATAGCTCCCTCAAGTTTCCAAGTTCAATAAATGGACCCATTCTTTCTCCCTTCACAGAGCTGTCACCAATAACATCTTCAATGAGTTAATGCTTAACAGAATCAATAAAAGAAAAATATAACAAACTGGCTACGAGAAACACCTTTAATGCCTAACTTGTTCTGTGCTGCTCCTGTTTCAACACAGATAAGTAATTTCATGGCATGCTCCCTTGGATGTCCTTGGTCTTTTATGTTAACACCATTTATAACAGAAAGGGTGTACTTTAAGATTCTCATATATAAGCCAGTTTTCTAGCAGATTAGGTAATTTCCTGGTATTGCTCCCATGTATTGAGCACAAATGCCAGTTGGGAATAGAAAATTACATTTGTAGAATGTCTTCATATGCCTATATATGTGGTTTGGTCACCACTATATTTATTCCCAACACTAACTAGACGATGCATATCTAATTCCTATAGATCTGGCCATTAATTAAGTTAAAATTATTGCAAATATAGAAAACCCTGTTGTTTTTTTATCACGACTAGCAAATGTTCCTTTTCCCCTCTCATATATATTTTTCTGTATGTGTACGGGGCACGGATGTCATATTAATGCCTCTTTTCTTGTCTGTGCCCCAGGTTAAATAATACACAATGTATCCCATCCATCAGTGGTCTGCTTAGGGAACTTGGCAGTTCTGGTAGACTATCCCCTAATGCTGCCCCTAACTGCTGCAGTGTTTTTAGCTTTTAGCTTTTGTTATATTCCTTAGGTGGGGCGTATTATCTTATATCAAGAAGTCTAGGGCCAGAATTTGGTGGATCCATAGGACTTATCTTTGCCTTCGCCAACGCTGTGGCTGTAGCTATGTATGTGGTCGGATTTTCAGAAACTGTTGTGGAGCTTCTTAAAGTGAGTATTATTGCCTTTAAAAAATGAAATTTAATATCTATAAAGATGTTTGAATAGACTCACCGAGATCATTAATCTTTCTAGAGGGTAATAAACAACTCAAGTGTATTTAAGTAGTTTTGTGATTGTTTTTTCTCAAACACTTTCTTCAAAGTCACTCCATGTAGATGTTCCTTGTTTTGTGTCCCATTTTACAAGGATATTGAAAAGAGCTGTTTTTATTCATACTTTTTTCTGGGATGCTTTATATTTAAATTGCTGTTTTCTTCCTAGGTAGATATCCTTATAATATAGCATCAGATGGTTTTATTTCAATAATTGCTAATCAACCATTCGTTACAAAAAAAAATAATAACAAAATTACGTAGTTTACACATATTAAATTTATGTTGTTTTCATTTCAGGTACAGCCATTTTCAGTCTATTTTTACAATTGTTTTCACATTTTTGACAGTCTGAGATTACTAGCATATTACAAAAATGACAGCATATGTTTGTAACTCAGCTGGCTTTCTTCTTCGAAGTTCAGTGTTATCCACTCATTATTGTGGATCTTAGTAACTTTTAGAAACCTTTTTTACGTCCCTTTCACATGGGGCAAATTCCATTGTGATGATCAGGGGATTTGTCCACTGATACCCTGCTGATTGGAGTAGAGCAGGTGGATGAAACATCCATGTTCGCTCAGTTTATACAGAGCAGACATGGAGAGACTCCACTCTGCTCTATGGGACTGCCTCAGATCCACTCCGCCTATACGGAAGATGGCAGAGTTTTCTGTTTTTTCAGCAGGCCTGATTACATCCACAGTTAAGCACATATAAAACAGACACAAGAATATTAACTGCTTCCCGACCGCCCTATAGCAGAAATACAGGGCAGCACAGGTGCACAAAATCACGTATATATACACATGATTTTGCATTTCCGGGTAGGGGGCACGCGCACGCACTCCCCGCGACGCCATTTGCGTTTGCAGCTCTCAATTACCGGGTCCCGGCCAGTGATTACTCACAGGTGCCCGGTCCTTGCCAAGCATTTTCAGTGGGGAGGAGAACTGTTTGTAAGCAAAACAGTTCTCCTCCCTGCCAGCTCGTGCACACTGCTTTGGATGGCTGTGCACAGCACAGCCATTCAAAGCAGTGTGCTTACAGTGAAGCACACGGACACAGCACATAGTGAAACAGCACACAGTTGAGCCTTTGGTTGCCCCTCATGCCCAGTGCCATTAGTACAGTGTCAGTGCTTTTTTTTTAGCACTGATCACTGTATTGGTGTCACTGGGGATGTCAGTCCCGCTATACGTTGCTGATCGCCGCCATTACTAGTAAAAATTTTAAAAAAAAATCCCAGTATTAATACCGCCATTTGTAAATGCTATAACTTTCACATAAACTAATTCATTTACACGTATTGGGATTTTTGCTTTTTAGCAAAGATATGTAGCAGAATACATTTTGGCCTAAACTTATGACGAAATTTGATTTTTAAAATTTTTTTAATGGACATGTTTAATAGGAAAAAGTAAAAAATATTGTTTTTTTTCTCAAAATTGTTGGTCTTTTTTTTTTTATAGCGCAAAAAATAAAAAAAAATGCACAGGCGATCAAATACCACCAAAATAAAGCTATATTTGTGGGAAAAAAAGGATGTAAATTTCATTTGGGTGCATGACCGCATAATTGTCGGTTAAAGTAACACAGCACCGTAACGCAAAAAATTTCCTGGTCAGGAAAGGGGGTAAATCCTCAGGAAGGCAAGTGGTTAAAGCCTAAGATTAATCAAAACATGTTAAAAAAATATATTACAAGGGACATTACTACAACACTATATGTTATTTGTGTTGCTGGCAATAGAAACTATAATACAGCTCCTATGAATGGAGGAGGAGGGCTCGAAAGGAGGGCATAGTTGGCATTGTTAATGAGTGCCTGTCACAGGTCCAGCACTGTTATTAACCCCGGCAGCAGCAGAAGATTACAGACACGGGGTATGAAAGCAGAGCAAAGGACTTCAGATTTCCCCTATTTCAGCTGGCACCAGCACACATTTTTCCTAAGCTCAGGCTTTAAACATTCAATTTAAAGTGATATCCTTTTTTTTTTTATTACATTAACATTATGTTTGCCTTCCGTTCGTAAGTTTGACTGAGGACATCTAAAGCGCTTTACATATTGTTATAATAATCAGTTTAAAGTGAAACACCATTTTTTGCTCAAAAGAGTTTATCTGTATATCAAATATAATACTTTTTATAGAGGTAGCCATAATTAATTGATTTGTTTGTTTGTTTTTTTTTAGAAAATACCAGTGCTGTTAGCACTTCCTTAGATTTGGGACAGACTAGGGTTAAACATTTTATTTCACTTGTTTTACTTATATTTTGCCAGGCAGGGATATTTCAGAGCAAACAGATCTCATACACCAGAACTCCTTTAAAACAATAGAACTCTTGACTTTTAAGAACAGAGATTAAGATATGTGCTCCCTTCTAAACTTATAATTAAGTTCCATCATGTTCCTGTCATATGATGGACCATCTGTCATGGCAGACCTACGGAAAATGTCATTTTGACACCTTATTAAAAAAATAACTGCTAACTTCTAAAACAAAGTTATACTTTTACAACTACATTTATGTTGGCATAAAATGTATATATATATATATATATATATATATATATATATATACACACACACATACGGTATATTCGTCAATGATACTAATAGTTCTTTACTGTGTGTGACGCACGTTGACTTACTGTGTGAATGAATGAATAGCACACAAGCAGATATACAATTTGTTTTTCTTTTATTTCTCTTTAGGACAATAATGCACTTATGGTGGATGACATGAATGACATCAGGATTGTGGGCACAATAACAGTTATCTTATTGCTTGGCATCTCTGTAGCTGGCATGGAGTGGGAAGCAAAGGTAAGACAACTGATACGCAATCAATTTTTACAAAGTTATATAACCCTCCATATTACTAAATGGCTTCAAATCACATTTTCCATGTGTATGTGACTCCATGTTTGTATTGGAAAACAGAAGGTGGAAACACCTCACACCAGAACCTAGCCATTATACAGAGGTAAAGATATGGCTTTAGTCTGAACTCTTCCTGGCTTTGCTCCTCTTGCATGTTTTGCCCCCGTTATGGGGCTTGATCTCATCTCTATGTTTAAGCCCCATAGGTGAGCGATATATGTCAGAAAAGCATAGCCAAAAGGAGTTCAGGCTGAAGCCCTAACTTTGCCTCTCTATATAGTGGCTTCTTCCCAGTGTGCTATGTTTTCACCTTCTGTTTTACGTTTTGTTTCTGCTAACCTGGATGGACTTATTTGAACATCGACACCCAGGGGCGGACTGACAACTCATGGGGCCCCCGGGCAATAGGGGATCATGGGGCCCCTGTGTCCTTGGCCAAACTCAAAAAAGCCTAGAAAAAGGTACCAGGGGCATCTCATGGGGCCCCCTACTGACCCAGGGCCCTCAGGCAGTGCCCGAGTTTCCAAATGGTCAGTCCACCCCTGTCGACACCCAATCTATGCTTTGGATTACAGGGGGATGTCTCGCAGTGCTTTGAGTGTTTTTTTGTATATGGGTTCTTGTTTGCATTAATTATTCTTTCTTTTATTGACCCCAACCATATTGCAACATTTTATGCTGTCTTCAAAAACTGCATAATATAAAAAAGTAAAACATGCATTATTACTGGAGCAACTATAACTCTATGTGCTGTATATGGTGGGTTTACTCCAATGTAATGGATATCTAGTTCCAATTCAGAATGCAATAGATCCTAAAACACTAAAATATTAGCATAGCAAAGGCATAAAAATTAACCAAGAAGTTTTTTTTATAACAGATGAACAAATTTAGCCCCTTTTGCTGGCCACTGGCAAATATTGCATAGAGTAATTACAGCAAATGGAAAATGAAAGGATTAAGTGAATCTTCAGAATACTCTCAGTAAACTTTCAGCAAATCTGTAGGGAGTGTGGATGTAGATGAAAGAACTGTGCAGCTCTTCATAGGAAATCACTGTAAGTTGTTAGATTCATCTAGTTCAAAGTGGAAATATTAGCTGGCAAATCTTAAGATGTTTCCTCTTTTAAAATATTGAACATTTTATTGAAACAAGAATTAAATGTGAAAAGAAGAAATTAAAATGTTGGCAAAAATGTAATGTAGTACCCTGCTAGATAGGCTGCTAAACAAATTTAGTGATGTAGCTCTCCTGTAACCAGCAGAGCAGTCTGTGATTACTTTAGGCTGGTCTGGGCTTTGCAGGCTGTAAGTTTGATTGCTTCTCCCTTCTTTCTGGAGATTTCCAGTGGTTGAGGAGTGCATAAATAGTTTGGAGCCACAGAGAGCAGGGTCCTTTTCCCTGGAGGAGAGGTTCCCATCCCTAAGGGCTGCCTGCCCTTCCTGGCCATGCTACTGAGGATCCAACCCGTTCATTGAGATTCCAGCTGTACCCAGCTGGGGGGCCTATCCTTCAAGTCCTTGCTAGCCAAAAGATGGATACCCCTGAGGATCTTATCTGGGAGCTTTATGGGAGAGTCTGCCTACTGGAGTCTACGGGAGACAGCCAAGCCTTGGGGACACTGAGTACAGGGAACCTTGTGACTATTGCTGCTGTTAATCCGTGCCACATTCAATTAAGGCTTGCCTGGTCTGGGACATTGCAAATGGTTTACCAGTGCTGTCCACTTCATTTCCTAATACTTTGCTGTGTTAAGTCGCTGCTGCTAAGGAGGTAGTGTCCTTGCATTCGGAATTAGTATTCTGGAGTATCCCATAGTTCCTAGTCCCCATCCAAGTTGATTTGCAATTAACTTTTAAAAAAGGCAACCTGTAGACTCTTATTCCAGAAGAGTAAAACCTGCTGTTTACCTGGCACTAGCAGGAAGAGAACCTGGGACACAAAGTACCCGGGGTTAAAGCTACAGTAAGGCTGAATGAATTTGTTGAACAAGAATGTTGGTGAATGATTGCAGTCTTGTGTGGAGGAGCAGACCACTTAGGCACACCTGTTAATTGTATTTTTTATTTATTACAGATACTTATATAGTGCCATCAATTTGTTCAGCGATATATATATATATATATATATATATATATATATACATATACACACACACAGAACAGTCTCTAACTTACAATCATAGACTGCTCAAAAAAATGAAAGGAACACTTTTTAGTCAGAGTATAGCATCAAGTCAATTACACTCCTGGGATATTGATCTGGTCAGTTAATTAGCAGAGGGGGTTGCTAATCAGATTCAGCTGCATTGGTGTTAATGAAATTAACAACAGGTGCACTAAATGGGCAACAATGAGACGACCCCCAAAACAGGAATGGTTTTACAGGTGGAGGCCACTAACATACTGTATATTTCCCTACTCATCTTTTCTGACTGTTTTTCACTAGTTATACATTTGACTAGGGTCAGTGTTACTACTGGTAGCATGAGGCAATACCTGAACCCTACAGAGGTTGCACAGGCAGTCCAACTCCTCCAGGATGGCACATCAATACGTGCCATTGCCAGAAGATTTGCGGTGTCTCCCAGCACAGTCTCAAGAGCATGGAGGAGATTCCAGAAGACAGGCAGTTACTCTAGGAGAGCTGGACAGGGCTGTAGAAGGTATTTAACCCATCAGCAGGACCGGTATCTGCTCCTTTGTGCAAGGAGGAACAGAATGAGCACTGCCAGAGCCCTACAAAATGACCTCCAGCAGGCCACTGGTGTGAATGTCTCTGACCAAACAATCAGAAACAGACTTCATGAAGGTGGCCTGAGGGCCCAACGTCCACTAGTGGGCCCTGTGCTCACTGCCCGGCACCATAGAGCTCGATTGGCATTTGCCATTGAACACCAGAATTGGCAGGTCCCCCACTGGCGCCCTGTGCTTTTCACAGATGAGAGCAGGTTCACCCTGAGTATATGTAATAGATGTGAAAGGGTCTGGAGAAGCCATGGAGAATGTTATGCTGCATCGTTCAGCATGACAGTTTTGGTGGTAAGTCAGTGATGGTCTGGGGAGGCATATCAATTGAGGGTCACACAGACCCCTACAGGCTAGACAATGGCACCCTGCCTGCCATTAGGTATCGGGAATAAATCCTTGGACCCATTGTCAGACCCTACGCTGGTTCAGTGGGTCCTGGGTTCCTCCTGGTGCATGACAATGCCTGGCCTCATGTGGCGAGAGTATGTAGGCAGTTCCTGGAGGATGAAAGAATTGATACCAGTGAATGGCCCCCACACTTGCCTGACCTAAATCCAATAGAACACCTCTGGGATATCATGTTTCAGTCTATCTGACGCTGCCAGGTAGCCCCTCAGACTGTCCAGGAGCTCAATGATATCCTGGTCCAGATCTGGGCGGAAATACCCCAGGACACCATCCGTTATCTGATTAGGAGCATGCCCCTATGTTGTCAGGCATGCATACAAGCACGTGGGGGGCCATAAAACTACTGAGTTTTGAGTTGCTGCAATGAAATTTCAGCAAAATGGACTATCCTGCTGCATCATTTTTTCACTTGATTTTCGGGGTGTCTTTGAATTCAGTCCTCTGTAGGTTGATCATTTTCATTTCCATCAAACGATGGGGCATCCTTATGTTCCTAAGACATTACCCAGTCCATATCAGTATAGAAATCCAGTGTGATATTTTTCCCTATTGAGTTCTGATGTGCTTTCAAAGTGTTCTTTTAATTTTTCTTGAACAGTGTATATACACACACAAATAAGGGCCAATTTAGACATGAGCTAATTAACCAACCAGCATGTTTTTGGAGGAAGCCCACGCAGGCACAGGGAGAACATACAAACTCTGTGCAGGTAGTGTCATGGCTGGAATTCAAACTGATAACCCTAGTGCTGACAGGCGGAAGTGCTAACTACTTAGCGACTGTGCTGCCCATTTTTCATTAAAGTGCATGTGAGCCAGTACGTAGGGCAGTTGCATATTAGAAAATCATAATAAAGCAGAAAGAGTTACAATTTCTGGCCATCTTGGATACTTTTGGGTAAATCAGAAGATCAGAAGTGGGAGGGACTTTTGAGATTGCCAAGACTCATGTCACATGCAGCCATCTTTAACTGCACATTGTGGTTTCAATGTTTGTCTAATGATAAAATATAATAGTTGAGGGCTATGCTTATTCAAGCATGCCTAGGAAAGTGGTATCAACCTTGGTGGAATTAGGGCTCAATACATTTTTCCAAAACCTTTCATGCCCTAACATGGCTTTGGTTGACAGGTATGCTGCGACTAACATCTTGCCAAACACTGTTCTAAGCCATCCACTTGCACTTGTTCGCTTTTTTTTCTTCACTATATAGCTCCAAGAAGGACCTGCAATTCGCCCTGCCTCAAAAGTAAACAAAGGGGCAGGGTCATCCAGTAACATTGCATAGTGACCCCGCCCATTTGTTTACTTTAGCGGCGAGGCGAATGACAGCTCCTTCTCGGAGCTTTAAAGTGAAGAAAAAAAAAGCCCCCAAGTGCATTTAAAAACTGGCAATGACATTTAGCAGCAGCAAGTGAGGGAGCCTGTCTGTATACACAGCTCCCCCACTGTATACACTGCTCCTCTCCTGCCCCCTGCTTGTACACACTGCCCCTCCCCCTACAAAGAGGACCGGTCACTTATATGCTATCACATAGGCGACTATTGGTCCCCTATGTGATAGCAATAAAATCATAACTTAAAACAAATTAATAAAAACACCCATTAAAAGTAAAAAAACAAAATCTGAGCCTCCCCACCCCCCACATAAACAGACATTTCAGTTTCGGTTTTTGGCAAAGTTCATCCTGAATTTTCGGTTTTGGTTTTTGGAACCAGAATTTTCATTTCAGTGCACCATTAATCCTTATATCATCTTTCTCAACTCAATGGCTCCATATACAGAACACAGATCAACATCATAACAAAGAATATCTGGTAACTCTCCCATATTCTTCCCTGTAGGTCCTCCTCTAATAAGTTCTCTCTCTGAGTCTCTACAGCCTACCCCAAAGGGTACTCTCCTTCTCAGGTTAGAAATCTACATAGCGTAAATGAGGGGTAGCCTGTTTCCTTCAGTTCCCTGCCTGATACTCCTCCCATATCATGTTTTTATAGGGACACCACACTCCACCCACTTGCCATAGGCAAAGGAAGGACCTTACTAAAAGGGGTGCCAATCCCTGCTGACAGGGTCCCTGATATGTAAAAGACTTACACTCATTTTTGCAGAGGATTCAAAGTGTTTAGATATTGAGAATTAAGTAAATGTACGTACTATTCGATAACTTATACATGCATCAAGTTTATCATCAACAGGTAGTCTGTATATTAATGGCGGATCATAAATGTATATATAGATTGGTTTGAGGTTATCCAACATATTTTATAGCCACTTCAATGTGTCATGGAAAGTCAAATGAGGGGAATCTTCAAGACATGAACTTTGCATCAAGATGAGTTTACTTAAGAGCAGTCACTAAATATCATAAAACTCAGACTTAACTACCACAGATGTTTAACTTGGTAATAATATATGATGGACCATCACACTGTGACTTTTTTGTCCTCTGTTCCGCTATCTTGCCTTCAGAGAACTTGTCTTTGTAACGTTATTCACAATAGCAGCTACATTGTAAGTGTGTCATAAACCTACAATTTACAATGTCTACCATTTGTCTCCACTTACATTATAAATATCTTGAAATTGTCAAGGGTTACAATAATAACAATAGTTAAAAATGTAAAGTACGGAATATGTAGTCATAAATTCTTTTTAGATTGTGAAATTTAGTTGGAAAAGTCATTCACCTTTAATTGCATTATACATTTATGTTATTTTGGACTTTAACATTGTTCCTGGGAAAGGTAATATTTGTGGCACATTGAAGACCATTAACTCATGGATATGTTCAGCAACATAAATCAGAGGTCATGTTATATATCCTCTACACACACACAGACTATAAAGAAATTACCGGGTCAAGTACTTTTCAATTTATATCTATGGCATTATTGATTTTGTGCAACAACCCATAGCAACTGATTAACTTTATATACTGGAATACATTTAGTGTACCCAATTCAGCCTGTCAGGTCTTGAAAAGTGGATTACATCATCTAGGCTCTTAATAACTATTATTCAAAATCGTCGTTCGTAGTTATTGATCAGAGATTTCTAGTAAACTGGAGATCATTATGTACAGTATACCATGAAGATGGCTTTCAGTAATGAGTATAGGTAATCAGGTTTATTCAATAAGTCACCGCAAGGAGCACTGAGGATGTACGTAACCTACAAAGACATGGCGCATCTCCATAAATTAGAATATCATCAAAAAGTTAATTTGTTTCAGTAAGTCAATTCAAAAAGTGAAGCTAATATATTATATAGATTCATAACACACATAGTGATATATTTCAAGCATTTCTTTCTTTTAATTTTGATGATTATGGCTTACAGCTGGTGAAAACCCAAAATTCAGTATCTTAGAAAATGTGAATATTACATAAGACCAATAAAAAAGGATTTTTAATACAGAAATGTTGGCCTATGAAAAGTATGTCCATGTACAGTAAAGTGTGCACTCAATACGTGGTTGGGGCTCTTTTTGCATGAATTACTGCATCAATGCGACATGACATGGAGGCCATCAGCCTGTGTCACTGCTGAGGTGTTATGGAAGCCCCCACATTCTGTATGGTGTTTAGCTCAGGCGAGTTTGCTGGCCAAACAAGCACAGTGATACCATGAACATTAAACCAGGTATTGGGACTTATGGCAGTGTGGGCAGGTGCCAAGTCCTACTGGAAAATGAAATCAGCATCTCCATAAAGCTGGTCAGCTGAGGGAAGCATGAAGTGTTCTATGATTTCCTGGTAGAGGGCTGCGCTGACTTTGGACTTGATAAAACACAGTGGACCAACACCAGCAGATAGCATGGCTTCCCAAATCATCACCAACTGTGGAAATTTAACACTGGACCTCATGCAACTTGGATTCTGTGCCTCTCCACTCTTCCTCCAGACTCTGGGACCTTGATTTCCAAATGAAATGCAAAATTTACTTTCATCCAAAAAGAGGGCTTTGGAGCACTGAGCAACAATTCAGTCCTTAGCCCAGGTAAGATACTTCAGACATTTTCTCTGATTCAGGAGTGGCTTGACACAAGGGATGCGGCAGTTGTAGGCCATGTCCTGGATATGTCTGTATGTCGTGGCTCTTGAAGCACTGACACCAGCCATAGTCCACTCCTTGTGAATCTCCACCAAATTCTTGAATGGTCCTTGCTTCACAATTCACTCAAGGCTGCAGTTATTCCTGTTGCTTGTACACCTTTTTTCTACCACAGTTTTTTCTTCCACTCAACCTTCCATTAATATGCCTGGATACAGCACTCTGTGAACAGCCAGCTTCTTTAGCAATGACCTTTTGTGACTTACCTTCCTTGTGGAGGGTGTCAATGACTGTCTTCTGAACAGCTGTCAAGTCGGCAATCTTCCCCATGATTGTGTAACATACTGAACCAGACTGAAAGATGATTTAAAGCCTCAGGAAACCTTTAAATGGTGTCTTGAGTTAATTAGCTGATTAGAGTGTGAGACCATGGGGTTTATTTACTAAAGTTAGTTCACTCAGAATCTGGTGCACCTGTGCATTGTAGCCAGTCTGCTTCTAACCTCAGCTTGTTCAGTTAAGCTTTAGCAATAAAAACTGTAAGCTGATTGGTTTCTATGCAGAAGTGCACAAGATTCTGAGTGAACCAGCTTTAGTAAATTAACCCCCACGAGTTTACAATATTGAACTTTTTCACAATATTTTAATTTTCTGAGATACTGAATTTTGGATTTTCACTAGCTGTAAGCCATAATCATCACAATTAAAAGAAAGAAATGCTTGAAATATATCACTCTGCGTGTAATGAAGCTATATAATATACGTGTTTCACTTTTTGAATTGAATTACTGAAGTAAATTATCTTTTTGATGATATTCTAATTTATTGAGATGCACCTGTAGTTAGGTGAATGAACAGTGTTTTCTGGCTGGACGCTGTAGGCTGCTGCATTTTATATATTTTAATTGCACTTTGCATTTTAAGCCCAAGTATGCTGATTCTCAGACCTAAAAGATCTCTGCACAAATATTTCCCTTCTAAAATTCATTTGCAGGGAAACTAAAAAATATGTTTGAATACCTACCTTTTCTACTTACTATCATATACTTACACTACCTACATGTAGCAGCAATATATATGTTTTTTATTGCCATGTGTCCCCAATTTGGTTGATACATGCTTATCTTCTGTTGCGGTCATAAAAGTGAAGAGCAATCTTAAAGTGTAAGTTCACCTTTTTACAAAAATCGATTAGGTAAAGTAACACCCTACTAACCCTCACCCCCCCCCCCCCCAGTCTTTCCTGCACTTACCCTTGTGAATGATTATCTGTCAATGCCCATGCAGCTGGTGCAGTGACCGGGGGGTTTGAACATCCTACTCTTCTCCCCCTTCTTCATGAATCAAAATAATAAATTGGAACTAAACTCACTCAATATGAACTATTTTTAATCCTTATGCTGCTAGCCTTAGTAGATGGATAGGAAGGTATATTATTTATTTATTTTACTTACATTTCTGCAGTTGCTTCCTGCTTCATGGCCAAGGCCAAAATGATGTCATACATCCCAAGAGTCTTCAAGGGCATTTTTTTCTTTCATCTGAAAGAGGGGAGGGTTTCTCAGCTGCCTACTTGCCTGAGCTAAGGGCAGCTGGATTCCAGGAAGTCAATTCTACATGAATCATCTGACCTTACTCAAAATGGCCATAGCTGAGGGGGGTGGGTTTCAAAGTGATTTCTTGATAAGATAAAGCATGGAGACATGAATGGGTGAGATTGCATTGAATATTAAACATGAATTACATAGCAGTTTCAGTTTGTGGTGCTCAGATACAGTTAGGTTCTGGTTTAAAGTAATATAACTTCCATAAAAAACTGCCTCTCTACTGGCTACAAAAGTTCTTCAAAGCATGGCATGGGGGTGGCATGGCATGACCTAGGCAGGCCATAGATTATGTGATTTTGTTACCTGTAACCATGGGTTCCCACAGTCAGTGTTGGTGCAGGAATCCCTCCTGCAGAGATATAGTGTTCTCCTGATGGGGTGGGGGGGGGGAGGGTGCGTGGACAGCACAATGATTACTGCTACTGGCAATAACCGCAGACTTAAAATCTGACATTCTGGTTGTATCCAAGTCAATCGATGGATCAACTTGGGTACAATCAGCCTACCCATAGCTGGATCGAATCTCATACAGTCCATGCTGAACAAGACGAGATTCGATCTATCTGAGGTCAATTTTAAGAGCTTGAGGCTGATTTACTGAAAGAGATTAGAATGTTCACTCACGACAGAGTGCAGATTCACTTCAATTATCCAATTACATGCAGATGAAATAAATAATCAGGAATTTTCTTTTCATGTGATTGAATAATTAAATTGAATCATCACTCTTACTTTGAGTGAACATTCTCAACTCCCATAATAAATTAGACTCAGTGGGGTTTATTTACTAAAGCTGGAGAGTCCAAAATCAGACTCCCATCTGCATAGAAACCAATCGGCTTCTAACCTCAGCTTGTTCAATAAAGCTTTGGCAATGAAACCTGGAAGCTGATTGGTTTCTATGCAGAAGGGAGTCTGATTTTGGACTCTCCAGCTTTAGTAAATAAACCCCCTGATGTCATGGATTGCTTCTAGATTTGGGGGTTAACTAAGCCCACAGAATAGGTCTCCTGAACACTGACATCTATTGGTATCAGCACTTAAAGTGACACTAAACATTGGTTAAAGCAATTCTATTCAGCTATGTATTCTTAAACCGACTGTATAAGATTTTTAAAATAACAAACATATTATACTTACCTGCTCTGTGTAATAGTTTTGCATAGGGCAGCCTCGATCAGTGTTGCCAACACCCCGAAGAGAAATTTACTGACAGGAAGGCCAAAATTTGCTGACAGCATCAATATATATATATTTTTTACTGGCAAAAATCATGAAATTTACAGAGCCACTTTTTTTACTGGCATCTCAAAAACAATACATAAAATTACCGTTTTCAGTGCAAAACAGTGCAAATATCAATATTTAGGCTACATACACATTGCTAGTGCAATTATTAATGTGTTCAAGTTATAACAAAAGGCAAAAACCATATTTATCCATTTACATGAAGGTCAGGTTAATATAACCCAGAATCAGATCAATTGCGCGGTCATGCAACACTGTATCCATATGAAATTTTTATCATTTTTTTCACACAAATAGAGCTTTCTTTTGGTGGTATTTAATCACCACTGAGTTTTTTATTTTTTGCTAAATAAAAAAAAACACCTCAAACATTTTAAAAAAACAAACTTTTCTTAATTTCTGTTATAAAATTTTGCAAATAAATAACATTACTTCATAAATTTAGGTCAAAATGTATTCTGCTACATTTCTTTGGTGAAAATAATAATAATAATTGAATTTGTATTTTTTTTTTCAAATGTTTCTATCATTTGTTTTTATTTTTTATTACATTTTTTTTTTTTTTTACTATTTTATTTTTCAGCACACTGTGACCAAAGCAATACAATGTTACCATAGTAACATTGAACTACTCTGAGCAAGTGATCAGATTTTTTTTTTAACACATTATGATTGCTAATACCAATGTATTTCATTGATATTTGCAATCATTGTTACTGAATGAAACGGATTCATTAAGTCTTTTGTTGTGATTAGCTGTGATTGGGCAAAGCTGATCACATGATACAGATGGGCTGTGATTGGCCCTGTCTGTATCATGTGACTGCCTTGACCAGTCACAGCTAACAACATAATTGTATGCAATGAATGGCATGACAGGAAGCCATCCATTGTATACAATTGACATGTGATCTGCTGTGATTGGTCACAGCGGTCACATGACACTGGCAATGGGCCGGTGCAGTGATATGTCATTGGCTGTGTCCCTTGGACAGATCGCTCCGCTGCGTGGCTCGTTTTGACAGGACATCATATGGCGCCCAGTCACAACAGCGAGTGTCCCGCCCGGCTGTCAATCTGCTATAGGCCGGATGGGAAGGTGTTAATATTCAAAGCAAACTTCCCCATCCATCCAGGTCTTTCTTCTTTATTTTGCTGAGAAATCACTTTGAAAACACCCACTAGCATTTCTAGCCATGGCTATCTTGAGCAAAGGGCAGCTGATTCACGTAGCATTTACTTTCTGGAATCCATCTGCTCTTAGCTCAGGCATAGAAGGAGGAGGGTGTGCTTAGCTGAGAAAACCCCTCTTCCCCTCCAGAAGACTCCTGGGATGTATGACATCAATTTCCTAGGCAAGAAACCAAGATGTAATGTTAGAAACAAAAAAAATTGTTTAAAACAAGTAAATAAGATTTACTTTCCTATCTATTTACTAATGTTAGCAGCATAAGGATTACAAATAGTCCATGTTCATTGAGAGAGTGAAGTTCCACTTTAACCCCTTGACACCGACCGTACGCAAATATGTGGCCTCTCGACAGCTGGGCCTTATGTACTATTTGAAAACACATATGTGCTGAGAGCGCGTGCCCTGCGTGCTCCCAGCACATATGTCGGTGTCTTACAGACAGGTCCCAATCTCCCCTTGCGATCGGGACCTTTTCCGATCATGTGATCACCGTGACAGCAAATCACATGACCCCAAAACCCCGCCCTGCCTCCCGGCATCTGAAAATCCTTAAAGGGCCCGGAGGCGCCAGCGTTGAAAGCTTAATTAGAGATGAAACTCATAAAACCCTGTTTTCCATCAGACTTGCCAGCTGATGCGTTTCAAGGGACATGACCTCTTCTTCAGAATGGCCTGTCCCTCGAAACGCGTCAGTTTGCAAGTCTAATGGAAGTCAGAGTTATATGAGTTTCATCTCTAATTAAGGACCACTTGGCTTGATGTACATTGCTGGATAGCCTACGGCTTTTGTGAGTATGTATATGTTTGGTTTTATTTTCAAATACAAAATTTTTGGTAATGCACTAGGCCTCTGCACCCTTTTGTTTGTTTGTATCATTTAGTGTCACTTTAAGTAGGTATTTAGTTTGTCTTTTTCGTTTTTTTTTTTCAGAAGCAGACACTTTGTAAAGCGAACTAATTCTTTTATTACATAGGGCTCATTGTAAACTAACAATTTCAGTTCAAGGCTAAGCTAACTGCAAATACAGTACTTTCCCCAATTTATAACTCTGGTTTGCGAAGCTCTGCTGAAACTTAAAGCAATATTGTACATTTATTGTTGAAGAGCAATATACGAAACATGCTGGCTTTATCATCTTTCTATATTGTAGAAATTGTACCAGGACAAGCTTTGAAAATGATGACATATATAATTTTATTGCTATTTTTCTATTACTGAGCTGTAACTGATGGACTGTAGTATACCTGTTTCCTCTATCTGAATCCAGACACTAAATTGTCAGCACACTCACTGAACCTTCCTCTTACTTCCAGGCTCAGATTCTTCTGCTGATCATACTGCTTATTGCCATTGCCAATTTCTTTATTGGAACCGTTATCCCTACTACAGAGGAAAAGAGATCACGAGGATTCTTTAATTACCAAGGTAAACGACGATTGCATATATTTTGTATTTAAAGTGGTTCTAAAGGCTGAAGGTTTTTTTTACTTTCATGCATTCAATGCATGAAGGTAATAATCTTCATTGTGCAGCTCCCAAATCATCCCCCCTAATATTTACCCAAGCCCTATCTCGATCCAGTGATGTGCACAAGAGCAGCAGTTCTCCCAGGTCTCTCCCTGCTCAATGGCTCAGACACAGAAGTGGAAGCCATTGGCTCCTGCTGCTGTCAATCACAGCCTTATAGACACACAGAGGTGGCTCAGGAGCGAGCAGGCATGAGTGCCCCCATAGCAAACAGCTAGCTCTGGGAGCACTCAGCAAGGGGGAGGAACTTCCTCCAGAAGGAGCTCTGGCGGGGGGACACAAGAAGGAACCTTTAGTATCACTTTAAAACAAGTATAGTATGGGCATTGTGCGCTAAAGGTACTTACCATTCTTATTATATTCAAACTTACATTACCTGATTATCTTGGTAAAGGGTTTTTATTTTTTCCCTCTTTTTTTTTCTTGGTTTCAATATGAGCCCCAAAAGTATCTAAGTCTTTGAAGGCCTGAAATCATGAAGAAGGTGTAAATGCTAACTGAATGACATTTAGGCTTCATGCACACTGGGCGTCTTTACAACTCTGGTAGCATTAGCTGTGTAAAGTCACTTTAAAAATGCAAGTTTTTCAGCAGTTTTTGGCATTTAGCATTTTTTTACACACACAAAAACACCCCAAAACGCTGGTTTGCCTTGTTTTCCCATGTGTTACTGCATTTTGCCATGTTTTTCAGAGTCAGACAGTTTTTACAGCTAAAAAACTCCTCTAGAAACCCAAGTTCTGGGTTTTTTTCCAGCCAAAAAACACCCCTGCCAAAAAACACCCCTGCCAAAAAAAACACTAATTAAAGCCTATGTGTGTATGGACACATAGGATAATAGGCTGAGGAGTTTACTGGCTGTAGAACAAAACCACCAAAAGCCAAAAACAGGAGCTGTAAAAACATCCAGTGTGCATGAGGACTAAGGGGTTGATTTATTAAAACTGGACATTGCAAAATCGGGGGCAGCCTCTGCATAGAAACCAATCAGCTTTCAGGTTTTATTGACAAAACTTAATTTAAAAAGCTGAAGTTAGAAGCTGATTGGCTATCATACACAGCTGCACCAGATTTTGCACTCTCCAGTTTTAGCAAATCAATCCCAAAGCTGGCTAAAGCACTGTATAGCATAAACAACTGCCATTTTTACAACTAAATTACTTGTCTTACGCTTTATTTCATCCTTTGTTACACCTATGTGATGCTGACCTCCCCCAGCCCCTTTGCAGTCATCTTCTAGCTACATGCTGCTATGGCAGCACTACATGTCTCAAGGTGGGTTTCTTGATGGTGACAACAGTGGGCCATGCCTGCATAATGTGTGTTGAAATGGCCACTTGTAGTCTCCATCAGAATCCAGTGTGACAACACAGGAGTACAGTTTACTTACAGGGATATAGCATTGTGACCGTATTAGCAGGATCACCAGGTATTATTTTAATGATGCAGATAAAAAATTAAACTAACTTTTTACATTTACTTAAAGTGTTAGTAAACTCACAGCAGTAAAATCAGTCTGCATATGCAGTAAAGCATGCTTGTTATATTCACTGTGGAACCTAAGGGGTTAATCTTCTGCAGTGTAAAAAAGGTTGTTTGATCCTGACCTCTATGATCCTCCCCTTCTTCCAGTGCCCCCTCTTGTCTCCTGATAAGGCATGTCTGTGGATACTCTGCACATGCTCAGTTTAGTGTGTATTGCTAGAGAGGTTTTATTTTTTTCTTGGGAGAGTGCATGTGATCAGCACAGGGCCAATCAACACTGTCCAGACAAAGGTCAGGGGTTTTGCATCCTCTTAGAGAAAACTCCTCCTGCAAGCTTTAACCAGTGCTCTGTTGAGCGCTGATAGGAGTCACAAGACTGATGTAACTGCTGATGAGAAAAGGTATTTAGCAGTTTATATTTACTAAAATAATTGCATTTCCATGTTTTGTGTGCTGTGGGAGACCAGATATAGTGAATGCAGGGTCCTGGGTTTAGTAACACTTTAAGCATTTTAAAAATATGAGATTTTAAAGGATTAGTTCACCTTTTCACAACAAATTAAAAGGTGACCTAACTCACTGCACCCTCCCCACATGCCTGTTCCGTGCTGCAATTTTTTCCATCCTTGATTGTCTTCTGCTGCCCACTCAGCCAGTGAAGCAGTCTTGGCATCTAAAAAATGCAGTACACAGCCCAGAGGCTGTGTAGTATCATGCTGGTGAGCGGGCACTGGACAGTGCTGACATGTGACCATTTTAACCAATGAGAATTGCTCTAAGCCATCCCAGAAGAAAGAAAGGTACAGAAGAGTGTGGCTCTCAAACGCCCCGAGTGCTACATTAGCTAGCATGGCACTGAAAGATAACCATCCAAGAGGTAAGTGCCTTTGCAAAACTAGGTTTAACCTTGTCATGTAGTTGTGGCATCATCCAAAAGTGTAACTATTGATCACTGACTCTGTCATCCTAGACAAGGAGAGGGCCAGTAAATGACATATTTACCGGCCCCCTCCCTGCTCTCCATCCTGACATTACCCACCGCAGCAGCCAGTGGGAGAGGGGAGGGGGGAACCCCCCGTGCAGATGGGACCGGAGAGGAGCATTTGTACTGGAGAAAAACAGAGGGGAGCAGAGAAGAGCATGGGGAAGGGGGGGTGAACGGAGAAGAACAGGGAACCAGAGAAGAGCATGGTAACTGGAGAAAAACAGAGGGGAGCAGAGAAGAACATGGGAACTGGAGGAAAACAGAGGGGACCGGAGAAAAGCATGGGGAAGGGGGGGGGGGGAACCGTAGAAAAACAGGGGACCAGAAGAGCATGGGGAAGGAGGGGGGGGAACCGTAGAAAAACAGGGGACCAGAGAAGAGCATGGGAACTAGAGGAAAACAAAGGGGACTAGAGAAGAGCAGGGTGAAGGGGAGGGGGAACCGGAGAAGAACAGGGGACCAGAGAAGAGCATGGAAAATGGAGAAAAACAAAGGGGTCTGGAGAAGAGCATGGTGAAGGGGGGGCCATAGAAGAACAGGGGACCAGAGAAGAGCATGGGAACTGGAGGAAAACAGAGGGGACTGGAGAAGAGCATGGTGAAGGGGGGAACTGGAGAGGAACAGGGGACCACAGAAGAGAATGGGAACTGGAGAAAAACAGAGGGGACCAGAGAAGAGCATGGGGAAAGGGGGGGGGGGCAGGAGAAGAACAGGGGACCAGAGAAGAGCATGGGAACTGGAGGAAAACAGAGGGGACAAGAGAAGAGCATGGGGAAGGGGAGGGAACCAGAGAAGAACAGGGGACCAGAGAAGAGCATGGGAACTGGAGAATAACAGAGGGGACCGGAGAAGATCATGGGGAGGGGGAGGACCGGAGAAGAACAGGGGACCAGAGAAGAGCACAGGGGGGACCAGAGAAGAGGGGGGGGGGGGAGAGCACAGAAGTTGCCAGGCCTGCAGGCAGCAAAGGGAAGATGGACAGGAGGGGTGGCATATAGCGGAACTGATGCCCTCAATGTTTCTCATTCAGCTGCACCCCAAGATCATCAATGTGCTGTACATAGCTTGTGCAGAGAGCAGAGCTATGGGAGGTGTCCAGCAGCACCACTCACTACAGGCTTTCTGCTGAGTGGATACAAGACCGGTCACCTTGCACAATGAGAAAGAAGAAACTGACTGATCTTTATCACAGGAAGCTCCTGCATGATGGATTACTACACAGATCTGGAAGAAATACGCAAAGGACACCAAGATTCCAGAAAGATTACACCCATGCATTTTATAGTTAGCTTTAATATATTATACATGTTTTATCCCAGAATCTGATTTTTACTAGGGATGGCAATATACATTGCTAAGGAGGGTGGTAGATACAGCCTACTCTCTATGACTGAGGAGCCACTACTAATAACACAGCTACTACAGTATATTACCCTACTATATTGGAGTTGCATAGCAAACACAAGGGACTGTAATCTCTTTTCTAACTCACTGCTCCTGCTACCTATTACTGATCACTATCTTTATTCATGGCTTCCATGTGCAAAAGGTTACAAAGTAATAAACAAGTACTCTTCCTTTACAGCTTCAATATTTGCTGAAAACTTTGGACCAGACTTCAGGAATGGAGAAGGCTTCTTCTCTGTCTTTGCCATATTCTTCCCAGCAGCTACTGGAATTCTTGCAGGCGCAAATATTTCAGGAGACTTGCAGGTACACCGACCTGGTCTGTTCTATGTAGGTCCAGATTTGTAAAAGGCAAACCAGTGCTTAAAGTGTATTTCCACTTTTGCAGTAAAATTTGAGAAATGCACATTATATTTTGGTTATGTCTTTCCATTTACACAGCATACCTAAAAAAAATATTTCTTACCTTTTGGATGTTTCTTAGGACAAAGTGTCATGGCAACACTGCAATCATTTCTCAACAAGTTCAGAGTGAGTCTGGTCTCAGTAGAAAGGCTAAAGATAGGCTGAGGCAGGCCATAGATGATGCCACTTGATTTCCTGTAACCATGGCAAATAGCTCCAGTCCCCCATTACCACAGTCAGTGTTGCTGGGAGAATGTGTTCTCCCGGCGGAGGCGAGGGGAGCCGTCCCTGCTGGGAGAACACAGTAATTATTGCTAGCAGCTATAATCACATGTAAAAGTTCGACATGCTGGTTGTACCCAAGATTGATGGATCAGTTTGGGTACAATCAGCCTGTCCATTAATGGCTTGAATCTTGGCTAGTCCCTCCTGAACCAGTTGAGATTTGAACCATCTATGGCCAAGTTGAGTTCCTCTCATTACCATACAATGCAAAAGTCCAACTTCTAGATTTTAACCTTCTATTAAGACAGACAGGGGGGGTTTACTAAAACTGGAGCACTCAAAATCTGGTGAAGCTGTAAATGGTTGCCAGTCAGCTACTTTAGCTTGTTCAAGTAAGCTTTAAAAAGAAAACCTTGAAGCCGATTGGTTTCTATGCAGAGCTGCAACAGATTTTGCACTCTCCAGTCTTAAATCTCCCCCACAGTGTCCGAATCTAGTTAGCAACTGATAATGAAATCTACCAGCATAGTACAGATAGGGTTGAATATGGAAAGCACACCCCTCTCTCCCCATATAAAGTAGGAATTTTCAGGGCTGGAGTTACCAGAAAAAAGCAATTAAAATGTTAAGTTACATGTAACAAATATAAAGTAGGTGTTATGCCAACTTGGCTGCAAAGTTGAAATTTTCTTTAAAGTCTAAGTAGTAGGAGTAGCTAAAATAAAAATTAGCGCAAGGGGCATAACTTGTGCTGATTCCCACTTCTGCTAGGTGAAAACCTCCTCCGTTCATGGTCCACCACACCTGCCACCATAATTTTCCAATGCAGCGGGGTTAATGGAACTAAAGGGCTGTCTCAAGCTCTCATTAAGAGTGCCCAATTATGCTTGCCCTATTTGCCCAGCTATGGATGAAACAGGATCTCTGAATGGAGGAGGTGGAGCTTTCAATCATCTGCCCATCCTCCATTCATAGTTCACTGTGGTACAGCTTCTATGAATGGCATAGCTGAGTGGAAAGGGTTGGCATAGTTGGGCACCCTTGGTGAGATCTGGTGACAGCCCTTTAGTTCTATTAATCCCACCGCACCAGAAGATTATGGCGGCAGGGGTAGGAAGAGGCATAGACGGAGGGGAATTTTACCCAATAGAAGAGTCATAAGCAGAAGGGACACATTCTATTGACTGTAAGTTATGTCTCTGTGCTTTTTTATTTTATTCTGGCTGCAATTAGGCTTTAAAGTGGTTGTAAACTCTTACATGTATCCAGTGAAGTGACTGGCTAAGGTGATACACAGATGAAACAAATCCTCGTACATAAGTTGTACCTGTCTATCTTTAGCCTTCTCTTCTCTACAGCTGTTCAAAGTGCAGAATTTTAAAGCTTGTCTGAGAGTTTTAAAAGGGGGCGGAGAGCTGAAATCACACACTGCAGAGTTCATTGAGAGCTCTGAGAGCTGATTGGAGGGAAGAGACACACCCCCCTTCACACATCTCACAGCAACAGAGCTGAGGCTGTCAATCAGCTGAAGGTCCCTCTCCTGTCACCATTTTTCTCTTGGTGTCAGGAAAACATGTCAGAAGTGACTCATGCTGGTAGCAGAGGAACAAAGCAGCAGACAGAAATGACACTTAGAGCTCCTAATTGAGTATATACTATAGAGAGATATGCTTTGTTTATATATGATGTCTGAGATTTACAAACACTTTAAGCCTAGAGTGTCAGCCAACTTTTCCCATGCCATTTTTTTTTACATTTATAAACCTGTAAGGAAAAAAGAATAAGCAATTAGTATTTCATTACACAGAATCTCACTTTATATGTGGTACATGAAATTGTGCAAAATCCTACATCTGTGGCCAGAGTAAGAAGGGGCAATAAAAGGCCCTGCGGATAGCTGTCATTGTTACAATAATGTTGGCACAGTAGGCCATTTTAGACACATAAGGCAAAGTGATATCTTACTTGCAGCAAAAGCACCATGCACATTTTCAGGTATTGTTGCTAAACTCACATTTTGATATTTTTGTCAGGATCCTCAAGGTGCTATACCCAAGGGAACCATGCTTGCCATCATTATCACAACTATTGCTTATCTGGCGGTAGCTATTTGTGCAGGTGAGTGCCAGTCTCCTGATTTGTAATACGGTATAATCTCCTTGTATTATTGATATTTATAAAAGTAAAGGTACCCATAGCCATTAGATGTGATGAGATGTTTCTGGGTGCTAATACACACCTCTAGTAAATCCTTTAGGGGAAGAACTTAACTTGTTGGATTTATATAACCATATTTAAGAAAAAAAATTACAAAATGATTCACTTCGCATACAAAATTATTCTCAGATGCCAGGGTTTTTTTACTCAGGCGTTGCCATTATTCTAGAACCTCAAGTGTATCCTAACACAGGGCTCATCAAATCCCAGGCGCCAGGTTGCTGCGCTGACCATAAACCACCAACCCACACTGCCCAGTGATCCCCCACCCTGCGTCCTCGGCCTGCCCCTCTTTCCTGCCCCAAAGATTGGAGCCCAGCCCAGTATCCTCGCACCCTCAGAGTCCAGGCAGAGCCTGTCAGTGCACACCACTCCCAGGCAAAGAATCCCCCTGATCTCCCCACACAGCCCCATGAAAGCCACCCCCCAGCCAATTCCCCTCCTGTGATGCTGCCCCTCACCTGCCCTGCTGCCCCCACTTGTTCCACTGCCCTCCTCCTGTGGCACTGACCCCCCCATGACACTGCCCCCCCTCATGTCCCGCTGCCCCCCTTATGTCCTGCTGTCCCCACCTGTCCTGCTGCCCCCCTCCTGTCCCACTGCCCCCCCTCCTATCCCACTGCCCCCATCCCCTGACACTTCCCTCTCTTGTCCTGCTGCCCCCCACTTGTCATGCCCCCCCCCCCCACCTGTCTCCAAACTTTTCTAACGGCCCCTAGATTCCAAACAAATTCAAGCCCTGCCCTAACACATAGGGCCAGTGCCAGCATAAGGCAGATCAGGCAGCTGCCCTAGGGAGTCAAGATAGGGGGTGGTAAAATCTGAATCCTCAGCCAGTTGCTGAGGGTTCAGGTTTTTCAAATACCTGTCTTATACCTCTCAACCGGGTCCTTAACAAAGTCCTGTCTGCCAGCTTTGAGTTATATCCACAGATCAGAGGTATCTATTTCATCTCTCACAAAGTCTAAAATATTAGTTGCATATAGATGAAAATAATTACTTCTGATTGGACACATTTTAGGCTCCGTGTCCATGTAAAACTGTATTTGTAGCCTCTGTAGAATTCTGGAGAAACACACAAAATGGTTATTTGGCGCCTGATTGCGACAACTGAACAGTGATTGGTACTGTCACGATCAGACTGGTGTGCTGGTGTCGAACGTTCTATCCCTGACCCAGTGAGTCATTCCTGGCCCATGCAGCTCCGGGCACTTCAGAACACAGAACGTCCTATGGGCTGGTACAGGAACACCCCCTGGGGTTGATTGACCAAGGGCTAAAGTCCAACCCACATCCATATTTCAATAAATTGATGACCCTGAGATATGTAATTCCTACAGAGCCGGATCCATTTGACTGGCAAATCAAGGACTTTCTTTGACTTGCTCCAGTTGCAGAATAAATCTTAGTGAACGTTTTATTTCTGTTTTTATTCCCTTTTTATTGCATAGTGAATAGCCAATTGTTTATCTTTTTGTCTTTTTTATATTTTCTATGACTGTTTTTTCTTAATACATATTTTATGCACTTACCAATTTCCGGATATAAAATTATAAAATTAATAAGTGACTTCTGTGTACTTAAGCTCAAGCTCATATCCCCAGAGAGATTGTTGTATTGTAATGTCTATGTGCTCGGTCTAAGTTCATTGCCAACCTGTATGCATTTGCACTGCGTGTTGGCAGATCGAATGAAGATTGTAACATAGCAAATCTGCTAGACGGAGATCTGTGTGTGTTTTGTGACCAAGCAGACCAGTCTGCGGACAAAATGTTGGGTGGTGGCAAGCTACCGTTTGTGTGTGGGGGGGTGTGGACAGTGGAAGAGTGATTAACACCGGAGTTCTAGCTTGTAGGATAGCTGGAGGAATCCTAGAAGGGTGTGCTAATTGCTAGGTTGCTCCCCAACCCTTAGAGTGCACCAGATTGTATGTAAGATTCCTATCTGCCTGTGTGTGGTCAGCCAGCTGGATTGGAATGGAGTCTCCCTCTAGTGGTGGCCAGAGGCAGTGCGGGCTATGAAAGTGGATCACAGTGGAGCTAGTTTTATATGCTCCCCCCTTATTCCCTCTTTACCCCAAGTCACGGACCACACCTCGTTCAGCTAGTTGCCGTGGGCGTGCATTTTTATCCGTGACACAGTGGGTTTTTTCAACACTCACCTCTCCTCCCTGGTCATCCTTGCTGCTTAAAAACTTCCTCCCAAGCACATGTCATTCACACCTGAGTGTAACAAAAACGCGTGTTCCCGCTCGGGTTTTGTGTGCATTTTTCAAGCCTCGTACATAGGGCAGCCCATTATCCAACACTGTGCTTGGGCTGATAGATAATTTCAGAATAGGATACAAATAGCCCTCTCCCAAAGGACATTTTTGTTGTGACAATTTTAACACTGCAAGGCCAGTAAATGAATGCTTCACTCTCCAAGCTTTTAAGCATCATGGAGCATTTGCAGAACAGAACATCAGCACATGGACAGTCCTGTGTTGGCCATTGGACCTTTTTAAGTGAAGGGTTGAAGGTAATAGTCAACCTCTATTTTCCAATACCCACACCAATTCCAATAGCCGTATGCTGATAAGGCCCTGGGGCTCAAGCCACATTGTCCATGGTTAGGTGTTTTGGTTTGGCAAAGGTTACTTAATGCTTCTAAAAGCCCAAGGGTTATACATTCCTATGCAGGCCTGCTATTTAAAACTAGCATTATCTAGAAGTTACATAGTTCCATATCTACATAGTTAGTCTGGTTGAAAAAGACACAAGTCCATATAGGTCATCCAATAAAAGGGAAAAAAATTATACAATCCTATACAGTTGATCCAGAATAAGGCAAAAACTCCAGTAAAGCATGATCTAACTGGTTCCAGCAGGGGAAAATATTCCCTCCTGATCCCCCAAGTGGCAATCGGATATTCCCTGGATCAACTGTACCTATAAATGTTAGAATCCAGTTATATTATGCACAATTAGGAAAGGATCCAGGCCTTTTTTAAAGCATCTACTGAGCAGGCCAGAACCAGGTCTTGAGGGAGTCTGTTCCGCATTTCACAGCTCTTACTGTGAAGATGCCTTTCTTTATTTAAAGATTAAATATCTTTTCCTCCAGATGTAAAGAGTGCCCCTTGCCCTCTGTGTTCACTATATGGACCACTCATGTATTTATACATGTTGATCATATCCCCCGTTAATCTCCTCTTCTCAAGAGAGAATAAATTCAGTTCCTCTAATGTTTCCACATAGCTCAGTTTGGTTGCCCTTCTCTGTACTTTCTCCAGTTCCCCGATATTCTTTTTGTGAATTGCTGCCCAAAACAGAACTGCATATTCCAGATGAGGTCTTACTAATGATTTGTACAGGGGTAATATGATATCTCTCTCTCTCTCTCTGGAGTCTATACCTCTTTTAACTAGCTGCCGACCGCAGATAGCCGAATGACGGCTACACTGCGGCCGGCCAGTTCTGAGTGGACGTCATATGATGTCCTCCCAGAACGCGCTCTCCTGCGCGCCCCAGGGGGCGCGCACCCGGCGATCTCCGTGATCGCTGTGTCCTACGGACACAGCTGATCACGTGATGTGGTAAAAGGCCAATCACAGCGGCCTTTTACCACGTGATCAGCGGTGTCCAATGACACGCTGATCAGAGGGAAATGCAAGTGCCGGTTCTCGGCTGCACTTTCCTCACGCTGTCATATCGTGAGGAAAGTACTGCCGAGAACCGGCAGTTGTCAGAGCGGGGATCGGCACCGATCATCAGGGCACTGATGATCAGTGCCCTGATGATCGGTGCCCAGCAGTGCCACCCGCAAGTTCCGCCCACCTGTGCCCAGCAGTGCGCCCACTAGCTCCGCCCACCTGTGCCCAGCAGATCACCCACCTGTGCCCAGCAGTGCACCCACCTGTGCCCAGCAGTGCACCCACCTGTGCCACTCTGCAGTGCCACCTACCTGTGCCCAGAAGTGCCACCTACCTGTGCCCAGCAGTGCCACCCACCTGTGCCCACCCACCTGTGCCCACCAGTGCCACCCACCTGTGCCCACCCACCAGTGCTGCCCACCAGTGCAGCCCAGCAGTGCTGCCAGTCAGTGTCGCCAGTCAGTGCCCAGGGGTTGTGCCAGTCAGTGCCGCCAGTCAGTGCCCAGGGGTTGTGCCAGTCAGTGCCGCCAGTCAGTGCCCAGCAGTGATGCCAGTCAGTGCCGTCTATCAGTACCCATCATCAGTGTCACCTATCAGTGCCGCCTATCAGTGCTGCATATTAGTGCCGCCTATCCGTGACACCTCATTAGTGCTGTCTATCAGTGCCGCCTATCCGTGCCACCTCATTAGTACTGCCTATCAGTGCCCTTTAGTGCTGCCTATCAGTGCCGCCTATCAGTGCCCATCAGTGCTGCCTCATCAACGCACATCAGTGAAAGAGAAAAATTACTTGTTTGAAAAATTTTATAATAGAAACAAAGAAACTTTTTCTTTTTTTTTCAAATTTTTTGCACTTTTTTTATTTATAGCGCAAAAAGTAAAGCACCCAGTGGCAATTAAATACCACCAAAAGAAACCTCTATTTGTGAGAAAAAAATGATCAAAATTTCATATGGGTACAATGTTGCATGACCGCGCAATTGTCAATCAAAGTGCGGCAGCGCTGAAAGCTGAAAATTGGCCTGGTAAAGAAGGGGGTATAAGTGCCTGGTAGGCAAGTGGTTAATATAAGAGAGGATTTTGCTCGCTTTAGAAACCGCAGTTTGGCATTGCATGCCATTATTAAGCTTGTGATCTACCAGAACTCCCAGATCCTTCTCCACCATTGATTCCCCCAGTTGTACTCCCCCTAGTATGTATGATGCATGCATATTCTTAACCCCCAAGTGCATAACCTTACATTTATCAACATTAAACCTCATTTGCCACATACAGTAGTTAACCAATTAAACACATATTAGCCTTGTGTGGGGAACTGTGTCAAATGCTTTTGCAAACTCCAAGTATACCACGTCCACCACCACCCCTCTGTCCAAGGTTTTGGTCACCTCCTCATAAAAAGAAATCAGATTTGTTTGACAACTTCTGTTCATGAATCCAGGATGTCTGTTGCTTAAAATATTTTTTACCAGCAAGATCTCATCTATGTGGTATTTTATTAAACTCACTAGTATCTTCCCAACTATAGAAGTTACACTGAAAGGTCTATAATTACTTTGTAAAGACGTTGATCCCTTTTTAAATAGAGGCACCACATTGGCCTTACACCAGTAAAGTGGCACTATGCCAGTCATTAAAGAGTCATTTTTTTTCAGTTCCCATAAAGTATTTCCTAAAGTCTTGCTACCTATAAATTGTAATCCATGTACGATCTAAAATCTCTACCCAAAATAGTTGCTTTTTTTTTTATGTGAAGGGGCTGATACACACCATCTGTGTGTAAAATTATACTTGCCTTTGTAGCTCCAGTATGATAATGCAGCAGAGCAAATTTCCTTCGGTCATCACTGTCTACACTGTGTGTTTGGGTGCCGAAGGAGCCTAGAAGTAGAATTTTATTGTAATAAACTCTTTTATTTGAATTTACACAAAGGTTGCCTCATTGTATATGACCCAAGACAATATATATCGTAGGTCTTTCATCTAAGCATGAGTTAGCTCAGCAAAAATACATTTTCAGTCAAATCAGATTTTACAGTTAGAGCATTAACAATGGTTATGTTTAGTCTTTATCTGTTGAATCCAATAATGATGAATATATTAAAATATATAACAATGTAACATATTTTTCTGAAGCTGCATCAGTAGTACGTGACGCCACCGGGAACATCAATGACACGATCACATTTGCCTTATACTGCAATGGGTCTGCCGCCTGCCAACTCGGCTACGATTTTTCTGTATGTAATACTCAGAAATGTAACTACGGGCTGATGAATAACATGCAGGTGAGTATTGATCAATGGGACCTACTATAACAATGCACATTGTATGAGGCATAAAACATAATGGAGTGTTTTACTGCGTCTTTTCAGTATAGCCAATAATTTTCTGTTTAGCTTCTCAGTGGTGCCTTTAGGTCAATGTAATTCATAATAGTGAAACAGTTTAGATTCATTTCCTCAATAACCAATTATGTGATATTTTCCTACTAACTGTTTCCATGCGGGTGGTTAAACAAGATGGTGTAGCCTTGTAAGGTTCATCAGTGAAGTTGCTTCTGGTGGAAGCCTTGCTGTTTTAGGGCAGTCTTTCTTTTAGGGCTCATTTACACTTGCTTCGACTTTAACATGCATTTTTTATGTGTTTTTGATGTTTTGTTGATGCTTTTTTGAAGCTTTAATGAAGCCTGGCAAATGCCCTGTATGTTTGTTGATTTTTTATATGTTTTAAAGGGGCCCAGTTAAACCCTGGCTCAGTACTACCCCCATGCAGATCCCCAGCTCATTAGTACCCCTGTTCAACAGATCCCCAGCTCAGTAGTACCCCTGTTCAACAGATCCCCAGCTCAGTAGTACCCCCAGTTCTGCAGATGCCCCGCTCAGTAATCCCTAGCTCTGCTGATCCCCCCCCCCAGTAGTAACCCCCCAAGCTCTGCTGATCCTCTGGTTTGGTGATCCTCCTCTCTCTCTAGTCTCCGCTCACCTCCCGCTATATTGCTCCCATGCTGCACACCACACGTGACATTGCTAATTTGTCCTTTTAAGGTCCCCACTCTCCTTCTGCTATTGTGTTCCCATGTTGCACACCACATGTGCTGTCTGCTAGTTTCTCTTCTCCAGTCTGGACCCCGCTCACCTTTCTGCTGCTCCTCACTGCACACCAGATGTGATGTCTGCACCAGACACTTCCAGAATATATACATATGAACCTGAAGTGACTGCTGATGACGTCTTTCCAGTTCGTTTGTTGGCTTCCCAGTGCATTCCTGGGATATCGCATTTTAGCAATACCTATAAAACAAAGCAAAACTAAAGCTGAATAAAAGCCTCTCCAAAGCTACAGGTGCTATTAGTGAGCTTTGTCATAGACTTCTATGGAGGTTTTGGAGACACTTTGAAGCACTAAGAAAGCAACATGGGGTATAATTTTTTAAGCAAAGCAAAGTAAACTTGGTGTGTAAACAGGACTGTAAGATAACCATTTTATTTAGTGACAGGAGCTTTGATTGGTACATAGGGTGTTTCTTTAAAAAAGTGTGTCCAATGCCACATTTTGAAGCAAGTGTAAATGAGCTGTTAGTGGCATTATATTGTTCAGGCCTTAAATATATATTAAGGCTTCATGTACATGGGAGCATTTGCCTATGCAGCATAAACACACTGCGTATTTCTAGATGTCCTGGAGCTGTGTACAGCCTCCCATAGACATGAATGGGTGAAGGCGGCTGTATGCAGCTATGTGCCTTTATTAGTGTAAAGTAGCCCATGCTCACAAATGTAATGAACCAAACTCACACTACCTGTGTTTGGGACATTTACATAGCTCCCAACTGTCCGTGATTTCGAGGGACTGTCCCTCATTTGGAACAAGATCCCCTTGTCCCTCTTTCCTTCTCACTTGTTCCTCATTTTGGTCTAATCTATATAGTTGTATATAAATTGCACTGTTTATCTATCAAAAAGTGTTTTACAATGTAAAGCCTTTCATCCAATTTCTAAATTGCTGCCTTTGTAAGTCTGAAAGCCAATACAAAGGAATAGTAGTGGTAAAAAAAGCACTTGTGGGTTTAACTAATCATACAGGAAATTATACAAAATTATGCAAAAGAAAAAAATTAAACAAACATGCAACATACTTTGTATTTGTACTGTAACAGGATTCCCATTATTTCTTTATCATTTATCCTTTAGGTGATGAGTATGGTGTCTGGATTTGGCCCTCTGATTATCGCTGGTATTTTTTCTGCCACTCTATCTTCAGCATTGGCATCTCTAGTCAGTGCACCGAAAGTATTTCAGGTATAAGATAACCCTTTTCCTGCTTGTCTGTAGACCATATTTATTTTATAAACTTGCACTGTGTACACTGTTTCATATGAGGTTCACACATTCACTCTGAATAGTCATCAGATCCCTGCCTGAATGGGGCTAGAATATTGGAAAGTAAATCTACATAGAAAACAATTGTTTGCAAGTAGATCACACTCTCCTGTAGGCAATCTGCTGGCCAGAAGTGGAAACGCAGCGCTTATTTTGAACGTTTGCTTGAATATTAGGTCCTTTTCATGCAAGCCGTCCGGTCCACCTGTCAGTTTTGCAGACAGACCCGATCAGACCCTCCCTTTTGCTGTATGGGCTGGTGGGTGTAAACAGTCTTGTGTCTGTTTACACCCTCCTACCTCCAATCCAATCTGATCTGCCAAAAACAAATGGAAGGAGATCTGTTCCCCTCAGTCTGGGTGGATCGGATCAGAGGGCAGTTGGGTGTAAGTGGACAGCCGGTCTGTTGACATGCAACTGCCCATAGAGCAGAGCGGGCTGTGTCCGATTTGCATAAGAGGATCCGCCTGCACTGCTCTGCTCATAGGACAGATTCCCCACTGAGCAAGCGGAGTGCTCAGTGGGGAATCTGTTGGATCATTGGACAGATTCCCCACTGAGCAAGTGGAATCTGCCTGGAGTCTGCTCTGTTTGGAAGGGGCCTAAGGTGGTCAGAGTCATATAGGTGCACTTGCAACAACGCAGTTGAGTACTGCCCATTATAATTTTTTTATTTGCACTAACAGCTAAACTTTCAGGACAAGCTTCTGGGGTGTTCTCTTCTTCTTGAACCAAGAAGAAAGAAAAAGGCACTGCTTGAACCAAGAAGAAGGAATCATCCCGAATGCTTGCCCTGAAAACGTTGCGTTTATCAAGTGTTGTGGTTTATCAAAAATCATAAATACTACAATGATTAGTAAGTACAATTGCAATGAAATGTTGGAATTTGTGCAATGGTGGCTCTTAAAACTTGACCAGATCTTTTATCTATTTTTTTCATAATGACATTAAAAAATAGCCAAATTTAACAAATGTCAGAAATATCATATTACATTGTTATATAATTTTAGACAAAAGTTTTAAACAGTCAAGGTCTTTGATGGAAAAATATTGTGAAATTTCTGAATAAAATCCTGACAATAGGCTATTTTTACCCATGTTTTCTAGTTAGTAGGATGATGTGGTTCAAGGGTGTCCTGGCCTATTAGAAAACTTTAGTTATTGACAGAGTCTGCCTTTCTATTAACCACTTGCCTACCAGGCACTTATACCCCCTTCCTTACCAGGCCAATTTTCAGCTTTCAGCGCTGCCGCACTTTGATTGACAATTGCGCGGTCATGCAACATTGTACCCATATGAAATTTTGATCATTTTTTTCTCACAAATAGAGCTTTCTTTTGGTGGTATTTAATCGCCACTGGGCGCTTTACTTTTTGCGCTATAAATTAAAAAAAGTGCAAAAAATTTGAAAAAAAAAAAAGTTTATTTGTTTCTTTTATAAAATTTTTCAAACAGGTATTTTTTCTCCTTCACTGATTTGCGTTGATGAGGCGGCACTGATGGGCACTGATAGGCGGCACTGATGGGCACTGATAGGCAGCACTAAAGGGCACTGATAGGCAGTACTAATGAGGTGGCACGGATAGGCGGCACTGATAGACAGCACTAATTAGGGGTCACGGATAGGCGGCACTGATATGCAGCACTAAATAGGGGTCACGGATAGGCGGCACTGATATGCAGCACTAAATAGGGGTCACGGATAGGCGGCACTGATATGCAGCACTGATAGGCGGCACTGATAGGTGACACTGATGATGGGTACTGATAGACGCCACTGACTGGCATCACTTCTGGGCACTGACTGGCGGCACTGACTGGCACAACCCCTGGGCACTGACTGGTGGCACTGACTGGCAGCACTGCTGGGCTGCACTGGTGGGTGGCACTGGTGGGCAGCACTGGTGGGTGGGCACAGGTGGGTGGCACTGGTGGGCACTGGTGGGTGGCACTGGTGGGTGGGCACAGGTGGGTGGCACTGCTGGGCACATGTAGGTAGCACTTCTGGGCACAGGTAGGTGGCACTGCAGAGTGGCACAGGTGGGGGCACTGCTGGGCACAGGTGGGGGCACTGCTGGGCACAGGTGGGGGCACTGCTGGGAACGGGTGGGCGGGGCTAGTGGGCGCACTGCTGGGCGGAACTTGCGGGTGTCACTGCTGGGCACCGATCATCAGGGCACTGATCATCAGTGCCCTGATGATCGGTGCCGATCCCCGCTCTGACAACTGCCGGTTCTCGGCAGTACTTTCCTCACGATCTGACAGCGTGAGGAAAGTGCAGCCGAGAACCGGCACTTGCATTTCCCTGTGATTAGCGTGTCATTGGACACCGCTGATCACGTGGTAAAAGGCCGGTGGGATCGGCCTTTCACCACATCACGTGATCAGCTGTGTCCGTAGGACACAGCGATCATGGAGATCGCTGGGTGCGCGCCCCCTGGGGCGCGCAGGAGAGCGCGTTCTGGGAGGACGTCATATGACGTCCACTCAGAACTGGCCGGCCGCGGTGAAGCCGTCATTCGGCTATGCGCGGTCGGCAAGAAGTTAAAATGTGTTTAAGTTGTCATTGTAAAATAACTTTAGGGCAAATGTAAAGAACCTTCAACAACAGGACCAGACACCAGACATCTGTGTTCATGTGTACATAAAAAAATATGTTAATGGATGTACTCCAAAAAGAAAAACTTTGGTGGGCATCTTATGTTTACAAAAGAGCACTTGAAAGGTCCATAAAGCACCATGGGAAATATTCTATGGATGGAAAGGACAAAAAGTAGAACACTTTGTTAGAAGTATGCACCACAATCTTTGGAGAATAAAACAGCACACACCAGCAACAAAATCTTGTTCAAACTGTGAAACATGGTGAAGAAAGGTTGTTGAGCTGCTTGAATTCCAAGATAGCTTGCTATCATCATACAACGAACAGTGAAATCAAAACTGCAGTGCAAGAAGGTTTACATGAGAATATCAAGGTAATGGTCCATAGTCTAATGCATTATAGATGTCTGTTTAGCAGCTACAGAAAAAGTTTAATAGCAGTTATTATTGCTAAAAGAGGTTCAACCAATTTTTAAGTGTAAGGGATGACACATTTGGCCAACTTGACAATGATGTTTAACCATTTCAATACCGTGCAATTTTACACCTTCCTGCCCAGGCCAGTTTTCAGGTTTCAGCACTCTCACACTTTGAATGACAATTGCGCGGTCATACAACATTGTACCCAAACTAAAATTTGATCATTTTCTTCACACAACTAGAGCTTTCTTTTGGTGGTATTTAATCACCACTGGGGTTTTTATTTTTTGCTAAATTAACAAAAAAAGACCAAAAAGTTTGAAAAAAAACACATTTTTCTTTGTTTCTGTTATAAATGTTTACAAATAAATAATTGTTCTTCATAAATTTAGGCCAAGATGTATTCTGCTACATGTCTTTGGTGAAAATAACCCAAATTAGGATGTATTTTTTAGTTTGTAGGAAAGTTATAGAGTTCACAAACTATGGTATATATCTGAATATTGATCAATCCTGAAGTACTGACAGCCAATCTAATATCTTGAGGTCCAAGAATGTCAGAATAGTACAGATATCCCCAAATGACCCCTTTTTGCAGAGTAGACAGTCCGACGTACTTCATAAGAGGCATGGCGAGTTTTTTGAAGTTGTATTTTTTTGTCATAATTTTTCGGAAAATGAAAAAATTAAAAAAATTATTTTCACTATTTTTTTTTTTACATACTGTTACCAGTGCAGTACAGCGTCATCATATAACTGGCATGGCGGTGAACAGCGACACTGACTGGTGACAGTATGAAAAAAAAATATATTTTTTTTTTATTATTTTTTTTTATTTTTTTATTATATTTAATTTTTTATTACTTTTTTTTTTTTTTTTTTTTTAAGATTTTTTTTCATATTTTACTATGACCAAAATAGTACAATGTTACCATAGTAACACTGTACTACTTTGGGGAAGTGATCAGTATTTTTATTTTTTTTTTTTTTTTACACAATTTGCTTATAGCAAAGAATTACTTTGCTATAAGCAAGCATTTACCTGAATGAAATCGATTCATTCAGCTTTTTTTTTTTTCTTTTTTTTTTTGTGCTTAGCTGTGATTTGGTCACAGCTAATCACATGACATGTGCATGTGATTAGCTGTGACCATTCACAGCTAGGAACTAGTATACAATGGATGGCATCATGAATGAAGCCATCCATTGTATACAACTGTCATGTGACCTGCTGTGATTGGTCAACGGGAGCCGGTACTCGGATCTGTCATCGGCCGTGTCCGAGGTGCACGGGCGCTGACAGATAACACTGCTGCGTCGCTCTGCAACCGCGCAAACCGCGCATGTGCGGGAGCACGCCAAATGGCGTGCACCCGGAAAGCTGCAGCGCTTTTCAAGCCGCCAAACGGCCATTGGCCGGGCGGCAAATGGTTAAACTATAAGGCTGATTTACTAAAAAAGTGCCTGAATATTTACTTTAATTAACCAGTCATGTCAAGAGCATCTGCACATGAGTGAGTATTCAAGATGAGCAGAAATTTGCTTTCTGAATGACTGGATAATTAAAGTGAATATTCACACAATTTTTAGAGGAAGATTCTCAACTGCTTTAGATGTATGTTATTAGTTGAGGCAGTTCTAGTTGGTAAATTAATAATGAATATAGCGAGCGCTCAGAAGAACCAGCTGCTGGAACACTTCAAGGGATCACTGGACCTCATAACAGAAACATTATATATATATAGTGCAGCGCTGTAATTAAATAAAATTAAAATTAAAATATTTCGTAAAGTCCTTTCAATAAAATCAAAATATGTGCAGGTCTCCTCCTCATTAGGTGACTGGAATCAAATGGGAAAAATGCGCACTCACCGACCGCACATTTATAATGCGCCTGTGTGTGATTTTATCCAGAGGACCGGCCTGGCATTCAGCTCCAGATAACACAATGGATCCTCCCTCTCAGACACTGACATCAGCCTTGGGTGCAGCAATACCTCCAGATCCAGAGACCCTCTCGCCCCGAATGATAGGTAGACAGGGATCCCCCTTCCGGTTCCAGGTACCCCAGAAATGGTAGATGTAGATCTGAAACCCTCCAACCGGAGAGTCAAAGAAAAGAGGGAACGCCAATAGTGTGGTGGGTTCAAAACTTTATTGGAGCAACAATCATAAAGCCAGGGTCACATGTGCATACAGATACCATTAGCCGATATGCTGACTGGTAAGAGTGAAAATATTGTAAACCATGTACTAACCCGGCTGTAGTAAAGATCAGAGACCACTGGACCTCCTCCTGGTCTCAGTGGTCAGGAAGTCACACTTGCTACTGGCTCCTCCTGAGGCCTTTCGTGCTACGGCACTTCATCAGAGGATGGACGCCACTAGCAGTGTGACAGTAAGACTTCCTTTTAAACGCGGTTCGCGCATGCGCGAAAATCCCGCTCCATCGTCCGATAATCAAAAAGCGGAACTGCGCATGCGCGAATAGCCGCCATTTTACCGTGGATCGCGGCTGTGCAGTATTAAACTGCGCATGCGCCGCCCGATCGCCGCCATATTGCCATGGATCATAAACAGTAAGCTGTGAAAATCAACAGCTGCTGTTAAAGGAGTAAAAAACGGGCATATACTCAAAAGTTCATTTCCCCTGGCTGGTGATAGAAGGTCGGATAGCCCTCTCACAGGTACATAGGTAGATACCCTCCCCCAAACACAGATGGACTATTAAACTGTGTGGGAACGCACAACTATGGTGCTACAGAAGCCATAGAAGCCAAAACCCCTCTTTATAGTAATTTTAATAATTATATCCATGGCATAGGGGCAAATAACGGAACATAAAAAATAGGTAAAAAATAGGTTAAAATATGCACACAGGCATCCCACAAGGATACATCTATAATAAATTTGGGATATGTTCTGTTAACATCATAGGTCATAATATCCTGGTGCCATGAGATAGTGATCACAGAGAGGGTGGGATACATCAATAAAGGTCAGAAACAAATAAATATTCCTTTTCCACCATCCTAGGGGCTAATGTGAAAAAAGGGGGTGTTAACTACACCGACCTGTAGGTCGCAAAAATTATATTATACCCCATTTCACCATTAAATGCCCTCAAGACTCTCAGGGACATCCAAGACTAAAGGAGTCCTTTCCAGATGCTGTGTACAACAATACACTGATAAAACCATAAAATTAGATATATGATATATAGATATATGATAAAATCACACACAGGCGCATTATAAATGTGCGGTCGGTGAGTGCGCATTTTTCCCATTTGATTCCAGTCACCTAATGAGGAGGAGACCTGCACATATTTTGATTTTATTGAAAGGACTTTACGAAATATTTTAATTTTAATTTTATTTAATTACAGCGCTGCACTATATATATATAATGTTTCTAGTTGGTAAATTGTTTTGACCAGATCTCATGTTAGGAGCAATTCCTGCTCTGCCAACCTCCAAAGTATTCACAGACATCTTGTGATAGTATCTCTAAAGTAATAAGGAAATAATTGTAGAGGGTGCTGACAATACTTTCATGTAATTGAAAAAAGGTAACCCACATTGCAGATAGTAGTAAAATCAGGGTTTTGTGTTTACGGTAAAATTATTTTCATGGGAGCCACATGTGAATTAGCATTAGCAGTACTAGGTTCCTGACAGTTTGCTAGAGTTTTGTAGCAAAGCAGTACCAACAGCATGATCAGAAACACAAAGGGTGGGACCTGTGTCACTCAGTGGTCTCCAGAAAAAGGATTTTATGGCAAATCCTGAAATCCTAACTTCATTCTCATGCACCAAGCAACACAGTCTTTCCATTCTGGGACATCCAAAGGCAGTTCATCTGAGGAGTGGGCAACATAACAAAACAATGGTAACAGGTCCAAGATAAAACAACGGAATTGCGGACTACCTGCAGCACAAAGAACCATCCGAAGGACCTTACACCTGAAGCTGGCAATGGATTAGGCCTGATCATCCACTTGGCAAAACTTGTAGAATGTGTGAACTGAAGACAAGATGGCAGTCTTGCAAATATTATAATTGACTGCCTGGTGCCAAGAAGCCCAAGACGCACTCACAGATCTTACAGAGCCCATCTTGACAGGAAAGGGTGGAACCTGATCCTTGAGACCATAAGCCTGAATAATTATCTGTATCAGCTACCTAAAGATGGTGGAACTAGAAGCCAGTTCACCATTGCAGGGACCTACTGGAATGACAACATGGGATTCAGATTTTCTAAGGGTAGCAGTAGCTGAGAGATTACCTCCCACAACGCAAACCACATTCAGCAAATGGAGAGAAATCTCCTTTTGATGAACTTGATCTAGACAGAGGGACAAAAGAATGATTTCCTGGCTGAGTATAAACTACATTAGGTAGAAAAGATGTTCTGAGCTTTAACACTAACTTGTCTTTGTGCAAAATCAGAAAAGTTTTTTTGCAAGAAAAGGCCACTAGCTCAAACAGTTACCTCACAGAGGTGATGGTTACAAGAAATACCATCTTGTGGGTAAGCGTAGGGAGAGGACTGTATCTAAAGGGTTTAAATTGTGGTTTTTGAAGTACCAAGAGAACCAAATTCCCCGGATTCAAAAAGAAAAGATCAGAGGGTGTTACATGAGAGATTCCTCGAACAAAGATCTTAATCAAGGAATAAGAGGCCAAAGGTCTCTGAAACAAGACAACGAGCAGAAACTTTGAACTCCAAACCTCGTGGGCAGACTAGGAGCCATGCTTAGGCTTGGATTTGGAGGTTTCAGAAGCAGAGTAACAAATAAGAACCTTTTCTCAAATTCATGCGAGAGATAAGCTGTCAGGGATCGCCGCGGCGCTGGTCCCGGCACAGGCGCAGTATGCTGTCTCATGCGGGGATGTGGGCGCTAGGTCCCGGCCAGCTGCTGCGACGTCGCGGGTGCGCGCCTGGCACCAATGACAGCGCAGGGCACGGTAATTAAATCCCCCCTGTGCTGTCACTGGTTGCCGTATGGTCTTTTCTGTGATCTCTGTTCCTGAACCTGTATTGTGAGTATTTCTGACCCGGATTGCCTGACTTTGCTGATTTCTCCTGTCCTGACCCCTGGCTTGCCTGACCCCGCTCCTGAATGCCCCTTTATAGATCTGACCTCCTGTTACTGACCTGGCGTGTGACCCGACCATTCTTTGCCTGCTGCTTTGTACCGCACTGACCCCCCGGCTACCGACTCGGCTTGTCTGACTTTGCACTTGCTCATCCGTCCATCCGTCCATCCCACCGGGATCTCCCGGCCTCCTCACGTCAGGCTCTCACCCTGCGGGAGCCTCTGGCGGACTCCTCTACCACTGGTGGGTGTATCCGGTAGTCGCGACCTGGTCTCGGTACACTCCAAGTCCATCCCCACCATCAGGGGCCCTGGTGAACAAGTGATCCGTGACTTAGACTCCGCGCTCTAGTAAACCTGACCAGTGGGTTGCTAGAGGTGCCGCCAGGTGGTCCCTTACATAAGCCTTCCTAGATTGTGCTTTGGGGTTCTTTGGCCAAGAGAAATGGGTTCTCTTATCACCAGTATTGTCCCTCAGAATAGCATCCAGAGTAGTTCTGAAAAGATATTGTCCATACAGAACAAGCGCTTCTTAGATGGGGGTTCCGCAGTTTAGGGCCTTGTATACACGGGTAGCCAGGGGAAGGTAAAAAGAGGTGGTTGAGTCAGTTTTACACTCTCCCGGTACCACCTACCTAAAAAAGAACATTCAACTGCAACATGTTACCTCCTAGCTACCTGTCAACCACCCTCTGAAAATCAATCCGGTGTCATCCATGTGAACAATACCTAGCACTTTAACCAATGTATAGTCTGCATGTGTACAAACAGGAGATGCATGTGACTGATAAGACGAGAATCCACAGTGGCTTAGTGGTTAGCACATCTGCCTTGCAGTAAATGGGTCGTGGGTTCGATTCAAGACCATGGCACCTCCTGCATGGAGTTTGCATGTTCTCCCTGTGCTTGCATGGGTTTCCTCCCACACTCTAAAGACATGCTGGTAGGTTAATTGGCTCCTGTCTAAATTGGCCCTATTATGTGTATGTATGAATGTAAGTTAGGGACCTTAGATTGTACACCCCTTGAGGGTTAGAGACTAATGTGAATATTCAATATATACTGTATATGTGTAAATTGACAGCACTATATAAGTACCTAAAATAAATAAATTTAAGCTACCACCATTTGCTCCAAATGTTCTATGCTCATGGGATCAGCCACAGCTTTTTTTAATTTTGAATAGAGTAAGGGGTAATGGAGGGTTATAATCCTTGTCATTTTGTTTTGTTTTTTTTGCCATCTGTGATCCATTAGCGAGAATTACCTTAATTTCCTGTCCCATTGCCTGTTTGGAAATCCCTGTAAATTAAAGGAATCCATTGGGACTCCCCAGGTCAGTAGAACTAATGTCCTCATTGGAAGGTTTCCCCCTTTTTACTGTTCTGGGGATAACCCACAATCTGGGATTTTATTTTATTTTAATTTTTGATGACAATGGTAAACAGGACCAATAGGTTGAATCTCCCTAATGGGGGCAGAGGTAGCAATAAAAACCAAGCAGGTGTTCTAATCGATATCCATTCTGTCCAAAACTAAAAAAAAGTTTTGCCTTTAATAATACTTTAAAGACAGGTGCATCTTCCCACCAAATCTGGGACACTGGCAGGTACACAAACAGAAAAGACCTTAGTTTAACAAAGACCTTTTCAAATGGATAAGCACTAATAAGTGCTTAGGGAGAGCAAATATATTTCATATTTGCAATGCAGATGCTGCAGCAGAAAGATGGTTGCTGATGGGCAGAAACCATTGGAAAGTTGAAATTTAAAGACACCCAGCAATCCAAAAAAATTAGGTTGCTCCTGGTGCTCACCCCAATTGGCGTACTCACAGAGTGAGTAATCAGAGACAGGGCAAGTGCCAAGGCAACAGCTCTGGACCTGGAAAGTGCTTCTTGGCTAACTTGTTACCACAAGAGGGACTTGAAACTGCCTTAGGCATAGCCCAGTGCCTGTAGGTCACTTCCAGACTAGCCAAGCAATGTTCAGCCTAGCAGGGTCACGTTGCAGCATTAGAAAAGCAAGCCTAAGAGCAGGTCATGAAGAGTGTTTATTAAAGAAAAATTAAGAAAAAATAGCGTTGTCTTTTAACAGTGCAGCTGAAATAAAAACATCTTCTGTCCCCCTGATGCTGGAAAAAATCTGAAGCATACCTACAGTGGTAGTGGTTATCCTTGGCTAGTCTACAGTTTTTGGGGTTTTTTTGTGGCCATGCCTCCCGTAGATGGCAGTATAAGCCAAGGGTAAAAGACTTTCTGTGTCCCCCAATGGACAAAAAAGAAATATTGGATGTTGTTATAAAGTACAGTATTTAATACATTTTAGAAGCACTAACATAGGCTATATCATAGCTCAGTCCAAATGTAAAAATTAATAGTTATAATAGAACAGCAGGATAGTTTCTTTTTACTGGAACCATTAATGCTAATAAGACCCTTCAGCTAAGAAATCCTGAAAACTTGTATATTGCAACAAAGCTAGATATACAAATGTGTACTGCTGGAGATCCTTTTTAGAAATTGATTTTAATTGAATTGATTTGATCTCAAGAGTTGTGTATATTATTACTGTTTAATTTCATGCCGTACAGAAATTAGCATGTGAACAATAAAGGAGTTGAGCAGGGGTTATGAGAGGTAGAAAATGTAGGCTTTAATACTATGAAAGGGGCATTCAGATAATAGGTTAATGGCATGTAATATTAGTTCTAAAGGCTGAAAAAAGGTACTTGTGCCACAATCGACACCACTTTCAAATTACAAGAGATGTTAACAATTTTATACTGCATCTTCAAAAGGTACAGTCTAACTGATTATCTGGTTAAATATTATATGGCAGCACCAATAAAATTTAATGCAACCTATGATGACAGTCTTTTTGTAATCAGTTCAAGGCAGTAAATTATCTTTGTGATGAAGGGTCATATAGTGGATTGGAACATTTTTACTGCAACAAAATAAGTTAAGTGCGTGTATTGATTTCCCCACAGGCTCTCTGCAAGGATAACATTTACAGAGCACTTCACTTTTTCGCTAAAGGACATGGAAAAAACAACGAGCCTATCAGAGGATACGTTCTTACCTTTGTGATTGCACTGGCCTTTATCCTGATTGGTTAGTTATGTTGCTCGTAGAACTTACTCAAAGTTAAAAATGACATATACAGTATGATGATAGCACAGCATTTACTGTGTCCCACGGTAACAAAGTTTATCAGGTTTTGATTCTCCCAGAAGATCTGTTTATTTTATTTATTCCCTAGGGTTTCTGTATTCAGAGAATATATAATGTTTTGGGGGTTTATGCAATGTTCAGGGCTAAAACGATTTTTTAAACGTGTGCAAAAAACACAAAAATGGCTCTGGCAGCAATAGAATGAAAAGTTTAGTGTATAACACATTTGGTAGTTAAACAATGCATTTATTAGGGGTCTATATATCAACTCAAAAAGAGGACAACTGAGAAGGACAGAGGGATTTGGTAGCAAAAGAGTGTAACACCCTGCAGGATGTTAAATGGACACAAGATGACAGTTTCCTGCAGCTCAGTCATGCAGACTTTGTTGAAGAAAATCTTTATTGGACATGCAGGCTGATAGCAGGACTTCCTTGTTTAATAAACTACATTTCCCAGAAAAGTTAGCTAATGGGTGGGGGCAGATAAATACAGAAGCCCGGGAACCAGAGAGCAGGATATGAACGGGGAGAGCAGGTGTGAAGAGAAGCATGTGCAGGATGCAGGAGGTCTAGGCCAGGCCAGGCCAGGCTGCAGAAACTGTAGGAGAAAGGAGAAATTGCTGACTGCTGACATGCCTGGTGGACAACCCTGCAAGCCGGCCGGTGGTCCAGAGTGCTGCTGTCTGAAGTGATCTCTGAAACAGGATCTGTAGGAACACTGAGGGCACTCATCTACAAAGAGACCATCAGCCACCTTACAAATGCCACGGAACGGGTGAGGGAGTTTAATTCTCAAGCCATTCAAGTTGCCAATGGCATTATTTAAGTCTGCTGCTTTCTGCCTAGTTGAACTGACATTGTTCACAAGTTACACATGTTAAGGCCTAGTTCACCCAGCCTACTGGTTACTACACTTTCAGCATAATCCAATCACAAGAGCCCATTGCCATGTCTTGCCTTCCACAAGTTAAGCCACATCATTGCTTCCATTACAGTTGGCACACATTTACCAAAGAGCTCCTGCACTGCTGCAGATAGCTGCTGGGGTCGCAAGAGAAATGAATCCCTACAGAAAGGGCTTCTGCTCATACTTTAATCCCTGCATAAATTTACATCTCAACTTGTGCGTTAAAGGGGTACTGTCCAAGCTACCTACCACTTAAAAGGGCAGCTCCTTTCTTTTTTATTCACACCTTATTAAAGAACTTCTAGTTTTTATTCCAGAGGGATTTGAATTCTTAAAGTGCACCAACTCAGGCCCCATCGAGCACACAGATATTATACTGCGTTTTAAAGGGACCTATTTAGTTCCAGAGTTTTTTTTTTTCTTAAGCTCGGAATTGAATCCTGTCACCTGCTTCTGAGAGCCCAAAGCGATCTAGCTGCTCTGCTTGGTAATTTTTTTCTACTCGCTGGGGAAGGATATCTCAGGGCTGGGGTTACTGGCAGTCAGAAGGTTCCTCTGACTCAAGGTTTAAGGTGGTGTCAGCAGGGGTTGGGCTTTTAGAGAGGGATCAGACAAGACAGGGAACCGAAAAATTACTCAGTGACCCCTGAGGGGGTAATGCTTCAAGAAGGAAAGTCCCTTCAATTGAGGGACACGTGGGAGGTATGCTAACGGAGGCACTGGTTCTGGTGACAACCAGGAATTCCCCTTACTTTGGAGGGATCTCCTCTAATGTAGTGTTGAGGATATGGGACAGAGAGTGAATGGCAATCTCTCCATTAGGACACAGATGGCAAAAAACTGGCCAGATTTATAATCCTCCCTTACCCTATCCAAAATAACAAAGTTTTAAAGCACAACTCCCACTCAGTCAACATTTACTATTTTAAATCCTTCAGCTAGCATTAGTAAATAGATAGGAAGGTATATTATATTTACTTCTTTTAACTTTTTATTTTTTACATTTCTTCAGTTGCTTCCCTCTTACTGGCCTAGACCAAAATAATGTCATACATTCCAGGAGTCTTCATGGGTATTTTGTTTTCTTTCATCTGGAGGACAGGAGGAGGGGCTTTTCTCAACTAAGCACACCCTCCTTCCTCCATGCCTGAGCTAAGAGCAGATGGATTCCAGGAAGTAAATGTTAAATTAATCATCTGCCCTTACTCAAAATGGCCACGGCTAGAAATGCTAGGGCGGGGTGTTTTTTTAAAGATGATTACTCAACAAAATAAAGCATGGAGCTATAGATGGATTGGTAAATTTGCTTTAAATATTAAAAATTAATTAAATTTTCAGTTTGTGGTGCTTAGATACATTTGAGTTCCTCTTTAACTTTAGTTCTGCTTTAGAGAAATTATTGGAGCTTGTTTTGTTAGTTAAGTGAATGTTCAATTATGTTGAGAAAGTTGTGTTCATGCTGAATAACCAGTTATGTGCAAAGTAAATTATTTTTGCTTGCATGTGATTGGATAACTGATGTGAACCCAGCTGTACATTTTTCACTAATTGAACATTCAGTTTGCTAGGAGAACACTTTCTGCTCCTTCTGTAAATCAACCCCAATGAGTTTACAGTACCTTTGCTGTGGCTATATTTAACATGTTCCTTTGCATTTTATTACAGCTGAACTGAACACCATTGCCCCCATCATCTCAAACTTTTTCTTGGCCTCATATGCTTTGATCAATTTCTCCTGCTTTCATGCTTCATATGCAAAATCTCCAGGTCAGTATAATCCATGTACAAGATTAGCCATGGCTTTAGTGTGCCTGGTAACCAGAGACAAATATATATACAGGTGAAACTCTAAAAATTAGAATATCGTGCAAAAGTTCATTTATTTCAGTAATGCAACTTAAAAGGTGAAACTAATATATGAGATAGACTCAATACATGCAAAGCAAGATAGTTCAAACTGTGATTTGTCATTATTGTGATGATTATGGCTTACAGCTCATGAAAACCCCAAATCCACAATCTCAGAAAATTTGAATATTACATGCAATCAATAAAACAAGGATTGTACATAGAACAATATCGGACCTCTGAAAAGTATAAGCATGCATATGTACTCAGTAATTGGTTTGGGCCCCTTTTGCAGCAATTACTGCCTCAATGCGGCGTGGCATGGAAGCTATCAGCTGGGGCACTGCTGAGGTGTTATGGAAGACCAGGATGCTTCAATAGCGGACTTTAGCTCTTCTGCATTGTTCGGTCTTATGTCTCTCCAATAGCGGACTTTAGCTCTTCTGCATTGTTCGGTCTTATGTCTCTCATCTTTCTCTTGGCAATGCCCCATAGATTCTCTATGGGGTTCAGGTCAGGCAAGTTTGCTGGCCAATCAAGCACAGTAATCCCACGGTCATTGAACCAGGTTTTGGTGCTTTTGGCAGTGTGGGCAGGTGCCAAGTCCTGCTGGAAAATGAAGTCAGCATCCCCATAAAGCTCATCTGCGGAAGGAAGCATGAAGTGCTCCAAAATCTCCTGGTAGACGGCTGCGTTGACCCTGGACCTAATGAAGCACAGTGGACCAACACCAGCAGATGACATGGCTCCCCAGATCAACACAGACTGTGGAAACTTCACACTGGACTTCAAGCATCTTGCAGTGTGTGCCTCTCCATTCTTCCTCCATACTCTGGGTCCTTGGTTTCCAAATGAGATGCAAAAGTTGCTCTCATCAGAAAAGAGGACTTTGGACCACTGAGCAACAGACCAGGTCTGTTTTTCTTTAGCCCAGGTAAGACGCTTCTGACATTGTTTGTTCTTCAGCCCATGTCCAGGATCCGTCTGTGTGTGGTGGCTCTTGATGCACTGACTCCAGCCTCAGTCCACTCCTTGTGAAAGTCCCCAACACTTTTGAATGGCCTTTTCCTGACAATCCTCTCCAGGCTGCGGTCATCCTTGCTGCTTGTGCACCTTTTTCTTCCACACTTTTCCCTTCCACATAACTTTGTATTAATGTGCTTTGATACAGCACTTTGGGAACATCCAACTTCTTTTGAGGCTTTCCCTCCTTATGGAGGGTGTCAATGATGGTTTTCTGCACAAATGTCATGTCAGCAGTCTTTCCCATGATTGTGATTCCTACTGAACCAGATTGAGAGACCATTTAAAGGCTCAGAAACCCTTTGCAGGTGTTCTGGCTTAATTAGCTGATTAGAGTGGGACACTTTGAGCCTAGAATATTGCACCTTTTCACAATATTCAAGTTTTCTGAGATTGTGGATTTGGGGTTTTCATGAGCTGTAAGCCATAATCATCACAATTATGACAAATCACGGCTTGAACTATCTTGCTTTGCATGTAATGAGTCTATCTCATATATTAGTTTCACCTTTTAAGTTGCATTACTGAAATAAATGAACTTTTGCACGATATTCTAATTTTTTGAGTTTCACCTGTATACAGGTGTACCTCGGTTTACAAACGCCTTGGTTAATGTAATTTTCAGTTTACGAATGAAAATCCATTGAAAATAATGCCTTGGTTTACACATTTTTTACTAATTTTTTTTGCAATGCGAAGTGTATGTCGGTGCCGATTTTTAAATGCAATTGCCAGCTTTTTTTTTCTTCACTATAGCTCACAGAATTAGCTGTCACTTTCCCCAGAGTTAAAGGAAGCTTTGTTTCTTTTAAGAAACTAAAAGGAAACATTCTCTCTTTTAGCTGGAGAGAAAGTGAGAGCTGAACCTCTGAGCTATAGTGAAGAAAAAAAAAAGCGGTAATTAATTTAAAAACTGGCACCATAATAAATTAAAAAACGGCGTGGGGTCCCCCCTCCATTCATACCAAGTCCTTCAGGTCTGGTATGGATTTTGAGGGGAGCTCCTACACCAAAATTTAAAACAAAATGGCGTGGGTGTCCCGCCCAAAATCCATACCAGACCCTTATCAGAGCATGCAGTCCGGCAGGTCAGGAAAGGAGGGGGACGTGCGAGCGCCCCCCCCGAACCATACCAGGTCACATGCTCTCAACATGGGGGTGGTCTTTGGGACAATGGGGCTCCCCCCCAAAGCACCTTGTCCCCATGTTGATGGGGACAAGGGCCTCTTCCCCACACCCTTGACGGTAGTTGTGGTGGTCTGCGGGCAGGGGGCTTATTGTAATCTGGAAGTCCCCTTTAACAAGGGGGCCCCCAGATCCCGCCCCCCCCCCATGTGAATGAGTATGGGGTACATGGTCCCAATACTCATTCACAAAAAACAAAAAGTGTAGTGTGAAAAAAGATATAACACGGTCTTTGGCAAGTCCTTTATTAAAAGGAAAAAAAATTAAAGAATGTCCCCCGCAGTAGATCCAACATCAATCACAATGCCCACCGCCGCCCCGAAAAAAGAATTAAAGAAAAAAGGCGCGGCTTCTGACGATGGTTCCTGCCGTCTGTCTGCTCCGTAAAGCTGCTTGTAATAGCAATTAGGCAGCTAATTAGCCACTCTGACTGCTATTACAAGAGATCCGACTGTTGGCTTTTAAAAAAAGGTACTGGGATCATGCCGTCGCTGGAGATATTAAAAGTGGGTATACAAACACTACATTTTTATGTGTACTAAATGTAAAAACCAGTAAGCTTTGGCTTTAGCATGCTTACAGGTAATCCCTGTAGCAGCCCTATTAAGCCTTTGATAACCCAAAGTTAGGAATTGGTCCTTTATCTAATACTGGCACAGACAGAAATTGCACAGTGGAATGGTTAGACTCCTTGTTCAGTTTTAATTGTTATCTGTGTACCCTCTAGGAAATTTCTACACACTTCCTATCCTGGTGGCTAACGAATACACACACACACAAGGAATCCTAAAATGAGTATTGCAGTATCACTGGCCGTTTATTTAGTTCAAGAGTACAGTGTACAAAGAGCATCATACAAAGAATCTGGGCGCGTTTCACAACTCTTGTAAAATTCTTATGAGACCCTATGAGTAAGCACTAGAAGTGCAAACCGCGTCAAAGGTTCTTTATATGATGCTGTTTGCACATTGTTTGATGAACTAAATAAACCCCTACTAATACTGCAAGATTGATGTAAGGATTCCTTGAATTTGTAAAGGGGCCTGGCAAGGTCTGAGCCATCCTTGAAGCTGAGTGTATATGAAGAAATATTGACATCCAGCTCTCCCTTGCAGCAAAGATGTATTTGTCTGTCTTTCTAGAAGTATTTGCAGTGAGAAAAAAGACAGCAATAAAATCCTGACAGGGGCTCTAACCCTTCCCCACGGTATCCAAATCTAGAGCAAAATATTTGGGCTGGAGTTCGATTCAGGTTTAGCAAAATACTTTACCTTACTACTGTATGAAGGTGTCGCATTGTCAGATATGACAGAGCAATAAATGGTCAGAGAAGGCCACAGTTTTACATCAGATTAGTTAGTATACAGTAAATGGTCACATTCCAAATATAGAAATATGACATCTATACTGTACATTACTTCTGGGTATTGGGTTTTACAGTTCTGAAAAAAAAATAATTTGTAAAAACACTACGCAAGATACTGTATGAATGATAAATTGAATGTTAATAAGCACAAAGGGGACACTCGCTTACACAAACTCATAAAATAAATAACGGCAGAGCACAGGCAGTAGTCAGCTCAGGGAGCTGCCATTATCTAGCATCTCGCTGAACCTTGCCTGAGCGTTTATAGAATATGTAATGACAGGAATGCCAATATTCTTCTTACAAGCCGTATCTCTAAAAACACACATTTCTGCATCGTTTTATTGATTAGCTATATGAAATTATGACACAGTATTAACTAAGCCAGTAATAATAACCTGATATTTGATGGTGATATTGGCAAGAAACAAGCAGCTCAGGGATAAAGAGAATTAAAAAAGACATTAGTCTGCAGTGTTTATTAAACCTCTCTAGAGCTGAAATTTTTTTTATGGTAAAAAGAGAGCATTTTATATAGTAAATTATGAGATATGCATATAACAAGACAAAAAACTATTTTCCTATTGCAGTAATGCCTATGAACCAAATGAAATTCATCACTTACTGACTTGACTACAGTAAATTGAAATCTGATTGGTTGCATACAGATTGTAGGATCAGAGGTGGTACTCAGTCATAGCAAAGCTTATGCTGAAGGTATTCCTTTGATGTATATCCTTGGGGGACCAGTAAGCAATTTTTCCCCCTGCTTGGTGCATATTGAGTCATGCTTCATAGAAGGCATTCTCAACCAGGGTTCCATCCAACTCTAGGGTTCCTCTAGAGCTTGATAGGCATTCTCTGAGCTGTGACTAGATGACCTTCCATCTGATGGTGCCTTCATAGTTCCAGGTCCATTACCACTTGGCAGTGTCAGTAGCATGACACCAGTGATCTTTTAACCTGACTGTTACGGTGGCATTCCAACCAGCGCTGTAAGGGCTCATTTCTTTAACTAACCACCAATGTAAGGGGCATTTTCCTCATGACCCATGATGGGTTAATCTCAGCAGGGGTTTCCAGACACCTGAATATTATGTTAACCCTTTTGGGTAAAAAGATTGAGAAAGGCTGCCTTAGGCCCTTTCAAAGATCGGTCCAATTGGTTCCGCCTGTCCGTTTTTCAGGCAGACCCAATTGGACCCTCCATTCACTTCTAAGGAGTGGCAGACTTGTGTCCATTCACACCTGCCTACCCCCAATCTGATCCACTCAGTTAAAAAAAAAACGAAGGCCAGTCCATTCACACCTGGGCACCCCTTAGAGCAGAGCGGTCTGTGTCCATGTCCACTCTGCATAAACGGAGCAGACACGGACTTGTCATCCACCCTCTCTGCTCTGCTCAGCAGGGGATCAATGGATAGATCCCCCGCTGAGCAAACTGGAGTCAAGCAGAGTCTACCCCGTGTGAAAAGATCTTTATAGGGTTTTTTGCTTCCTCTGAATCAGCAAGGATACAGGGTTTTGTACATGGAGGTTTTCTATTTATTTATTCAACGTTTCTATTGTTTGAATGGACTGAAATGGACTTGTGTCTTTTTTCAACCTCACTAACAATGTAACTACTGTATATGCTAAAGACACAATTGTAAGCAATGTTCACAATATACGGGGGTTCTTCAAAAAGTTTCCACACAAAAAGTGTGGAAACATTTTGAACTCTCCTTGTTAAATTCTATTACTTGGAAAATGACACAAATCACTGATTGTTCGTAAATACTAAAAAAATTAGAAGAAATAACTCTTTTTATGTAGGGGTATAAAATACCACATAAAAGATTTAGAAAACTACAATTTTTAGTCATGTTTCTTTTTTCATAGTGCACAATCCAAAATCTTATACAAAAAATGGTTTTCTGTTTACACAGGCTGGCGACCTGCATTCAAATATTACAACATGTGGGTGTCTTTGTTTGGAGCCATGCTCTGTTGTGGTGTAATGTTCGTCATCAACTGGTGGGCGGCTGTCATCACATACGGCATAGAATTGTTTCTGTATATTTATGTGACATACAAGAAACCAGGTATGAAAGAATGAAAATGTGCCATATCAATTATAAATGTTAAGGATAAAAATGTAATATACTCAGTTGCTTGTTGGAGGTTACATACTGTGGAAGCTCCATCTGCAACTCACTAGGCCATGGTAGGACACAGAGATAGCCAAGGACAAGCCTTCCTCCTCCCCGCACTTTTCTATCTGGAAAGATGTGTACCACCTCAACCTTACACTTGACTCCTGAGTCAGGGAACTGTACTGGAACAGTTAGAAAGAATATGTTAGGAGATCCTGCAGCTAATATATTAAGTAATATCAAATTGGGGATGATTTAGTACTAGCTATCACTTAAATTTGTGTTAACAGTTCTATCTGTAGTGGTCAGACAATCACAAAGCAAAGATGATCATAGGTCAGATAGATCTCATATATTAGGTTTGACATTTGGAGAAGGTCTCACACTACCCAAAAGCCACAAAGACCTGCCAAAGAAGATGTCCTTAAAAAAATCTATGGAACAAAGATAACTGCTGCATGCTAAAGTCACCGAGAAATGACCCAGCAGGTGTCCAGTTATACCAAAGTTATGAGAAGGGGCTAATATCTATGGCAGGGGTGTTCAACCTTTTTAAGAGTGAGGGCCACTTAAGTGATTTGGTAACCATTCGTGGGCAACAATTAAATAAAATGGTTCCGAATATAGAATTTTTTATTTGAAATAGCATAATGAACATTTTCTTGCTGCAGCTGCTGAATGCTGAGGGGAGAGGAGGAGAAGCCAGATTTCAGAGGTTGTAGGAGGAAAATGGCCACCCCTCTTGTCAAAGTGTAAAACAGAATATGACAATGAGGCCACACTGGCCTTCTGAAGCATGGAGCGTGGTTGCCATTGCAAACCCTGTCACTACACCAGTGGTTGGGGGGGGGGTGATAAAAAATGTCTTAAATTTGGGGTTTCACCACCCCCCAAATGCAAATGTAAATGAGCCCTTACTGTCATGAGCCCCCTATAAGGCTGCTTTTACACTGATACGTTGCGATTTACCCGCACTCCTGGTGCACCGCAGGTCAGACAATCACAAAGCAAAGATGATCATAGGTCAGATAGATCTCAGATATTAGGTCTGACCTTTGCAGAAGGTCTCACGCTACCGAAAAGCCACAAAGACCTACCAAAGCAGATGTCCTTGAAAAAAAAATATGGAGCAAAGTTCACTGCTGCATGCTAAAGTCACTGCAGTGCACCAATGGCTTTCCTGTGGGTTATCTGCACTTTGCCATAGACCTCTATTATATCTTGCATGTGTGGTGCACTTTCTGAAAGTGCACCAACCCCACAGAATATAATAGAAGTCTATGGCTCAGTGCAGCAAAACCACATAAAAGCCGCAAGTGCACTGTATTGCACCTGTGGATCTGTGTGAAAGCAGTCTAATAACTCCTTTTTTTAATGCTAATATGCTGATTTCAAATGTGCAGTGTATATGATGGTTAATACACTGGCCTTGTCCTCTTACAGCTTCTGCTGGCATCGCTCTTCAGTCTGCTAGAAAGGTCCTAGGTGATGTGCACTTGGTATCGCTCCACCTGGCACAGGAGCCAGTGCTACAGAGGAAGCATTGACTTATGCAGCTTCTGGTCCCTCCAGGCCTGTTTGCTTTCTCTGTTCCATGCACTCTAATGCTCTGGGATGGCAAGTCAACAACCCATTGATCACAATCTGGCCTTGTTGATCTGCCATCCTAGAGCATGAGGTAGCAGGCCACCTCAAAGGGCTCAGCAGGCTGCATGTGGCCCGCGGGTCATGGGTTGAGCACCCCTGAGCTATGGGTTCCTCCAGACAGCATTGTGTTTGCACCATACCACCTATAAAGCTTACCTAATGTGCTACAGTGTAAACAGAGAGTTATAGAGACGGAGGTCTTTAGACAATTATCACTTCATTCTCCATCAATATCAAACTTCACTAACAGATTTTTGTCTTCCTATGCAGATGTAAATTGGGGATCTTCAACTCAAGCTCTTTACTACACAAATGCCTTAAACGCTACCTTGGAATTAAACATCATAGATGACCATGTAAAAAATTTCAGGTACTTCCCATAATTCAGCACTGTGTAGTCTACTCTGCCATTGTAAACCAGTATGTAAGTGTAATTTCTCTGTTTATCGTTGCAGACCTCAGTGCTTGGTTTTAACTGGTGCACCAATGACAAGACCAGCCCTTTTGGATATTACACACTCTTTCACCAGAAACATAGGACTCTGTTTATGCTGTGAAGTGTTTGTTGTAAGGAAAAAAACCTTTAAAGATGATGTCCTAGGCAGATGTGATTGATAATTTCTTGACATAAGGAGAAGTTGGTTGTAACAACTGGGCTTAAACAAAGAATATTAAAATATACAGTTATCTCGTATTCTGATTATGCAGGCTTACCTATTAGAGATTGTTTTTGCTCCCTTATTGTCACGTACCTGGATAGTGAGCCTGACATGAAGAGGCAGGCTTCCCGTACTACTCCGGCTCAAGGACTGCTGATGGTGAGACAGCGGTCGCAGGAGCACGGTGGGGTATGAGTGCCTGTGATCAGTCCAGTAATAGCTGATGAGCTGATGAGTTGTATGCAAGGAGCAGGGTTCTGATGTAGCCGTGCGGGATGGATGGATACTCGAGCGCAGCGTGTTGAGGATGCAGGGTCCGACGAGCCGGGTTCGGTATCAGTCAGGCAGATCAGGCTTACAGCGGCAGGAAGAAGAGTAGTCAGGTCACAGATCAAGTCAGCAAGGAAAGATCAATCAGATAGGAGCGGAGACAGAAGAATAATCCGAGACAAGTGCGCATGCTCGCACCTATGTCCAAGTGCCTGCACATCTGTTCAGATCGCAAGGACTCTGCACATGTGCATATTTGTGCGCCATGGAACTTCACCTGCACTATGGGCAGGCCTTTCCTGACACTTATTATCTATGAAAGTCAGGGATGTGAAATTACTAGAGGCGTGCTACTGGAGGCTCAATCCCATCAACCACAGATCAGTGCCAGCATGCTCACTGCTTCATGTTTACATGAAGCAGTCACTTTAATTTTGTCTGTACTGTGTTCACAGGTCTCCATTATCATCTGTAAATTAGATTTGAATGCTGTCTGTCCTACCAAAGAGTTAAAAATTAAAGCTGGCCATAGCCAATTCGAATCTCAGCCGGTTCAGCACAAACCAGCTAAGATTCAAATCATGTATGGGCAGGCTGAATGTATCCAAGTTGATTGATTAAGCAGCTTGGGAACAACCAGCCTGCTGGATTGTACATGCGATTATTGCTAGCACCTATTATAGCTGATGGCAGTATTCACTGTGTTATCCTGGCAGGGATGGCTCCCCCGCCCCCAGCGCCAGGAGAACCAAATGGCTCCACAGGAGGGATTTCCCCATCAACACTCACTGTGTTGATGGTGGAATTGAGCGAGTTTCTTTCCTTCTACCCATGGTTGCAAGAAATAAAATCGCTCCATCTATGGCTGGCTTTAGAAAATGCCCTCCTTCCCCCTGAATTGTATGTTAAAGAGGGATACCTGAGTCTGTATGATGACAAAGACACTGAGATTGTCCAGAAATGTTTACAATCAGACATAATATCTTCTCCATAGAAACATCTAAAAGGTAACGCTGCCTATAGACGGTTCAAATCTCAGCCAGTTCATCAGGCACCCCTGTGTGCCTGCTAAAGAGCAGCACATTTCTCTCGCGTTTCGGGAATGTGCACATGTTCTCAACACATGATAATGTGAACCTCGCCTAAAATTTGACCGCAAAAGTGTTTATGCACTTTAATCCCAGTTCAGTACTGGTTAGAAAAAAATAAAAAATTATGACAGGAAAAGAACAGCCATATATTTGTCCTGAAACCTCTCTATTAATTCTCCACATTTGTAAGATGATGGGCAGAAGATGTTCTGGAAACAGCACACGATAGTACGGTCAAGTGCTATCTGAACAAACAAGATATAGATAAGATGTCCAAATGTACCCACATGGAAGAAAAATATATTTGAAATATTTTTTAAAAATATTCTTCCCAAATATATTGACATATACACTGTACTTGGAATGCTGCAATTTTGGCCATATTCAATATATTTCAAAATATACTTCAATAAATATATATATATATACACTGCATGTTGAAATGCGTTTTTTATATATTACAAAATCTATGAAAAATATTTAAAAAAATATATATTTTTAAAATATTTTCTTCAGATTTTTTTTAACATATAAAAGTCATTTTAACATATATTGTTACATATATTTGTAAATGCATTTAAAAAATTTGGATTTTTAAAGACATACAGTATATTCAGTATATTTGAAATATTTTTTTAAAAATATGTTTCATATATTTTGTAATAAAAATGCATTTCAACATGCAGTGTGTGTGTGTATATATATATATATATACATATTTATTGAAATATATTTTGAAATATATTGAATATAGCCAAAATTGTAGTATTTCAAATAAATGTCAATATATTTGGGAGGAACATTTTTAAAATATATTTCAAATATATTTTTCTTCCATGTGGGTAAGCTCTATTGAAAAAAAGATTTTCCATATAGCTAGGACCTTAAGGATTTTAAAAATGAATATCAGCTGTCCAATAGAAGATGAACAATTTAGTCAGTGTATGGTCACTGACATACTGTTTACATTATAATTTTTCTTCACGTTTTTACTCATCCCAAGCTGGTAATATGCAACCTCACATGTCTCTGCTCTTCATTGTGGGTCATAAAAGTAAATATAGTCATTTTATTTTCAGGTTATAGCACAAAAACATTTTCCAAAGATTGAGTTGAGCTGCAATGTTCCAGTATCATTTGATAATGTTTCATTCCCTTGAACCTTTATTATGTTATTCAGGGGCCGCGCAAACAGGCTGTAAAAGAAATGAACAGCGGGATGATCAAGAAGCAGACATGGTTAAATAAAAGCAAGAGAAAAGCATTTTATGCTGCCGTTGCTGCCGACTCGTTCAGAGATGGAACAAGAACACTCCTGCAGGTGAGACTGTGTGACAACGGAAGACTGACTGCTTTACAAACCTTCTTCATAGAACCTCTCAATGTCTGCCCCCAGATAATACAAGAAGTACTGATGATATGCAAAGTACTGTTATTAGGAGCAGGCAATCAGATTTAATGTTTCCTCAATGAAAGATAATCTATACGGCTGCTCTGGGTTTCTTCATTTTGCATGCAGCTATGAAAGTGTGCCTTAAACTTTGGAGTAGAAGAATAGTGTTCAAATAAGAATGGATAGCACTTTTTAATGTGTAAGAATTTCAGCAAGTTTTGTAAGGGGGTATAACCCCCCTCCCTTCCCCAACTACCACCATCACCACGGCCTCTAAACCCCAAATTGTAATATATTGCAGCTTACCAATTCTTGGTGTGGGGGCTGCATTCATTTTCATTTCAAACATCTTTTGCATTATTTTCACCTGGTGATCTCGCAAATAAAACACTTCCTGTCTTTAGGTGGCTACATCACTCCCACATGGAAGAAAAATATATTTTAAAAATATTCTTCCCAAATATATTTACATATATTTGAAATGCTACAATTTTGGCCATATTCAAAATATTTCAAAATATATGTCAATAAATATATATATATATATATATATGTGTGTATATATATATATATATATATATATATATATACATATACTGTATGTTGAAATGCGTTTTTATTACAAAATAAATGATAAATATTTTTAAAAATACATTTCAAATATACTGTATATCTTTAAAAGTACAAATCTATATTTTTGGAATGCATTCACATATATATGTAAAATTGGTGTTAAAATGACTTTTTTATATGTTAAAAAAATCTGAGGAATATATTTAAAAAAATTTATATTTTTAAAAATATATTTTTTTAAATATATTCTTCAGATTTTTTTTTAACATACAAAAAAGTCATTTTAACATATATTTTTACATATATTTGCAAATACGTTCCAAAAATGTAGATTTGTATTTTTAAAGACATACAGTATATTTGAAAAGTTTATTTTTAAAAATATTTTTCATATATTTTGTAATAAAAATGCATTTCAACATACAGTACACACAAACATATATAGATACGCTCCTTCCTTACCCCAGACACCACTAAACTACTAGTACGCTCCCTGATTATCTCACGCCTCGACTACTGCAACTCCCTCCTCACCGGCCTACCCCAGTGCAGGCTCTCCCCGCTTCAGACCATCCTGAACTCAGCGGCTAGACTCATCCACCTCACCAACCACTCCACCTCTGCCACCCCCCTCTGCCTATCCCTTCACTGGCTCCCTATTGCCCAACGCATCAAATTCAAACTATTCACTCTGACCTACTAAGCCATTCACAACACTGCCCCTAACTACCTCATCAACCTGATTCCCAGGTACCACCCTACCCGTACCCTTCGCTCTTCACAGGACCTCCTTCTGTCTTGCTCCCTGGTCTCCTCCTCCCATGCACGACTGCAAGACTTCTCCAGGTCCTCCCCCATCCTCTGGAACTCACTACCCCAATCCATCAGACTGTCACCTTCCCTCCTCACCTTCAGGCGCTCCCTGAAAACCCACCTCTTTAGGGAAGCCTACCCCACCCTCACCTAACAGCCGTTCTCCTTCATTCCTCCTACCACTCCATCCCCCACAGCCGTTTCCTCCTGTATCACTACCCCCTCCCTTCTAGATTGTAAGCTCGAAAGAGTAGGGCCCTCTAACCCCTCGTGTGCTGTTTGTAGTTGCTGTACTGTTTCATGTATTGTTCCCCCCCTCTATTGTACAGTGCTGAGCAAACCCTTTGGCGCTATATAAACTCGATGTAATAATAATAATAATATATATATATATTGAAATATATTTTGAAATATATTGAATATGGCCAAAATTGTAGCATTTCAAACATATGTCAATATATTTAGGAAGAATATATTTAAAATATATTTTAAATATATTTTTCTTCTATATGGGCTCCTCCACTGTACCTTTGTAGAGAACCAAGCTGGTCCTTCTAAGCTGTTCTCCTGATATGGACTACAAACATGTCTGCATCGCTTTAGTTTCATTACATGGGGGAAGGGTATACTGAAGATAGCTAGGGAGGAAAATTTTCTTTGGTGCAGTTCACAAAAAGTGACAAGGGCACTGCATTTTCTGGGAAGAGCAGCAATGATTTTCTATGGTTACTAAACGAAACCTAATACATCACCCCATGTAAAGGCTATAAGCTACAACATATTGTATGTTTGTTGTTGGGTTTAGTTATCCTTTAAATAGGAAACTGTGAAACTAGAAAGGTTCGAGTTCTGATATGATAAATGATGGTTCAACCTGTCAAATCTCTTTTTCCACATGCTAAGCTACTAGCACTTCTAAAGGGACATGCAGACAGTAGGAAGGAACTCTGGACTACAGCAGCCATAGGCATCAGATTTGTCCAATGTTCTGTCAATCCAACAATATCTCTAACTTTCTTCCATTTGCTCCTTACTGCTGAGGAAGAGAGATACATAGCCAGATCTAAGCTAACACACATTCCAGACCAGTGTTGTCTGCTTCCACTCTTAGATAAGAAGATTGCCATAGCTAATCAGATTGGCTGAGGGTTATTGCATGTCTTTTGGTACCTTTACATGTAGCATTTTCAAAATATACTACTACCTTCATCGTTGGAAGGGCCGAGTACAATGCCTACCTCTTCACTTCCTCCTTCTTCTACTCTTCAAACAGTCTTGTTTGCTTGTATAGATCCACATAATTGTAATCATTTCATGTATTCCTCTAAACCAGCCATTCTCAACCAAAGTTCCTCCAGAGGTTGCTAGGGGTTGCTTGAGCAGTTTCTAATTGACCCCCCATTTGATGGTACCCACATAGTTCCAGGGCCAATGCCACTTGGCAGAGACAGCTGCATGACACCAATGATCTTTTTAGATGTCTGTAAGGGCCTTGTATGAATTCAACCATTTGCTCTTTAAGGGCTTTTTTATGTGTTTGGGTTTCAATGCAATATCCATGAATTTGCCATGTGTTTGCTACTCATTGTTTTGCATAAAGAAATTAATACAAGCACAAATTGATATTAATTAATTTAACTGATCTGTAATGACCATGTACACTACTCTGTAATATACCCTCAGGTCACAATTGGCAATAATCTCACCCTGTAAAGATATTTTTTAAGTCCAACCCATACATACAGTATGTTACATAGTACAAGTGTTCTAATCATTGCATAGACTGCGAACCATGGCACTAGGTTTCCCAGACCAGGGGCGGACTGACCATTCAAGCACTCGGGCACTGCCCGGGGTCAGTAGGGGGCCCCATGAAATGCCCCTGGTACTTTTTTATAGGCTTTTTTGGGTGTGTTTTGAGTGTGGGCAAGGACACAGGGGCCCCATGATCCCATATTGCCTGGGGGCCCCAGTTGCCAGTCCTCCCCTGTCCCAGACTGTAGAGAACAGGCATGACTGGCAATGTGGACTTTCAAGTATACATGGAAACTTTCAACTAGATCTAGGCCTTTGTAAAACATGAGCTATTACCATGAATACAATTGTCCAAATGGGTTTAAAAGACACACAGCATTAGAGTTGTGTGACCTTTTCATGTTCTTTACAGAACAGCAATTACTAGACCTCCATACACAGCAGTTACCTTGTTAGTGTCAATAAGCAATAACAATATATCATATTCCATCTTAGAAGAAAATCACTTTTAACGAATTTCAGCAGATGAGACATTAGGAACTCTGAGCCTTGCATATAGCATAAATATGTCATTGCAAGTGATCCACAACATTTGGTAATGAAGAAAATGTCCTTGCAAACATAAAAACTTCAGAACATGTTCTGCCATCATTAAAATCTGCTGTAACAGTGTGTACTAGTGCTAGCTACTAACTGGACAGCTCCAGGGCTGACATATTTTCTGACTGTTTTATACACTGTTACATTTTTAATGATGGCCAAATGCATTTAGAAGCTTTTATAGAGTAAAACTTGATTATAAAAAAAAGTTGTGGGTCATTTTTAATGAATGCATTTTTAACCAGAGATTGTAAAAAAACAATTCATTTTCTGTGCGTTATGATTAACACAGATTATTTCTGGAATATTGCACATTGACCATGTCATATGCCAGTGTGTTGTCGATATATGCACACTTATGAGCGATGATGAAGATTGAATCCATTTTTCCAGATAGATTTAAAAAAACATAAATCCATTTTTCCATATACATTAAATCCTAGGTTTAGGGGCAAAGGATATTACTTACTTTTCCATAGTCGAAAACCAAAGTCCTCTACCCCCTCCCATACCTTGCAGCCATAATCCTCTGGTGCTGTGGGGGTTAATACCAGAGCTGAACCTGTGACAGGTACTCATCATGACTATGCCCGCCCTTTTGACCCCTCCATTCATAGAAGTTTTCTATTTCATGGATGGAAAGCAATCTATGAATGGAGAACATGTGGTTGAACGAAAGGTCTGCCTGATCCAGTCATAGACCACTTTTCCATCAAACATCAGAAGATTATGGCTGCAGGATATGTGATGGGGTCAGAGGGAATAGAAGTATGTGTGATATGTTGCCTTCTTGTCTTCTTTCGTATCTCAAGAAAGCCGAAGTTTAAAGTGATAGTAAAGGTTCTTTTTTTTTAAATTACAAGCATGTTTATTCTAGGTCTGTGTAATGGTTTTGCACAAAGTTGCCCTGATCCTCCTCTTCTGTGGTCCCCCTCCGGCACTCCTTGCTCCTCCTGCCTTCCGAGTGTCCCCACAGCAAGTAGCTTGATCCTGAGCTGCTCCTTCATCACTGGATTTGATTGACAGCAGCAGGAGCCAATGTCTCCAGCTGCTCTCACTGAGTCCAGTGAGGAGGGGGAGAGAGAGCTGATCCGATGGCCTCGGGCACAGTGCTGGATCAAGATTGGGCTCAAGTAGGTGTTTAGTAACTTGCTTTGTAAGAGCAGCTCTGAGGTTAGAATACTTGGACCTTCTCATCCTTAAGCTTGTCATAGAATATTTGTTTTCTTTTCCACCAGCCTGTGGACTAAATTAAAAAAATGAATGGATTTCTCCATCCACAGAAGCAAGGTAGATGGACATCTGTAAAACAGAAAAGACTACACATGGACCGAAATTTGGCTGGTCCTTGCTGCACTGGCCGAATTTCAGTTGATCTGTGGCCACCTTTAGTCAACGGGAACGAGGTCTGGTCGTGGACACTCATAAAAAACCTTGGGAAATCCCTCCTTTAAAAATAAGTATGTCCATGAAAGGGGTTTCCAATCTATTTTGTTCACACTAGTAAATCCTTTTGTATAGAACATGCATTATTTATCAGGTTTCTCAAGAATACATGTCAAAACAGAAAATAACTGTCTCTCTCTGTCTAGGTGATAGGTCCACTTTAACTTTTCTGTTATTCCATACTTAAAAAGTTTAATAAGCGTCTTTGTAACTGTGCACATTGTGTGGAAATACTGTAAAGAAATGAATTTTCCAACTAGAAAACGATATGTAAAATAAGCATATTGCTCATGTTCCATCTAAAAAAACACCCACAAAATGATGATGGCTTTTTTAGTCTTTGAATGACAAAAATCAATAAAACCCAACACGTTTTTTGTGATAAATATCACAGCTGCACACTTATAAAGTCAACCAGGAACAAACTTGTCATTTCTGTGACAATAAAACCCCTAGAAAGCAATATGTGCTGTGCAGATAGTAAGTTACAGATCTATTGAAATGACAGCTTGGCAGCTGAAATTCAAATCCTCTTAATTGCAAGGAAATAATTTTCATTCATCCGCAACCATTTAACCATTTAGAAAGAAAAGGAGAGACAAACTACCCCTTCCCTGTACAGGCACACACTTTTGTGGACCTTTCATAAAAAGGCCCATCATTTCTGTACTGACTGGTATGTCATTTGCAGATGTTTAAACTTCTAGTCTGCAAGCATTTGTGTCTGTTTCTGTTGGTGTCAGTTTATATGGGTAATTCAGTGTCTGTAATTTCAGTATACATGTTATTCTGCAATAAAAAATACAACACTATATACAGTATATGAAGAGGAACTTTAGTCATCTTTATAAAAATAAAAGCCAGTAGCTACAAGTACTAGTCCATGAGGTCAAGTGCTGTCTTCCTAGCACCCAAAGTCTCCACAGTTCTTTAGGTTCCATGCCGCCATCTTGGATGGCTGTCACTTCCTGATGACTCACAGCTGGCTCCCTACTGTGCAGGCACAAGATTAGCCTGTTGGAGTAGACTGGACCTGTAGCCTCCTGTAATGTGTGACCAAAGAGGCTGTGGGTGAAGAGAGTGTGGTCCTAGCACAATGTCTAGGTGAAGAACTGGAAAGATGATCAAGTACATGCTGAAAAAGGGACTTGGTACCCAATAAAAACTAACTAAATGTGAAAATGGAAGGGGAGGGTTAGAAAAAGAGATCATGGAGAACATGTTAAAAGAGCAGTATGGCATTTCAAAATAATAAACACATACTGTACACTCACCTTGGTGGATGCAGCATCGGTCTGATGCTTCTATGACCGAGAACTGAGTGATCAAAGACGGCTGATCGCTCCATTCTCGGTCTTCACTGAGCAGAGAGCAGGTGCCGGTCTTTAGTGAACAAAGTGATTAGTGATGACAATGTAAACAAGTGTAGCACACACCCCAGACCCAGCTGACTGTTTAATCCCAGGTTCTCTTCCCTGATAGACACATGGCAACCAGGCACATGGTAGTTCAGAGTCACTCAAGTCAGGAAACAGTTTATGCTTGTCTTTTTGCAGTTTATTTGCTGATCAAAACTTGGGTGGGGTGAGCCTTGGGATACTCCAGAAAACAGCTAGCAAAAAGGCATCAGAGGCCATTAAAACTGGTCTGCTCCTTCAGGGTGTAAGCGCCCTCTTGAACATGAAAAGTCCTGTTTATAATGTGATTAGCTGTGATTGGACACAACTGATCACATGGTAAAGAGCTGCTGTGATTGGCCCTTTACCTTGATCTGTGATCAGCTGTTTCTGAAGGACATAGTGATTGCAGAGCATGCCTAGTGTGTGCCAAAGGGGCGCACAGAGGGTGGGGTTCTGGGACTCTCTCTCAGAACTGGATGATCACTCTGTAGCCATCATTCGGCTATAGCACAGTCAGCAAGCAGTTAAAGTGTTACTAAACTCAGGACCCTGCATTCACTATATGTGGTCTCTCACAAAACATGGAAATTGGTAGTTATTTTAGTAAATACAAACTGCTAAATACATTTTCTCATCAGTAGTATATAGCAGTCTTGTGATGTCTATTAGTGTCCAGCTGAGCACTGGTTTACCACTTGCCCTCCTGAGGATTTACCCCCCTTCCTGACCAGGCCATTTTTTGCGATACGGCTCCGCGTTATTTTACTGACAATTGCGTGGTCATGCAATGCTGTACCCAAATAAAATTTATGTCCTTTTTTTTCACAAAATAGAGCTTTCTTTCAGTGGTATTTGATCACCTGTGTGTTTTTTATTTTTTGTGCTATACAATTTTGAAAAAAACCCAATATTTTGGACCTTTTGCTATAAAACATGTCCATTAAAAAAAAAATTGTAAATCTAATTTCGTTATAAATTTAGGCCAAAATGTATTCTGCTACATGTCTTTACTAAAAAAAATCTCAATACGTATAAATTAATGGTTTATGTGAAAGTTATAGCATCTACAAATGGCGATATATATACTGGAATTTTTTTTTTATATACTAGTAATGGCGGTGATCAGCATCTTATAGCGAGATTGTGGGACTGCGGTGGGCATTCTGAAACTGGGGGGAACTGACTAACTGTCACTGACATCCCCAGTGACACTAATACAGTGATCAGTGCTAATAAAAAGCACTAACACTGTACTAATGGTACTGGGCAGGAAGGGGTTAACATCTGGGGAGATCAAAGGATTAACTGTGTGCTGGGTGTGTTTTACTGTGTAAGCATGCTATGCAGAGCAATACAAAGCAGCATGCTGGAGCTGACAGGGGAGATATCTGTATTGTTTACATACAGTCCTCTCCTCCAACAGTGTTCTTCAGCGATCACCGGGTGCCGGCGGGGAATCTCCTGGTGGGACCTGGTGATCGACAGTACAATTTTCCTCTGACTGTCCTATGAGGCTGCATAATCTATGACCCTCTGTCTGGACAGCACTGATTGGCCCTGTGCTGATCACATGAACCCTCTCCAAGAATACACCAAACTGAGCATGTGCAGAGTACCTCTTAGGGCTCTGTACTATCAGCAGATAGATTGGTGACTGTGGAAGAAGGGGAGGATTAGATAAGACAGAATCAAACAGCCTTTTTACACAACATGGAGGATTAACCCCTTAGGTTCCACAGTGAGTATAACAAACATGCTTTACTGTATATACAGAATGATTCTATGGTGGGTTTAGTAACACTTTAATCAAATGTTCATACCATACCATGTGAAATGTGTACATTGATCTCTAGAACAATGGCTTATATTTGTTACCTTGTGATTTGTAGTAGATTATCACATTGTAAACATTTCCTCTTCTATAATTGCAATAAGTGATTTATAATTGTTTTTTTTTTGTGTACAGGCGGCTGGTTTAGGCAGAATGAAACCAAATACCCTTGTGATGGGATTTAAGAAGGACTGGAGACAGGCCAGCGCTGTGGACCTGGCAAACTACGTGGGATTATTACAGTGAGTGTTTCCTCCTAGCTGCCTGCAGGCCAGAACCACATACAATAGCCATTTGTTTCCATTTAGGAAAAGAAGTGGAGGCATATGCATACAATTCATTTCATTATTTTACATTAGATCCAGATTATTTGTTTTTGCCCGTGTTAGTTATAGGCGGTGTACCGAGGTTTGCGTAAAAAATAAAAAAATCAATATTTACTTGAGGATGCTATTCTAATTGCCAACTGTTCCACTTGCTCACTGAGCCGAGGTGATGCCAACACCTGCTCTCCGTAGAATCGCATCTTGCCAAAAACACAACAGCATAACATAAAAATGACAGACCAAACACTTGCACCAGAATTACATTTGCAATGCATAATGCATTTCCTTTGGTTGAAGCTCTATATCAACACTAGATAGGGCTAGCATAATTCTCAGTTTGCGTGTTAAAAATGCAGCCCAACTGTGACAGCGATAATGACAGGCGAGTTGTCAAACACCACATGCTGTGTAAACGCCGCCTCACTTGTAAAAGAAGTCCAGAACGTCATTTAAACTGCCATAATAGATATTCTGTATGTTTCTCACGAGAACTTTATAAAAAGTTTCACTAAAATAAAACAAAAGTGTACAAATATGAAAAAAACTACAGTGGCAAATTTGGCGTTTGTCCTAAATAATTCAGAACTATCCGCATCCACAAATCAAGAGAATTTTTTTTACTTATCTCTGCTGCTCTACATGGATTACTGAGTTGATGAGTTTTCTAATGTCATGTGCAATATTATGTGCATTGTTTATTTGCCATTCACAGGTGCTTTTTTTCATTACAGATGTAAAATTACATTAGGCTACACTGTTCCACTGGGTCCTTGTTTCATTAACAGAAAAATAACACTCCAATTTGGTTGTGGTCTGTACTTTGTGCAAAGAAAATCATCAAAAAGCTTCTTTCACCAAGCATGGAACCACTGTTACACAGCTACCTGCATATGACCTAACCTCCCACAGTGATCCCCAGCTCCCACAGTGATTCCCAGCTCCCACAGTGATTCCCAGCTCCCACAGTGATCCCCAGTTCCCACAGTGATTCCCAGCTCCCACAGTGATTCCCAGCTCCCACAGTGATTTCCAGCTCCCACAGTGATCCCCAGCTCCCACAGTGATCCCCAGCTCCCACAGTGATTCCCAGCTCCCACAGTGCCACCCAACCTCTCATATTGGCCAGCAGAGCCCCTTAACCTGTCACAATGGCCTCAGACCCATTCGAACGCTCAGTCCCCAGAGTGACCACCAAACTCTCACAGTGACTCCCAACCCCTCGCAGTGCTCTCTCCCTAGCTTATTGCATAGTCTCTACCCCCCATAGTGCCCCCAACAATGTCTCCCAGTGCCCTCTAGCTTCTAAAGTGTCTTTCAATCTACAAAATTTCCCCTGAACTCCTAGCCTCCGGAAAAAAACCCTGGTCCCTTCCAGAGACTCCATTCCCAACAGTTACCCCAAACTTCCTCAAAAAAAAAAATGTACCCTACAGAGTCATACAGTCTGTTGAAGAGTCCCCTAATCCCCCCCCCCCCCAGAACCTTCATCTCCCCAAAGTGACCCTTAGCCCCATCCAGAGTCTTCCCACATTTTACAGAATGTCCTAGAAGAATATACCGGTCCCTGGTCTCATTAAGGTTGAAAACCATTGCACATGAGACTACAAACGGGGAGCGAGGGGGTGTAGAATTGAAAAAAATAAAGGAATCACCAAATCACAACACACAGTATAAAAGTACCTTATTTAAAGTTCTGTGTTTACACTGTTGTATCCACTATCTAAGTAGAAATGCACTAAGAACAGGGGTGGACTAACCATTTGGAAACTCGGGCACTGCCCGAGGGCCCGGGTTCAGTAGGGGGCCCCATGAGATGCCCCTGGTACCTTTTTCATAGGCTTTTTTGAGTTTGGGCAAGGACACAGGGGCCCCATGATCCCCTATTGCCCGGGGGCCCCATGAGTTGTCAGTCTGCCCTGACTAAGAATATAAAATATGGTGGGATCTGCATTGGTAAATAAACTCCTGCTAAGCCCTGCAAAGTCCAAAGGTGGACTTGAAGTCAAACAGTGAAGATTTTCTATCTTATTGGAAACATCTGCAAACATATTAACCTAAAAAATGTAGCTTTTGCCTTACAGTAAGCATTCTACAGCTGCTGTTTTGTCCAGGCCCATCCATTGGACACATGACTGTGACTACAGATGATAGGGCCAAACAGCAACATTTTGAGGGGCTACCTATTTCTGTGGCATTTACACCTGACATTGGAAATCGTTTCTGAATTGATACTTAAACTATTATTTGTATGTATAGCACAAAACATATAGCTAGTAGTAAGTTACATTCAACTCGACTTGTTCTGCATTGTTGAAGATGTTTCATAGCTTATCAAATGACTTCTTCAGTTCCATTAAGAGCCGGGAAGATACACCATTTCACACTTTAAGACACCTTAATCCAATCATCAATGTTGAACATACAAAAACAGGATGAAGAGTGTGGAAATTGTAGAACCACCATGTTGTGCAATCTATATTTCTGGTGATTTCTGGTGATTGCATAAAGGTGTCTTAGAGCTTACCTCCAGGTTTACTATGTCTTTAAATAGTTAACTGGGGCCAAGCTGTTCAGCCCACTGCTGGAGCATAGGGGCGCAGCGTCTGCCAGAGGAGTTGAAGATTGGGTAAGTAAAAGTACATTTACTCTCCCCTAGAATAGGTGCAGCCCCACTGCCAAGCTGAAATTTCAGATTTCCTGGAGCTGGGGTTTAACCACTTGCCCTCCTGAGGATTTACCCCCCTTAATGACCAGGCCTCTTTTTGCTACTTGCCGCTGCACTAATTCAACTGATAATTGCGTGGTCATGCAATGCTGCACCCAAATGAAATTACGTCCTTTTTTCACACAAATAGAGCTTTCTTACGGTGGTATTTGATCACCTGTGCGCTTTTTATTTTTCACGCTATAAACAAAAAAAGACCAAAAATTTTGAAGAAAAACGATAGTTTTTACTTTCAGCAAACACAAAGTTTCAACAAGAAAGAAAAAAGAGAAAAGCCTCCTGTGCTGCCAAATAAACTAACCCAAAAACTAAGTGGCTGCTAGCACCTAACTATAATAAGATAGTGAAATACATGTATGAACAGAAATGGTGCTGCGCTACGTATCCTAAAAGTGAATAAGCAATACACATAAATACAAAAAAAATGTAAAAGATTATATGTGTAAAAAATGCTGCACTACCGATAAATTAATGAGCAATCACATAAACCCAAAAATTAGTGAACAATCCACATAGAACTATATAACTAATGTGCAAAAGAATATCAACAAAAGTGAATCCACAATAAGTGTATCAAGTGGCAACACGTGGCAACAGTGACCAAATAGTGAATGCAAAAAAAATCAAGTGTTCAGTGGATAAATTACATAAAAAAATACATAGAAGAAAAACAAATGCTGTCAATGACAATAAATAAGTGGCAAAAAAGAGTGGCAACCAAGATAAAAAGTGAAATAGTGAATGCCAAAAAATTTGTATGCCACTTATTTATCGCCATGGACATTATTTGGTTTTTCATATATTTTGATGCATTTCATCTACTAAACACAAAGCTTGCTTTGAATTTTTCCCAAAACAGTGTAAATACTTAAGAACTACTAGAGAAGCCATTGTCGACCAGGGTTCCATGGGACCGCCTTCATTGCTTGAAGGGCCAAGTACAATGCCATCTTCTTCACTTCCTACTCCTACACTTCAGTGTTTTTTGCGTGTATAGGTCCCAATATAGTAATAATGTAATGTACTATTCCTTAAGACCAGCCATTCTCAACCAAGATTCCTCCAGAGGTTGCTTGGGGGGGTTCCTTGAGCTGTGGCTAATTGACCTCCCATTTGATGGTGCCTGCATGGTTTCAAGGCTAACACCTCTTGGCATAGCCAGCTATATGACACATGTAGCTAGCTTCTTTTTAGCTGTCTATGCAAGTGGCACTCTGACCACCAATGGAAACCTGGAAACAGGGGCGGACTGACCATTTGGAAACTCGGGCACTGCCCGAGGGCCCGGGGTCAGTAGGGGGCCCCATGAGATGCCCCTGGTACCTTTTTCATAGCCTTTTTTGATTTTGGGCAAGGACACAGGGGCCCCATGATCCCCTATTGCCCGGGGGCCCCATGATCCCCTATTGCCCGGGGGCCCCATGAGTTGTCAGTCCGCCCCTGCCTGGAAATAAATTAAATGGTTCCTTTGGGGTAAAAGGGTTGAGTAAGGCTGCAATAGAGAAAATAAAATGTTTCATTATTGTGAAACAGTAACCTAAATGAGATCTGTTTTCTTCACAGTGATGCTTTTGATTTTGAATATGGAGTTGTAATTGTGAGAATCAGCCAGGGATTTGACATCTCAGCAGTGCTTCAAGCTCAAGGTGAGTGCTTTGTTTTTGAAGAAGCAGGTCTTGGTTTAACAGAGGTAAGAATGCTGAAAGTGTCACAAACCATTGATGATTGAATGAAATAACAGAGGAAACATTTATAGGTTATTAAGCTATTCTGAGTCTCCTTTGACACCGCTGCTTTTATTATTTTTACAAATACAAGTGTTGTTTTATCTTTGCTGGTTTCTCCCTACTTCTGTTAATAAATTTGTGACTGATGGAATTTAAATAAACCTTCAGAAAAAATAAAATGAAAACGTTGTGCAGTAAAAATATACAGGCACTGTTCATCTTCAATGGCTATTTCCCCATGCATTTCAGCATCCCCATCATATTACATACCAATTCCTCTATTCAAATAGTAGATCCTGACCCCCCCCCCATACATGCCATGCAATGTCCCAAAAACGTCCCCAGTAGCTGACCCCCCTCCATGGCAGGATGGGCCAGACATTAGAAATGCACCTCCAGCAGCTGATCTAGTACAAAAAAACCCTGCACTACTGATGTAGCAGCAATAGCTGGGCTTACACCTTGCAAACACATGGCGTTTGAACACGTCAGAGTGGCCGTTGGAGCACATTTCTAAAGGTCTAGGTTTTCCTGCCGTGGAGGATGTAAGGAGTATCCAAAGGCTATTGTAAAACCGTATGCTGTTAGAGTGTTAGTTCACCTTTAAAGCTCAGCTCCAGGCAACTAAAATATTATCCCTGTGCCTGAACTGCAAGGGTTCATTTTGGTCTAAAGGAACAAAAAAGAAAATGTACTTACCCGAACCTCTGCTCCTACCTGCAGCTAGACCAGTCCCTGCAGCTTCTTCTCCCCCATGCTCCAATGGTCTAGGATCCTGACATCATCAAGACCAAAGCAGAGTCCAAAGCTCTGAAAAAAACTCCTTGGAAGCTAGGTCCCCTACGCCATGGCAGGATGGGCCAGACCTTAGAAGTGTGCCCCCCCAGCAGCTAATCTGGCTTGATATTCCTCTGTAGCAGCAGCTCCTGGGAGACTGTGCATGTGCAGTGCCCTGTCAAAACATAGACTAAATTTAGTTTTTTGTTTTTTTGGTCTGGTTAGGGATTCCCTAAGGTCAGTGGTCGATTGTTCCTGTCGGCTTCCTTCTGGAGGAGGCTTCCAGAAAATAGAATAGGAGGGTCAATCACTCATTTATGAATATGTATCAGACCCTAGTCAATCCCTGGGAGAGGGGTACCCAGAAGGTGGCTGAAGAGGTGATAAATGTTTAGGAAGCCTGCTTAGAGTTTTCTGCAGCCTGTGTACTGGAATTGCTGTGTGGGCTTCAGCAATTGTTGGCAGGGGTGCTGTTAGAAATCATTGTGCCCCATACAGCCTACCTGACAGCCCCCCCACCAAAAAAATATCAAAATTATATGTTCACTAAAAATACACCCAAATCATTATTATCGGACACAAACACAACATAACTTACAAAGTTCTTGCTAAATCTAATTACATACTTTTGGCTCCTGAAGTTTGAAGCCCCTCCCACTGATAATGCATTTTTTCCACACCATTCACCACCAGCCCCACCTACCACTGCTCCCCCTATTCCATCCTCATTCTAATGAAATTTTAAATTTTAAAATTATCAGGTCTTGTAATGAAGGGGTATATAGGCATATACAGGCTGGGGTTGACATGGTTAACCCATCCACAAAAACGCCGGACGGAGCAGCGCCAATGCAGGTGGAGGTTTCTAAATGTGTCTCCCCCCTCCCCCCCCTCCCGCATCAGCTGCCTGTGCTTGCTCCCTGTGAACACAAATCGTTGTGCCGGGCCACTGTGAGTGGCCCTAGTACCATGTGAGTGCTGATTGGACAATCATCTATCACATGTACAGTAGTAAACAAGATGTCATTTCCTGGCATCATTGTTTACTGCTGTGAGCTATGTGATCAATCACAGAGATCACATGGTACAAGGCCATTCTCAGCAGCCTTGTGCATTGTGACCAATCACAGCTCTCACAATATTTCTCAGTGGCTGCAGGAAAGCAGCAAGAGAGAATGAAAATTATTGTTTTTACAGACAGCATGGTTGTAAAAGCAATCACAGTGTAAAAAAAAAAAAATCCTGATCACCTTCCTACAAGTAGTACAGTGTCATTATGGTGACAATGTACTCATACCGGGACTGTATGTAAAATAAATATAGAAAAAAATGTTTTTAGAAACTATAATTTTTTTCCCATTATTTACCAAAAAAAGGAATCAGAATACATTTTGGCTTAGATTTATGAAGAAATATTTTTTATTTGAAAAATTGTGTATGAAAAATGCAGGGTTTCTGTCATCATTTTCAGACTGTTTTCATTTATATAGCAAAAAATAAAAAAAACAGTGGTGATGAAATAGCATCAAAAGAAAGCTCCGTTTCAAACAAATGATAAAAATCTCATTTTGTACAGTGTTGCATGACTGAGCAATTGGCATTCAAAGTGTGAGAGCGCTGAAAGCTGAAAACTGTCTTAGACTGGAGGGGCGTGAAAGTGTCTGGACTTTAAGTGGTTAAAAATAGTGTTTGGTTTTTTTTTTCTTTAAGAAGAGGGACATTCCCTCCAAATCCCAGCTGTCCTTTAGACTCTCCATGTATTCTCCTGTCCTGACCACCATCACTTTTAACCACCTAGAAGGTAAAGCAGAGTAATGATCCTGCCCAGAACCTCCTCCGCCTAGCTTTTCCTCCCTGGTCCTCTGATTACAGTGTGGACACACAGGAGCCAAGGATATACTGAGATCCATTTCCGGGGACAGCAGACATGGAAATCAGATATGGGTAGGACAGGGAGGGGGATCGGTGTAGTGGAGGAGCAATTACAGGAATGATGCCCTGTGTGTCTCTCCCAGAAGCAGCTGAAAGTCGGCTGGAGGGAAAGAGGGGGAAACCTGGAGGTTTCTTTTTGCTGGAGGGTATCATCTTGAAGTCTGGTCTGGAGAAGGATCTTTGTCCCCTCACTCATATACACTCACCAGTCACTTTATTAGGTACACCTTGGTAGTGCCAAGAAAATCTCCCCCACACCATTACACCACCACCAGTCTGAAGCGTTGATACAAGGCAGAATGGATCCATACTTTCATGTTGTTTACACCAAATTCTGACCCTACCATCTGAATGTCTCCTCTGATCTCTGACATCAACAAGGCATTTTCATCCACACAACTGCCGCTTTTATTCAGTTCATTCCTTGTAAACCCTAGATGTGGTTTCGTGTGAAAATCCCAGTAGATCAGCAGTTTTTGAAATACTCAGACCAGCCTGTCTGGCACCAACAACCATGCCACATTCAAAGTCTCTTAAATTCCAATTCTTTCCCATTCTGATGCTCGGTTTGAACTTCAGCAAGTCGTCTTCACCACGTCTAGATGCATAAATGCATGGAATTGCTGTCATGGGATTAGCTGATTAGAAATTTGTGTTACCATGCAATTGAACAGGTGTACCTGATAAAGTGGCCGGTGAGTGTATATACACAGTATATAGACTAGGGGATTTTGGATGCTGGGTTAAAAAAAAAAAATGAAAAATGAAAAGCCACCCCCAACACACTCATACATCATATTATACAGTATATCCTATGACAGGATGGTCACGATGTGTGCCAATCACTGTTATATATGGGATGTTACCTTTACCTCTGCACCGACATATAACTTTATGGAAATTGGTAACCAATGAAACCACATGGCCTTTTCTGCCAGCACCCAGCGATCTGCTTCTGGCAGATACAATTATAGGAGATAAAAGTATCTAATCACAGTTTTGTTTCATTCATTTCCAGAGATGGATGCTTATAAATTATAGGTTTTCTATAAAACCATAATTAACTCACATTTGAGCTGTGAATTTCCTGTAATCTGTTTATTGAAAAGAGATAAAATACACATCCTCCTGTCTACCTAGCATTGTCATAACTCATTCTATGATAGTGGGGAACAGAGTGTAAAGGAAAATGTTACATTCAATGAAAGTGACATCAATTATGATAGTAATAAATGTCTTGGAACTGGTGGACTGAACCAGTATAGTAATGGTTTGTAGCACACGGTGACACATTCGGTTATGATGATAACATGCGTGATTTATACGTTGTCACTCTCCATTCTGCAGATACCAAAGAGAAGCAATGTGTAGCCCAATATGTAATTTTATAAAATATAGCACAATATTTGAAAGATATTATTTCTTCATTTTGAGAAGACCGTGGATTTTAGTAATGGGTATGTGGCTTGGGGAGATGGTTTATATTAAAGAATACCTAAAGACAAACACCTGTCAGGGTTTTATTGCGGTTGTGTCCTTGTTAGGGAGATTTACCCTATCTATTTTTCATGTTTACCGTCATCTGTGGAAAAAAAAAATCCCAGATTTTTGTGTTGTCACTAGAACATTAACCACTTCATGTCTGGACACTTTTACCCCCTTCCTGTCCAGGCCAATTTTCAGCTTTCAGCGCTGTCACACTTTGAATGACAATTGCACGGTCATGCAGCACTGTACCCATATACATTTTTTAGCATTTTTTGAGACAGATAAAACTTTATTTTGGTGGTATTTCTTCACCACTGGGAGTTTTATTTTTTTTCTATATAAATGAAAAAGTCCCAAAATTTTGAAAAAAGTGTTTTCCTTATAAAATGTTGCAACTAAAAAATCTTTCTTCATAAATGTTGGCCAAAATGTATTCAGTTATGTTTTTAGTAACAAAAAATAACCCAAATTAGTTTAAAACCAAAAATTATAATTTTCCAAAATTTTTTTTTTACATTTTCATTTTATTTTTTTATATAATTATTTATGGGGTTTTTTTTTAAACATACTGTCACCCTATCAGTACAGTATCACCATAATGACACTGTACTACTTGTGGGGGGTGATGAAGATTTTTTTTTTTTACACTGATTGCTTTTACACCCATAAAGGCTGTAAAAGCAATCATTTCCCCTCCTCTCTGGCTGCATTCTTGCAGCCATTGAGGACTACTGTGTGAGCTGTGATTGTTCACAGCTTGTCACATGGTACAAGGCTATTGTGAATAGCCTTGTACCATTTGATCTTTGTGATCATTCACAAATTTCACACGTAGTAAGCAATGATGTCAGAAGTGACATCTTGCTTACTCCTATTCATGTGATCACTGATTGGCCAATCAGTGATCACATCATCAGGACCTCACACAGAGGTCCCGTACAGCGATTGGTCCTCCGGACACAGTGGGGCACCAGATCGTTGTGCCACACGCTCCCAGGGAGCGCACACAGTCCAAAATGGCCCCTGCACTGCTACCATCCGACTGTTTATCTACATGGGCCGGACTGGAAGTGGTTAATAGAGGGGAAATCTTCCAATGGGGACACTAGTTCCGATGACCCTGGTGACAACCAGAGATGCCCTTACTTTGAGGGGTTTGCCTCTCATTTCCTGTCTTGTCTGAGGGACAGGTAGTGAAGGGAATAGGATACAGATGGCAAAAAATTAAAAATACAAAAATAAATAACTGTCAGGGGTTACTCTATCCAAAATCAAGAAAGTTTTGCCATTAGTTCTAATTTAAATTTGACCTTTTAAATATAGCCAGCATTTGGAAGAACCCAGTTGTCCCATGATGTCTGAGTACTTGTCCATGCATGGGTGTATTGGTAGTTTTCTACTTAACGAGGCAGGGCAATATGACTATATGAGGTTTGTAGGAGCCTACCTAAGAACTAAGGCTGGCCATACATGCATAGATGTACAGTATTTTGTTCACATTTCTCCATCTGCGCTAAGCAATGTGCATGAATCAATTTCCCCTGTAGGCTATTATACCCTGACAGCCAGCACCCATGGTTGTCAGAATGCCCGAACAGTGGCTGCATCTGATAGGCTACAGTCACTGTCTGGCTGACTTTTGTGGAGCCCCGCAGGGGCACCCACAGATTGATTTGTATGGCAGCCTTAATTCAGGTTGATATCAACATCTTGTAGTCAGATAAAGAATGGCAGTTCCTTGGTTGTCATTGGTTACTGTGCTAAGCTCTGTCCTATTAAATTAGTCTGCTGGTGTAATATGTGATAACTTAAAATGTTATTAAACACAAAATCAAATATTTAATATATGGCACAATTAGATGTGGTGGCTGCATTAGTTTTCTTTTATAGGATTTTCCCCCTCTGTTTTCACCTGGTGATCTGGCCAGTAACACATCTCCTGTATTAGAATGCCCCCACTCTTGGTGAAGGAGCACAGGGGGCACAGCAGACAGCATCATTGTCAGTCTGAAGGAGAGGAGTGTTTGATGTGTTAGCTGATTTAAAGAAACGTACAAATTGAAGCCAAACTCCAAATAACACTTTATAATCAGTTACACCAAAGAAATACAGAAGAAATGTTATTTATTTGCAAAATTTTATAACAGAAATGAAGAAAAGGATGTTTCAGGTGTTTTATTTAGAAAAAAATAAAAAAACTCAGTGGTGATTAAATACCACCAAAAAAAAGCTCTATTAGCATGAAAAAAATTATAAAAATTTGATATGGGTACAGTGTTGCATGACCGCGCAATTGTCATTCTAAGTGCGACAGCGCTGAAAGCTGAAAATTGGCCTGGGCAGGAAAGGGGTATAAGTGCCTGGTATCGAAGTAGTTAAAGGAGAACTCCAGTCTAAAGAGAAACTTTTCTTTAATCTCTAGTGGCAAATCTATTTAGAGCAAATTGAAAATCTGATCAAAGGAAAGTAAATTATTTGATAAGATAGATAAGTTCATGGTGCATCGAATGATTACTTCAAACATCCAGTCGTATTTCTGATTGGACAGTAAATCTATTGAAATTATGCTCATATTTAAATTTGTTAAGTGTATGGTCACCATATGGGGTGATATACTCTCCCTGTCTTTTTAAACTCTGTGCTGCTAACGCCAGCCATACACAAAGCAATTTTCTAGTAACAGCAATCATTTTCAGACAGCTTTTGATGCAAAAAATGACAGAACGCATGAAGGCAACCTACGCCTAGAGATATATATCTGTCTTCCACAATGATCTTCCTATTATTATCTGCTTTGGGCTTCTTCTATATCAGCATGGACCTTTCCCTTCTTCTCACAACGTCTCATATTTAATGGCCCCGTTCATATCTAGTAGCGTGGGAGTGTCGTGTTTTTGCAAGATTTTTTGCATGTTTCTGGGGTGACACCATTCACTTGAATGTGCTGCCCTCTGCTCCAAAAACATGCCAAAGTAGCTCCTGTACCTTATTTTAGATCCAAATTTGGCATGCTTTTGGACAACGCGATTTGGTGTGTTTCTCGCACATTTTGTTGTGCAAAAAATACGCCTTTTTGGGGTGCCATTATGAATATGCACATTTTGCCGCAATTTTACTGGAATTGCCTGCAATGCTGAGATGAATGGGACCTAACAGAAATAAGTAGGAGTCTGCAACTGCTGATCTGCTACTGATAATACCACATGACTGGCAGGTGTGTCGACCCTTTCAGCTCAACCATTTCCAAGTCACTGAACTGGAATATGCAGATCAGGAGTTTTGACTTCATTTAATCTGGCCATACACTGTTAGAATTTCTGCTCATTCAAATAGTCGGACAGAATTCTAAGTGTGTGGACCTGGCGGCTCAACAAAATTTAGATACTTAACGATTTGCCCTCCTGAGGATTTACCCCCCTTCCCGACCAGGCCATTTTTTGCGTTACGGCGCTGCGTTACTTTAACTGACAATTGCGTGGTCATGCAATGCTGTACCCAAATGAAATGTACGCCCTTTTTTTCCCACAAATTGAGATTTTTTTTGGTGGTATTTGATCGCCTGTGCAGTTTTTATTTTTTGAGCTATAAAAAAAAGACAGATAATTTTAAGAAAAAACAATATTTTTGACTTTTTGCTATTAAACATGTTCAGTAAAAAAATGTAAAAAATCAAATTTCATCATAAATTTAGGCCAAAATGTATTCTGCTACATGTCTTTGCTAAACGATCCTCCACTTAACCTCTTCTTTTGAGCTAGTGCAGTGTATTCAGTCCTGCACTCATTCCAACAGAAATACCTTTGTCAGGGATCGGTGTCCCTGCCGCGATGCGCCGGGCAGCGCATGCGTAGGACACCGATGCGTCCTAACCAGTGAGCAGCAGGACCTGGGTGATCGCGATGGCCATGCATGCGCACTCGCGATCACGGACGCGTGCCTGGCACCAATGACAGCGCAGGGCGGGCTATTTAAACGGGACTAGAGGTATGTCAAATTGCCGTTTGGTCTTTTGTGCTCTGTTCCTGATACCTGATCCTGTGTTTCTCCGTTACCGACCTCTGCATTGTACCTGACCCTGCTGATTGTATCCTGCTTAACCCTTGGCTTGCCTGACCATCCTTCTGCCTGACCCTCTGTACCACGCTGTCCGCTAGTTACTGAACCCGGCTTGTGACCCCGACCATTCTCTGCCTTTTCCTCTGGTACCTCGCTGCCCACGCGTTGCTGACCTGGCCTGCCAGACTACGCTTCCAGCCACCCAGACGATCCATCCATCCCGCAGGGATCGTTCCTGGTTACCAGGTCTGCCAGCCTCTTCACATCAGACTCCTTACTTCTTACTCCTCTGACGGTGCTCTCTACCATTGTCGGACGTACTCAGGGGTCACGACCTGGTTTCAGTCTGCTCCAAGTCCATCCCCACCATCAGGGGCCCTGGTGAATAAGCAGATTGGGACTTAGACCCCGCGCCCTGAGGAACTCTGTACTGTGGACCAATAGAGACGCCGCCAGGCAGATTTTGACAACCTTAGACCTTGTCTTCTCCCACCACTGTACTCCCTATAACCTCTCAAACACCCCATTTCCCCTCTCTGATCACAATCTCATCACCTTCACAGTCTCCTCGTCATCAAACACCTATCCCTCCATACGTCAAACTATCACCAGCAGAAACCTCTGCAACTTGAACCCTGCCCCTTTCCACTCCGCTGCTGACCAACTTTATGACAGCATCCTTCCCCTGTCCTGACCTGGCCACTACTGTTTATAACAACTCGCTATCAGCCGCCCTAGACTCGCTAGTACCCCCAACAACACGAAGCTTTAGACCCTGACAGCTACAACCCTGGTAGACTGACCATAAGAAAAATCTCAAACGACGCAGTCGTGCGCTGGAGCAACTATGGCGCAAAACCAGATCCCAACAAGCATTCACCCAATGCCTTCCTAACTTACACTTCCTCCCTTCACACTGCCAAGCAAGCCTACTTTGTTACCCTCATTAATACCTTCTCCTCCAGTCCTCGCTGGCTCTTCTCTACTTTTAACTCCCTCCTTTCTCCACCCCCACCTCCACACAGTACCTCACTCACCGCCCACGAGATTGCTAACCACTTCAAAAACAAGATCAACGCAATTCGTAGGGACATCGCCACTGCTCAGACTTCCACCCCACCTAGCATCCCACACACTAAAACCCCCTCAACACTCCACTTCTTCGACCTCGCCACTGCCCAGACTTCCACCCCCCCAGCATTCCTCACACTAAAACCCCCTCAACACTCCACTCCTTCGACCTCGCTACCACTGAAGAGGTCACTAAGGTCTTCTCTGAAGCCCGCCTCACCACCTGCTCCCTTGACCCTGTCCCCTCACAACTCCTACGATCACTCTCTTCCTCCATCCTACGCTCCCTCACACACATCTTTAATCTTTCCCTCTCTACTGGCACAATCCCCACCCCTCTAAAACACGCGCACGTCACTCCCATACTTAAAAAAAACCCTCCCTGGATCCCACCGACCTGGACAACCGTAGACCCCTCTCCGTGCTGCCATTTACATCCAAACTCCTAGAGCGCCTAGTCTATAATCGCCTGAGTTCCCACCTCACCGACAACTACCTCCGTGATCCCCTACAGTCTGCCTTCTGCCCCCTACACTCCACCGACACTGCCCTACTCAAACTCACCAACGACCTGTTCACCGCCAAAGCTAATGGCCACTACTCAGTGCTCCTACTCCTTGACCTCTCTGCGGCTTTCGACGCGGTTGACCACCCCCTCCTCCTCAAAAAACTACAATCTCTTGGCCACCGAGACTCCGCTCTCTCTTGGCTCTCTTCCTATCTATCACAGCACTCCTTCAGTGTTACCTATAACGTTGCCACCTCCTCTTCACTCCCCCTCTCTGTTGGGGTCCCTCAAGGTTCTGTCCTCAGGCCCCTTCTCTTCTCCATCTACACCTCCTCCCTTGGCCAACTGATACACTCTCACGGCTTCAATATAAATCTATCAATCAGCACCAGACTACCTATACCAATAGTGCTCCTAAAAAGAAAAGTCAATCACTTTCACCCTTGAAAGCAAACATAAATATGAATATAAACCTTTTCTTTCCAATATCCTATATTAAATACCCATTCGAAAGTGTTCCAAAATGTCTTTAATCACACTATATTTACACAATTCCATATAATAAAGTCTTTTCTTCCTCCAAAAAGAATGTCTCTCTTTATTTTAATCACCGTGAAGTATCCCGATTTTCTTGTACCTCAAAAAAACATAAACTCAAAATAGTGTATTACCCTTAGTTAAAGTATCAATGTGTCACTAATAGTGAATCATGCAAAACTGCATAACTTGTGCAAAACACACGTGAGAAAGAGAAAAAAAAAATTATTATACCACAATAAAAATTAATTATAATAAAAATATAAAATATATTCAATATTATTATAGTAATAAAATATTAAATAAATAAAACATTTTATCCAGCAAACATGAATCCACTCTAATTTGTGAACACTGCAAACAAACAACAGTGATTCACTCCAATAATGTGTAAACCACATTAAATATCAAACAGTGATATACTACAAACCACTCTATCCAAAAAATCCTAATTGATTGTGAAATCATAATAAACCACCCCAACTCGTGTAACAGTGAATAATTACCCTATATCAGTATCAGAAGGGCATTTCACACATAAAGGATGCAAACATTCTCCAAGGTCCAAGTTATTCCTATGATTTCTCCTCCATTCTCCTCATGAAATAAATCAGGGATTTTAGAGATGATGGTATATAAAATATAGTAACATTTATTCAACACCTTACATTAAAATTAGAAGATGACAGCTCCCAGTGGCAAAGACACAGCTCAATAGTATGTATTTAGCAAGGAAACAACCACATGTTCCCACTTCCAAAATGGCCGCGATCACACTTCCGGTCAACGTAGGTGCGCCAGACGTCACGTGTCCCGACACGTTTCGTCACTTCCTGGACTTTTTCTCAAGGGATCCTTGAGTTCAGCTAATTACTGAACTCCTCCACTCTTCCTACCACTCCATCCCCCACAGCTATTTCCTCCCGTACCACTATCCCCTCCCTCCTAGATTGTAAGCTCCAAGGAGCAGGGCCCTCGAACCCCTCAAGTATTGAATCGTATTGTTACTGTACTGTCTCGTGTACTGTCTCCCATTATAATGTACAGCGCTGAGCAAACTGTTGGTGCTATATAAATCCTGTATAATAATAATAATATTAATAATAAAAGATAATCCCAATACATGTAAATTAATTGGTTTATGTGAAAGTTATAGTGTTTACAAATATCGGTATAGATACTGGAATTTAAATTTTTTTTTACTAGTAATGGCGGTAATAGCGGGACTGCGGCGGACATTCTGACACTGGGGAGAACTGACTTGGTGTCACTGACATCCCCAGTGACACCAACACAGTGATCAGTGCTAACAAAAAGCACTGACACTGTACTAACGGCACTGAGCAGGAAGGGGTTAACATGAGGGGGATCAAAGGGTTAACTGTGTGCAGGGAGTTTTACTAGGGGGCTATGTCAGTGTGCTTCACTGTAAGCACGCTGCTGTGGATGGTTGTGCTGTGCATAGCCATCCAGAGCAGTGTGCACGAGCTGACAGGGAGGAGGACTGTTGGTAAACAAAGCAGCCCTCCTCCCCGTCGGAGATATTTGGTAATAACCAGGCGCCGGTGGGGAATCACCGGCCGGGACCCAGTGATTGACAGCCGCGAATGGCAGCACGGGTAGGGTCTATGTAACTTACCACCATAGTGCTACACCACGGACAATCCAGGAATTAAATTGTCACCTCGTATAGTGTATCATCGAGTTATTCACTTTCAGATCATTACATAGGACAAGGGGGCACTCTTTACATCTGGAGGAAAAGAGATTTACCTTCTGTATATGGAAAGGCTTTTTTACAGTAAGAGCTGTGAAAATATGGAAGAGACTCCCTCAAGAACTAGTTATGGCCAGCTCAGTAGATTGTTTTTTTTTTAAAAAGGGCTGGATGTATTTCTGAATACACCAAATATAATTGGAAAAGGAATAGTTGATCCAGGGAATATCCAATTGCTTTCTTGGGAATCAGGAAGGAATTCACCCCACTGGAGCGGATTGCTTTGGAGGGGGGGGGTTTGCCTTCCTCTGGGTAATCTGTGGGTATAGGATTGTGTATATGGAGGATTTTTATTAGGTATTTTTTCTATTGGTTGAACTAAATGGACTTGTGTCTTTTTTTTCAGCCTGACTATTTATGTAACTATGATTTTTGTTGAAGTAGCCGGGCCAAAAACTGTTGTTTGAACAGTGCCTGCTGCCAACCAGCTGTCACAGTTCTTCAGCACTTCTAATATCCCAGTTGATATAGCGGCTCATTCACATATTGGTGCTCGAAAAAGATGAATTTGGATATCCATGAAAAATAACATAAGCAGTAGCTAAGTATAAACTCTGCAATCCACAATACAAGTCAAATCTAATTCATCATCAATCAAGGTCAATAGAATAGGACTCCCATAGATGCCATTACATCATCCTGGATAGACTTACTACACACACTGCAGCTGAATGCCAAATCTCACTTTTGATATGTGTGGGAATAGGGGACCACCTTTGTTGTTAAGGATGGATCTGAATCAGGGTCGCTGCAAAATAAGAACAAAAGAAGGCACACCAGCCATGCACATTACTTCAGCGACAATAGATTTATTGAAGGATAAGACAGATGTATACTCACAAACGCCAACATTTCATAAGCATGTAATATCCAATACTGGACAATCAGACCAGAGTCATGTGCAAGTCCCTAGTAAAGGAAGACCCTAAAAAATTACTGATGTGTTTCAAAGGGAGATCCCTTCTTCCTCAGAGCCTCTGCTGGCTCTGAGAAAGAAGGGATCTCCCTTCGAAACGCGTCAGCCATTTGTTAGGATCTTCCTTTACTTGCACATGACTCTGGTCTGATTGTCCAGTATTGGATATTACGTGCTTATGAAATGTTGGCGTTTGTGAGTATACATCTGTATTATCCTTCAATAAATTTCTTGTCACTGCGGTAACTCGCATGGCTGGTGCGCCTTCTTTTGTTCTTATTTTGCAGCATTGTCCTAAGCTTCCTCAGCCTTCTAAAATGGCTGCACAGATTTTCTCATTTGGTGGATATGTTTAGCCAAGGATGGTCTGTCCATTAATTCCTGATCTGGGACTCTGAGCGCAGGAGGTGACTTGTTAGAGTGGTCAGCCATAAGGCAGGGTTTAAAGTGACACAAAACTCTGGCTAAATAAAAAATCCTATTCAAGTATTGATTCTTAACTCAGAAAAATCCCTGCTATTGATCACAGCCTCCTCCAAATCCACAATTCTTTTTTTTTGCTGCTGTAATCTGATAGAAGGTGGTTAAGTTTGTTCTCCATGGTCTCACTCTATGTAGGATCATAACCACCCTCTCTTGCCCGCTCCTAAGATGGCCTACAGATAGATTTGTGGTGTGGATGCATACCCATATGGAAGAAAATTATATTTGAAATATATTTTTAAAATATTCTTCCCAAATATATTGACATATATTTGAAATGCTACAATTTTGTCCATATTCAATATATTTCAAAATATAGTTCAATATATATATATATATATATATATATATATATATATACTGTGTATATATATATATATATTTATGTATGTATATATATTTTACACTGCATGTTGAAATGCGTTTTTATTACAAATATATGAAAAATATTTAAAAAAAATACATTTCAAATATACTGTATGTCTTTAAAAATACAAATCTACATTTTTGGAATGCATTTACAAATATATGTAAAAATATATGTTAAAATTACTTTTTTATATGCTAAAAAAAATCTGAAGGATATATTTTTAAAAAAATGTTTCATATATTTTGTAATATATAAAAAACGCATTTCAACATGCAGTATATATATATATTTTTTTGTAAAAAAGTCATTTTAACATATATTTTTAAATGCATTGCAAAAATGTAGATTTGTATTTTTAAAGACATACAGTATATTTGAAATGTATTTTTTTTAAATATTTTTCATATATTTGTAATAAAAACACATTTCAAAATGCAGTATATATATATATTTTATAAAAAAGTCATTTTAACATATATTTTTACATATATTTGTAAATGCATTCCAAAAATGTCCATTTGCATTTTTAAAGACTTACAGTATATTTGAACTGTATTTGTAAAAATATTGTTCATATATTTTGTAATAAAAACGCATTTCAACATGCAGTGTATATATATATATATATAGAATATGGCCAAAATTGTAGTATTTCGAATATATGTCAATATATTTGGGATGAATATTTTAAAAATATATTTCAAATATATTTTTCTTCCATATGGGTAGAGCAGTAAACATGACCACAACTAATGTGCACTGCTTGTTCCAAACAAATGAAAGTGAGAGGGAAAGGGAGATGATCAGGAGCTTGAGGAAGACGTTATAAGGAGGCAGAAAAACACAATTTCGTGTAAAATAGATTACAGGACCATTAACTAGTGGATATGTATTGATTATTTTTTTAGAATGGGGATATTGGAATTCCCAATCTGGAAAAAAATATTTATGGGTATCATAAATTTTAATTAATTGTTTTACAAATCAGTTCATTTATTCCTTTCTACAAACACATGTTGTCTAGTTCATGTTATTCAAGTGTTTTCTGTTTTAATAATGTAACAGGTGTTTTATTTAGCTCCATGTTTCAGACAAGAGTGAGATCCAATGTCTAATGTGCAGGAATAGATCTGCTGCCATCTTCTGGAAAAATTGGGATACTACATATCTGTAAAGCAACAGATGACATGATCTGCTTTACATACCTTTTACTTATTATTGCATCTACTGCTCTCTGTTTAGTGCCATTGAGGTGATACTGACTTATGATAACCTTTTCAGCTGTTGTCGTGTTTTTAAAGCTGAACTCCTGATATGATCTTAATTGCATACTTACATTGGTCCAGCTTGGTACAATGTACTGTACGTATACATCTGAGAAGAAGCTGACAATCCATGTAGTAGATGGCACTATTACAATACTCGCCATGATTTTCCAGGTCCCTGTGTTGAGTAGCTTCCCTTCTTCAAACTCACCATGAGGGGTCACTCACTTGGCATGCCGCCATCCACAGAACTCCTTGATTATTTTTAATGAATGCAAGGTGGGAGATTTACTAAAGCTGGTGCAGCTGTACACCGCTTCTCGGCCTTTTGGCTAAGATCAAGTGTAGTATCTGTTCTTATCAGTGTCCAGTAGGGGTGCTCCACGGTCATTCTAGCTTTGCGGGGATGACTGTATAGTACCCCTGCTGGTATGATGGGGGTCTGGACGGCTAGTACCGGCGGGACAGAAACCGGGAGCCCACGAGTTAAGCTGGGGCCTGGGAGTAATTCCCCCGAGGAGACCGGAAGGACCCAGTTCCTCCTGATTTGAAGGGATCTACCTTGTCTGGCCAGGGGTCGGGAAGGCAGAGAGTCCGCAAACCAGTGCCCCCTGAGTAGTCGCCTCAGGGGTGTCACTGGTAACACCTGGGTGTGGGACCCCACAGTGTGAAGATGGCACATGGTCACTGTGTTTACACTTTTTCTGCACAGCGCCCTTAGGACCAGGCCTTTTGGCTAGGACCAGGGCAATTTTTGCTACAGGCCTCAGGGCCTGGTCTGTGCACAATTTGGCACGACCACTTTTTTATTTTTTATTTATTTAATTTAACACCTCCCACGTTTTGTCACTTTTTCTTTACTTATGTGTGTGTTTTTCTCACAGGATGGAGGGTGTGGGTCCTCGGGCCTGCCCTGAAGTCTAGGGGGAGGATGTGTGGCCTTCTGGTTCCTTCCTCCCCTGTCCCTAGGGGGTTTTCTCTTCGGGAGAGCCCCCTGACCAAGTACTGGGTGTCCGGCTTCGGCTGGACACAAGGAACGGTGGTCCACCAGGCCTTTTGGCCAGGAGGACCAAATGGGAACCTTGTCCCTGTCAGGAGTTTCGTGGCTCGGGGGATCAGGGTAGTGGTCCATCCCCTGCGGGGGAAGGACAAAGCACACCCCTAAGTGCACTTTTTCGTGTGGTGTTTTGCACTTGCACTTTTTTTGTGAACACTTATGGGTTTTTCGTTATAGTTGCACGTTTGCAGACTTTAAAAAAAAAAGCTGTACATGGCAGCCAATCAGCTTCTAACTTCATCTTGCTCATTTAAGCTTTGGCAATAAAACCTGAAAGCTGGTTGGTCTCTATGCAGAGCTGCACCAGAGTTTTCACTCCCAAGGTGTTCTCTAATTGGATACAGTGGAGAAGAGGGGCGATGATGTCACAATATCCACCTTGTCCAATCAGAGAACACATTTTACTCACTGAAAAAAATCCCAGGTGTCTTGTAAATGGCGTAAAAGGAGAATGACAGGTGCATGGTGCGGTAATCCATGTAGGTGGTAAGAAGTTCCAATGGGTAGGGATAGTCCAGTAGGCACTGAGGGCAAGCTGTGATGGAGCGAAGTGTACTCTGAGGTAAAAGGAACAAAGGAACAAAGCGCCTCTAAGTGTGTACTGTAGTAGTATTTAATAAAAAGATAAGTAGTAACTCACATCTTAGAAATTAAAAGCAGGCTCAAGTGGTGAAGAGGTAAAATGTCTTATGCCAGATGTTTTGGGTGACTGTACCAGAAGGAGATAGCCTAGGTCCGCCAGCAGATGGTGCTATGTATATGTAGCATGGGTGGTGAAGCCTGGCAGAGTCTTCAAGATGTCCAAGGTTGGTCACGTTTGGCGTTTGACGTCATCAATGTACGACGCGTTTCTGGGCATGCATGGGACGAGCGTCGCCCGGCACACTCTTTCATCTCGGACATCTTGGAGACTCTGCCAGGCTTCACCACCCATGCTACACATACATAGCACCATCTGCTGGCAGACCTAGGCTATCTCCTTCTGGTACAGTCACCCAAAACATCTGGCATAAGACATTTTACCTCTTCACCACTTGAGTATGCTTTTTATTTCTAAGATGTGAGTTACTACTTATCTTTTTATTAAATACTACTACAGTACACACTTAGAGGCGCTGTGTTCCTTTTTGCCTTGTAAATGGTGGCAGTGCAAAGCAAGTGACCCCATGTGGTCAGTATGCAGTGGGGCCACCACTTGGCACAGGACCCGGAAGATCACAGTGATCACTGGAGTAGTTCTGACTGCTACAGTGATTGTCAGCTTCTCCAGCAATCCCCCAGGTATGAGAGATGCATACTTACATTGGTCCAGGCTGTACCAATGTAAGAATGCAATTTAGATCATGCCCGAAGTTCAGCTTTAAGGAACGAAAACAAAATGCTTTTCCTGTGTATTCAGACTAGGGTCAGATGCAGTGGTGTATTTAGATTTTGTGCTGCCCTAGGCAACACAAAAATTGGCGCACCCCCCTCCCCCCCAGCAGAAAGAGCCTGACATTGACCGAGAACACTCATGCCCTCCACCCGAGCCTTCCACTACCACTGCCCCCCATACACCAGCCACCATCCCCCATGGCGAGAGAGAGAAAGACACTCACCTTCACAGCTCTGGACATCCCCAGGAACGAGAATCGGGCTGTGCATACATCGTCATGAAACCCACAGCCTCTCTCAGAACCCACCAGGTCCCCATGCCGCGTGTGTTCCTTCTTCCATCCCTTCTTCCAAGGGGCAGTGCCGCCCCCCCCTGAAAAATGCCACCCTAGGAAAATGCCTTGTTTGCCTTGTGGTAAATACACCCCTGGTCAGATGCCAAGTAATCCACCACAAACCCACACATACAGGGGAAGGACATACAATCTCTAAGTAGATAATGAATCTATGAAATCCAGGACCTCAATGCTGTAAGATCAAAGCACTAATGACTGAGCCGCCCACTATATCCATTTTACTTTTATGTTGTTGTTTTGTATTGTATAGAACAATCTATGAGATTATTTAGAAACAGTTGAGGCTCATTCACACTCATTCACAAAATGCTAGATTTAGATACCTACAGAATCCTGTATGCATCTAAATGCAATATAGGAATCGATGGGGCCATACACACAGCTGCGCCTACAAACAAAAATGTGCAGCATTTTAAAAAAGAACACCGCTCCATCCATACATATTAATTTCAGGTACTTATATAGTGCTGACAATTTACATATAAATATTTTACATTAACCATTATGGAGCTTACAAAGGTCCCTATTCTCTCATACACATGTTAGGGACAATTTATACAAGAGCCAACTAATCTACCAGCATTGTCTTTGGAGTAAACCCACACAGGCACAGGGAGGATGTGCAAACTTCAGGCAGGTAGTGCCGTGGTTGGGATTTAAACCAACATCCATACTGCTACTAGGCTGAAGGGCTAACCACTTAGCCACTGTGCACACTAGAAGAACTGCACAGGTCTTAACACATCTAAGTCTATCTTAACCAGTGGTGGTCATCTTTCTATATATGGGGGGCCTCAAGTGCAACCATCAACATCACCAAAGGGTGATGACAAGAGATGGCTAGGGACTGTGGACATGATACAGGAGATGGTCAGAGACTGCAGGCATGCCAAAAGAGCTGGTCAGAGACTGCAAGCATGATACAAGAGTTGGTAAGAGACTATGGATATGATACATGAAATGGTCAGAGACTATGGACGTGATACAAACGACAGTCAGAGAGTGCAGGCATGCTGCAGGAGATTATCAGAGACTGTGAATATGCTATAGGAGTTGTTAGAGACAGGGATCATGCTTGAAGAGACACTAATAGACTGGAGACATATTACATGAGACTGTTAGATATCATTGCTAAAACAGAGCATTAGGGAAATACAGTATAGTGTCTTCAGGGGCCCCAAGGACCACATAAAAAATGTCAAAGGGTCACATGTTGGGCACCAGGGATCTAAACCCAAGTACTTCAGGTACGTATTTTAAGTAAGGTCTTCTTCTTTCTGCATTCCGTGCAGAAAATACGCAATTGTCTGTGTAAATGAAGGACAGGCACTGTTACCACACATTAGGAAGTGTGGAGACACCAATTACTGCAGAACATCAGAGCCAATCAGTTGTACAACTATCCTCTCACCCTGCTGATCCTAGCCAGATCAGCTGAATCAGAAAATCACTGTCCATGGATGTCTCATTACAAATTAGGCGATACATTGATACAGATACAGTAGGCACTGCTGATTCCATTTGTATATATAAATCTGCTGCAAAATAGAGATAAAGAGAAAAGTAATAGGACCTCTGCATTAAGACGGTATAGAAATGTATTAGAGAAGGGTTGAAAACAAGTAAAGTAGGTAGGGTGGAAGAAGGACATCAACAACACCAAAGTCAGGCTGTAGGGTTCTGGTTTGCCACATTTTTTAAATGTGTTCAAGTTCCAGTACTTCCCACACTAGTCAGTTGTGTATCCCTCTTCCTTCCTTTGCAGTATTCCAGTACCCCATTGCTCATTCTCATTGCACATTATTTGTCTTGCTTTGTATTCCCAGGTAGGTGGATCAGTGCACTAGCACTGTTAGCTGTTACTCTTCTATCCCACTAATGTACATCAGTTCTTTACAAACTGAACACCAGAGCCCACATAAAGGAGACTAACCTGTGGATTAAGTCATTGTGCTTCCTCCAGTGCCTGACACCCATCACTAGAAAGGGTGAACTATCTCCTAAGGAAGATGTTTGTGCTATCGACAGCTGTCAGGTACTGATTTAATCACAAACTACAGAAACCCCCAGGTCCTTCATTTAAATGTCAAATATTGCCTAACACTAACCAGCACTTGCCAGTGCTACACATGAACATTTTAGAAATCTACCTTAAAATTGTTTTTTTTTTCCAATTCCCTTTTACCTGGTTTGCTGGGTTATGCTTACTAAGCAAGCTCACACATCTAGCATATCCACTGCACCCTGTAGTGATTCATTGCTCCACTGCTGTCACCCAATTCTGCATCACCATCTTGCTCCCTGAACTCATTATTAGCCGTCTGTCTCTTAGGGCTCATTCACACATGCTTTGATCTCTGAAGAGCAATCCATGTTTGGTGAGCTCATCAGAGAGCATTTGATAGGCTGTGAGGAGGTATTGTATTGCCTCCTCTCCACCTGCTTTAACTCTGTGACCTCTACACTACTGTGCTGCAACCGCATGCATTGCAGAGCAGCCCCTCAACTGCTAGTATGAAGGATCCCTTACTGGTTCTTGCAGGGAAGGGGGGGGGGTTCTGGCTGCAAGAAGTAGGAAGAGACTGCTGATCCATTACTCTTTAAATAATTACTGCTGACCCAGAGCCTCCTGGGATGTGTGGCCAGGAGGCCTCAGGAGCTTGAGGGGGGGGGGGGGGGGCTACGTCATTCTCTACATAAAGGTAAAATACCTTCTGAGTGTATCATCACCTCCAGCCCCCTCTAATATTTATTTACCTGAGCCCCCTCTCGATCCAGCGATGTCCTGCAGAGCCTCAGTCCTCCAGGGATTCTCTCTTCTAATTGGCTGAGGCAGCAGCAAGAGCCATTGGCTCTCGCTGCTATCATTAACAGCCAGCGAGCCAATCAGGAAAGTGAGGGGTCAGGGCCGAGCCACGGCTCTGTGTGTGACTACAAGGAAGAATGTCACCAGCACACCGAGGATCACAAATATGGGTCCAAATGTTTTAATAAATGATCACATAGTTACAGCAAGGCAACCTTTTGGAGTCTCGCAGGACCCCTTCATCAGGCATGTGACACCAAACTCCAGGCAAGCAGTTGAAATACATATACAGTATAGGAACTCATATGTAAACAAAAGGTGCAGCACTATGGAATCCTAGATAAATGAATAAAATAAAAATTGGTTTTAAACCAGTATCTCGTTTTGCATAAATTATTGTGAACAACACATCATAGTGCAAAATACATTAAAGTTCAGAAATTAAAGTCCACAAAATATATGTCACTATATCGTGACTAATTCAGAGATAATCATGAGTGCCCAGTCCACAATATCCCAGTGGGTTGAGTGTTGAGAGGATCATGAGGATCCCTATTGACAAATAAACGTGGTGATATCCAAAATCGATATAAGACTGCGCACTCACCAGATGCGCAATCAATATGCGCATGTAAGAGATAACCCCTCTTAAGGTATGGATCCAGGAAACCCTCTGGAATGTGGTCTGGTCTATTATCGTACTTTGCTCACCCAGCTCACGTTTCATGCAACCGCACGTATTCATAAGGGTATGCACGAAAATCTACCTGAACAACATGGGAGAAGTCAAAGATCACCGGGCACAGTGTCACCTCTTCATACTCGATTTAAATCACTAATTAACGTACTACCGTGTGACAATCACATGCATTGCATTGCAATAAATCAGGTGGTGAGGAGGCAACATATCGCCTCCTCACCACCTGCCAAACACCCTTGGATCGGTTTGTGCCTGCTGCACTTGTGAATGAGCCCTTAGTTGCATCCAGCAGCGGCACCCTTATTGCTTGTTCACACGTAAAGTTGGGTGGTGGTAAAACCCTGTCATTGAGTCACAGTTTTACCGCCCCCAATCCCTACCCTCTTTAGCTGCTGAGGAAGAAGCCAAAGGTGTTCACATGTCACAGCAGGAATTAACCCCCCTGTTGCTATTGGTGGGTACTATCGCCTCCCAATCATGACCTATTCCAGTAAATGGGGCCATTCTGCAAGCATCCTGCACCTGGATGCTTCTGGGGGGTCCAAGGGGTTAAAGCAGTTGGTGAGAAAGCAACACACCACTGCCCATCTAACCCCTTGTTTTCTGTACTGCGCAATGTTGCAGGGCACTTGCAGAGCAGCCTCATTCACTTGAATGGGTAATGCTGGGTAGGTGCTACACCCACCAACCATGACAGGGTATAGAAGTCAGCACTACAGAAGAGATATCAGCTTATGCAGCTCTTGCTCCCTACTACAGCTCCAACTTTGCAAATAGTCCCTCTGCACTGCACTCTGATGCTGTGGATGGCGGGTCGGCAAGCCCTGACCATGATCTGCCAGTCACCTGGCCGAGATCTACTGGTAGATCATGATCTACTGGTTGCTGACCCCTGTGCTAGTTGCATTGAAAAATACATTTGATGATTTTTGTAAATATACACATCATTGCATTAATTAATGTTTTCTTTCTACCTTGAGTTTGACTTTAAATATTTTGGTTGAAATGTAGGGTGACTTTGTAAACCCTACACTCCTTTTTTGGTAGTATTAAAGTAGAACTTTAGGAATTATCTTTATTGCTATTGGTTCAGCTTGGCACAACGTAACTATCTATATCTTATATCTGGAGGGCCACTGGGGATGCTGAAATCCACCTTCCAGGTTGAACAACCTTTTCCTTTGAACACTGAACATGGAAAGGTCACTCAGTTAGCATCAACTCCATTCAAAGAACACCTTGAATTTTTTTCAGTGAATACAAGGAATTCTCTAATTGGGTGGAGTGGAGAGGAGGGGCAGATGGCATCACAATCTACCCTATTCCAATCAAAGAAAGCTTTGCATTCATTAAAAAAAATACAAGGCGTTCTCTGAATTGTGGTCATGCTGAGTAAGCAAACCCCTCTGCTCAGTGTGCAAAGCAGAAGCTGATTGAGCAGTACCAAGAAGATTGCAGCTATCACCATATGCAATGTGGTCTACTACAATGGTTGCCAGTATCTCCACCAACCCTGGGGATATAAGATATGGATAATCACATTGTGCCAAGCTGAACAATAAAGATGATGTCATGGTCTAGCCTGCAGTTTCCTTTTTGCGAAATTCTTACCTCCTTGCTCCAGTGGTTTTGTTAGACCCGTGACTCCATTCATGTTCTGCCGGCTTCTGTGTTCACCTATGGACATTGCCTACTCTACTGTGGATTTATATCCCTTTACGCATCTATCACTTCCCTGCCCACCTCCCAGCATGCTTCCTTATATATAGACATTCTTAGTGCAGCCCGCATTGCCTGGGCAACTTCCTAGTTTCTCTGTGCTCCTGGTTTGTCTTATATTACTTGTACTCTGTGCCTTATTACCCATGTACCAACCCTGACTTTGTCTAGTGTTTTCCCTTACCTGCCCTGACTTTGGATTGTTTCCTGGATCTTCTTCTGTCTCCTGGCATCTGTACTCTGCATGTGCGAGTGGTCTTGTCAGCTGGGCGTACCAGGTTCCAGTTTGCTACAAGTCCATACTCACCATCAGGAGCCCTGGTGAAGAAGCAGGCTAGTGATGCTGCACCCTGGGGAACCCTGAGTTGGCTTTCTACAAGGGCTCGCTATCATAGAAACCTGACAGATAGCATATAGGTGGGAGGCTGTTCAGTGCCTAATTTCTCCTGTCTCTGCAGCTTGGCCATTTGACCGCACCAATTTATTTTGGTGGGTTTATGAAAACTAAAACATAGAATGGAGCTGTTGATCTAGCTTGTCAGGCTTCATTTTCTCTTTTCCAGTGAAAAATAGAGATATCTGATTGGTTTCTGGGACAACAGCCATATTATTTGGTTTGCTACAATTTCCATAATTCTGCCTCCCTGTAGTGCCACACAAGTCTCCTGAACTAAGACTTCATATATAAAAACTGCTTTACAAATATAGGAAAAATTCCCAACATAATAGATTGCCACATTATAAAAGAATGAGAACAGATAACCTTTACTACTGAATCATATGCATGAGTAACAGTATATCCTATTAACTGCACTCATCATATTATTATAGCAGAGCCTAATTAAAAGAGCATTAGCAATCGTAGGTGCCATGATGGGTAATTAAGGCCGGTATCAGTCGACCATCCACTGTGTAGGAGCCATTTAGATAGGCCATTTCCTTGACAAGGAAGATTAGCTCTCTACTTCATTCTTGTACAATGAAAGGTAACTTTCCCGGAGAGGAACCTTTACCACAGTCTATTGCTCCCATCACTGTACTGTGTAAGAAAATATTTTGTGCTTAAATGTGAATCATGCCCTTCTCTCCATTTGTAATGTATGATATGCAGGACACAAACAGCCCATTAACTTGTCTCAACTTACAATTTGTGACAGATGAAGGATATTATCAAAAATGAAATTTAAAATCACATTAAAGATTGAATTGAATGGCTAGAATAAAAATGGACCTTTTATATGGTATGTTTATGGTGAATGGATAATAATTTAAAATATGCTATTATTACATCATAAAACCAATTCAGGTATATAGAAGATATGAATCTGAATATATATCAGCCTGCCCTTATTTTCTTTGGGCCAAACTAGAATCTCTGTTGAATTTGTATTGTGATCTATTTTCTGGTTGGAGAAACTTCTCTTCACTTCCTGCCTGTTTAGAAGGTGAAAGACAGAACAAGAAGTGTTGTGAAATAGCAACAACAGAAACACATATCTTTTTTTTAAGCTCAATATGGTGTAGCGCAACTCTACACTCACTTTATTAGGTACACCTGTTCAGTTGCTTGGTAACACAAATTGCTAATCAGCCAATGACATGGCAGAAACTCAGTGAATTTAGGCATCTAGACGTGGTGAAGATTACTTGCTGAAGTTCAAGCTGAGCATCAGAATGGGAAATAAAGAGGATTTAAGTGGCTTTGAATATGGCATGGTTGTTGGTGCCAGACTAGCTGGTCTGAGTATTTCAAAAACTGCTGATCTACTGGGATTTTCATGTAAAACCATCTCTAGGGTTTACAGAGAATGGTCTGAAAAAGAGAAAATATCCAGTGAGCAGCAGTTGTGTGGACAAAAATGCATTGTTGATGTTAGAGGTCAGAGGAGAATACCATCTCTGAACGCACAACACGTTGAACCTTGAAGCAGATTGGCTACAGCAGCAGAAGACCACATCCTGTGCCACTTTTGTCAGCTAAGAACATGAAACAGAGGCTTCAATTTGCACAGGCTCGCTAAAATTGGACAATTGAAGATTGGAAAAATGTTGCCAGGTCTGATGAGTCGTGATTTCAGCTGCAACATTCAAATAATAGGGTTAGAATTTGGCGTAAACAACATGACAGCATGGATTTATCCTGCCTTGTATCAATGGTTCAGGCTGGTGGTGGTATAAAGGTGTGGGGCTTATTTTCTTGGCACACTTTATGCCTCTTAGTACCAATTGAGCATCGTTTAAATGTCACAGCCTACATGAGTATTGTTGCTGACCATGTCCATCCCTTTATGACTACAGGGTACCCATCTTCTGATGGCTACTTCCAGCAGGATAATGCACCATGTCACAAAGCTCAATTCATCTCAAACTGATTTCATGAATATGACAATGAGTTCACTGTACTCCAATGGCCTCCACAGTCCCCAGACCTCAATCCAATAGAGCACCTTTGGGATGTGGTGGAATAGGAGATTTGCGTCATGAATATGCAGCCGACAAGCCTGCAACAACTGCGTGATGCTATTGTGTCAATATGGACCAAAATCTCTGAGGAATGTTTCCAACACCTTGTTGAATCTATGCCATGAAGAATTAAGGCAGTTTTGAAGACGAAAGGGGGTCCAACCCGGTACTAGCAAGGTGTACCTAATAAAATGGCCGGAGAGTGTAGGATTTGTAATGGTGCAGTGGGGTATGACTGTTTGCTTTGCAATGGAAGTAGCACATTTGAATGGAATTTTCCACAGAACCTAACGAATGAGGTGAAGCTCTACTGACTTACATCATCCAATCATATGCAAGCAAAAAAAAACTGTTTTTTTTTTTATTTGTCTTACTTTGCAAAGTGAAACTTACTAAGCTGTGGAGCAATTTCCCTTACAAAGTGAAACTTCCCTTGCAAAGTAAGCAGTCTAATTTCCCTTAGTAAATCAACCCGAGTGTGTGTAAGATATATATCTCTTTTTCAACCCTTGTCAATTTTTATTATTACCAAAAAGATACTCTGTACTCTGCAATACTCTATTATGATGATGATTATTATTATTACACAATTTATTTCCAATTACTCACTTTTGTAATTTAAATTCACAGAGGAATTCCAGAGATTGGAACAAGAAAGACTGGCCCTGGAAGCTGCAATTAAAGACAGTGAATTTCAAGATGGGAATAGCAAATTCCGCCGATTCTTCAGTAAATCCTCCAAGTTAAATCTCACATCTCACCCTTCTAAAAAAGGTAACCTTTGTTCCCATTGTTTTCCACTGTCTTACCCTTGCTGATTGGAGTCAGCACACCACTAGAAAAGTAACATTGCAAAAACTTGAAGTTTAAGGTTTTTTTTCTCCCTTAACAAATTTCTGCAAAGTTATTCCATTTTCTGTACAATTTGCAAAATGGTTCCGCCAAAAGAAGAATATATGACTTCATCTAAATTAAAATTAGGGCCCAAAGAAATAGCCGTGTAATTTATATACATTGCAAGTATTTCTACTTATAACTATTTATGTTATGTTCAGCTGTCAAAGTAGCTCCCCCTAAATAATAGCGTGCTTTTGCAAAAGCAATATTTGCATTTGGCTTGGAGGGAGTTTACATTTATTGCATTGTAAGCAGTCTGGCTTCCTTCTTATGTATTCACAAGTGAAATGATTGCAGGAAAATATATAAATTAGCAGAGATGTGATATATGCTTTACGTAGAAAAAAAACCTATTGAATATTGCTATTAAAGAGTGATTTTTTTTTGCTAATGGCAGCAGTACTTTGTGATTCTCAAACTCAGCATATTAGCTCTTTACTCTCATGGTAAACTTTGATTATCTGTTAATGTTGATAGGCTTATTCATTAAAGTGAACCCTTAAAGTGGACTAATTTAAACATTTGTTTTTTTCATGTTCATCACTGGTTTTTGTGCAGTCCTAAAGTGAGACTGTTAGCAGGCTGTGCGCATTCAAGTATTCAGATATTCATAACAGCAGTTGCCAAGTTTTAAAACATGCCTGCACTGATCTCTGTAGCTTCAGGTACTTTGGATTGATGCATCAAAGAAGTTCAGAGCAGGAGCACTGATGTAATTCTTCCAGCAGTTCACCTAACCCTGTTTTACTTATGAACAAAGGTATGTGATCATCATGTCACCTTGTGACAGATGATTCGGGCACTTGGGCACTGCCCGAGGGCCCAGGGTAAGTAGGGGGCCCCATGAGATGCCCCTGGTACCTTTCATAGGCTTTTTTGGGTGTGGTTTGAGTGTGGGTGAGGACACAGGGGCTCCATGATTGCCTATTGCCTGGGGGCCCCATGAGTTGTCAGTCCGCCCCTACATTCAGGCACTCGGGCACTGCCCAAGGGCCCAGGGTCAGTAGGGGGCCCCATGAGATGCCCCTGGTACCTTTCATAGGCTTTTTTGGGTGTGGGTTGAGTGTGGGCAAGGACACAGGGGCCCCATGATCCCCTATTGCCTGGGACCCCATGAGTTGTCAGTCTGCCCCTGGTGACAGGTCACACAGAACCTGGGTGCAGCAGTCAGGTGCATTGCATTCTTCTACCTTTAAGGGTACGTTCAGCTTGTAGGGTGGTTGGGTTATACCAACTATGCCATATTGTGGGTGGGACCTACCATGCCCATGCACTAGGGGTATCTTGCCCAAAGGCATGCTCATCAATGCCCAGCACTAGGTGAAATGCAGTTACGTGTGCAGTTATCATTAAGGCAAACTCCTGATTTAGAGTGAACACTGCATGTAGAATGAAGCTGAGTTCCTGAAAAATTGTTGTCACATAGCTCCATGCACAGTGACTATTATGTGTTCCATTCAGAGTGCTAGGTAGAGCTGCACCACCTCCACCAGCCCGTGTACTTCTGTTACTTCATTCCCAGTAACAGAATGGGATCCCGCCAGACACATAGCATGGAACTCATGTGTGTCCTTCATTAACGCTTCCCCTTCCATACCATGCAGTTAGGCTGAGGACCTCCATAACACTAGTCTGCTCCTGATTGCTATGGGAGGGAGGCATTAGGGAGGGAGCCTAAATAGCAACTCTCTCCCTACCAGAGGACACATCACCTTACCCAGGTACCACGCTTTGGCTGGTTTCTTGGTGTCTTGAACATAACTAACTAATAAATGGCCAAGAAAAACCTTCAGGTGACAGTTAATTTAGACAGTCCATTGATGGTGGCATAGTCCATGGTTGGTGGCATAGTCAATAGATGGTAGCATCCTGGGATCTTGGTACAGAGGGAAGATGACTTGGACTTTTCTTGGAAACGGGAGCAACAGCAGAGCACAGGAACTCTTAGAGGGCTCTCCATGGGTAAAGTTGGAATCTCGGACCTCAGCCTTCCCTCAATTTATATCACCGGTGGGCCGGATGATGCTCCAAAAAGTCAGCACAACAGGAGCAGTGAGATCAACCCAGTCTGGGGCAGTTCCTAAATCACTAAGCAGTTTCGACGTGCCTAAAAGCTTTTCATGAAAAATGAAAGGGTGAACTAACACGAAATATCCTGGCCACCCATGACCTATGGCCATGATGCTCCAGTGTAGTGGCTCAAACACTATACAATGCAATACATAGCACCTGATTTAATATCCATCATAATGCATAAATAGGCAAGCACTCATTGGTCAGTGCAGCCAGGTGACCCTGCTGACCAATGAGAATCACATCTGAGGCTTTGTCTTCTAGTATGGTATCCTAGAAGAAATCACCACTTCTCATTGGTCATACTCTGGGGCTGTTTTATGAGACCGCTACAATGGCAGCATGGGGAATCATGGCTATGTGCAGCATGGTGTAGAGATGTGACCGGATATTTAGAGCTAGTTCACCTTTTCATTTTTCATTTTTCACGAAAAGATGAACTTACCCTTTTAAGGATGAACTTTTTTTACCTACCAGTGACACATTGTGAAATTAGAGACTATCATTGGAATTTCAGCAAAAACAAGATCAGTCTTTTTGCTGTGAAAAACACTTTGATGCATTTGTTGCTATATCTAAATGTGCATATCTGTATCACGTAATCAAGCCCCATAATTTTGACTCCTCTCCACTGTGGGGCTGTGATGCTGTTGTGCACATTTAGAAGATATGAAGGCCAGGGGCGGACTGACAACTCATGGAGCCCCCGGGCAATAGGGGATCATGGGGCCCCTGTGTCCTTGCCCAAACTCAAAACAGCCTATGAAAAAGGTACCAGGGGCATCTCATGGGGCCCCCTACTGACCCTGGGCCCTCGGGCAGTGCCTGAATTTCCAAATGGTCAGTCCGCCCCTGTTGAAGACAGAGATTTGACAGGGTAGGCCTCAGGTGTATTCTGCCCTGATTTTTAGGCCAAAAGGTCAGATTCATAAGAAAAGCAAAGTAGAGGGGGATCAATTGTTCACAGGTAAGCATTTACAGTTATAAAAATGTATTCCTGAATATTCAGATTCTTGCATTGCATTAGTCCAACTGCGATTGCTTGCAGTTAAAGTGGTCATAAAGGCTTGGGTTTTTTTTTCTTTAAAATAACAAACATGTCATACTTACCTGCTCTATGCAGTGGTTTTGAACAGCTCCAATTCTCCGTCTCGAGTTCCCTGCCAACGTTCCTGGCCTCTCCCCCCTCCTGAGTGCCCCCCCAGAAAACTGCTTGCTCTGGGGGCACTTGTGCATGATTGCTCCCGAGCCGCCTATGTGTGTCTATGGGAGACACGGAACGTGGCTCAGTCCTGCCCCCCACTCCCTCCTCACTGGCTGTGATTGACAGCAGCAGGGGCCAATGGCTCCCACTGCCTTGTCTCAGCCACTGAAGAGAGAAAGAGACCTGGGAGAGCTTCTGTTCTCATGCACATCACTAGATCGGGATCTGTCTCGGGTAACTATAAGTGGGGGTCTACTGGTGTAGCTGCATACTAAAGGTTTTTACCTTCATGCATAGAATACTGAAGGTAAAAACCTTCAGCCTTTAATAGCACGTTAAGCCCAAAAACCTTTATCCCAAAAGGGGGGACAAAACTGTTGCTATTTAACAAATCAAAAAATGTTAGCTGGCGTTCAGCTTTAATTTATTAGTCAAGTCCATCTAAACTTCCTAGTGCACCTAACACTACCTCAGACTGACAATGCTACTGTCGAGGTGTCCATGTTGCTCTTCCAGTGAAGTGGAGACACCTTAAGTGTCACAAGGTAAAAATAAAGGTCATTTTTTTTTGTTTGTTTTTGGCTTTTTACAGCTTTAATCTGTGCAGTGCCATCAGCACCATGGACAGTGCACACAAAAAACAGATTCTTACCACTCAATTTTTGCTGGTATTTGAATGAAATCAATTATATGCTTCTGTGAGGTCTTACTTCTTTTTTTGTATACTTGACTATGCACAAATATTTGAATAAGAATGATGAATCGTTCAAACAGCATGCCGAAATGTATCCAACATAACTGCTTCATTTGTCATTTATTAGGCTGCATTCACTCAAGCCTGCATGGTAGAACACAACGCTTTACCGTACAGACTAGTGCAGTGCTGGCTGCGGCAGGGAACTGTGCGATGTGTGATTCAACACGTGACACCTACTTTATGATTGTTTTATGTTACCATTTGCATAGCAGAACTTTAAGTGATTGTAAAGCCTATTTTTAGGTAAAGTAAAACAGATGTTATACTTACCTGCTCTGTGCAATAGTACTGCACAGAGTGGTTCCTTACCTCCTCTTCTGAGTCCTTCACTGGCCCTCTCTGCTCCTCCGAGTGCCCCCATAGCAAGCCATGTTCTATGGGGGCACCCATGCAGGTGCGTTCCTGAGCTGGACTGTGTGTGTCCATAGACACACACAGCTTGGCTCAGCCACGCCCCCTGCTCCCTCTTCTCAAGATTTGACTGATATAAGCAGGAGTCAATGGCTACCACTGCTGCCTGAGTCTCCTCTGAGACTAGTTGGATGGAAGAGTCCTGCAGCTGGGCACGGCACTGGATCAAGAGAGAACTCAGGTAAGTGGGGGGAAAGGGGTACACAACAAGCGGTAAAACATTTTGTACATTAATGCAGGGAATGCATTAAGGTAAACAACGTTTTAACTTTAGAATCACTTTAAAACCAATATTTTAAAAATGCTTATTACCTTTTTTTGGATGCTCTTTTCTTGAAACTCCAGTATTGTACAATCCTTCTAGTTCTCGTTATTTATTAGGGGGCTGGGTAACTTTGTTTTTCATCACTTAAGCCAGCCATAGATGGATTGCATCTTGGCCGGTTCAGCAGGGACTGACTGAGATACGATCCATCCACAAGCAGGCTACTTGTACCCAAGTCGATCCATCGATCAACTTGGGTATAACCAGCATGTCAGATTTTTAGAATGTTATTGTTGACAGCACTATAACTAGTAGCAATAACCACTGTGTTCTCCCGGTAGGAACGGCTCCACGCTGCTCCCCCCACCACCACCACCACCACCACCGGAAGAACACAATAGCTCTGTAGGAGGCATTCCCTCATCAATACCTACTGTGTTGATGGGGGAATCAAGTATTTTTCTTTTCTGCAACCCATGGTTGCAGGAAAGAAAATTGCATAATCTATGGCATGCCTTAACCTTTCTGTACTGTCCTGACAGATCGCATTATCAGTTGTAAACTAGATTTGAACACATATCTCCTAACAAAGGGTTAAAGATTTAGAAGCTGGTCTTCTTGCATTGTATGTTAATTATTATTATTATTATTATACAGTATTTATATAGCGCCAATAGTTTGCTCAGCGCTGTACATTATAATGGGAGACAATACATGAGACAGTACAGTAACAATACAATACAAGGTTAATGAGAGGAAACTCAACCTGTCCTTAGGACAGACTCACTCTAACATAATATTTGAAGCCGTACATAAAACCTTCTACTGAGAAACATCTAAAAAAAGGTAAAATATATTTTTTTAAAAATGAAATCATTTAGGCATACTGCATGAATGGGAATATATAACATTTAGTGGAGTTTTCCCAAATGTGATGATTGCAAAAGTGGAAATACACTTTATGAAAAACAAGCCTAGCTCAATGATTCTTCTGTGAAGATAATATACACTATGTACAGTTTTCATGGCAACAAGCCATTTAATCAATTTATCAAATGCCCTGTTTCAGAATCAAGTCACGTACCATGAAAACAATGACATGTTTTGTATTTGATGTCATTTTATTCCTTACTAAACTGATTTTAATACCAGATGCACGCAATGAATGTGTGATTGCCAGTGCTGACAGGGTCATTGATTTAGATACACTGCCACACTTTGATTACAGAAGCGCTACAGTTATCTTGTCAAAAACTATTTATTCTCTGAAAAATAGCAACAATCAGACAAATTCTGATACACATCAGTGAAATGTGATTGTCTGATATTCAAGCAATGCCTTTCCAATTCAAACTCTTTGATATTCCCTAATTGTGTCTCTCTTTTTGGAATATAATAATTACATAATGTGTGAAGTATTGCAGTAATGCAAATCGAATTACACTAATTACAGCAAATAACTGAATTTGATATACAGTATTTTATATGATTATCTTTATTCTGTTCCTTGGGAAAATTGCCAAAAATGCAACAATGCATTTAATACTTACAAATTCTGCTTCATATAAGATACTGTAAGTCAGGTCATCTAAATAATAAAGCATTTCATTCTTATTCATAAGCAGATGATTCCTACGGGAAGCGTATTTGGAATTGTTAAATAACCAATTAGTACTGGAATCTATTTTACTTGCCGCGGACGCTGATTTACTGCAAATATTAGAATTCCTCTAGTACAGGATGTTTCACAGTTGGTTTGGTACAAGATATCTTTCCCCCTGAGAATAAAATCCAAAGTCTGATTGGTCACTTTGTTTTGGGATGGATGTTGAGGAGCACCCAGTATAAAAGCTCATGACACAAAACAGTTTCAGTCCAAATTTTTATTTGACAAAGAGCATCAAGAGAATCCTATGCGTTTCAGGGGAAACTCCTCCCCCTTCATTGGGGCTGAAGTAGTGTATCTGAATAGGACTAACAGTAAGTTCGATTAGGATACCTGTGATTTAAGCCATCCATAGGTGGATCGAATCTCAGCCGGTTCAGCAGGGACTGGCTGAGATTTGATCTATATATGGGCAGGCTGGTTGTATTGAAGTTGAGCCATCAATCAACTTCAGTACAACCAGCTTGTCAGATTTTTTTTGCTATAGCTGCCATCAGTGACCATTGTGTTCTGCCAGCAAAGATGGCTCCCCACCATGAGAACACAATAAAAAAGTGGGAAGGAATCCCCTTTCAACATTGATATGTTCATGGGGAAGCAAGCCATTTTTTTTCCTACAACCCGTGGTTGCAGGAAATTAAATCGTCGCATCATCTATGGCTTGCCTTAGGCTTGATCTAATAAAGCTGACAGCTCAGCCCATTAGTCCAATTCCAATCTACTACTTCAGCCCTGGTGAAGGGGGAGGCATTTCCCCTGAAATGGGTTGTCTTCTCATGATATTCTTTTTCAAATAAAATTTTGGACTGAAACTTTTAATCATGGATTTTTATACTGGGCACTCCTCAACACCCATCCCAAAGCATTACTATCTACTGCAGGTCCTCTTTTGAGACTATTAGAGTGATAGCAGGGCAGGACCAGAACTAGGTCCTTTTCTACATGGCACAGCCACTGTTTGCCACCCCCTTTGGAGGAAGACCCAGTCTGGGTCAAACCCAAAAACACCAATGTGTCATTTCTATTAATCCAGTGCTCTCACTCACATGCACCAGCTGAATGGTAACTCTTGATATGACCACACCTTTTGTTCCAGTTTTTTTCTCTATTTTTTTTAATAGCTCCCATGATAAATTTAGAGTGTTGGGCTCCTACCTTTATAGCAGTGATGGTCAACATACTTGATGTATTGGGCCTCAAATGCAGCCCCTGGCATCGCCAAACAGCAGCATATATTTTTCAGTGAATGTATTGTTACACAAAATGGTCAGAGGCTGTAAACAAGCAACAGAAGATTATCAGAGAGTACAAAAATGCTATAGGAGTTGTTGGAGACTGGAGATACATTACATGGGACTGCTAGAGATTACAGCTATTACAGCCCTATTACAAGTCAATGTTTTCACATTTTAGCTCCTTACAGCCCCTTTAAAAATTACTTATGCCACATATGATATTTCTCTAAATATTATAAATGATCAGAGCAAACAAACATTAAAACAGAAAATTATAAAAGACATAAACCAAATAATGTACCTACAAGAAGCAAGCCCAAAGAGTATTTTCTTTATTGGCTTGAGTAAGCTTTAATAACTTGAGCTCAGGAAAATTTTACCCCTTTCATGATCAAGCCATTTTTTGCTATTTAGCACTGTGGAGGGAGAAGAATCTAAGAGCTCGTTCCCATTGTACAGAGCCCTGTGTTGTTTGTCAACACAGGCCTCTGGGCTGTGATTGGATACAGTCATTCAGCAGGTCCCAGCCATAAATCATAGACTGGGACCTACTGACAAAATCATGCTGTGTATATTAGTAGTATTTTGAACTAGATATGCTTTATAGTGTATAGCTCTGACAACACAGAAAACAGTGTACCAAGATGATTTACAAAGATGAATCCCAATAAAAATGGAGAGCAAAAATATATATCTGCCTATTGCAACAAGCTAGATTGGTTGATAGGATGAAATTTGATTGGGTGCTCTGATTCATTTTTACTAAGGGCATTTTTGCTCCAATTTTTGAAAATCAACTGCTTAACAGTCCATATGATACTTTTAGGAGTTATAAAGGCCTGTGTTGGTAGACCTCTCTCCCTATACAAGTCTATGGGAATACAAAGCAGTTTGGAGCAAGTCATATGCAGGCCAACTTCAAGTCAGATGCACCTGTAATTAATTCTGATTGACCTCAGAAGCGTCTCAAACTGATGGTAAAAGCACACCTTATTTGTCTATTGAAGCCTGTCGAAGTGAGCCCTATGTATGAATTATTAACATAAGGTCATACATTTTGGTGATGGTAGAATATGAAATGACAGTGTTGAGTCTGTCTGTTGGAAAAGGGTCATTCAATCACTGTCCAAGATGTCTCAGAGATAAGTGTTGAATTGTATAAGCAGAAAATGTTGGCATTATAAATTCATTTGATTGATGACTGATTGGCGGATTGCAGTTAAGATTCTTGGTCAATGAGCTCAGGATTGCATGACACAGCGCACACTTTAATACAGGCAAAATAGTTTTTATTCAATCGCTAATGGATCTATAAAACATAATGTATAATGGAACCATGAAATTTTACAACAATACAAATATAAAATTCAATTTGGAAATGTAAGAGTTGATAATAAAGCCCTGCAAAATTTCAAGTACATACACTATTGCTTGTTTTATTAATATAATAGAATTATAAATAAAACGAATTGATAATTTTTTTTACACTCTATTGTAAGAAGATAAAAATGTTACCAATAGATACATCTCAAATCTTTGAAAGTATGATCACCCCTTCCATTACACTCTGTTGTGCAATGCTGAAGATGTCAAGCGCTACTAATCTCCACTCTTAGCATCCTTATGACAGGCCATCTATCACTGTAATTGCTGTCTGAGCCACCAAGTCACAAGGAACTGATGCTGCAGCATAAAAGTCATGTGTTCCCCTGAAAGTGTGGTGAAATATTGCTCCACTTTTTCTGAAAGCCATACACGGAAAGAAACTCTTAAACTGTAATGTGTAATACGCATCACAGTTTTAAAAAATATACAGGTTGATTGCAAGAAATAAAGAAAATTAGGCTTTTCTATTTGCAGGTATAGATAATGTATAAATAGGCAGAAGCAGTAGTAAGCTGTTATGTAGGGTTCGTAGCATTTTTTAGATGCAATGATTGATTTGCTGGTATAAACATAAAATACAGTATATACTGTATATTAATTATGATCATGTAAGCTTACTAACAAATTAACATGACATTAAGGGTGCTTGTACTAGCTTCTAAAAAAGAGAAATTGGGGTGCAGTTAAGATTGTCATTATTTCAGATCTGCATCCTCTCCCATCTAGTGGTGAGACCGACATATTTTATCCAACTTTCAAACTTAGGAGAGGGGTTCAGGTGGAAACATTTATAAATCCTCTAGTGCAGCCATTTTCAATCAGCTTCTGGCAAAACGCTGAAGAGTTTTCCCAAATTTCCCAAAAATTGCCAGTAAGCATTACAACCTTGGGCACCATGTGGGCCAGTCAATTGATGGCATCATCAGTTGATAAAGAGGACGCTGCACCCCTGCACAGCAATCTTGTTTGCCCCTTCACTGCCCCTCTTCATTAGCAATGGGGTCATGTTAGCTACGTGAGGAAGAGAAATGCAAGAATACTAGTCAGTTCCAATGTGCAAAGGTGTATTGTATTTCTTTTGTAAGAACAAATCAGCTCTAATGTTGGGTGTCCTACGTGTGATTTTAGAATGGGGTCCCTCAAGATTGTGCATATTTTAAAGGCTGCCTTGACTGAAAAAAGTATAAAACAACACTGCTCCAGACATTGCTTGGGGTTCATTGAGCTGTGGCTGATTAACCTCCATGGCGGTATTCCCGAGTGTAGCTTGGGGTAAAGTTTCAGTACCACAAGCGGTAACCCCGAGCTACACTCGGGCTTACCATGCGGCGCTGCTCCAGTATCTGTTCTTCTCTTACCTTGTCCTGCGCTCCCGCAATGTCTCTCCTGCAGTGTCCCCTGTAATCTCCTCCGGTGGATGCCGGCATCTGTCTTCTGGGTTTGTCCCCTGCGATGTCGGGACGTACGGGGGACGGAACGGCAGGAAATTTGAAAATGACAAAAAGTGACATTCACTAAATTCATTAAAATCACATAGTATAACATTACTGTATCAAACCATTTCACATACATTTTGTCCTGAGTGCTTTGTCCTGTGCCCTGCCTACAATTTTAGTGTTCTTTCTGCCTGGAAACTGAGAAACGTCCATGGCGTCCAAGGCGTCCAAAAAGCGTCCCTTTAGGTCAAAATCGGTTTTAGACCAGCTAGAGAACAGCGATAGTAAATCAGAACTACTAGCAGAATTGAGTGATAATGATTCGTGAGGAAATTCGTCATCAGACACTGAAAACTATTTTGCGACTTTGCTCAGTGATGTGCGAACTTGGCGCTATATTTCAAATTTCAGTGTTTTTGGTTTGATTATATTAGTGAATTAAATTTATTATTATATTATTATTTTTTATGATTATTTATTAAGTTATAATTTATGATTTCGTGTTTCAAATTGTAACATACTGGGGATGTTTACTAGACTCTTGTTTGGACAGATTTCAGTGAGTTATTCCTAAAAATTACAGGCCTACAATAAAAAAAATACGTATTTCCATGCAAAAAAATTTACCGCTTTGAGCACAGAAATATGGACATAATCAGACCGCTAGGGAGGTTAACCTTCAACTTGATGATACCTCAATAGTTCCAGGGCCAACACCACTTGGTAAAGCCAGCAGCACGACACCAATTCATTTTTTTTAACTGCCTATAAAATTGGCATTTAGATAACCACTGTAAGGACTTTATTCTTCCCACTAACCACCAATTTAAGGAGCATTTTTTGCACTATTCCAGAATATTTGGTTTAACAGGGGTTCCACCGAGACCTAAGGGATTTTCAAGGGTTTCTCAGGGTAAAACAGTTGAGAAATGTAGCTCTAAAGTTTGATTAAAGTTGAACTTCACCTATAACAACTTGATAAAAAATAATGTTCTGTAGCCGCTTTCCCACCACCCTATAGTAGATATACTCCTACAGGGTGGCAGGGCTGCACAAAATCACATATATATACGTGATTTGAATTTCCAGGCAAGGGATGCGCACGTGCACCGCCCTACCCGCACTGCTATTGGTGGCTAGGGATGTCAGTCACCGGGTCCCAGCTAGAGAGTTCCTGCTGGCACCTGGCAAATCATCAGGGAAAGCTGACAGGGGAGAGACTTCTGTGTAAATGACACACATCTCTCTCCTGCCAGCAAGGACATGCTGCTTTGTATTTCTCTGCACAGCAGAGAAATACAAAGCAGCATGTCTGCCTAGTAAAGCACACACAGCACAAAATGTAAAACAGCACACAGTTAACCCTTTGATCGCCCAGATGTTAACCCCTTCCTGCCCAGTGTCATTAGTACAGTGTCAGTGCTTCTTATTAGTACTGATCACTGTATTAGTTTCATTGTGATGTCAGTGGCAGTTAGCCAGTCCCCCCCCCCCCAGTGTTAGAATGCCCACTGCAGTCCTGCTATCAGTCACTGATCGCCGCCATTACTAGTATAAAAAAGAACATTCCAGTATATATACCGCCATTTGTTAATGCCATAACTTTCATGTAAACCAATTAATTCACATGTATTGGGATTTTTTTTTTAGCAAAGACATGGAGCAAAATACATTTTGGCCTAAATTTATGAAGAAATTTGATTTTTTACATTTTTTTATTGGATATATTTTGTAGCAAAAAGTCAAAAATATTGGGTTTTTTTTTTTAATTGTCAGTCTTTTGTTTATAGCTCAAAAAATAAAAAATGCAGAGGTGATCAAATACCACCAAAAAAAATCTCTATTTGTGGAGAAAAAAGGACATCAATTTCATTTATGTACAGCGTTGCATAACCACACAAATGTCACTTAAAATAACCCAGTGCTGAATCACAAAAAATGGCCTGGTCAGGAAGGGTGATAAATCCCCTGGAGGGCAAGTGGTTAACAAGGAACATACAGTACATTCCACATTCATAATTATGCTACCAAAACAAGCTTATGCTGTAAAAAAAACTCCAGCATTGTTCCTGTTACTTCTTGCTGGAAGCTGCTATTTTGCTGAAGCCCAGAGCCCCTGAGCAGCAGCAAATCTTTAGGCTGTTAACTGTGTGCTGTCTTACATTATGTGCTGTGTGTGTTTCACTAGGGAGACATGCTACTTTGTATTTCTCTGCTGTGCAGAGAAATACAAAGCAGCATGTCCTTGCTGGCAGGAGAGAGACCTGTGTCGTTTGCACAGAAGTCTCTCCCTCGTCAGCTTTCCCCAACAATTGCTGGATGCCAGCAGGGACTCTCCAGCCGGGACCCGGTGATTGACATCCCTAGCCACCAATGGCAGTGCAGGTAGGGCGGTGCGCATGCACGTCCCCTACCCAGAAATGCAAATCACATATGTGATTTTGCGCAGCCCTGCTGGCTTTACCAAGTGATTTTTTTTATTTTTTGTATTGGATATATTTTGTAGCAAAAAGTCAAAAATATTGTTTGGTTTTTTTTTCAAAATTGTTGGTCTATTGTTCAGTGCTAAAAAAATAAAAATGCAGAGGTGATCAAATACCACCGAAAGAAAGCTCTATTTGTGGAGAAAAAAGGACATAAATGTTATTCATGTACAGCATTGCATGAGCACACAATTTTCAGTTAAAATAATGCAGTGCCTAATCCCAAAAAATGGCCTGGTCAGGAAGGGGGTAAATCCTGTGGAGGGCAAGTGGTTAACAAGGAGCATACAGTACATTCCACATTAATAATTATGCTTCCAAAACTAGTTTATGCTGTGAAAAGCCTCCAACATTTTTCCTGTTTCTTCTTGCTGGAAGCTGCTATTTTGCTGAAGCCCAGAGCCCCTGAGCAGTAATAAATCTTTAGGTTGTCAGCAGAGTGGCCGCTATATTTTCGACACGGTGCCAAAAAATAGAGAGCATTTGAGCATGTGCAGAGCAGGATGAGAAAGTGTTTTGCTGGATTTTATACAGTATAGGCACTTATATTAAATGTTTTACATAGCAGGATTGAATTTTCTGACTAAAGTTCCGCTTTAAATAACTGTTCATTCACAATCTTGAGACTAAGACAATACAGTGTGAGAACCAAGGGCTGGCTGGCATAACAAAAGTGACAATAACATTATCTTTTTACTTTCTAGAGAGTGCTGTAATGTGCAAAATGTAGTATATCTGTTACTTCAGTGTTTTGTACATTTTGGCTTTCCGCAAGATAAAAGGCGAACTTTGTCATCTTCATTTGGTTGTGTGATGGCTCATCCATTTTTTATTCTGAGTTAAATGTCACAGAACGGACTGGACAAAAAGAATGCTCTGAAAGTGATGTGCTGCCACTGATTGTCTGATGAGCTGTGCAGGTCCCTGTAAGTGAAATATAGGAGACATTTTGCCAACAGTGGGTGACATGCTGAAAGACAGACACAATTATAAAACACATGCAGCTACTGCAGACTGATACCATTAAATAATGTGTGCTGTAAATGTCCGTCTACTAAATAATTGAAAGTGACATTTCCTAAACTTTGCAAGGTTCTCATCCCAATATGCACCTGTATGTGTAATGTTACAGTCAACTGAATCTTTTACCTGAACTGTCACATAAGTGCTTGGTCAGAAATACACAGAAAAGAACATTAAACACAGTAACTTCCTCTATATCCACCAGTCAATTTCAGTGTAATTACATCAGATCAGTAAAGATTCCTTTTTTTTAATGGTCACTGTGGATATGTACACGTTAATCATGTTAATCCTTACCTTAAAGCAGAGCTCCACCTGATTTTTAAACTTTTTCTCAATGTATGTATTCATGGTGGAGAAGGATCTGGGAGTTCTGGTAGATCACAAGCTTAATAATGGCATGCAATGCCAAGCTGCGGTTTCTAAAGCGAGCAAAATCCTCTCTTGTATTAAAAGAGGTATAGACTCCAGAGAGAGAGATATCATATTACCCCGGTACAAATCATTAGTAAGACCTCATCTGGAATATGCAGTTCAGTTTTGGGCACCAATTCACAAAAAGAACATTGGGGAACTGGAGAAAGTGCAGAGAAGGGCAACCAAACTGAAAAGAGGCATGGAGGAGCTCAGCTATGAGGAAAGATTAGAGGAACTGAATTTATTCTCTCTTGAGAAGAGGAGATTAAGTGAGGATATGATTTCTATGTATAATTATATCAGTGGTTCATGTAGTGAACTCGGTGTAGAGTTATTCACCCTGAGGTCATCACAGAGGACAAGGGGGCACTCTTTACATCAGGAGGAAAAGAAATGTAATCTCCAAACACGGAAAGGTTTCTTCACAGTAAGAGCTGTGAAAATGTGGAATAGACTCCCTCAAGAGTTGATTCTGGCCAGCTCAGTGGATTGCTTTAAAAAAGGCCTGGATTGTTTCTTAGATACACATAATATAACTGGATACTAACATTTATAGGTAAATTGATTCAGGGAATATCCGATTGCCTCTCGGGGGATCAGGAAGGAATTTTTTCCCTGCAGGAGCAAATTGGATCATGTTTGCTGTTTTTTTTTCCTTCCTCTGAATCAACTGTGGGTATAGAATTATCACTTTTTTTTTTTTTAATGGTTGAACTGGATGGACTTTTGTCTTTTGTCAGCCAGACTAACTATGTAACTATGGTGCCCCAAAAATGTTTGGCAGGTTTTTTTTTTCTCTCCAAAGTTTACATATCTTTAATTGGCATTGTAAATGAACTTCCGTTATATCTGTTTGCGGCGCGGTACGTCATATCCGCCCATCCATTGTTTCCTGGGATCGATGAGTCACCAATCCCAGGAATCAATGAGCATCCCCCCTTGTAGCATCGCAGTATTTCCAAACCAGAAAAGACGCAATGCCAGGTGGAGACCAGCAACGTTTTTAAATAGGGAAATCGTTCCCTTTGATTACAGTGCTGTTGTAGCATCGGCGGAGGAAGGACAGGTTGCCATAAGAACGGGGTGGGAACGTACGCCTTTGCCGTCATTGTTACGGCAACCTGTTCTAAACAAATTGCACCATGCAGTGTCCTTATTGCGCAGGTGCGAGATCGAGAGGTGCATGCTTGCTGTGACAGCGTGAGGAAAGTGCTGCCAATAACCGGCAACTGTATTTACATTGTGATCTGCTGTGTCATTGGACACAGCTGATCACATGGTAAAAGGCCGCTGTGATCGTACTTTTACCTAATCACCGGAAGCGCCGGGTGCACGCCACTGGGGGCGCATTCTGGGAGGATGCCCTCCCAGAACTGGACAACCTCGCTGTAGCTGTCTTTCAGCTATAGCATGGTTGGGAAGTGATTAAAGAAGATCTATCTTATTATAATTTTTTACAGTTCTGTCCTTTATGGAACATGAAGTACTAACCCTAGTTTTGAGGTCCAACCTGCCCCCCCCCCCCCATCCTGCTGCTGCCAATCTGACAACAGTTAGGAAGGAGATGGGTGATTCATAGCTGCAGCTTGTCAGGGCTGTGAGCACTTTGCCAAGACAAGCAATGGCAAGCTGAATGCAGAGGCTAACACGCTGTACCCCCCTCTATCTACATTCCTCTTGCTCTTGCTTGGCTCAGTAAAGTGCTCACAGCCATGGCAAGCTGCAGCTATGAAATGGCCGTCTCCTTAATAGCTGTTGTTGGATCGAACATGGCAGGAGGAGAGGGGGCAGGTTGGATCTCATAACTAAGGTTTGAAAGCACTTAGAATCATGGGACAAAGTACTACATGTATTTTCTCTCATAGAGGGCAGAACTTTAAAGCAGAGCTGAAGTCCCACTGTATAAAAAAGCAAGCAGGCAGGTTTTTATCGCAGAAGAAGGCCACATCCCGCATGGGCCAATGAAGGCGTCAGAAGACCAGCACACAGGAGAAGATGCCGGCACCAGCAAGGGACCATTGGAAAGGTAAGTACCAAGCCCTTTTAGTTCTGCTATAGAGAACACTTGTACAGAGATAGATATGGGGAACTCTTTATTAAAATGGCTGTCTCTGGCTTCATTTGGGCCTTTTCACACTAATCAGTTTTTCAGTTAAAAAAAGCAGAAGAAAAATGTATGAAAAATGCATCAATTTAAATCCTATGGAATTCTTCACACCGGTTAGTTGTGTTTCACTTCTAAAAGTCCTGCTTGCAGCATTATGATGCATGTTTGGTGCATGTTAAAAAACAAATGTCAAAAACACACCTCCCATTGAAATGAATGAAAAAGCATAAAAATGCATTATGCATTTTCTTTGGTCACATGTCCAAATTTCACAGGTGCATACTGGGTAATAGGCACCCAGGAAACACAGCAAAAGAAAAATATAAGCATTTTTACCAGGTTTTTTCAATGGAGCAGTGTGAAAGCAGCCTTACTTGTTGAACCATTGACCCAGAACAAGCTAGAGATGTTAGAAGGAAGTCAGAATTCCTTATCATCATACTAGTACTGGGTCAATGGATCAGAAAGTATTTTAACCAATGGATCATCTTGACAACCAAGTAAGTAGCATTATCAGAAGGAGAAATCAGCAAATCTATATTTTCTTTGCCGACAAGTTCCTCTTGTACTGTAAATATGGTCATTATGCAGATTTAGCAATTCTAGGTTTTGCTGTATTTTTCAGATGCCAACACTCTTCCACCCATGCCTGCTGGCGAATACAACCAAAGACTTGTAGAAGCTAGTGAGCAGTTTAAGAAGAAGCAAGGCAAAGGCACAATTGATGTGTGGTGGCTTTTTGATGATGGAGGTAAGAAATACTGAAATACTATCAAGATCCACTGACTCTATGCTGCATTCCTATAATGAATTAATAGGAAAGACTAATGTGTTGTAACTAAACATGTTGCTCATTCTATGGAAGTTAGTAATTCTACCGAAAATGACAGTTAGTCTGTATTGATTGTATTCAGTTAGCAACAAGACCACACTCATTTGTATTATTATTAAAAAAGTAATCAGAACAAAGCTAGTATCTGATATATCTGGGAGTATATTTGTTTGTCAAAGAATTTCTTAGGTTTTTGAGATTTTACAAAACAGTGTATGAAGAAGCACAAAAATGGCACATAAACACCAGTGTGTACAGGGGTGTTGCCATTAAACGAATGTACCATAGCACAATATTATAAAGCATATGCAGAGATCAGGCAGCCTAATATAAGAGGTTGCAGACACCTCTTCAAGAGTGGGAAGGGGGAAGCTCCAAGTGGCTTGTTGATGTCTGAGGTCAGACTGGTTCAGACACGACATTCAAATGGTAGGGTTAAAATTTGGTGTAACAACATGAAAGCATGCATCCATCCTGCCTTGTATCAACGGTTCAGGCTGGTGGTGGTGGTGTCATGGTATGGGGGATGTTTTCTTGGCACTAAAGTTGCCGGTGAGTGTATATGCCAACAGAACAAATCATGTCACTTAGGTAAAATGTCTAAAATTATGGGACACAACCGGTGAAGTCAGACTAAAGCATTGATTTACTAAAGAAGAAGAGGCAGTTCAATCTGAACACCCAATTAGGTATGAGGGAAATAAGAAACACAGGATTTCTGCTAGTACACGAATAGTTGATTGAATTGAATATCGCATTACTAAGCTCAGTGAATATTCAAGTTGCTAAGTGAACAGTCTCTACTCCTTTAGTAAGTCAATCCTAATGTGGACACACGCTTGCCACCTGCATGTCCAACTAGGCAGAGCAGCTCTTATGTTTTTCGTTATTGATTGGGATTGGTTGAACACCTACAACAATATTGGCTAAAATAACTGGAAACTCATCCACCCAACATTCTTCTACTTGGAATTTGTGGTGCTGTGAAATATGTTTTTCTGAATCTTTCATAAATCTTTCATGGGCAGTACAGTGGCTAAATGGTTAGCACTTCCATCTGGCAGTACTAGGGTGGCTGGTTTGTATCTCAGCCACGGCTCCACCTGCCTGGAGTTTGCATGTTCTCCCTGTGCCTGCCTGGGTTTCCTCCGGGTACTCCGGTTTCCTTCCACACTCCAAAGACATGCTGGTAGGTTAATTGGATCCTGTCTAAATTGGCCCCAGTATGTGTATGTATGAATGTAAGTTAGGGACCTTAGACTGTAAGCTCCTGGAGGGTTAGGGACTGATGTGAATGTACAATATATATGTAAAGTGCTGAGTAAATTGACGGCGCTATATAAGTACCTGAAATAAATAAAAAAAATTTAAAAAAATAAGCACCAAGGAGCATGTGTTTAGCCAGTTGACAAAGCATAAAAAAGTAAAACAATCTATAGTAACCAAAGTTTTCACCATGTAATGGTCTCTATTCACTAGAGCCTTGCATAGTGACAAATTCTTATGAAATCCCTATGGATGCATACTTAATATTGACATTGAAGACTATCTTAAATGTGTTTTTTGTAGGCTTGACTGTTCTTATCCCACATATTCTGACCCTCAGAAAGAAATGGAAGGACTGTAAACTGAGAATTTTCATTGGAGGAAAAGTGAACCGTATTGAAGATGAAAAACTAACGTAATTATGCATGTTGCCAAGCTTTTATGAAGTGAAGTGTAGACATTTGATTTATTCACAGACAGAGAGCACCATTAATATGTTTCCTTAAATATGTAAATATATACATTCTCGCTAGGATCTAGAGTTTACCTTTTCTCCAACTGATGGTTGATGTATATGATATGCTATGTAAAGGAAGATACATGGATGCATTTTCTTCTGAATGAAAATTGCCTAACAACCATGCTAATATTCCATTTATATGTTAATATTTATTTCTGCAGGATGGCAGCACTTTTGAGTAAATTCCGTATCAAATTTGCAGATATATACATTGTTGCAGATATTAATACAAAGCCAAGCAAAGAAAGGTATGGAGTTTTTTTACTTTGTTCCCCTTTCCACTGATTTTGTCTATTCTGTTGTTGCTTTTGTGACTAAAATCACAACTACAGAAATATAGTCACAAATACTTGTAAACATTACTGTATTACACAGGTCAGACAATTACTTCAATACAGTGTTCATTTCTTTAGTTATAGTCTGCCCTATAGCAGAAATACTGGCAGGGCTGCTCACAATCACCTATATATACGTGATATGCATTTCCAGGTAGGGGGCACGCACTCCGCCCTACCCTCGCCGCTATTGGTAGCTAGAGATGTCAGTCACCGGGTCCTGGCCGGCTATTCTTGGCCAGCACTCGGTGATCATCGGGGAAAGCTGACAGGGGGAAGACCTGTGTGTAAACAATACAGGTCTCTCTGCTGTTAGCATGGACATGCTGTTTTGTATCTCTCTGCACAGCAGAGAGATACAAAGCAGCATGTCTCCCTAGTAAAACACAGCACACAGTAAAACACTCCCAGCACACAGTCAACCCTTTGATTGCCCCAGATGTTAACCCCTTCCTGCCCAGTGTCATTAGTACAGTGTCAAGGCCTTTTATTAGCACTGATCACTGTATTAGTGTTACTGGGGATGTCAATGACAGTTAGTCAGTTCCCACCCAGTGTCAGAATGCCTGCTGCAGTCCCACAGTTGCTGATAAGTCGCTGATCACCGCCATTACTAGTATAACAAAAAAAAATCCAGTATATATGCCTCCATTTGTAGACACTATAACTTTCACGTAAACCAATTAATTCACACGTATTGGGATTTTTTTTTTTTTAGCAAAGACATGTAGCAGAATACATTTTGCTCTAAATTTATGAAGAAATTAGATTTTTAACATTTTGTTATTGGATATGTTTTGTAGCAAAAAGTAAAAAATATTGTTTCTTTTTATTCAAAATTGTCAGTCTTTTGTTTATAACGCTAACAATAAAAAATACCGAGCTGATCAAATACCACCGAAAGAAAGCTCTATTTGTGGGAAAAAAAGGACATAAATTTCATTTATGTACAGCATTGCATGACCGCGCATTTGTCACTTAAAGTAACGTAGCACCGTATTACAAAAAATGGCCTGGTGAGGAAGGGGGGTAAATCCTCTGGAGGGCAAGTGGTTAAAAAAAACTCTCACTCTCACCACACCTAGAACCAACTGACCAGCAGTGGTACTCAATGTATTAACCAACGCAGCAAAATATATGTGTGAATAAATTTTACTGCACTGCAATCTCCCTATACACTAATCAATCTACTATTCATAAAATCAGAACAAAATAATTATAAAATCAATATTTTCCTTACATACTTATGAACATACTGTATATACCACATTGATTATTTTATTCTGGTTTTATGGATATTACATTGAGATCGCAGCTTATTTATACAGAGCTATATAATTATAGGCCACTCCCTTAAAAACCTAGAATTAACCCTTGAGAAACATGTACTGTAAGGAGCTTAGCTGTTAAAGTGATACTAAAGCTAAAAAAAACATTTTTTACCTTAATGCATTAAGGTAAAAATTGTTTTATATATCACTATCACTGGGTGAAGGGGAAGAGAGCATAGAAGGGATCCAGTGTTGTGCATGGCTGCATGTATTCTCCTCTCTTCCTCTTCACACAGCACTCAAGCAGCAGCAGGAGCCATTGGCTGCTGCTGTCAATCAAATGCAGTGGAGAGGAAGTGGGGGTGGGACTAAGTCCCACTGTGTGAGTCTATGAAGCACGGCTCCATAGAAACACAGCTTGGAAGCGAGCAGACACCGTGGGCAGTTGTGTATTTAGGTTTTGTGCTGCCGTAGGCAACACAAAGATCGTCTGCCCCCATGCACACAAACCAACACCACCCCCTTCCCTCTCCCGCGGAAAGAGCCTAACATTGACCAACAGCACCCCTGCCTCCCACCTGGGAAAGCCTTCCACTACACCCCCCCCCCAGCAATAGAGAGAAAGATACTCATCTCCACAGCTCCAGACATCCCCGGGAATGAGAGTAAGGCTCTACATACACCATAAAGCAGCCCGCAGCCTCTCTCTGATCCCACCTGGGTCCCATGGCACGCGTGTCCCTTCTTCCATCCCTTCATCTGGGGGAAGGTGCTGCCCCTCTGAAAAATGCCGCCTTAGGCAAGTGTCTTGTTTGCCTTGTGGTAAATACACCCCTGACTGTGAGGGTTATTTACTAAATCAGCACGGTGTAAAATCTAGTGCAGCTCTGCATAGAAGCCAATCAGTTTCCAGGTTTTATTGCCAAAGCTTAAATGAACAAGCTGAAGTTAGATGCTAATTGGATACAGTGCACAGCTGCACCAGATTCTGAGTGCTCCAGTTTTAGTAAATCTCCCCTCAAACAGCTTGCTATGGGGACAAAGAAAGAAAAGAAGGAGCCAGGATCGCCGTCGGGGGACCTGAGAAGAAGAGGATTGGGACCGTTCTGTGCAACACCACTGTACAGGGCAGGCGAATATAACATGTTTGTTATTTTAAGTTTTAAAAAAATATCTTTAATAAAACTTTATTACTCCAGTTACTATACTGTACTAGTTCTTCCTAATCCCTTTGTCTGTAATTTGCTGGACTTGGAACACACTTGCTGGTGATACTGGAGCCTGTGTTACTTTGTTTAACCAATCAGGTATGAAAGAATTTAAAAAGAGAGGTCTTTGCTAGGATATGATTAGTTAATTAAATGAACACAACTTCACCTTACTGACTATGCTTAGTGAACATTCACTTTGCTAAGTGAACAGCCTCTATTCTTTTAGTAAATAAACCCACAATTTCAATTACAAACAGATCAAAAGAGCTGCTTTATAGGGTTTGCAATACAAATCTTAACTGTGCTGCTACATCATCAAGATCAGCTCAGTCCCCTGTGACTGACTGCAGTTATATTTTAAATAAAACAAGTTAAAGTGGAACTTCACTCTCTAAATCAACATTGACTATTTGTAATCCTTATGCTGCTAGCATTAGTAAATAGATTGGAAGGTATATTATATTTATTTGTTTAAAACTGTTTTTTTTACATTTCTTCACTTACTTCTTGGCTTTCATGCCATGGCAAATGATGTCATACATCCCAGGAATCTTTTGCAGAGCTGTCCCTAGGGTTGGTGTCACCCGGTGCGGTAACACGTGGTGTCACCCCTCCAGAGAGGAAGGAGTGGTGCTGGTGTAATGGTAAAATAAGTATCCCGACCTGTGAAGATATGTATCCCCTGAAGCAACTGCGCATGTGCCGGTTTCAGGTAGAAGAAACCGATCTCTGACTTTAGAACAGAGCTGCCACAGTTAACCCCTTACAGGCTGCAAACCGCTGAAGCTGATCCCACAGATCACTATGGGTTGCAAGATCAATTACCTATATGGGGTTAACTGATCTTGCAACCCATGGTGATCCGCGGGATCAGCTTCAGCGGTTTGCAGCCTGTAAGGGGTTAACTATGGCAGCTCTGTGCTAAAGTCAGAGATCGGCGATCGGTTTCTTTGGCCTGAAACCGGCACATGCACAGTTGCTTCAGGGGATACATATCTTCACAGGTCGGGATACTAATTTTACAGCTACACCGGGGGCAGCTATCACTGTGCCGGGAATCCAGGATCACCCCAATAAATGGCCAGGACTTTCACAGAGCCCAGAAGCTCTGCTGGAATCCTGCTCCTGCACCCCCTGTGATGGTGTCACCCAGTGTGGCCCGCACCCCCATAAGGACGCCACTGGTCTTCTGGAGATGAGGAGCAGCTTTCTTAGCTAAGCCCATTCTCCTGCCAGATGGATTCCAGGAAGTAAATGGTACAGGAATCATCTGCCCTTACTCAAGATGGCCAAAGCCAGACATGCTAGGGGGTCTTTTTCTAAGTGATATCTTATCAAAATAAACCATAAAGACATGGATGGATGGGGGAGTTTGCTTTGAATATTAAAAATAGAATTAAATAGTGTTTTTGGCTTGTGGTACCCAGATACAGTGTAGTTCCGCTTTAAGGCTACATAGGTTAGACAAGGGTTCGGTAGTACATGTTGAGCCATTGAGGTTGATTTACTAAAGATAACTAGGCTGTTCACTTTGAAAGTGAAGTTTCACTTTGTAAGGGAATTTTCCCCAGAGCTCATTGAATGTGGTAAAATTTCACATTGCAAAGCATTTTTACTTGCATGTGATTGCATGATGGAAGTCGGCAGAGCTTCACCTTATTCACTAAGCTCTGGGAAAAATTCCCTTGCAAAAAGCAACCTCCCATCCAAAGTGAATATCCTATTTGCCTTTAGTAACCCAACTCTATTGTCTAAGCCAACTTTTCTCAACCAGGGTCCCGAGAAAACCCTAGGGTTCCTCCAGAGATTGCTATGGGTTTATCGAGAAGTGAGTAATTTCTGCCTTTCAGATAAGTAACTACAGACACCAGTTATCTTTTTAGTTATCTGTAAGGCTAGGTTCACACTAGCCCACACACTGTGGGCTGGTCGCATCGATTCTAGCACCCACAGCCACCCACAGCCACAACAAGATTCTCATGTGAGACACACCGGGGTGCCCCCACACATCATCCAACAGCGCAATTGTGGGTGCAGCAACTGCACGGAAACTGCATGGTCAAAAAGACGCAGTTCTCATGGTCATGCACTTTGGAAAAGGTACATACACCTTTTGGTTGCGTAAAATGTGGGTGTCAGCAAGCGTGACGGCGCACGGATCTGCACATGCGCAGAACGGCAATGCGCTCTAATCGGCTGGCGGTAGAACCTGGGCCACGGCCGCGCGTGCGCACTCGCGTTCGCGGACGCGCGCCTGGCACCAATGACGACGCTGGGCGCCCTATTTAAACCAGCTCTGCACAGACACTAGTTGCCGTATGGTCTATTTATCCTGTTCCTGTGTATCTGCTGATTGACTTGTTGCCGACCCTGCTTGATCCTGACCTTGCTGACCATCTTCTGCTCTGACCCCTGGCTCGTTTGACTACTCTCCTGGATATCCCTATTGATCTGAACTCCTGTTACCGAACCCGGTGAGTGACCTGACTATTCTTTGCCTGCTACCTTGTACCTCACTGACCCCTCCGTTACCGAATCGGCCTGTCTGACCATGCTTGCTACTCTGCTATCCATCCGTCCTGCACAGATCCGGTCATCAGTGCTCAGGCCTTTCCGCCTCTTCACGTAAGGCTCTCTACCAGTATATACCTCTGGCGGATCCCTCTACCACAGGCGGGTGTACTCAGGGGCCGCGACCTGGTCACTGTCTGCTCCAAGTCCATCCCCATCATCAGGAGCCCTGGTGAACAAGCAGACTGGGACTTAGACTCCGCGCTCTGGAGAATCCTGTCCTGTGGATTGCTAGAGGTACCGCCGGGTGGATCATGACAGTGGGCACAGCAGCCCATTCAAATCAGTGGGCTGTCATACCCGCGCAAACACAGGATGCATAGCCCGCAGTAGTGTGAAACAGGGAAAAGGAGGATTCTTCCAGAGATTGCATAGTTAGCTTGAAAAAAGACACAAGCCCATCTAGGTCAACCAACAGATAAAATGAATAAACAGAAAATAGAAAAACTCCATATGCAGAACTCAGCCCCAGTTCACATATACATACAGTACATTTGAACCACAACTGATTCGCATGACATGAACCAAAAGGCTTTTCTATGGAGCTGGCTCACATATGTGCGGGCCGGCCTCAGTACGATTTAAAAAACAGTCCATTACGATTTGTAGCCTGGTTCAGGTGTGATTTCCAATGTCATACACTTTAACAATTCACACCTGAATTTCACCTGAACCACTGAGCAAAGTCACACCAGACTGGGATTGAAATCGTGCTGCAAACCGGCTCCGTATATATTTGAGCCCCAGGCTCAGAGTTCATCCAAAGGGAAAACAAAAACCCTATAACGCATGGTACAATTTTGCTCCAGTGGGGGAAAAAAATCCTTCCTGGTCCCTTGAAGGCAAACAAATATCCCCTGGATCAACCATCTCTGTTGTTATTACATACATTTTATATTTTGTGTATTTAAGAATGCATTCACAAGTCTCCTTGTAGAGTACAAACTTGACTATGTATTTACATTTCAGGGAAAAGGACATCTTTTATCTGTCAGATGTGTTTGTGACTTCTACCTGCAGAAAATATCCCTATCCTGCTTAGTTTTTCCTGTTGTCAAGTTTAATCCATTAGCCGTAGTGATGTGATAATTAGTCATGACTGTGAATGAGAGGTGTATTTCATCTAACACACATAAACTGTAATAATTACAGAGTATTAGCCAAAAAAGTCTGATCGCATGTTTTTGGTGTCAAATACATTTTGAAGTGTTTCCTTGTCTCGTGTATGACTGAGTATCGCTATGTGCCATAATATTTGAAATATTCACCAGACTTTGCTGCACTTTCCATCTGTCTACTACCAAGTGCTTCTTGTCATTTGAAAATGAATGGGTAGCTGGATGAAAATGTATATTGGCCTTTTATCCCTAATAGCAAGCCATTTCTTACAACCTCCGCAAAAGCGTCAATTTATGGTTTAATTCTAGTTTTTTTTTCATTTTCTGATAATTTTTGTAATGTGTTTTCTCATGCAAAATGTCATAAGGCATAGCTAGAGGTGCCGGAAGGCCTCCATTTAACAGTCTTTTGTTCATGTTTTGTAGCTGGAAGTTTTTCGAAGAGATGATTGAACCTTACAGACTCCACGAAAGCGCCAAAGATGTACCTACTGCTGAGAAAATAAGAAGAGAAAATCCATGGAAAATAACAGATTCTGAGATTGAAATGTTCAAAGAGAAGGTAGTTGATTATTATATGTCACAATACAACTGATAACTCTAATTTTCGGTGTCTTCAATGGCAGTCTGCTAGATATATCCTAAGGAACACAGCAAGTCTATAATAACATTTAGCTAAAGGAACTTAAATCTTAGCTTTGGGAGACACTTTCCCACCAATAATTCTGACCAAGAACAAAATTCCAGTGAACTCAAATTCGGTACATATGTTTTATGTATTAAATTGGTGGTATCTTATGTTTCACCTTGAAGAACTTGGTGATACTCACGTTTGGCTCCCTTACCCTTAGACGTAAACAGGAACTAAATCCACTAATTTGACAGTTTCCCAACACAGTTTTCACTCAAGGCGTGCCATGAACAATAACTGTCATGGTTGCTTGTACTCTTAACCATCAAGCCATCAAATGGCTAGTGTCATAAATGATCATATGTGCAAAACCATGGCAACTGCAGATCAAACAGAGGCTGACATGGCAGCTTTCGTGGCTGTAAAGGAGAGGATGGTTTAGTTCTGCATTAACAATTAACTTTTGCATTGGCATACCTCCTTAGACCCAGTCTGTCCAGACAGTATGATCAACTGCTGACCTTGGCACCATCCATAGGCAGCTTAATTCTTCAATAAGACACAGAAGTTGAATGCAATGCAATTTTACTTCTTCTAATTGCAGTACAGAGGTTGTATTTCCAGTCTTTTGACGTGTAAAAAGACAATGACTTTTCTAAGCTCTGTGAATAATTAACACCGAGGGAACATGGAAGGAAGGAGTGACTACCCAGGACTGAGCTAACTAGCATTAAACAGGAAGGGAGGACAGACAAAGATACCAAAATCACATTAGTAAACAAGCTGCTGTGGCCCAATGCTTCCACTAGATGTTAGCATACTACAGAAAAATGATAACCTGATGTAGTTCAATACAACACAGAGAAATTACATGAGAGGGGACAGAACAAGCAGTATCCCATAAAGTAACCACAAACCATAACTCCTAACCATTAACCTCTAAAAGCCCAACCCAACTTTAGCCCTAAAAGAGACCTTTTCACCAGACTATTCATTTCAACAAAAAGCTTTCCTATAAGATTATATTTCATTTTGTGTATTTTATGTGTGTTATATACCTGGGCAGTACAGTGGCTAAATGGTTAGCACTTCCACCTGGCAGTACTAGGGTCGTTGGTTTGAATCCCAACCACGCAGCACCACATGCCTAGAGTTTTCATGTTCTCCCTGTGCCTGCGTGGGTTCCCTCCAGATACTCCAGTTTCCTCCCACACTCCAAAGACATGCTGGTAGGTTAATTGGATACTGTCTAAATAGGCCCTAGTGTATGTATGTATGAATTTAGGTAGGGACCTTAGATTGTACGCCCCTTGAGGGTTAGGGACTGATGTGAATGTAAAATATATATAAATAAAGCGCTGCATAAATTGACAGTGCTATATAAGTACCTGTAATAAATAAATACCTGTAAAGGCCTCCCCCTTGTGATGACAATCCTCAGCAGACTTAAAGCCATCACTCAAGTGACACTCTATCGTAATTTATTATGCTCCTTCCCTAGCAGATACTTGAAAGGTTATATAGGAGATGAAGGGAGGGGTGGGGCCTGGGCCAGCACGATGAAAAATTTAACTCAGAAGAAGAGAAGGCTATGACAAGGCGGGATGGTGGGGGGAGGGAGCTGTGCTAGGAAATAGACTCTTCCTGGAATAATCAACTTTTCTAGGAAGTTCAAGGGCACATTACTAGCTATAAATAAAAATCTCTTTTGAAAAGGAAATGCTTTATTTTTTCCAGCTCCAGCTAAAAGCTGGGTTGGTCAGAGCTAAGGACTCCCAGCCCATCCCCAATGACAGGACTCAAGTCTGACCATTGGCTTCTCAGTCATCAAATGCTGCATTGACAGAAGAATAAAAGGTATTTAACCCTTTGGCGCCAGCGCCTCCTGGCCCTTTTAGGGGTATTAGATGCTGGGAGGCAGGGTTTGTGATCATGTGACTGCTGTGATTGGCTGTCACAGTGGTCATATGATCGGAAAGCTCCTGATTGCCTCTTACCGTTATGGCCCACCCACCGAGAAGCCATATATATGCGTGCAGCCGGCGCCAAGGTGTAGAGTTTGTAGAAATGGGTAAACAGAGCAGCAGGGGAAAAAATAAAAGGTAAGTGGAGGGAGGGGAAATCAAACAAAGCATGGTTTCCTTTATAAAAAACTCATAAGTTATCTTTAAAATCACAAACTGAAATTTCTGGCTCCATATCCTACCAGTACTGCGCTGAACCATCACCAGGAGTCTTTGCTCATTTTTGAAGGGTATTAGTAAACATTTTATACAAAGTCAACTCATAGCCACAGGCTATCCCCGCTTCAGTCGATCCTGAATACGGCAGCCAGACTTATCCTCCTCACCAACTGCTCCGTTTCCGCCACCCCCCCTCTGCCATTCACTCCACTAGCTTATGATTGCCCAACGGATCAAATTCAAAATCCTAACACTGACGTACAAAGCTGTCCATCATACTGCCCCAAACTACATCACAGACCTAATATCCAAGTACCACCCAACACGCACTCTCCACTCCTCACAAGACCTCCTTCTCTCTAATTCCCCGGTCTCCTCCTCCCATGCCCGTCTCCAGGACTTCTCCAGAGCGTCACCCATCCTCTTGAACTTCCTACCCCAATCCATCAGACTATCACCTACTCTCCTCTCCTTAAGGCGCACCCTGAAAACCCACCTCTTCAGGGAAGCCTACCCCACCCCCTGCTACTTGCCGACTTACTCCACTCTTCCCACCACTTCATCCCCCACAGCTATTTTGTCCTGTACCACTATCCCCTCCCTCCTAGATTGTAAGCTCCAAGGAGCAGGGCCCTCGAACCCCTCATGTGTCGCATTGTATTGTTGTTGTACTGTTGCATGTACTGTCTCCCATTGTAATGTACAGCGCTGAGCGAACTCTTGGCGCTTTATAAATACTGTATAATAATAATAATGTTTTAGGTTTACAAAGAAGGATTTACCTAAAACTGACCTTAGTTCCCTGGGTGGTCCAAGTTTCCTTTATGTTTTTCTTGTAGACTCCATTATCGTGTTACTCTCATGCAGCAGGCCTCTTTAGTTTTTTGTTCTACATTATGTGGTTTTGTAAAGACTGCCCCAGCTGGGAGCAACTAGGAATTCTTGTGGAGATACTGTATCTCATCACTGTAGCTCCAAAAAAGATATCAGAATCCAGTTTAGACATGGCAAGAGCAGCAGGTGAAGCAGATTTTGAAAATCATGTCTATTTCTTTTCAGTCAATGTTGGTTACTAACTATTGAAACAAAATAAACCAGGCAGTTCTGCAGATTGGTTATGATATTGGGACCAGTCACACCATAATGAAATGTGCTGCATCTCATGCATTATTGTGCTTCCTTTTAAGTTAAGTGGACTGGTCGATCCTGAAACCCTTCCTTTAGCTAGGGAAGGCTTTCTGCCTTCCGTCTTTCCCTAGGAATGGTTGGGCTTTCCTTTTTCTTAGTCCCTGTAAATACCAGTGGTTGCAGCAGATACCTGGGCGCCTTCAATACTATTTTCTTTGATCAGGTTCCCAAGACTAGGAGGTTTGAGGGGGAGGATGGGGTGTGAGGTAACCCTCCCCTTAACTCTTTCTCTCTATCCCCATTTCACTTACATACTTACATTTGCCCCCCTTTTTCTCTCCTCTCCGTCCCCCTTCTCCAGATTTCCTTCTTACATTTTTACACGTTCCTGTTGTATTGTGCATATGTTCTTTTATTTTCTTTAATGGTCTTCAGCACTACATTACCAATGTTCTCTGTCTGTACCCAGTGAAGTTTCCTTATTTTTAATAAAAATATAAGAGAAACAAAAAAAGATATTTGGGCTATCAATGTACTTTAGATTTGCATTGGGTGCCTTAAGTTTACGTGGCAACGCTCGGCAAATCTACAATGCCTTACAATGCATTGCAGTAACCTGTATTGTAATCCAAGTCATTACGTACATTATAGCACATTATGGTATGAACAAGCCTTTAGATATTCAAAATGCATAAGATTGTTCTGAGCTCTGTTCCTTTACTGTGACCAGATTGTCTAGTAAAATACAATGGGCAGTAAGGTCACATCCTACAAATCTTCTGCTGCAGTAAATGGACCCATCACATTTTATATAAGCAGGAACCCTGTAAAACTGTATGTCACATCCATTAAGTGCTCAGTTTTGTTATATTCTTTTCTTCACTTGCAGAGTTACAGACAAGTAAGACTTAATGAACTTCTGCAAGAACATTCCCGATCTGCAAACCTCATTGTTTTGTAAGTATGAAGTATTTGGGTCTACTGGTCTCAGCCTCCAATCGTCAAAGAACACGCAAGTTTGAAATTCAGATGTCTGAGTGCCTTTGTTATAAATAGTTTTAAAAAGTTAAACAATGAAATGGTATTAGCCTTTGATGACATGAATTATTATATAGGAAGTGTAAAGCCTTAGCAGTTTAGGCAACAACAGTATTTAAAGAAGCCCTAACATTTCTAGGCCTACTGCCATATCTTTGTGAATCTATGTATATAACGTACCCATAAGCTTTATAAAGGTCCTCACATACATATTTGTTTATTTCTGGCAGCTTCTTGCTACTGCTGAAATTGAGCAGTTATGCTACTTTCACGCAGGTGACCAAGGGCACAGTTTGCGTCCGGAGGTGGCTAAGCACGACCACTGGATGCAGCAACACTCTGTGCTATTAGCGCGTAAAATTCAGCAAGTTAGCTGCAACTAGTTTGTTGTTTGGTCAGAACTCTGCAAAAATGCTGACCATGGATGCACCACACTGTCTGCTTCCAGGTTTGGTCGGAGAATCTATTCACATGGAACCGATCAACATGCGAACAGCAGCAACATTGGCCATTGATTTGTACAGAGTACATATCTGACAACTGTTTCTAGTGGTACACAGTGTGTGCAGCCAGTGTTTAAAACCACTGGCGAGAATCAGTATTGTGCGGCCATTGGAGCATAGTCTTAGTGCCACCATCCTTGTAGCTTCACATAATTCCTGATGTCAAGCAATGCTATCAGTCACTTTCTGAGGGGGTACCTTGTCCCTACTTACACTTTGGAGCCAGTCTTGCTATCTGTCAAACTCATCACCAACTTCCAGAGTATTGTGACGTGATGTCAACATAAAACATATCAAGAGCGACTTCAGGAACTTAACATGTACAGTCTGGAGCAAAGAAAGGAAAGGGTAGACTTGATTGAAACCTTTAAATACATTAAGACGGTGAATAAGGTTCAAGAAGGCAGTATTTTCAACAGGAAACCAAAATCAAGAACAAATGATCATGACCTTAAACTAACTGGAAAAAAGTTCAAAACTAATCTCAGAAAGTACTATTTTACTGAAAGAGTAGTTGATGCTTGGAATAAACTTCCAGCAGAGGTATTGAGCCAGTCAATGGTAAATAGCTTCAAACATGCTTGAGACAAACCTAGTTAACAAAAAAAAAAAAAAAACAACCCCCCCCCCCAGACAAAAAACCACAAAAGAAAAAACTAAAAGAAAAGAAAACGTGGCCATGCAGGGCTTTGCCCATGCGGCTGTGTCATCCATTGTGATCTGTGAATGAATGAGCTACAACTACCACCTACCACCATAACAGATGGCTTGTAATTCTCAAGAAAGTACAAAGGTACTGATGAGCACACTTGTAGTTCATTGATCTTCCTGCTCTCTAGTAACTGTCTGCCTGTAGAGGAGGTATGGACAGACAGCTATACTGAGATTCTTCAGGGGCCTGACATTGCACCCACAATCTGCTGATCATGGGTGCAATGCTCTGCAGGCTTCTTTAGAAGAAATAATAAATGCACATTTTTTTTTACCTGCAAAAATATGTGCATTTATTTTTTTTTTTAAATTGGAACTTAGCCTTAAAGAAAAATAAGTTGATATTATCATAAAGGAAGTGGTACAAATGTCTGAGTATTGAGGCATTTTCACAACAGTTTTTCCGTACTACAATAAGTAGAATTTATTCTCATATACAGTCAGGTCCATAAATATTGGGACATCGACACAATTCTAACATTTTTGGCTCTATACACCACCACAATGGATTTGAAATGAAACGAACAAGATGTAATTTAACTGCAGACTGTCAGCTTTAATTTGAGGGTATTTACATCCAAATCAGGTGAACGGTGTAGGAATTACAACAGTTTGCATATGTGCCTCCCACTTTTTAAGGGACCAAAAGTAATGGGACAATTGGCTTCTTAGCTGTTCCATGGCCAGGTGTGTGTTATTCCCTCATTATCCCAATTACAATGAGCAGATAAAAGGTCCAGAGTTCATTTCAAGTGTGCTATTTGCATTTGGAATCTGTTGCTGTCAACTCTCAAGATGAGATCCAAAGTGCTGTCACCATCAGTGAAGCAAGCCATCATTAGGCTGAAAAAACAAAACAAACCCATCAGAGAGATAGCAAAAACATTAGGCGTGGCCAAAACAACTGTTTGGAACATTCTTAAAAAGAAGGAACGCACCAGTGAGGTCAGCAACACCAAAAGACCTGGAAGACCACGCAAAACAACTGTGGTGGATGACCGAAGAATTCTTTCCCTGGTGAAGAAAACACCCTTCACAACAGTTGGCCAGATCAAGAACACTCTCCAGGAGGTAGGTGTATGTGTGTCAAAGTCAACAATCAAGAGAAGACTTCACCAGAGTGAATACAGAGGGTTCACCACAAGATGTAAACCATTGGTGAGCCTCAAAAACAGGAAGGCCAGATTAGAGTTTGCCAAACGACATCTAAAAAAGCCTTCACAGTTCTGGAACAACATCCTATGGACAGATGAGACCAAGATCAACTTGTACCAGAGTGATGGGAAGAGTATGGAGAAGGAAAGGAACTGCTCATGATCCTAAGCATACCACCTCATCAGTGAAGCATGGTGGTGGTAGTGTCATGGTGTGGGCATGTATGGCTGCCAATGGAACTGGTTCTCTTGTATTTATTGATGATGTGACTGCTGACAAAAGCAGCAGGATGAATTCTGAAGTGTTCCAGGCAATATTATCTGCTCATATTCAGCCAAATGCTTCAGAACTCATTGGACACCACTTCACAGTGCAGATGGACAATGACCCAAAGCATACTGCAAAGGCAACCAAAGAGTTTTTTAAGGGAAAGAAGTGGAATGTTATGCAATGGCCAAGTCAATCACCTGACCTGAATCCGATTGAGCATGCATTTCACTTGCTGAAGACAAAAGTGAAGGGAAAATGCCCCAAGAACAAGCAGGAACTGAAGACAGTTGCAGTAGAGGCCTGGCAGAGCATCACCAGGGATGAAACCCAGCGTCTGGTGATGTCTATGCGTTCCAGACTTCAGGCTGTAATTGACTGCAAAGGATTTGCAACCAAGTATTAAAAAGTGAAAGTTTGATTTATGATTATTATTCTGTCCCATTACTTTTGGTCCCTTAAGAAGTGGGAGGCACATATGCAAAGTGTTGTAATTCCAACACTGTTCACCTGATTTGGATGTAAATACCCTCAAATTAAAGCTAACAGTCTGCAGTTAAAGCACATCTTGTTCGTTTCATTTCAAATCCATTGTGGTGGTGTATAGAGCCAAAAATGTTAGAATTGTGTTGATGTCCCAATATTTATGGACCTGACTGTATGTAAAGAAAAATTGCAAGGTAGGAAGGATCACTTTGATTGTTTAAAATATGACTAAACTAACTTTTCAAATTTTTGACAAAATGGAGAAGGATTAGAACACCTGTAATGTTTTTGTTCTGGTCTGTTTGTCCTGTTTACTGTTATCATCAAAAGTAAAAGTGAAAGAAAATCCCAAATTTTGGATTATCACTGGAACAGGAATTGACAGTCAGAGATTCCTTCACATAGGAGGCATTTCCTCTTACTTCCTATTCTGGCTGTGGGGTAGGAAATGAAGGGGGATCTCCTCAATGGGACACAGATGGAAAGAAATGTACAGGGGCTATAACCTTCCTTTTACTCTCTCCAAAATAATAAAAAAAAAAGTTTTGTCTTTAGTTCTGCTTTGCAAATGAGAAACTGATGAGAGCAGCACAAGTAGGATGTAGAATTTACAAAAAGAACATTGGCGAACTGGAGAAAGTACAGAGAAGGGCAACCAATCTAATACAAGGCATGGAGGCGCTCAGCTATGAGGAAAGATTAGAGGAACTGAATTTATTCTCTCTTGAGAAGAGGAGATTAAGGTGGGATATGATCAACATGTATAAATACATCAGTGGTTCATATAGTGAACTCGGTGTAGAGCTATTCACCCTGAGGTCATCACAGAGGAGAAGGGGGCACTCTTTACGTCTGGAGGAAAAGAAATTTAATCTCCAAACACGGAAAGGTTTCTACACAGTGAGAGCTGTGAAAATGTGGGATAGACTCCCTACTAACATTTATAGGTAAAGTTCATCCAGGGAATATCCTATTGCCTCTTGGGGGATCAGGAAGGAATTTTTTTGCCAGCAGGAGCAAATTGGATCATGCTTTGCTTTGTTTTTTTTTGCCTTCCTCTGGATCAATTGTGGGTATAGGATTATAACTTTTTTTTTATGGTTGACTATAAAAACTAACTATGTATCTATGTAACAACCACAGCCAGAGCATACCTATCATCTATTTATCCCTATCAAAGGTACATTTTAATTGAAGATGCAACAAGCCCTTGAAACTGCAGCTTAGTCTTGTTCTAATCGAGAATATCTATTAGCTAAATCCTATCTGTATGTTAATGACAGAGTCTCATTAATGATCAATGCTTGTTTTTTCTATTGACAGGAGCCTTCCAGTTGCAAGAAAAGGAACAGTATCCGATCACCTTTATATGGCATGGGTGGAAATTCTCTCTAAAAATCTTCCACCTGTACTTCTGGTTAGAGGAAATCACAAGAGTGTACTAACGTTCTATTCCTAACACTAAAACTTCACCTATCTTCATATTAAAGTCAATATTTACTTGTATTCAAAGTGCGTAACTAGATTTCTAAAATGTAAACTATAATGGTAAAGCTCTACAGTAAAGGCAAAAAGAAAAAAAGCAAGTATTTGATCTTAACAATAAATCAAATTTAATATTAAGTTCATTGAATTGATGAGACTGCCTAATATAATCATCAAAACCAAAATCTTGTTTTCAAAGTGCAAATTACCATTGTTAAATTTTAATATTCTGCTGCTTTGATAATATATTTTAACTGCATTCTTCTATTATGTGTAAAGTGGGTATTAAGATTAGCTTTCTTTAATAGCATAATATATCAGTTGTAAAACATAAACTATATTTTATATTTTTATGATAATCTAGCTATATATGTATCCCTAAGGATGTGAACAGCACGATTATTAGCACAGAGCATTTCTCAGTTTGCCTCTGAGAATCTTGCTTTAAATGAAAAAATACCAGTATGCATGATAGACTTTTGGTTGGCTCTTCGTGGTCACATGCAGTTCAGTGCAATAGCTTTTGTCATGGCAATACATACACAGGGAAATAAGAGGAAATTGTTATATTTTACACTTCATGAACGGCATGTACATTAGAAAATACAAGTGCAATTTATATTTTTATCCAAATTGTAGAATCAGTAATAAAGTTTCACATTTCTACAGTAGATCCATTTTAAGAGCAGACATTTTAAATATATGTAAAGAAAAATATATTTAAGTTATTTTCTCATGCTTGTTAAATCTTTAAATTTCCTCTTGAGGCACTTTTGGTCTTGCTTTTATGTTTACTATATTTGATTTGATGTTTTCCATCTAGAATGCTTTGTAATGTTTTTATTTGTCTTTCTGTTGAAAAATAAATCAATAAAAATAATAAAACTTTTAATTTGGTGTTTGTCATTAGTATGGAAATATGTCTGATTGAGGTTTACTAGAACATTACAAGTACTAGCTTTGCTTTTAAGCCTCAGTCTAGTAAACAGATGTGTTTTTTTAAAGCCATAATTCATATCGTGCCAATATAAATATACCTATTCCTCTATCCACTGATAGCAAACAACATTCATAAAGGTACCTATTCAAGAGTTGACCAGGATACCCTCTCTAAAGTTGGCCTTACACCAGTAGGGTAGAAATGAACGGGCCGCACACTGATGCTTTCACCAATGCTCTCATCTCTCCATTTCCTGCTCTAATGCATTTTACGTCACAAAGGATTAAATCATTAATGTGCAGCCTATTCATTTATACTTGACAAATAGTTGTGCCCATCAGAGTGCCCCTTAACATTCAATGTGCCCATCAGAGTTCCCCTGTAAGACTACACCCTACCTTGAGGGCAGACAGGAGCTGTGCCGGGATCCTTGCTGGACGCTTGTGTACAGGCAGGGAGCAGGAGCCAGGGAGATAGTGAGCTGAAATGGGCGGGGCGCAAACATGATGTAATGTTGCCGTGACGACCACCCTACTCAGTGGCGTATCTGTCAGTGCTGTTGGGGCCATTCGCAGACCACGGTCCGCCATTTAGTGACTGCTCTTCTAGATGAAAAGATCAATTTCTGTCTGTAGCTAACCTGTCCTCGATTATCTCTACCTCTGGATCCAGGAGAAATAAAGCTCCAGACAACGAAGTGTAAAAGCTGTATCTCTGAAAGTTTAATACAAAGTAAGAAATTATATACAGAACTCAACAATACAGAACTAAACAGGCGTTGCTTAATTTAGGATAACCAATGAAACATTCCACTCTTATCAGTGTAGATACATGAAGAACAGAAACTACAAATAGCTGAGGGGCACCATATAAGGTGCATCAGTTTACAGAGAAATAAAAACCAATTCCTGAGAAACAAAACTTGAGCTGTTACATGTAAACTGTTACATATCTGAAATGGAGGCATTATAGAAAATGGATACCAGTTTAAAGATTTATCTCCTTACACTAGATGATGTATGATTGATGCCTGTGCATTTCTGGAGAGGTTGCAAGATTCAGGAGACAGGAACCAAGAGCTTCGATACAGATATTTCCAGTTAGAAAAGCTTTTAGCACCCCCATCACCCAAAGGCAGCCAACAGGGATGTTCACGTGCTGCAGTTACTATGCTTGGCTTCATACCTGCAGCAAAAGTTATTGCTCTTGTCGCATTTGGTGGTCAGTAGGTCTGCCAAACATGACCCATTCATGTGAATGAGGAAATACCTAAAACACCCCACAACCATGTGCAATCCCGCAGGTACAGCACTTATAGGATGAAAACCAGCAGTGAGTAGGCACCACATCACCTCCTTACCTTCTGACAAATGCCTCTGAAAACCGATCCAAACACAGCACTTTAGGAGCAAGTGTAAATTTAGTATGGTAGGATAAGTGGTGTCATCTACCTGGCTGTGCTGTCTCGCAGAAATGAAAGAAGTGGCTGGACAGGATTACAGATGCTTTGAAAGGTAAGACGGTACTCAGTCTGTATGTGTATTTGAACAGTGTAGAATGACCCTATCACATACTTTATGTTTTTTTTTTTAAAAAAAGGCCATACATGTAAAGAAGAGATTGGATATTCACCTCTTCTGCCGACCACACTACTGAACACTGCATCAATCACAAGAAATTGTCCCCTGAAGTCCGCTGACAAACTAACACTTCTGGGAGTGTCGATCTCTATGGTTCCTCTGCAGGAGTAGGCAGTGACATGAGGTCAGCAGGAAGAACCAGTAGGAGCTGATTCCACTGTAGGTTACCCCACTTCCAAGCAGTTCCCTGGTGGTTCATAGATTTACCCCATAAGATGAAATTGTCACTTATTCCAGCTACCATTACTTGCAACTGCATATTTTGGGTCGCTACCAGTATTTTGCTAGCAGGGAAGAGCTCCCAGTTTAGTCCGAACACCAGAATTTTAAAATTTTAGTCCATGAACTTGTCCATACACCAGAATTTTAGCCTGTTTGAAAGGAGCCAAATTTCATATATTGGTCATTTTGAAAGGGAAGGAGATTGGAATATAATGGTCTGGTTAATCTCTTGTTTCCATTGGAGAATGTCTATTAAGACAATTTTGCCAACCAAGAGAGTGGGAGGCAACACTTTCTGGTGAGTGTACACCTGAGAGAGGGGAACCTCATATTTTTCACAAAAAATATTTTCACACGTGGTGGTGATCCTTTAAGGAGTTTTTGAAGAATTTTTTGGTGGATAAATTAACCACTTCCCATCCGGCCCATGTATATATACGACCGGAAGGGAGCAGTGCAGGGGCAGGTTGCCGTTCATAAATGGCGCCCACCATTTTAGCCTGTGTGTGCTCCCTGGGAGTGTGCTGCACCACTGTGTGAGGTCCTGATCATATGATCACTGATTGCCCAATCAGTGATCACATGAATAGTAGTAAACAAGATGTCACTTCCTGACATCATTGCTTACTACGTGTGAAATCTGTGAATGATCACTGAGGTCACATGTTACAGGGCCATTCACAACAGCCTTGTACCATGTGACAAGCTGTGACCAATCACAGCTCTCACAGTATTTCTCAATGGCTGCAAGAATGCAGCCAGAGAGAAAGAGAAATGATTGCTTTTGCAGACTTTATGGGTGTAAAAGCAATCAATGAAAAAAAAAAAAATCATCACCCCCCCCACAAGTAGTACAGTGTCACTAGGGTGACAGTATGTTAAAAAAACATAAATAATATAAAAAAAAAAATAAAAATGTAAAAAAAAATTTTTTTTAATTATCATTTTTGGTTATAAACCAATTTGGGTTATTTTTTTGCTAAAAAGATAACTAAATCTTCACAAGATTTATGAAGAAAAAGTATCTATTTACAAAATTTTATAAGAAAAACACTTTTTTTCAAAATGTTTGGACTTTTTAATTTACATAGCAAAAAAATAAAAATCCCAGTGCTGAATAAATACCACCAAAATAAAGTTTTATCTGTCTCAAAAAAATGCTAAAAAATTCATATGTGTACAGTGTTGCATGATTGCGCAATTGTCATTCAAAGTGTGATAGCGCTGAAAGCTGAAAATTGGCCTGGACAGGAAGGGAGTGAAAGTGTCCGGACTTGAAGTGGTTAATATCATTTGGACTTTTTTTGGGACTATACACTTCATATATTTTTATTGTTTATTATTTTTTATTTTATTTATTTTTCTATTTACATATGTATTTGTAATTTTTCACATGGATAAGAGTTTATACGCTACTTGATCACTTGCTAAGTGTTCTTTTATGTGTTTCATTTATTCATTTTTAGAGTGGCAGCATTTTGTGTTTATACACAGTTTAGCGCAGTTTTATTGTTTATCATCACTTAAAAACTTCACATATTGTATTGGGATTTTCTCCTGCTACTACATATGACAGCTTCCTTTGTCCGTTTTGTCAAAGGTTATTAAGTATCCGTAGCAACCATTGATGTCATACTGCCCCATTCATTTAGTGGCAGGGAAGCCCTGGCTTTGTTGTTAACACGTTCTCACCGGTTGCTAAGATTGCTGCAGGTGTAGACACCTGCAGCTTCCTTAACAACCATTAACAGCAGAAGAATAAAGCTGTAATGTCCATATTTGATCAATAACTTTCCAAATTGTCAAAGGCATGATGGTCCTCTTTTTCAAGGTGACAGAATCACCTTGAAAAAGAGGGCCAACGTGCTCTAGAAATGGTGTAATTGTTTTGCTGATATGGGACTTCAATAAATTCTGCTGCTGAATCTACTTCATGTGCTGCTTTTCTCTTCATTTCTGGATTGTGTATGGTACCACTGTAAAGCCATGCACTCGTTGGTTACATGGGTTACTTGTCTATGCAGCGTAGCTTGATGAATTGTCATAGTTGGTCAATGACGTCAGTGAGGAGACCCCATACCTTTGTTTATGCTCAGCTGTCCTTCACAAGATTTGTCATTTGGTGGGTTGGCAGGTGGCGGATATGGCGATTGTTGTGGATCTACATTGGCAGATGACATATTGGATGGAGGATGTTTGTTGCGGGACTTTTTTCTTATCAAAGGGCTTGTCAAAATTGTGTTTGTTTTTATTTTTGTAGTATTAAATGTAATGCTTTTTTCATTATGTCACTACATTTTTGTAGCTATGGGATGCTCTTATAGTTAGTTCCACCCTTCTTTTGCATCATCCTCCATTCACATTACCTTGTAAGGGAGCTTTTGATTGCCTGGGTGTTGGTGCCAAATATCCAAGCTCCCGCCCCATTTCTTCTTGCATAGAAATGAGACCCACCAGCTGGTAGTTGTTTGCCTTCACCATATTGTGCCCAACTCCTTGCCAGAGGTCTTCCCATGATGTTCTCAGCCACTGGCCTTTATATTCTCAAGAAAGGAATGTCCAAACAAAGATTTCAGTTACTGCACTTTACTGTTGATGTTCACAGATGTCAATGACAAATCACATCACACAGACATATTGTCCGGGGTCACTTGGCACTCTTTGCTAACTATACACAGTGGACGTACTGTAGCAGTCATTATGTGAAAGCCTCACATTGCATGTCATTGTTAAGCCATCTTTCTTTAGTAACGCTCTCTTCCCCAGGGTGATTAGTACTCACTCGGAGGGCTCTGACTTGCCTTTTAGGCTTATTGCATCCAGTTCATGACTCCCGTTTATGTTGTTCAAGGGACAGGACTGCTGCAGTTACTCCTCTAGTGTCGGTATACTTCTTAAAAGCCCTTTTGCATCCCACCCCCAGTCCAGTTAGACTGTGTTCAGTGAGGCAGGATGACTACAGCTAGCTCTTCTGAGAGTAGGCTGCTCTCACCCTGACCTTCAGCCCTGTACACGGCCTCTGCATTAGTAGACTACATTTGCATGCTGGTGGGATTTTTGACTCCCATGATCTGACTGCCTAAGGCTCCTCCCATCCTGGCTTTAATATGTTCGCTGACTACACCCATTATGACACTAAGGAGGGACTTTTCTAAAAAGGGAGCTATAATTGGCTTATAACGTTTCCCTTTTCCATATAATGAGAACAGAGCCATTCAGTGGCCAGCTAGCTAACTGCACCTGCCCACAGCCTTTTTAGTAAAGCTAACCTATTATAGCTTACTTAAGCCTTTTATTGCCTATTAGTAGGATTGGCCAGTGACATGCTGCTTCCCAGTTACAGCTAGGGTACAGGGCAGGATCTATGTTAAGTTCACCATACACATAACAATCTCACCATACAATCTCCATACAATTGGCTTTGGTTTACCAAAATTATTTAATATGAGTGCCCGCATGAACTATACAATCAATATGTATCCAGTCAGCCAGGCCCTCACTCTACATAGTTGATGGTAGATCTAATGGAGGTGGTATAGTCAGATAGTAACATGTATGGTAAGCTTTAGGAAGATGACTTGCCAAATTATAGTTTGATTTAGTCCACTTTACTACCTATCTCTGGGCTGAGTAAAACCCCTCCCCTATCCTTCCCTTCTACCCACTGACATTTCTTTAGAAATTTTTTTTTCTTAAAACCCTTTTATACTTACCTAATCCACAATCCCTGTGTTCCTCGCTTAAACCTCACCTGGACATAGGGACCAGTGATTTAGCATTGCAGTCTGTCCATCGCTGTCTGCTCCACTCACATTGTGATTTCATCCCTCAACTGCAGTCTTCTGGAACCTGTAAGGACTCTGCTGATGAAAAGCCAATGTGGAGTGTCCACACCAGCCAGAAAGCGATGTGGGCACCTAAAGAGGGACTATCCCACTCTACAGAGGAGAGCAGACTCGAGACCAGAAACATCATATGACCATGATATTAAGTGAGTAAAACACCTTTTTGGATTAGGAAGTTTCACGAGAACCTACCACTACAGTATAGGGCCAAAACAGCAAATGGAAAAACCTTTAAAAAGAAGTAGCACTAAACGTATCTTTCCAAAAAGAAAAAAAAGCCAGCCTCCAACCTCTCCTTATAGCCGGTAAAACACACTCTCCTTTATTACCAGGTAGTAAAACAAATTCAGGTCTACAACCTCCCCTTTAAGCCGGCCAAGCACACTAGTTTATTTCCAGATGATGAAAACACAAATCTTGCAGCAAAAGACGAGAAAGAAGAATCAGCATTACACTTGCCTTTCCAGAAAAAGAAAATTATTTCTGGATGGTAAAAAAGAAAAAAATCTGGCATCCAACCTCCCCTAATAAACGGTCAAGCATACACTTTTATTTCCAGATTATTAAAAAAATATCCAGCCTCCAAACTCCCCTTATAGCCAGCCAAGCACACTCCTTTATTTCTGGATGATAAAACAAAAAAAAATAAATCTGGCTACAAACCTCCCCTTATAGCCAGACAAAACGAAAAAAAACTGCCCCTGACTTCCCCTTATAGCTGGCCAAAAACGCACCTTTCTTCCAGTTGACAAAACAACAAAAAAATAACTCCGGCCTTCAACCTCCCTTTATAGCAAGCCAAGCACACTCCTTTATTTCCAGATGATAAAACCAAAGAAAAATCCGGCCTCCAACCTCTTCTTATAGCTGACCAAAAACACTCTTTTTTTGCCAGAAGATATTTTAAAAAAATCTGGCCTCCAACCTCCCCTTATAGCCAGCCAAATACACTCCTTTGTTTCCAAATGATTGAACAGAAGAAAAAAATCTGGCCTCCAACCTCCCCCTTATGCTGGCCAAGGACAGATTTTTAAGATTTTAAGATTTAAGAGAGAAGCTGGCCAATGGCTGCCAGCGCTGACCAATGTGTTTTGTTGGGGCGGTCCCCCTGTGAGAACACAATAGCCCTGCGGGGAGATCGTTGAACTAACATCAGATCGTTAGTACAGCAAACTCCTCTCAAGCTCTTCAGTTTTTCTGAACGAAAAAAAAAAACTGATAGTGTGTACCCAGATTTACTTTTCACAAACTCCAACATGAAGGACTTGACCCACAAATAATTTCAAACTCCTACAATTCAGTATGGCCCTGACATCACCTGACATTCTGCAAATCAGAAAGAAAAGACAAAAAAGCCTTTTGTGAAGATTCTATAGGCATTTATTTGCTCACAAAGTTGTTGAACATCTGAATTTCTTCTACAGATCTTGTTGTTGTCACAATGTTACCTTTCATCAAGTCTAATGCGGGCCATAGATGGGATGAAAAATGTCCGAAAATCGGGCAAAAAAAAAAATCGCCCGATTTTCAGATCGTTAGTGCGGTAATCAGTCGGTCATTTTTAGTGATTTTTGCCCTTTTCAATTATCGATCCTACTGGGAAATAATCGGCCAAATTTGTCATTCTGTCAATTTTCGCAGCAATGATGGACAAATCTGCTGAGCTTTTTCCGATTTTAAAAAATGCGCATGTGCAGTGACATGAAAGAAGAAGGAAAAGAAGAAAAGGAAAAAAATAGAATATGAATGAGAAGAAGAAATAGAAGATGAATAAAAAGAAGAAATAGAATATAAAGAAGAAGAAGAAATAGAATATGAAGAAGAAGAAATAGAATATGAAGAAGTAGAAGAAAAAAAAAGAATTTCAGTCCGATATTATATTTGACATTTAAAAGTATAGCAACATTGTATCTATTTGTATCCGAATAGAAACATCTGTATCCGAAATGGATACAAATAGATACAATGTTGCAACATTTTCTTCTTCTTCTGCATATTCTATTTCTTCTTCTTCTGCATATTCTATTTCTTCTTTTTATTCATATTCTATTTCTTCTATTTCTTCTTCTTCTGCATATTCTATTGCTTCTTCTTCTTCATATTCTGTTTCTTCTTTTTATTCATATTCTATTTCTTTTCTTCTGCATATTCTATTTTTCTTTTTATTCATATTCTATTTCTTCTACATATTCTATTTCTTCTTCTTCTGCATATTCTATTGCTGGCCGTAGACGGGACGAAAATCAGCCGACTTTTTTTTTACCAATGGTGGTAACGTCGGCTGATTGAACGAAACGATTTTTCATTTTTCTAAACAAAACGGCCGGTTTTCTCCCTGTCTATGGCCTGCATAAGTCTTTGTATCAATGTGTTGCTCAACCTTCAGTCTGAGCTCCAGACCCATTTCTTGCTGCAGATTTCTGCAAACAACACATTTGCCTTGTCTGATAACTACTGATGCAGTAACCATGAGCATTCAAAATCTGTACAACTGAACCTCGTCATGATTTGTCATAATTGTGATGATTCTGGCTTACAGCTCATGAAAACCCCAAATCCAGAATCTCAGAAAATGAGAATATTGTGAAAAGGTGCAATATTCTAGGCTCAAAGTGTCCCACTCTAATCAGCTAATTAAGCCATAACACCTGCAAAGGATTCCTGAGCCTTTAAATGGTCTCTCAGTCTGGTTCAGTAGGAATTACAATCATGGGAAAGACTGCTGACCTGACAGTTGTGCAGAAAACCATCATTGACACCCTCCATAAGGAGGGAAAGACTCAAAAGGTAATTGAAAAAGAAGTTGGATGTTCCCAAAGTGCTGTATCAAAGCACATTAATACAAAGTTATGTAGAAGGGAAAAGTGTGGAAGAAAAAGGTGCACAAGCAGCAGGGATGACCGCAGCCTGGAGAGGATTGTCAGGAAAAGGCCATTCAAAAGTGTTGGGGACTTTCACAAGGAGTGGACTGAGGCTGGAGTCAGTGCATCAAGAGCCACCACACACAGACGGATCCTAGACATGGGCTTCAAATGTCGTATTGCTCTTGTCAAGCTGCTCCTCAACAACAAACAACGTCAGAAGCGTCTTACCTCGGCTAAAGAAAAACAGACCTTGTCTGTTGCTCAGTGCATCTCATTTGGAAACCAAGGACCCAGAGTATGGAGGAAGAATGGAGAGGCACACACTGCAAGATGCTTGAAGTCCAGTGTGAAGTTTCCACAGTCTGTGTTGATTTGGGGAGCCATGTCATCTGCTGGTGTTGGTCCACTGTGCTTCATTAGGTCCAGGGTCAACGCAGCCGTTTACCAGATTTTGGAGCACCTCATGCTTCCTTCTGCAGATGAGCTTTATGGGGATGCTGACTTCATTTTCCAGCAGGACTTGGCACCTGCCCACACTGCCAAAAGCACCAAAACCTGGTTCAATGACCGTGGGATTACTGTGCTTGATTGGCCAGCAAACTCGCCTGACCTGAACCCCATAGAAAATCTATGGGGCATTGCCAAGAGAAAGATGAGAGACATGAGACCGAACAATGCAGAAGAGCTGAAGGCTGCTATTGAAGCATCCTGGTCTTCCATAACACCTCAGCAGTGCCACAGGCTGATAGCTTCCATGCCATGCCGCATTGAGGCAGTAATTGTTGCAAAAGGGGCCCAAACCAAGTACTGAGTACATATGCATGCTTATACTTTTCAGAGGTCCGATATTGTTCTATGTACAATCCTTGTTTTATTGATTGCATGTAATATTCTAATTTTCTGAGATTGTGAATTTGGGGTTTTCATGAGCTGTAAGCCATAATCATCACAATTATGACAAATCATGGCTTGAACTATCTTGCTTTGCATGTAATGAGTCTATCTCATATATTAGTTTCACCTTTTAAGTTGCATTACTGAAATAAATGAACTTTTGCACGATATTCTAATTTTTCGAGTTTCACCTGTACTTATTAATTTGGTTTTTTTGTATTTGTATTATATTTGGTATAGTAAATAATTAAACAAACATGCAAAATGAATTACAAAAAAGTAATTAATCATTTACGATTTACTATACAAAATATACAGTAATACAAATACAAAAACAAAGAAATTGAACAAAATTGTACAACAAATGACGTATGAACATATTTTTAAATGAGTAAAAAAAAATCTATTGTGAGCAGGGAGAAGAAATATTTTATTAGGGCTAAATAGGTAAGACTTTTATTTAAAGTATGACTAAAGGTCAAACTTTTTTTGGATAAAGTGGTGAGGGGTTAGATCCCATCAGATTTTTATTGCTGTCTGTGCAGGGGCGGACTGACAACTCATGGGGCTCCCGGGCAATAGGGGATCATGGGGCCCGTGTCCTTGCCCAAACTCAAAAAAGCCTATGAAAAAGGTACCAGGGTATCTCATGGGGCCCCCTACTAACCCCCGGCCCTCGGGCAGTGCCCGAGTTTCCAAATGGTCAGTCCGCCCCTGTGTCTGTGCTCCTCTTAGAGTGTTTCAATCTTTCTAATTGTTCTAAACACCAAAGTTTCTGTGAATTTATATGAACGTTTAGTTGCCACCAGAACAGGAATAGATGGGAAATCCTCCAATGGGGGCACTTGTTCTCATGACATCTGTCTATAACACCCTTTCTGAATTCCTCCATGCCTGTCCTAAGGTAAGCCATAGATGATGTGATTTTCTGCAGGAAAGAAAATCGCTCGATTCCCCCATTAACACAGTCAGTGTTGATAGGGGAATCCCTCCTGCAGTGGTATTGTGTTCTGCCGGCAGAACGCACAGATTCCTGCTAGTGACTATAGCTGCCAGTAGAAATCTCATGCAAAAAATCCGACAGGCTGGTTATACTGAAGTTGACCAATGGATTGCCCAGGGATGGATCAAATCAGAGCTGGTCCCCGCTGAACCGGCCGAGTTTATATCTATCTCTGGCTGGCTTAACAAAAGGGTTAAAGATGCAGAAGCCGGGCTTGTTACATTGTATATTAATGAGGACAGACCTGGGACAGGCTCACTCTAACATTGCTTGAACAAACCTTGCTATTAGCCATGACACCTCCTCCTGAGACATTTAATAAAAAAAATTTTAGGCGTGCTGTTTGAAACTTTGACTGCAAAAGTGGAAATAAGCTTTGAAGTGTATCACCATTTTTGCAGCCACATTGATGTAGCATAACTAAAGAAAAAATAAAAATTCTGTCTATGTTTTACATGCTCTTTCGTAATAACTCCATCACTGAAAAATTCTACTTAGTTCACTTTAGCAAGTCCTGTGTGAAAAAACAGAGATCATCTGCTCTTAGGGCTCCTTCACACTAGCAGGGGTAGGGGGCAGTAAATCCCCCAGGCTGAGCTGCACTTTTACCACCCCCAATCACTACACCATTTAGCTGCAGAGGCAGTAGCTGGGTGGGGGTGTACACGTGCCATGGCCACGATGCTTTGTTTCACAACCATGGCAGGCATTATACCATCTGTTGCTTTCAGTGGACAAAAAAGACCCATACAATGAATGGGGCTGCTCTGCAAACATCTCAAAACCGGATGCAATGCACTACTGTGGGGATCAAGGGATTAAAGCAGGAGGTGAGGAGGCAAAAAAAAGCCTCTGCGCTATCTGTCAAATGCTCTCTAAAGAGCAAATCAGATGTGGATAGCTCTTCAGAGACCAAGGCTGCAGATGACAGAATGCTGCATTTGCTATGCGGTGTGGGAAACGCACAGGAAACGCTGTGTTTCCCGCTCTGCATTATTATTATTATTACATCGAGTTTATATAGCGCCAAAGGGTTTGCTCAGCGCTGTACAATGGGGGGGGGGACAATACATGGCACAGTACAACAAAAACAGACAGCGTACGAGGGGTAAGAGGGCCCTACTCTTTCAAGCTCAGTGTGAACCGGAACTTACCCTAGGTTCACAATTATGTGGATTTCACTGCGTTTTCCATTTGGCAGAAACACACCCTAGTTCATTTAACATAATTTCCTATGGATCTAGATCACATCTGTGCGTTTTGAGGCTCAAGGACTTTTTTCCAATTTGTGTTTTGCGTGTAATAGACTTCAATGGAACAGCACCAAAAACGCAAGTATTGAGTTTTTTATACTTTTTTATGCATTTTGTGTGTTGTGTGACTGTACGCTAGTTGTTAAGGAAGCCGGTGGCCATCCACTCCTTAACCAGCGAAAGTTGCGCAAATCACGAAATGCATAAACAATGCAAAACAAATTGCATGAAAAACAAGTGTGAAAAAAACGCAAAATGCTCCCAGAAAATGCATCAAACGCAATCTGCATAGATGTGAACCTAGTATAGAGACAGGAGGGACATCTTCCAGCACAAAGAATTTAGACCAGCCTCTCTCCCCCAGAGCTTGGTGGAACTCTGGGCTATCTCCAGCGGTTACTAGGGGTTCCTGTAGGATCCTCCACCAAGCTGTGGCTGGGAAAGGCTCAACCCGTTGTGCTCAGGGCTGTGCACCCACATAGATATCATATTGGGAGCAGCGGCTGTGTCTGTGCAACTGCTGCATCCCAATTGACCGCTATGGGACTGACTGCATGCGGTTGTAGGGAACGCCTGTACATCCCAGTCCTGTGATGCTGGGTTCACACAAGCCCGCAGGCTGGTTGCGGGTGCAAGAATTGCACCTGTTTCGTCACCAGCAACCACCTGCAGTCGAATCACTCTGTTCTTGCAAGACACACGGGGCTGCCATTCATTCTGGATGTCACCCCTGAGCATCTCAGCCTGCAGCGCAATCGCCAGTGCGGGAACTGCATGGAAACCACATGCGCAAAATGACCAGGTTTTCCTGCGACTGCATGCACCTTTTTTTGTGCGGGACATGTGGCACAGCAGCCCATTAAAATGAATGGGATGCCTTGCCCAAGCAAATGTGGGCCTCACGCCCCACACTGGTGTAGAATACAGATCCCTGTGTGAACAAGGCCTAATGGGATAAGAACCATGACACAGAACTAATGTGTGATGTCGCATCCCCAAAAGTATAAACTTCAGCTTTAACCATTTACTCACCACCCTATAACAGAACTACTGCTACAGGGCAGCATGGCTGCACAAAATCATGTAGATATACATGATTTTGCATTTCTGGGTAGGGGGCGTGCACGTCCTACCTGCGCCGCCCTTGACGGTTTCAGCTGTTGAACCCCGGGTCCTGGCTGGTGATTCCCCACCGGCACCCGGCAATCGCCGAGTATCCCTGACAGGGGAGAGGTCTGTATGTAAACAATACAGATCTCTCCTGTCTGCTCCAGCATGCTGCTTTGTATGGCTGTGCATAGCACAGCCATACAAAGCAGTGTGCTGACACAGGAAAGCACACAGACAACAGTAAAACAGCACACAGTTAACCCTTTGATCGCCCCTCATGTTAACCTCTTCCTGCCCAGTGTCATTAGTACAGTGCCAGTGCTTTTTATTAGCACTGATCACTGTATTAGTGTCATTTGGATGTCAGTTCTCTCCCAGTGTCAGTCCCGCTATAAGTCACTGATCGCCGCCATTACTATATAAAAAAAAAAATCCAGTATATATGCCGCCATTTGTAGACGCTATAACTTTCACGTAAACCAACTCCTTTACATGTATTGTGATTTTTGTTTAGCAAAGACATGGAGCAGAATACATTTTGGCCTAAATTTATGATGAAATTATTTTTTACTTTTTTTTACTGATGTTTAATAGCAAAAAATCAAAAATATTGCTTTTTTTTCTCAAAATTGAGGTTTATTTTTTGTTTATAGCACAAAAAAAATTGCACAGGCGATCAAATGCCAGCTAAAGGAAACTCAATTTGTAGGAGAAAAAAGGATGTAAATTTAATTTGGGTGCAGCGTTGCATGACCGCACAATTGTCAAAGTAACACAGCACCGTATCACAAAAGGTGGCCTGGTCAGGAAGTGGCCCGAAGGGCAAGTGGTTGACAACTAAAAGTATATTTAACCTTCCATCTATAACACAACTATATTACAAAAACACAAAGTTCCAGCTTTAATTATCACCATTTTATTGAGGTCTTACATCAACCTACACTGAGGAGAGGGGCGCAGGGACTGGGGGACACTTGTAGGCATGCTCCTGCAGCCTCCTCCCTCCTCTAGCGGGCCGTGTAAAACGCTTGTGATTGGTCAGAACGGCTCCGTGTGTTAGTCATGTGATCCGGTCATGCAGGCCAAGGCGGTAAGTGTCCTGTGCACCCTCCGGGTCCGGCTGTGTCAGACGTACCGGAGGTCGGCATGTTTGCCCTTCCTTCACACCTCCCCGGCGACTTCCAGGCGAGGTATGTACGACAAGCTCCACGAGTAAGTAGACGCTCGCTGGGACTTCTAGTTCTCCAGTACCTGAGGGGGGACTGCCCGATAAGACTTAGATTTCAGCCTAGCAGTGTGATATTAAAGCAGCTGTGGGCTTGGAATGTATACTTATAGCGGTGGCGGAGCAGCCGTCAGCTGTAGTGGTATTATAAGAAGCGTCCCCGCTGTAGCGGCCATTTTGTTGTAGCTCACTGTACTTTTGTGTGGGGAGGGGTGTAAGACCATGTGACTGCTCTGCTATTGGTGGAGACGTTTTGGCGGGTTCCTTAGAGCTGACTGTGTTCCTTCTCCACCATGCCGCTCACTCCGGTGCCGTCCTCTCCCGCCAAACGGCCTAAAGAAGAAGAAAGTGATGTGAGTGAGAGGAGCCGGTCGGTGTTGCGCTTCGCCAAGCTGTCGGAGAATGCCTGCACCCCGACCAGAGGGTCCGCCCAGGCGGCGGGGTACGACCTGTACAGGTAAGAGGGCTCTGTGTCTTCCTATGGAGGCTTCTCAGGGGTTCAATCTGTAGGAGAGCTGCCAGCTCCGGGGAGGACTCTCCATCTATTTATTGCCCGGATCAGCCCCTCCTACACACCATATATATGATTCTGCACACGTGGCTCTGGCAGCCCATTCAATTCAGAACCAGGTGTAGTAGCAAGATCAGCCCCCCCCTGAGGATCTGTCCCCTTTGCAGCAACTGCGCGTGTGTGTTGTAGGCATCAGAAGCCGATCACGCTCTGTAGCTTACAGCTGCCTTTGTTAACCCCTTTTATGCTGGATTCCATTTACACCAGTGATCCGAGGGATCTGATTCAGCGGTTGGTATCAGTGGAATCCAGCCTAAAAGGGGTTAACAGGCAGCTGTAAGCTACAGAGCGCGATCGGCGATCGCCTTCTTATGCCTGCAACAGGCACATGCGCAGTTGCTGCAAAGGGGACAGATGTTCGGGGGGGCTGATCTTGCTACTACACCAGCATGGATTGGAGGGCTCATTCACACCCGCATGTCATGCTTAAGCATGGGGGGGGTTTATTTTGCATTTGTTGCCTACAGCATTGAACAGAATGTTCACCTGTATAGGTCAGCCTTCCTGTGCCAAAGTAGCTATGCTTTTTTTTTTTTTTGGGGGGGGGGGGTTGTTGTTTGTTTTTGTCCTTCATGTTTTGGCGAGCAACAAAACGTGCGTCTGATGGCCACGATTGGGGTGATTATGTTCCATATTTCATTGCTGCCTATCAATGCCCATCATTGCATATCCGTGCCACCCTATCAGTGCAGCCTCATCAACGCACATCAGTGAAGGAGAAAAATTACCTGTTTGCAAAATTTTATAACAGAAACAACTTCCATTTTCTTGAGGTGATTGTAGCCATATTAGTGCTCAATTGTTTCTATAACAGAAACAAAGAATTTTTTTTCTTTTGTTTATAGTTCAAAAAATAAAACACCCAACAGTGATTAAATACCACCAAATGAAAGCTCTATTTGTGTGAAAAAATGATAAAAATGTCATAGGTACAGTGTTGTATGACCGTGCAATTGTCATTCAAAGTGCAACAGAGCTGAAAGCTGAAAAATTGGCCTGGTAAAGAAGGGGGTAAGTGCCCGGTAGGCAAGTGGTTAAGGGGGGATATGAACATGTATAAATCAGTGGTTCATATCAGTGAGAGCTGTGAAAATGTGGAATAGACTCCCTCAAGAGTTGGTTCTGGCCAGCTCAGTGGATTGCTGTAGGAAAGTCCTGGATTCTTTCTTAGATACACAGAATATAACTGGATTCTAACATTTATAGGTAAAGTTGATCCAGGGAATATCCGATCGCCTCTCGGGGGATCAGGAAGGAATTTTTTTCCCAGCAGGAGCAAATTGGATCATGCTTTGCTGGGTTTTTTTTCTCCTCTGGATCAACTGTGGGTATAGGATTATAACTTTTTTTTTTTTCTATGGTTGAACTTTGGAAAAGACTTGTCTTTTTTCAGGCAGACTAACTATGTAAAGTTTCAGTTCCAGCCAGCTGATGCGTTTCAGCCCACACAGCTTTATTCATTAAAGCCATGTAGGATGAAACATGACAACTGACTGTAACTGAAACTTTTACACTGTAGTATTTTTAATAAAAGATTTTAGAGCAACAGTGGCTACACGGACACAGCCACATATCAAAATTTGAGAGCTCGGCAAGATTAGCTGTATGGCCTGGAATGCAAACAGTGTGCATTCGGGGCTGTGCAGCTTCACTGACACACTGGTCAGATTTTCACATATGACTGTGTTCTTTCAGCCACTGCATCTACCGCTATAGGCTGCCTGCACACAGCTCGATGCAAATAAGAAAATAAACACCCCCCTGCATGCAGAATGGGTGCTAGCACTTGTACTGAATGAAGAATCAAGCTCTTTAAGAGACTAGATGGTGCATGAAGCCAGGATCTCATGCACAGGGGCTAAACATTCAGTGTGCATGAGGCCTGAAGGAGAAGTTTGGGGTACACAAGAAACAAACCTACTCTCCTCCACACTGCTGCATCTGTGTGACATTGTAGTTATCCCACACCAACTCTAAGGGCTGGACCACACCAGATGCAGTCCAGTGCCTTTTTTTTTTTCCGGAATCAAAAATGCATGCGCAGTGTTTTCCATGTATTCCAATTAGGGGTGCACTGTAGTTTCGGTTGCTAAATTGTTTAAACCGAAATAAGCCCTACCTGCATTTTGCCGATATAAAAAAAAAAAAAAGAACCGATAACAGGTGCCAAAAATGTCCTTTGGCCAGTACTGTAGAGGAGACTGAGTGCTGCTGCATCTTGGTTCCGTCTGAATTTTCAGTGTAGGCACCATAATTTTCATTCATTTTCATGCACTCCTAATTCTAGTTCACATTAATACAGTCAGTTCCTGGTGCAGAAGAAAAATTAGAACATGCTACTTTTTTTTTTCTGCACAGCTGTACTGGAACACAGTAAAACGCATTAAAAAATGCACCTAAACAGATTGTGGCGTGAACTGTAGGCAAAAACATATCCAGAGTGCATTTTTGTTGTGTGAACTGGTCCTCAGACTGAGAACTGAGCAATCCCAAGTCTCCTGATCGCTAAGCCCTTGGTCCACTTAGAGCAGAGACCAGTGACTGTCACTGCTCTGCTCTTGCAGTGACAGGCTGGGGGGAAGTGGGCGTGGCTGGCTCTGGCTGTCAACTGCTTGCTGAATGGCTGAGTTAACTGTCAATCAGGCAGCCAGGTGGATCCCGACAGTATCAGCCCTGCCCCATCAGCTGATAGCAGACAATAGGCCAGCTGACTCTTGGTCACAGGAGATCAAAAGCAAATGTACTCCTGAGAGCCAAGGAGACATACCGTAAAAAAAAAAAAAAATGTCTTTCTCTTTAAGGGATAAGTTCACTTTTGAAAAAAATAAATGTGTGTGTGTGTGTATATATATATATATATATATATATATATATATATATATATATATATATATATATATATATATATATATATATATATATATATATATATACATTTTTTTCTTGGCTTACTGGTGCTATGCAGGACTTCTGCAAACCTATCTGTGCTCATATGGCCAAGCAGATACTCTGTGACAGGAAGAATCAATGTACTACCACTGCGCTCAACAGCATCATGGTAGTTCATTGAAAACTACAAGCACACGGCCACAAAGGTTGTCAGGATTTTTAGTTCAGAGTTCTGTGAATGAACTAAAGATGCGGCTGTGTGGGTGGAGCTCCGCACAACCATGCTGTTTTCAAAAAGTGACAGCTAGTATGGGGAACCTCTTCCCATACGGCTGTCACAGTTTGAGAGGACATCGGGCTGCAGCAGTGGGATCATGTTACATGGTCCACCATAAAAACAGGTGTAACTTGTTCCAAAAGGTGAACTTATTCTTTAAGGCCTGTTGACACCATGTCCTCTGATCTGCATAGGTCAGCACAGGCTCTACACCACGGCACATAGATAAATTATTTTCTTTGTGTCTGTTCATGCCATGCATCTGCAGTGGTGCGCGTTCTGTGTAAATGCAGCCATGAAGGGGTTTTATGCAATGCATGTTATTTTACGCCACTTTAAAACTTGAGCAATTAAAATATATGGTGTCCATGTTTCTCACATAAATCATATTTGTGTTTTCTCCATATTGTAGCGCTTATGAATATACAATTGCTCCACATGACAAAGCTATTGTCAAAACTGACATTCAGATCTGTGTACCAAGAGGATGCTATGGTCGAGTTGGTGAGTCAGATAATATGTAAAGTGACATTCCCAGCTGAAATAATCCAGTTCTATGCAGTTTGATGGTGTTACAAGTCATTTTCAGTGCTGCAACTCCCTACAATGTCTTTATATTATCCATCCTTTAACCCCTACACAGCAGATGAGCACTGCATTAATTACTAAAATGCTTTTGCTACTGAGAGCTGAAAAGGAAGTGCTTAGGTGGGTTATATAAGGAGAGCACGTGGTAGATCTTTGCAGAGTGATGACAGTCAATTGAGCAGACAGGTTTCCGGAGCACTCCATCTAAAATTATCACATACTATAACCCCTTCATGACTTTAGAGAACTGCAACCTGAAAATATCCTCTATAGGTAAATGCGGTTTCTTCCAGAGCGGCATGGTTCATAGTTTCTGCTTGCACCCACAGATGTGAGAATTGTCACGGTACATGAAGCTTTTTATGAACATTTTAAATAAATATAAAGGTGTGTTGTAGTCCCAAGCATGTTCCTGTAAAGTAGATCATGAAAAAAGGGCTCACTGCAGTAAAGCAGTGGGACACCCCCTCCCCGATCATCTAGGCTGTATAAGCTATGCTGCAAATGAAGAGGAAGGGCGGCGGGGAGGAGATTGAAAGTTGTACAGTTACTACTGGCACAAGAGTAAAGCAGATATCTTCAAATCTGAAACCCACTGCATTTGATGGCTGTCTCAGGAAGCAATTCTGCTCATTTCCTGTTAATTTTGTTTTTCTATTTTTCATTTACATATTGTGACACAGTAACTACTAAAACTACCCCCTCTTCCGGCTACGTATGTGTAAGCTCTGCCCTGTTAAAGTAGAACTATAGGCAACTTTTTTTTTTTTTTTTCTCTTCCCAGGGGTAATAACCGCTATCATATTTTTTTTTTTTTCTCTGCCATCTGTGTCCTATCGCAGGGATTTCCATTCACTTCCTGTACCATGTCCAAACAGGAAGTGAAAGGAAATCCCTGCAAATTAAGGGAATTTCTTTGGGCCCCCAGGTCAGCAGAACTAGTGTCCCCATTGGAAGATTTCCCCTATTATTTTTCTGGGGACAACCCAAAATTTGGGATTTTCTTTCATTTTCAGCGATAGTGGTGAACAGGACAAAGAGAGAGGGTGAATCTCCCTAATGGGGGCACAGACAGCAATACAAACTGATGGGTTCTAATCCCTTTCCACTCTAAAGGCAACTTTTTTTCTTCATTTTAGATAGTTACACTTTAATCCTCAAAAGTACCTTATTTGACAAAACAAAAGTGTGTGTTCCTATTTCTCATTGTTTCATGTAAATTAAATGTGAGCTGTATATGCTGTGAGAATCGATTTTAAGCAGGTTTTGTGTTTTTGTTTTTTTTCCCTACCAACTCAGCTCCACGATCTGGTTTGGCTGCCAAACACTTCATTGATGTTGGAGGTATGTACTTTTAAATTAATAACTTCTACCACTACATTTCTTTGTGGGGTGTGTTTTTTTTTTTTTTTTTTTTTTTAACCTGCAGCTGAGTACAGGAAGGAATCTGCACCTAGATCTGATTGGAAGATACCATAGTCAGAATCAAAGTTTTCTTGGTCAGACAATGTTGCCCTTAATTAGAAACTTTTTTTTTTTTTTTTGTTATCATTCGTAGAGGGACACAGGAAGTCTTACACTTTTAGGGTTTAAGTACACTGCAGCTGATAATCTCATGTTTTAGGGGCTGTTCACCCTTTTTTTTCAGCAGCCCCTGTACTCGCCCTAATGGTTTCCTATGTGTCTATGTACACATCGTCGTTTACAGATGTTTTTTTGAATGCAGAAAACTTGCGTTCAGCAGTAGACTTTATCAGCATTTCAAACGCTAACTGCGTTTATAGGCGTTTGAAAAAATGTTTTAACTCTTCCATTTCCAGATGCTGTCCAGAGCTTTTTTTTTTTCAACATGAAAAATGCATGCAAAGTGTTTTCCCGGTGCTCATATGGACCTGGTACACCATATTTGAGGTTTTGCATGAAAAAAAATGTTAGACACTGCTGCAATAATTTCTGCACAGAAATTAATTGGAACACATCCAAACACCACAAAAAAAAGACCGCTAATCTCAGCAAATACTGCTCTCTCTGCTTCTGCTCTCTCTATTTCTCTCAAAATGTCTGAAATATTTATTTTTTACTGTTTTTCAGTGCATTCTGGACTTTTTGGAATGTCTCCTGAGGTTATCTTAAAAAAACAAAAAAAAAAACAAAACGCAGTATGCAAATGCAGCTAAACAGACGGTTTTTTTATTAACCTGCATTTTCCAGCAGTCAGTTTCCATCGTTCAGAAGTGTCCCGTGTACATGGGGCCTTAGGTTAGACTGTCAGCTACAGGAGGACTGAACAGTGGCAAACAAAAGAACTTCAGTTATAATACCTTCTACCAGCATGCCTCAGTTTTTTGCTAGCGCCCCATGAGGTTGAACATCTTTTCTTCAGCTGTGCTGTTTCAAGGCTAACCTTTTTGATTATTTCTAGTTACACTTTTTTTTTTTTTTTTTTTTTTTTTTTTTTTTTATATTCCCCTTCTTTAGACAAGATTTATCTACATTGGTGGTGGTGATGACTGAGGAGTCTAGAAGGAAGTGACCCTGGGGCAGTTGGCTTTATGGGGGCACTTTCCATGACTCAGTTCTAGTTATGTTATCTGTGGAGTGCTTTCCAGATTCAGAGGTGGGCATTGTCTCTGTTGCTTGCCCTGCCTCTGAAGACAAACTTTGCTAGACTATTCTGGCTGGGCACCAGTAACTCCCTCATTTTCATTCGTCACTGTGCACCTTTATTCCTCATTCCTACTAGCTTTGCTGTGGCAGGGGTCAACACCGTGGGACAGAACAATTTTTTCCTTCGGGAAGCCTTTCTCCACGGATGTTCCTACAGAAAGGAGCCATGTAGAACATACAGTGACTGGAGTACACACACACTTTTGCTCTCCTGTGACTTCGTGACATCTTATAGTGGGATATTGCCTGCTGTCAGCTGTTGTGGCAGAGCTGCTCCAGGCTCTGGAAGGATTCATTTGATATTGTTGTGATCCACCCAGCTGATAGATTTACAACTGGCTGGGGCTCTGAACCAAAACCATCTGCACCCACCTCCTCAGCCTGGCACTCTAGCACTAGTAAGGGCTGGAAGAGTAGAGCAGTGATTGACAGTCACTGGTCTCAGCTCTAAGCAGACCGAGAAGTGAGTGATCAGTGTCCGTGTGATCGCTCATTTCTAGTGCTTTTTTTTATTTTCTATAAACCCCATACATCTCAAGTCCTTGCCCCTGAACTTACCCCAGTGCTTTACTGGGGTGTGACTGCAACATGTCTGCTTTTCAAAAATTGGGAGCAGTTTGTCTCGCAGCACCGGGTTCCCCCAGCATGCTTTCCACTAACTGGCTGGGAACAACTTGCAGTGCCCTTCCCCCGATGGTGACATCTGTAGCCTGAAATAATGCTGCTTTCTAATTTTTTATAGAAGAACTCTGGGAAACATAAGAAAAGTCACCCATTAATACACCCCCTACACTAAGCTGTTAATACAGTTTTGAGAATCCTTAACAGTAAGGAGAAAAGCCGAATTGAATTTTCATTGCCTCATCTCTGTAATTCAAGATAAAAGCATCTGCACTGCCAAGGAGGAGATGTAACGGGGATTACTTATTATTATTATACAGTATTTATATAGCGCCAAAGGGTTTGCTCAGCGCTGTACAATAGCAAGGGGGACAGAACATGAGACAAGACAGAAACAATACAATACACGAGGGGTTCGAGGGCCTGCTCTTTTGAGCTTACAATCTAGGAATCTTCTCTTCTCTGCAGTAAAAGGAAACCGTTCCCATCATCCACAGGGAATTGTAGTGAATGTGGGTGGGTACACTAGCTTGTACATGTTGAATGTGTCTTAGAATCTTTGTCTGCCCACCACTGCAAGTGGGACTGAAGGGCATTGCTGCTTCCTGGAGAAAGATCTACAGAAGGGATGTGCCAAGACCAGTGGCTGGGAGAATAGGAGGCATAGCAGCCACTGGTCTTACAAACGAAAAACCAAAGAGCATTAGTTGTTTTGATTTGAAAACGAATAGGCTATTTCAGAGCAACTACTGAGTGAACGAGAGGATGGATGACATATTCAGTGACAGTAGGAAATCAGCAACAAGGATGTGTAAAGGTGTTTTTACTCAGAGTTCTTCTTTTGTGTCTGATCACTTATCAGTCCTCTTTGGCTCAATCGAATGGGGCTGATTCCTGTGCCCATTTTTGATTTCAGACTCCATTCCAGAAGCCACAAGTGTGCTACCGCTCCCTGTCCAGCAGATTCTATATTTGATTTGATCCAAAGACTTTGGTTTCTGAGTCACTCAAGCCTTTGACCAATGAGTAGTCACCATCCACTGCTATTACTCCCCAAGGTGAAGAAAACGGTTTGTCTCTACAGCATATACCAATTTGAAGATCAGCCTTCCGCCTGACTTTCTGGGCTTGGTTCTTATAGGACTGTTAAGGCTGCAAAGGCTTTTCTTTTTCACCCATAATTCAAGTTCTTCCTGTATGAAGATTGGAAACATGGTTGCTTTACTCCCCTAAGCATGTGCTGTCTCTGTACCCAGTTAGTGAGGAATTTGTTCAGCTGTGGAACCAGCTGTGTCTTGCAACTACCAATACCCATACATAATGCTCCTGAGTTTAGGGACCTGACTGATGAAAATGGCTGAAGACCCCTTTTCTAGAACTACGTTCTGTTTGACAGGTACCATACATCTGATTTTGGCTGTAATTTTGCTTTGCCAAACCATATCTGATTGGTCCTAATTCTTTATAAGGGATGTTTCTGCCATTCATTGACCCTACAGGTCACTGAGCACATGTAGCGGGTGTCTGTGATAAACTTCAGCTGGGAAGCCCCCTGGCTTGCTTAATTCATGAACTGCTTGTCGGTGCATATACATACAGCACTTTGGCAAAATGCTGGACTTCGGAACTTGTTTGCAGGAAGCGTTTTGTTGTGGCTTTCAATCCACAGCTGAATGTTTACATTTGGCCCCACACAAGTTGGAATCCTACGTGTGCCTATCATTCCAGCTAACCAACATTTTTTACGAGGTGTTTGTGTGGGGGTTTTTTTTTTTTTTTTTTTTTTTTTTCTGTAGGGCTATCAGCCCTTGGTGCTTTATCGTTGCAGGGGACTTGGTTGTTGAAATACTGTCTCTCCATCAACATTTTGGAGCTTTGGCCGATATGGTTTTTCCTTTTCAGTGTGGGACCAAACTGTTGAGTTCCATTAGATTTGAATCTGGTCTGACAACGCCATGGCAGTGGTGTACATCATCAATCATCAGGAAGGAACAAGTAGTCTCAGTGCAGAGGGTGGATCAGTTACATGTGTGATCTGGTAAATTGAATGTCCTATAATGTCTATGGCCTCCTTCAATGTCTATGTACATAGCAATAAAAATCATGAACCAATGTGATTTCAACCTGTGGCAAACTACAAGTCTCATCCTTCCGTGCACACTGGAACATGTAGATCTCGATACACAGCTAATTTAATTTTCTATCTTTGAAAGAAGCCGGCAGCACATATACAGACTAGAACCTGATAACAGAAAATTGAGTGCCCTTCAGTCCCAGCTGAGCACAGAGGAAACTGGAGTGCTTTTCCATCCTGGTTCAGTCCTAGGCAGCTCTGACATTCTGAGTAGCACTGGTGGAAATCACAGGATCAGGTATTCAAATCTGTATACCTGTTTCCTGGCAAAGGAAGGAGGGCACTGTGGATGTAAGCATAAAGCTGAGTTGTCTTTTCATTTCACCTGTATTATAAATTAAAATGTAACCTCTAATAAACTTTCTAAAAATTACTGCCCTAATGTTCCCAACAAACGAAGGTTGTGTCAGCAGTCACAAGCAATACACGGTGGATGTTGAGGTCCTTTTTATAAGGCTTAAGACCACTAAACCCTCCCATCCTTTTACAGACAATGAAGCTGTCTTCTTGGCCTCTGATGTGCAGCTACGATGGTGCTGCACATACCAGCAACTATAACACCAGCCAATTGATGGCAGGTTGAGAGCACAAACAACTGTTACAGCTATCCTGCCTTGAACGGAACTGTTTTTGGAAATGATTAAGTTAAAGAGTTTAGTTCCACTCGAATGTCAATTTGGAAAGAAGTTAAAAGGTAACTCCACTTTCATGGGGAAGAAAAAAAATGGTAAATAAAACATACAATTGCGACACAACTCCTATTGTAATTGTAATGTTATTTAACCACTTTACTACTGCCCTATAGCTGAATGACAGCTACAGCGCGGTCGTCCAGTTCTGGGAGGGCGCTGTCTGATTGCTGTGTCCTTTTAACCACCATGTAAATACACTTGCCAGTTATCGGCAGTACTTTCCTCACGCTGTCACAGCATAAGAAAAATACTTCCAGAAACCGGCAACTGTCAAAGCAGACCTCTGCACTGATGATCAGGGCAGCCCCAAAAGTGCCCGTCAGTGCTGCCAATCATTGCTGCCTGTCGGTGCATTAGCATCAGTGCCTCCTCATCAATTCCCACAAGTGCTGCCTCTCAGTGCAGCCTCATGAACACATCATTGAAGGAGAAAAATTACCTGTTTGCTAAATTTTATAATAGTAACAGATCCTACCCTCCCCAGAAAAAAATATATTCTGAACCAATGGACTGCGGACACAGTACCTGAATTTGACATGTACCCACTTCCGCCAAGTTGTCGTCCCCCTTCCACACAAACCCTCCCCGTCTGTAGTCTTGTGGGACACGTGACAGGCCCCAGAAGACTACGGGGCCATCCACAAAGCGCAGCGCTTCTCGTGCATGCACAGTGGGCACCCCGCTGTGAAGTCGCAAGCTGTCACAGCCGGGTGCCCACACTGCAGATGCAGGCGCCATGGAGAGAAGACAGCCGGTGAAAGTAGGACACTGCTGGACCGAGGAACAGGTAGTCTCGAGGAGCGCGTTCTGCACAGTAAAGCCGAGTGGCCGGCCCGGTATTCCCGGCTGTGGGAATTCTGAGCTGGCCACTCCATATTTGTTCCATAAGACAGACATTTCTCCCCCCCCCCCCCATTTTTTTTTTTTTTTTTTTTTTTTTGTGGGGGGGGTGCATCTTATCGAGTGAAAAATATGGTACTGATTTTTCCGAAAGTATGCACGAAGATGCAAGTCAGATTTTTGGCTTCTCCAACAAAAATTTTTTAGGAATGTGCAAGTTTGTTAAAATACCTGCAATGTACATAGATCAATGTACATAGATCAATGTACATAGATTTGACTTCCTGAGAACGAGATTCAAGGCAGGTTTAGGGTTGATACATGGATTGCATTGTAGACTAAAGGGTATACATGCATAGGGAGTTTTTTTGTTTGGTTTTTTTTTTTTTTTTTTTTTTTCTTTAACAAAAAAAAAACTTTTTTCAGTATTCCTTTTACTTTCAGTCGGTACCAACAATTTTGGCTGTTATGATTTCAGGGGCTCCAGCTAAATTAACACTGAGGATTTGTCAACCATTGTACTGCCCACTCATACTAATTCATGCTAAATATGTGTAATACGACCCAGAGTGCATAGAAAACAATATAGTATACATGCAACTTTTTATTTCAGTGTGCCCACAAATAAAATTGTGAACGTGTTCTGTTAACCCACCACTGCCCAAATGCAGCCTGCCATGTTAAATATTCGCTTCTTCCCTGCGCCAGCAATCTTCACCAGGTTCTCTGTGTTGCACCACACAGTCTTTATTATCAAGATCATCCCTGCTTGCTCTCCTTGATTGGCCTCAGTCCTATTCATTATGAGAGCTGTTTTCTGTAGGGTAGCTGGCAATACAGCTCACCTATAGCAATTAATAAGGTCATGGCATATTAGAGGAGAGTCAGCAGTAACATTCATAAGAGGTGTGGAGGGGGTTCCCCCCCCCCCCCACACACACTTTTCTATCCCTTGTATCTTATCTTCGTCCTCTTTCTTTAGGTCTTCTACCTGTTTGCCTGGAGTTGAGCTTTAAATAAGTGGTTTACACATTGCTTGTGTGCACGAACAACACTAATGCATACAGAAAAAAAAAAAATCTTCCAACTTGGATGCCAGTTTGTAATTTTGTCATGTCCAGTATCTTCATTTCTAAAAGACCTGTGATGCCATGAAATGAGGCAATGTGCCATTCTTCCCCTTTTCGGTATCCTTTTGGAGAAGGTGGGACAACACTGGGCACTTCTGTTAAGCTGAGCGGTCCATAGGATTATGCATACTGTAGTACATTTATTATTTTACCAATGCAATAGCTGAACCTTTTGAAAAGTTTAACAAGTAATTGGTGGCTAAGAATTGTTACCCTCCTTTGCATATACTTTTCTAATATCAAAGCTGCAGTGAACAACGGAGCACATGAAATAAAATGCAAACAAATTCTTTGCCTTTTTGTTTTGTATTATGTGTGTGCAGTATACTGTGGGTTTTTTTTTTTTTCTCCTGCTAGTCTAGAAATATTTTGTTTTCCAAAGATTTTGAATACTCTATAGAAATAAGCACAATACAACATTGTGCTCTCTTCCACAGCTGGAAGGCGTAGGCAGCTTTTAGAGCCAAGAGACTGACACAGAAGGAGCTTGCTTTTAAGGGCCATCAAATTAACCTGCCAGCACCAATGTGACTTTTTTTCCACTGATGGCTGCAACGGGCTTTCCACCCATATTACACAATGCAAAATGTCATTCTGCATCGCAAAGGCAATTCAGCATAAATGTCTGGGCCTCCTGTTGTGAGGAGCACTTTTTTCCTCCAAGGAGATTATATTTTACTCTGGGTGTGTTTCTTAGTGATACATTTTCTGTCATTATTCATCATAGTGCATGCCACATTTTTAACTCTCTTATGCTTCTCTTTAAATGTAGCTGGAGTTATTGATGAAGACTATAGAGGAAATGTTGGTGTTGTGTTGTTTAATTTTGGCAACGAACCCTTTAAAGGTATGTAGTCGTATTTGGAGTTCAAGAACCTGTGTAGTTATTATTGAATACTAATACAATACTTATGAACTAAAGACTTCCATTTAAAATATTTTTGGCTACCTGACTTCTGAATATCACCCAGTTCATGCAAAGACATTGTGGCAACCGGACAGTTAATTTGTATGTAAATTGCACCTCTCACTGTAATTCCCCCTTTTTTTGCCTCCTTTTATGTAAATCTTTTCAATCTACCATTGAAAGCGTTTGATATATCTGTTCGACAAGTGCAGAAAAAGAAGTGTGTGATTCCCGTGCTCTGCTACTCTATGGACAGTTAGCTGGGAACAATGCTAACTGATATCTGACTATAAAACACCTCCTCCCAGTGTTGCGAATCAGAGGAGGAGGTGTTTAGTCATCACAATTCCTTCCTAGGGCGACATAATTGCTTCTAGATGCCACACAGTTCTTGCCCCAGGTAGGACAGGTAGTGTGTTCATGGCAGGATCACCGGGGGAAGATATCATTCAGCCATTACATCTAAGGAATGGTAAGCTTCAAAACATCCAGATTTTGGTCTTGGATTTAGATATGCTTAGAGCAGACTATAATAATGGCAAAGTTGGCTTTTAACAATTGGGAATAAGTGATGTTTCAGAGGATATCTTTGTTCACATGCTGTTATAAGGAGCATTCTGTAAATTATTTTTTTTTTTTTTCTCCCCACAAATTTCCATAGATACTACGTAGAATGCTGCAAATGGCACAAAGCCTGGGTCACACTGATAATTACCCTTATGTATAGAGGTGATTGTAGCCGTATTCGTGCACTTGCGACAGAAACAATTGAGTACTGTCCGTGATACTTTTTTTTTTTATTTGCACTAACATACAATTTTGAGGATAAGCTTTCGGGGTATGTCCCCTTCTTCAAGTATAGTACTGCTCGGACCTTGAAGGGGACATACCCCGAAAGCTTGTCCTCAAAATTGTGTTATTGCAAATAAAAAAAGAATCACGGACAGTACTCAGTTGTTTCTGCCTCAAGTATAGAAGATTGCTTCCTATCAGTCTTGTCAAAATGTAAAGTTTTGGGTTATGGTTACAATGTCTGTGAGTTACTTAGGCAGACAGCTCAGTTAAGTTGAGATTTTTGGGCTGATAACTTATTAATCCCTTCAAATAGTGGGAGAGAGCATATCACTTTGCCGCGTGTTTCAGTTTAACCTGCACAAGGCCTATGCTTTCTTGTAGACCTTAAAGTGGAGCGCCACCCAAAAGGGGAAGTTCATCTTTAAAGACTGGTCCCTCGCTCTACATTAAGGATTGGCACCTTTTGGCGAGTGGGTACCCGAAATTGACAGGTGTAACCTCCCACTTCTACTGCAATTGCCTAAGTGATTGGAAGAGAAAGTTGTCCTCAACCCCACACCCGCACGACAGATCTCAGAAGACTACAGAGCCATTCATAAAGCGCAGTGCTACTCACGCATTCGCAGTGGGCGCCTGGCTATGACGCCACAAACTGCCACAGCTGGGTGCCCACACTGAAGACGCCGGGGACACATATGAAGCTTCCTGTGAATGGCTGAGCAATGCTCAGTGCGTGTGGGGGTTTTTTGTTTTTTTCCCATGAGTGCAATGGGATGTTCCCGTCCCACTGATGGTGCACAGCGCTGTATACTGTATGTAAATGAGGTAACATACGTACAGCTAATACAGCGCCCAGTAAGCACTTGTTGGTACAGTAAACAAAATATTTAAAGGAACATTAAACGTGCAGTTAGGCTTTAAATTGGCCAAATGAATGTATAAAAGTCATTTTGCTATTAAAATTGAATGGACACTGCTGACACAAAATCCAGGTATTTTAGAAATGTCTTTTTATAGCTGTGTAGAAAAGACAGTTAAGTGAGTCAATATAATTCCTTGCCAGTATGTAACTAATGTATATCTGAGCAAATAAATGCTAACCATTTCAACTTCACTTCTTTATGATCTTTTTAGCTTTTAAAAAAAAGAACACTACACACAAAGCATAAACTGTTTTTTCCTTTTAGTTAATAAAGGCGATCGAGTAGCTCAGTTGATCTGTGAACGAATCCTATATCCTGATCTGGAGGAGGTTAAGGTGAGTTTGATTTATTTCACTCTTCATGAGATGTGGCCTTGTGTTTTGTGTGAAATAACAGGTATATAGACCAGTAGATATCCTCTTTTAATTGTTTACAAAACAATTTCTCAAATATTATGAAACCATAAGAATTCTAAAACTAGAAGGCCTACTCATGTACCTGTGTGTTTCACATGAACCCTTTCAGCCAGACGAATTGTTTCTGTGCTTTGCAATGTTCCTTTTTATAACTTCACTGCTTTTGGATAGGTTCTGTTGGTTCAGAGTTGCTTCTCTGGAGGGACCATGGCAGCAACTATAGAGCTTTGACAAATGGCTATGGATTGGGCAGAAGACAAATACCAGTATGAAATTGATACCACTCCCATGTTAGTTTTGAACACAAAATGTTTGTTAGTGTTGTAAGCCTTAATTTTGCACTTCTACATGCCTGCAAGACAGTGGAGGCGAATAGGTGTAGCCAGATATTTTATATTAAAGTGTATGTCATCTCTGAATTAAAATTTGCAGCATGCATCTATCCATGTAGATTTCACAAGATTTCCTTCTCAGAAGTACTGGTACACCTTGTCTGGAGATACTGGCAGTCACCATACTGCCAGTTGGGTTTCTTGTCACACAGGTCCAGATATTTAAAGTGGTGAGCTATTACTCAAAGCCGATGTGAATCCTCACAGGGCGGAGTAGAAACATGCACTTTACATATAGTGGCTGTTGCCATGAGAAATAGCTGGCCTTTTTGGCTTACTTTTCAGTGGTTATGTGACTACCATTTCCTTTGTACGTTCTCTGCAGGATTGTAGGTGGAGCGAAGCTGAGGGTGAATAGCTGAACACAAAAAACTCCCAGACATTGTTGTAGCATTTCCTACTGCATTCTTTGCTTTACATTTTTTGGTTTTGAAATCCTTATCCTCCGTTTTTTGTTTTGCATTTCAGACCTTGGATGTGACAGAGCGAGGTGCTGGTGGCTTTGGATCAACTGGCCAAAACTGAATTTGCTGTTAGAATATTAGCTGTACATATTTGTCAGTTTATGACTTTTAATTTTTTTTTCTGTACCCATTTATATGTCAATAAAGTGTTTTTTACCATGCTCTTTTCAGTTTAAATCCATTTATTAAAAACCCAAATGTGCCATTCTTCACGTCAAATACAGAGATCTTCAAATACTCTGCTGCAGTGCTGTCAAGCTTTTAATACTGTTGTGTCAAAAGGAAGCCAACATATTTTTGCCTAAAAAATTTTTAATAAGCAAAATTATCCTTAGGAAGTTTCAAGCAGTTTTAAAAGGTTTGTGAAATAGCACATACTTTAGGTATGAAAAGTGTGTGTCAATTATATGTACTCTATATTCTTTATTATATCTACAATTTTACTGGGTACACTGTACATTCTTGCAAGGCTTCCTTCTAGGTGAGAATGTTGAGAGAAGCTAACCTATTCCCCTTTTGCTCCTCCCTCTACTGCTACACAACAGACTGTTAGGAAGGTGAGGTGGGTGGAAAGTAGCTGGGTCAGCATACACAGTGATGAGAGGATTATGAATGTGCTGGAGAATTGACATTTTTGGAATGTCGACTCCCTTGCAATTTGAGGTACATCTCAAATCAATAAAAAAATATATATATATTTTATAGGAAGGGAAAAAGCTGCAAGTAAGCATTTTAAAATATTTGATTTGCTCTGCATTTACCTGCAATTTATCAACTTGACAGGCTCTCTTAAAGCAGGCTGTGTTTCTTGTGTCTATTTCAGGGCTTTTCAGTTTTTTTATATTGTCATGTACATCTTATAGGTCATATAACGGCAATTTGTTCTGCATAGAAGTTTTTAATTGCTTTCCACTGAGCAGAGGTCAGTTTGTCAAATATATACGTCTGTCACAAGGTCATAGTCTCCCACGACTTGCACACCAAATTGATGCAGGTGATCTATGTGGAATTTTTATGACCGTTGCATTGATCATGTTCACAGCTTGAAATTGCAAGAAAAGTGTGTGTGTCTCAAGATTCACTGACAGTTACTCAACATGTAAGATATAGGAAGCCTGCACATGCTGACCTCCTTCTTAAGATAGTTTGAATTTCTCATTTCAATGTTTTGAGTCACTTGTTTGCTGCTATCAAATTTGACATGATAAAAAATCTGTTCTACATACTTGTGGAAATTCATAAAGTGGGTAAGCAGTGGTACTGCCTATACTCCTGTCATACCTGTCAGATTTCCTTTAATTGTATCCATCACCCTATAGTAACCAAAACCTCAGCCCTGCTCAACAAAAAGGGGTTGATTTTACGAAAATCAGAGGGTGCGAAATCTAATGCCGCTCAGCTTAGAAACCAATTGGCTTCCATGGTGTTTTTTTTGTTGTTTTTGTTTTTTTGTTTTTTTTTTGTTTTTTTTTTTTGTTCTGTTTTTTGTTAAATCTTCATTGGACAAGCTGAAGTTAGAAGCTGATTGGCTACCATGTACAGCTGCACCAGGTTTTGCACGCTCCAGTCTTAGCAAATCAACCCCAGAGAGTTCCCACATGAAATAATGCTCAGCTTCTATGTCGTTGACAAGTGTTGCTGTGCAGCTGTAATGTATATATTGCACTGTGCAATATACACATTTATATAATTTTGATTAGGTGCATTGTAAAACCAGAGCTATAGTTTCCTACATCTTGAGGATGTTCTGTGAAGCAAATTTTTTTTTTTTTTGGCTGTACAGGTAAATCCATTACCCCTGATTAGGAATACTGTTTAAGATGCCTTTCTGTTAGGCTATTGTGGCTATCACCCTCTAGATGGCGTATTTGTCTAAGATCTATACTAGCCAAAAAATAATTTTCTAGTGCTGCTTCTACTAGAAGGGATAAATGGCAATACATGATTAAAAACAGACACAGCTAAACAACTTACATCTTATTAGGTTTGCATAATCTGTTTGCCGTATGGGAGACTCCCTTTTCTCTTCTTGATTTTATTAAATATGAAAGTTTGTTCTTCCTCTACCTCATTGATCTGTTTCCAGAATCCTATGCAGCTTGAGAAGATATTTACATGTATTTTATATGTTCTATATTAATGAGGTATACCATCTATTAAGTGACATGAAGATAAAATATATACATCTGTGTAAGTGCACTTCGATCTACAAAACCCTTACACCTGGTTAACCTGGATTTCGTCCAAATGAGTTTCAATGCTTCTTTAAGCTTTCTTGTAGCTCAGCACTGCCATGGTCCTCAATATCTGTATTGAGTTCTATTGTGTTTTGTATTTAGCATAATTAAGTATTAAGTGAACTTCATTGACCCTCCTATTTTTTGTTTTACTGTCAGACCTTCACTTGTAAGACTAACGGTAACCTTTTATTTGGTACAGAGCAGCATGATATATTTGGCTGAGCCATTACTTTTTGACTTGCATGAATCTGTGACCTCCAGTGAAAGGAAAATGAATGCATGCTTCAGTGGGCACTCAAAGTTCATCCTCTGCTACCTACAGGTTTTGCAGGTTTCCACGTGCCAAAACAAAATGGCAAAAGGTGGTTCTGGGGCTTTTTTCTTTTTCAACAAAAGTGGAGTTCCTCTTTAAAGCAATTGTAAATTGTATTTTGTGTTTTTAAAGACAATCTTTCAGAGAAATCTAGAAGATGATTTTGCTAGCCTTTTTGCTCTGAAAATGGTAGTTGCTTTGCTGTCATGCTGATGCTGTAATTTCAGGTCTTTGACCAAAAACAGGTAAAAGATTGATATTTGTGGTTCTCATTTGCGGTGTACTTTTTTCCAGAAAGGATTACAGAAGCCAGAAACTCCTTCTTTGTCTACTCTGCAGGACCGAAAGGTAGGTCATTCTGGTAAGACTCCTAGATCCAGACTGACCCAGGCAGATGTAGTACCCTGACCTGATCAAGATGCTGGCAGACACCCTGTGCGTGCTTTATGACTGACTGGATCCCAAGGACCAGTTTATCGCCCTGCCTCATGGTGTGGCTGTTGAAAGCTAGCTCTTGAGAAATCTGGATCTCTGAATCAGTCATTTCCACACTTTACACTAGGAAAGAGAGGGCCTTCTCTGAATCTAATTTCCATACTGTTAAAGCTGGGGTGATGATGTATTTCCTTGCACCATACACAATAAGTTTAAAATCCTATCTTTGCTAGCACGTTTTTGTGCTTAAAAAAATGTTTTTCTTTAAGATATTTCTCTACACTGCTGCTAAAATTGATGCAGCCCCCTTGTCTGCTGGGTAGGTGTTTCGTGTGTGTGATCTATTTTCTGCCATACAAAATTAAAGCATCTCCCCATGGCTGCTCCTGCCTTGCAAAGAACTATGTGGAACTTTGGTATGTACCTGCTTACAATGTCTTTGATCCCCTCTGGCCATCTGACTGTCATCTACTACAGCTCTCTGGGTTTCAGAAGTACCTGAGTCTTTGCCTTGTACCCTTAGTCTTATGATGCATTATAGTCATAACACATCTGTTTGTAGAAACGGCAATGGGGCAGTTCTGCTATACATAGTCATAGTCTACTACTGTCTTTAGAGCAGCATGCCTACTGGGGCGGTTGCAACCTGGACTTTTGCTGCCTTGGTGTTTATTCCATCTTCCTTAGGTCTGGCTGGTTCTTCTAACCTCTCCAGTGAAGTGTTTTTTTGTTTTTTTTTTTACTACATTCATGCAGAACTCCGTTATTTGCTGACTCTAGCCATAGACTATGCATGTTTATCTTGTTTCTGATCTGCTTGGTGCATTGGCAGCCCCCGCGCTATCAGTCTCTTAGAATGTGATTCTGATTTGCTCCCGAATCAGTATTTAAAGCCCCAAGACCTTAAGAGATTTTTCCAGTGCACCTGCTGTTCAAATTTGTCCATAATGGAGATTGTAAATGCCCTAATAAGGTGGGTTTTTTTACCCTTTTTATTGAATGCTCAATACCCTTGTACCCATTGAAAAATATGTAGGGAAAAAAGTAGCATGCCCCCTCCATGGATCTAGCAGTATTCTGCCTTAACAAAGCGACCAGCAGTCTGTCTATTAAGAGAGCGCTGCACTACTTGTACATGTGCAGCTGTGAAGCAGCAGGAAGTCACAGCTGGCTGCCCACATCCAAGATGATGGAGCCAAAGACCAGAGAAGTACTGGCTTAGGTGAGGAAAGTGCTGGATCCCTGGATTTTTAAAAACAGCAGCTCCAGGATTTGTAGCTGTTGCCTTTTAATTTTCTTTTCCAAAGTAAAGTTCCTCTTCAAGAATCCAACTGATAAAAGGCCTGCTGTAAAGTTCTGTGCTCGCTCATAGGCCCTGCTCTTTACCTCTGGCCTTGTTTTGCCAACTGCCTGACTAATCAAAGTCCATTTTATAAGCTATCTTGCCACTGCTGTGGTTGATTCCTACCTCAGAATGTTGGGGGTGGGGGAATGGTTGTAGCTTTATGCCACTATTGTTACATCATTTCTGGATGTTTTCCATCTCAACCCTTGGATGAGTGTCCTTTTTATACACATATGGAGGACACATTTATTAAAGCGCTGGAGACAAAATCTGCATTTAGTAAGCTTCTGATCCACATAGTCCATTTAAAAGGATGCTACTAGCAGCAGCAATAGAATAGGTCTTCCTTGGTAGAAGCTTAAAGGCTAAGTTCACCTTTTGGAATGTAATATGTTCTGTCCATATTCAGGGTGGGATATGTAACATGTTTCTGCTCCTGCTTCTCTGATCTGCTGAGTGTGGGTACAGTGCTTTACAGGTGTAAAAAAAATAAATGCACATTTCCCTGGGGAAAAATGTGCATTTATTTTTTTAATAACAATAGATTACAAAGTTTTTTTTTTTCTCTCACTTTCAGTTCAGAATTGTATTGTTCAGTTTCCACCCCCATGCCAGCCACGTCCTGCCCCTTCAAATTTGCTTCCCAGTCTACCCACAAGGTCTATGAGTTGAAGTCTGACAAGTTATCAGACAAATCTTTCTCAATATGAAGGCAACCCACCACTTTCTAGAGGAGGGGACACTTGTGCAGCTTGGATCTCAGACACTTGGATGCAGGTCATTGTTTTAGTTCCTGTGGCAGAACAGTTTCAGGGGTTTTGTTCCGACCTGTTCACTGTTCTCAAATCCAAAGGGGACCGCTGCCCAATCTTAAATCTATAAGTGCTGAATGTCATTCAAGCAGAAATTCTTTATGGGATCTACCAGGTCTGTAATCTCCCTACACTAGGGAAACTTTCTAGCTTTGTTGAAATCAAGGACACCTACAAACATGTCCCCATCTTTCTAGTGCACCTGTGTTTCGTGTGCTTTTGATGTGAGACCCATTCAACCTATTGTCTACACACCTACTGTTCACAAAGATGCTGGCTCTAGTACTAGCCCTGCTGCATTCTTGTGTCATCCCCATTGTTTTATACTTGGACAGCCTCCTATTGCAGGCTCTGTCAAACAAGACCTTTACTGCCCATACATTTCAGTGTTTTGGATGGATCCTGAACCTACAGAAATAGGGACCTTGAACTGTAAGCTCCTAGAGGGCAGCGACTGATGTGAATATGTAATATATATGTAAAGTGCTGTGTAAATTATGGGAACTACATAAATACCTGTAATAAATCACTGGAACCAATTCATCATTTAGAGTCTGGATCTAGTCCTAGGAGAAACTTCTGACTCAGATTCTAGCTCTCCAGCCCAGGCTTTTCCCCTTTTTGTTTTTGCATGAGGGTCTTGAAGCTGATGGTAGCCTCCTTTTTGAAGCAGTCTGTTAGCCCACAACACAAGAATATTGCATTGTAGAGGCGTGGAGTGAAACTGGGCTAAGGTAGTGCAATTCCTGGCAAACCAATTTTTTTGGCACATAGCACTGGGTTGTTCCTTACTTGATGGTTCAGGAATCTGACTCTGGACTCCTTTTTTTTTTTTTTTCCCTGTCTTGGCTACGGAGTCCAAAGTATCCTGTTGGTGCAGGTGACTTAGTCATTGTTGGAGTCTCATCACCTGCTATTTTTGCAGCATTAGCCAATTTGACTGGAGGATGATCCTATCCCAATTCCGTCAAACAATACCATTTATTTATACAAAAATCACCAGCGCCAAAACTGTGAAATTATATGATAAATAAATGCTGCTGCTCATTGGCGTAAACACAAAAAAATATAAAACATCAAAACAGTGCAAATCTATAATAAAAATTAATATACTGCAGTGAAAAATTAAATCAAGATTATTTAAAATTAATAAGTCCCACTACAAATCAAAGTGAAAAATAAAATTATATTCATGAAAGTCATTTTCCAACAAACTTTTGACCCATGTTTCCACCGAAATAGTGCTCAAATACCACACCGCACTCACCAGATATTGGTGAAAAAAAACACCTTTTTCCCGAGTCATCTTCTAGGACAGCTCACTTGAGAGATAGGGCTCCTCCCAGGAAACACCCGCTCCACCTTTTTTTCCCTTTATAGGCGTCCTCTCTCCCATTGGCCCCCAGTTTTAGTGTTTCCTCCGGCCAGGAAGGAGCTACGCCCGGTTTTTATTTTTGTCTGGGCTCTCTGGCGGAGTACAGAGGGTCCCTGGCTGAGGCCCCCCCTTCCTCCAAGCGAGGCAGGGGCCTTGTGAGGGGGGAGACCTTTCAGCCAGTTTCACTCTGGAATGCCCGTTGTAGGGTGGGGGCGTCGGCCCCAGATGGTCCCAGCGGGGCTCTCCAGGGGGGTAGAGCCCGCTCCGCCGACCGAGGCATTGGTGCCTTTCCCTGCGGGGTTTCAGGTAAGTCTTACCTGCTCCTAGGATCCCGGCAGCATGGCCAGGAGGCTCGGCTGCGGAAGGTCTGGACGCTGCGATCGCGTCACTTCCGGGCGCCGGGTGTCGTCACTTCCGGCGCAGGAGCAGGGAACGGCCGCCGCCATCTTGGAAATGGGCGGCGGGCCGTGGAAGGAACCCGTGCCACGGCCGCTTCTCCACCGGCGGCCGTGAGAGGGGGGTCGGCGAGGGGGGGATCGCAGGGGGGGGGCGGAGCCCACCAGCCCCTGAAAAACCGCCGCACCGAGGCAGAGTCTGCGGCAGCATGGAGGCAGATCTGTCAGGAGCGGGGGAGGCCTGCAGTAAGGTAAGGGCCTTTGTTTGGCAACTCTGTTTTGTTTTTACCCCCCTCCTCCCCCCCCCCCCCCTCCCGGGATGATTGGGTACCCCCCACGCACACACAGCCCCCCTCTCCCCCCCCCCCCAGGCCCACGGCTGGAGCTTTCACAGTGGCACAGGGGGGGAGGCGTTGATGTTACAAACGCATGAACGCGTGTATCTCCTTGTCCCCAGATGGGCCCACAGGAGGAGGATAGAGGGGAGAAAGAAGCTCCTTGTGAGCAGAAAAAGAAGTGTGCCACTTGTAGGAAGAAACTGGCGAGCTCCTGGAGGAAGCAGCTCTGCCAGGGGTGCATAGACAAGCTCATCAAGAAGGAGTCTGGATCTCTTTTTAAAGACTTCCTACAGAATATGACACAAGAGATGTCCAAGACATTTCAAAGCTTCAGGGAACAGAAGCCGGGACCGGCCCAGGATGAGCCCCAACCGGGCACTTCTGGCACCCAAGGGGGGAAAAAGAGGAAGCTGGACAAGGTAGCGCCGGTAAGGGACTGGGAAGAGGCCGAACAGTCGGACACCTCAGACTCGGAGGAGGGTGAGATTGAGGCTCAGGGCCCAAAGGCAGACGGGTTCCTTTTTCAGGTGGAAGACACGGAGGACCTGTTAAAGGTGATCTATGAGACCCTGGATCTGGAGGAGGAACAGCAGGACCTCTCTCTCCACGACCAACTGTACGCAGGGCTACAGGCAAAAAGCAGCCGTACATTCCCAGTACACCCTGCCCTATGGTCCACGATCAGGAGAGAATGAGAAGAGCCAGAGAAGAAGGCTTTCCTTCCCAAGAACCTCAAGAGACGTTTCCCCTTTAAGGAGGAAGATGCCTCGGTTTGGGAGACTTGCCCAAAGCCAGACGCCCCTCTCTCGAGGATCTCGAAGGACACGGACCTGTCCTTTGAAGACGGTGGGTCCCTAAAAGACCCGATGGATCGGAAAGCGGATGCCTTCCTGAAGAGGGCATGGGAAGTGTCCGCAGTGAATTTTAAACCTGCAGTGGCAACGACCTGTGTGTCCAGAACCCTGAATGTGTGGTTGGGGCAGCTCCGTTCGCATCTGGAACAAGGCACCCCGGGGGAAGAGATTCTGAAGTCCCTTCCGGTGCTGGAGAAAGCGGTAGCCTTCATCGCGGACGCATCAGCAGAGACCATCAGACTCTCTGCTAGATCTACAGCGCTCATAAACATGGCAAGGAGGGCTATCTGGCTGAAATCTTGGCAGGGGGATCTGGCCTCCAAGTCTAAACTCTGTGGCCTGCCGTTTGAAGGAAAACTCCTTTTCGGCCCGGAGCTGAATTCAGTCCTGGAAAGGTCGGCCGACAGGAAAAAGAGCTTCCCGGTCCCCAGCAGGCAGGTTGGACGGAAGGGGTTTCGCCCATCCAGGCGATATGCGTCGAGGGAAGCTAGGTTCCAAACCCAGCTCCCAGGCTGGGGCGCGAGAAGAGGCAGGAACGAGCCGAGAGGCAGGGGAGGTTTCCTTTTCAACCCCAGCCAGAATAGACCCAAAACCCAGCCGAAGTGACTGGAGAGGCCAGGTGGGAGCAAGGCTGGGGCGCTTCCACGCACAATGGCTAAGGATAACCCAGAACACCTACATTCTGGAGGCCATCCACAGGGGGTACAGAATAGAGTTCACAAGGGCCCCCCCTCAGAGATTCTTTGCAACACCCCTGCCAAAGGACAGGGCCATGGCGGATGCGCTGGTGGACCTCCTACAAGATATGCTCAGTCAGAACGTTATCTGCCAGTTGAGAGAAGAGGAAAGGGGAAGTGGATTCTTCTCCCATTTCTTTCTAAGGAAAAAACCGTCAGGTACTTACAGGATGATATTGAATCTGCGGAAGGTGAACGAGTTCGTGAGGCCCAGCAAATTCCGTATGGAATCCATATACACGGTGAAGGAACTCCTTTCACCTGGGGTGTTCATGGCCTCGATAGATCTGCAAGACGCATACCTGCATGTCCCGATAAGAGAAGATTCCAGGAGATTCCTGAGGTTTGCGCTGGAAGGAGAAAAGGGTCCGGTGCTATTTCAGTTCAACACACTCCCCTTCGGCCTGTCGTCGGCCCCGAGGATATTCACCAAGATTTTAGCGGAGCCTTTAAGAGTTTTGAGACTGGAAGGGATAAACATCATCCCCTATTTGGACGACCTGCTTTTATTTGCGGACACAGAAGGAGGCCTGAGATCGCACATCGAACGTACGATATCTTTTCTGGAAAGTTTGGGGTGGCTTATCAACAAGGAGAAGTCACAGCTAACCCCCTCCAAGAGGATTACGTACTTGGGGTACGTCCTGGACTCCGCACAGGCCCGATTGTACCTAACATCAGAAAAAGCCCTCAACCTGCGGCAGGACACAAGGGCCCTCCGGAGGATGTCGACCTGCACGGTCAGGACCGCGATGAGAATAATCGGGCGGATGACAGCGGCAATACCAGGGGTGCAATGGGCGCAACTTCACTCCAGGGTTCTGCAAAATCACACCCTTTCCCACTGGGACGGCAGCCGAGCGGGTCTGAGTTCCAGGATCCGCATCACGCACGAAGTGAAGGAATCGCTAAGGTGGTGGGGAAGCATCCTCACCTTGGAACGAGGAAGAAGTTGGAGGCTGGCCAGCCCAGTGCGGATCACCATGGATGCAAGCATGACTGGTTGGGGCGCCCATATAGAAGACGGCCTGGCCCAGGGCACGTGGGGTGCAGTAGACTCCAGCAGGTCGTCAAATTACAGGGAGCTGTTGGCAGTTTTCAAGGCACTTACGACCTTTCAGGAAAAGATAAGGGGGAGAGGTGTCCAGATTCTCTCCGACAATACCACTGCAGTGGCGTATTTGAACAGGCAGGGAGGCACAAGGTCCCCAAGGCTGATGGAGTTGGCCGGATCCCTCCTGAGCTGGGCGGAGGAAAACCTGGAGTTCATCACGGCAGTACATCTGAAAGGGGACCTGAACCAGTTGGCGGATCAGCTGAGCCGAAGAGAGGTCATCCAGACAGAATGGTGCCTCAGCCAGTCAGCGTTCGATCAGATTTGCGCCAGGTGGGGCTCCCCCTCTATCGATCTATTTGCCAACGGCCAGAACACAAAGCGGGAAAGGTACTTCTGCCTGCAGAAGGACCCCAAAAGCGAGGGGATAGATGCGCTAGCCCAGCAGTGGGAAGGAGACCTCCTTTATGCCTTCCCTCCATTCAGACTACTGCCGAAGGTGATACAGAAGATCCAGTTGTCTCAAGCCAAAGTTATTCTGATCGCGCCATTCTGGCCCAAGAGATCTTGGTTCTCCCGGTTGAAGGAGCTCAGTTTAGCAGACCCTTGGATGATGCAACCCACACGCGATTTACTCACCCAGGGGAGGGTGATGCATCCTCATCCAGAAAGGCTGTCCTTAGCGGCGTGGCTTCTGAGCGGGACAGGCTAGCAGAAAAGGGGCTCTCGGCAAGAGTGGTCGCCACCCTCTTGGATGGCCGGAAGAGGTCCACGAACGCCTTGTACGACAAGGTCTGGAAGAAGTTTTCCGCCTGGAAGGTCGGAAACGAAGCACCGGGCACGCCCATTTTGCATACAGTTCTTGAATTCCTTCAAGCCGGGGCGGATAAGAATCTGGCCGCCAATACCCTCAAAGTACAGGTAGCGGCTCTGTCGAACTTTCTCGAGCTGAGGTTGGCGGCAGACCCATTAGTAATCAGATTCCTGAAGGCTATCTCCAGGCGCCGTGCCCCGTCCTTGCCAAAACTTCCAACATGGGACCTGGGCACAGTCCTGAAGAGCTTTCAGCGGGGGCCTTTCGAACCGCTGGATGAGTGTTCGCTCAGATCTTTGACTCTTAAAACCATCCTCCTCACGGCACTAGTTTCTGCCCGCAGGGTCAGCGAGTTGCATGCCCTTTCAGTGATCGAGCCGTACTGCACCATCTTATTGGATAGAATCATCCTCCGCACGGACGCGGCCTTCCTACCTAAGGTCGCGTCACACTTCCATAGATCTCAGGAAATAGTAATACCTTCCCTGGAGGCCGATCCGGGCAGCGCGGAGGACTATAGCAGGTTAGACGTTAGACAGTGTTTGATCACGTACATCGAACGCACAAAGACATGGAGACACTCGTCCCGGCTTTTCGTCCTATTCCAGGGGCCAAGGAAGGGGGACGGTGCCTCCAAGGGCACCATTGCCAGATGGATCAGGGAGGCCGTTTCGGAAGGTTACAAGTCGGCAGGCCTGTCACCACCGCCCGGCCTAAAAGCCCACTCCACGAGGGCCACTGCGGCCTCCTGGGCGGAAAAAGGGGGGGCCTCCCCCGGACAGATCTGCAGAGCCGCAACGTGGTCCAGTTTCGCCACCTTCACTAAGCATTACAGGCTGGATCTGATCGGCAGCAAGGACCAGGCATTTGGCAGGAAGGTCCTACAAGCAGGGTGCCCGCCCTAATGTACGTATTTCTATTCTACTCCTCTAAAGTGAGCTGTCCTAGAAGATGACTCGGGAAAACGCAGTTATTTACATGTTAACTGTATTTCCAGGAATCTTCTAGGACAGCGTAACTCCCCCCCGATTACTGTTTGATCACACAATTATGTGCAGGTATGTTGCGAACCTATGGGGGATGTCTTTATTACCGGTTTTCTTCTTTGTTTTCTCCTAGGCCTTCGGTCATATTCTTATACTGGGGGCCAATGGGAGAGAGGACGCCTATAAAGGGAAAAAAAGGTGGAGCGGGTGTTTCCTGGGAGGAGCCCTATCTCTCAAGTGAGCTGTCCTAGAAGATTCCTGGAAATACAGTTAACAGGTAAATAACTGCGTTTTTAGGGTTTTTTTTTTTTTGGGATCCTAGACCCAGTCAATATGCCTCCAATCATCAGATATTTTTGAATCTCCCCTACTCCAGACAGGAATATAGCCAGCCTCCAACCTCCCAGGATCACCAGACACCACTCCAAGAAAAAGTTTTGAATAATGCAGGGAAAAAAAAACATATAGTGTAATACTGCAATACTTGGGCAAAATCAATTTCCAAGTACCAAACCACTCACATTCTTAAAAGAATCACCCACAAGCAAGATGGCCCCCAGGAATGCCGCACGCCGGCGTGTGGTCCACTCATCGGAAGTGACAGACCTGTCTGTGAGAATGCCCTGGAGGAGGGGTGAAACGCATTTCCGGCTTCGCCGTCCAACGTACCACGTCACTTTCAGTGAGTGGAACACGCACCAGTGTGCGGCTTTCCCAGGGGCCATCTTGCTTGTGGGTGATTCTTGTGCTGTCATCTGTTGCTGACCGTGAGATCTCAGAAATACCCTGGTGATGTGGCATTTTTGGCTCCATTTGAAATACAATAAATGCTGATTATACTTTTAAGAATGTGAATGGTTTGGTACTTAGAAATTGATTTTGCCCGAGTATTGCAGTATTACACTATGTATTTTTTTTTTTTTTTTTTCCCCTGCATTATTCAGAACGTTTTCTTGGAGAGTGGTGTCTGGTGATCCTGGAGGTTGGAGGCTGGCTATATTCCTGTCTGGAGTAGGGGAGATTCAAAAATATATGATGATTGGAGGCATATTGACTGGGTCTAGGATACCAAAAAAAACCTAAAAAGGTGTTTTTTTTTTTTTTTTTGTTGTTTTTTTTCACCAATATCTGGTGAATGCGGTGTGGTATTTGAGCACTATTTTGGTGGCAACACGGGTCAAAAGTTTTTTGGAAAAGGACTTTCATGAATATATTTTATTTTTCACTTTATTGATTTGGAGTGGGACTTGTTAATTTCTATTTTTATATATTTTTTTATTAATCATTTATTAAGTTTTTTCATTGCAGTATATATTTCTTCATTTTTATTATATATTTGCGCTGTTTTCATGTTTTATAGACCATGCCATTTGGTGGCATACGTGAACCATCAGATGGGAACCAGAGGTCTGGTAAATGTTCCTGCTGAATCGTTAAGACTACAGCTACGTGTACAGTTTTCAGACCGTTTGTAGAGCACAGTGGCTGAAAGTATGGAGCAGCAACAATGGGGTAAGAATTGTTTCCCATGACATTGCTATGCTGCCACCCTCATTCTTGGATGTTGACATTTATCACAAATCAATATACAGCTGTTCTGAAATCTATTGTATTTTAACTGTTCCTATAAACGCAACTTCCTTTTTTTTTTTTTTTTATGGAATTCCTTGAGAGCAAACGTGGTTTTGCCTTGAACATGAGTGGAAAAACGTGACCGGAGAATACTGAAACACTTTAACAACATTTTTCCCTTCAAAAATTTGTTCCCAATGAAACACCCATGTTGCCGCAACCATGAATCCATTGCCTTTTGGCGGAATGCTGGGGCCATATGCTTAAGTCACAGGATCAGTTTAAGCCAAAGGCAACACGTTCCCCATTATATTTGTGTGAAATGACTAAGCAATGCATTCATGTACAATGACTCAGGTGCCTAATGCAATTTTTCCTCATGAAATGTTTTCTCCATCTGTGTATCCTGTGCCCAGTTTTAAAATGTGTCCAGAGTATGTCAGACTTTATAACCCTTTTGGACATTGATACTAATGGCTTTCACATCAGTAATTCATTTATCTTTTGGATGCATGTTGAGTTTGGAATACGCAGTGCTAAAAATTCTGAAAATGTTGAAATAGATGTTATTGTCTGGTTTAGCAAATATCCAAGTGGAAGGCATCCTATTGCACTTTTAAAGCAGGTGTAAACCCAGATATTAACATCTCCTATGAACTTGTAGCTTTAAAAGTAATTTTTAAATTGTAATTTTCAAAGTAATTTTTTTTTTCAGTCTGTAACTTTCATTAAACTAATATATTGGATTCCTGGCATGAACATCCTTGTTAATGCACATCCTGTTATGGGGAAGGGAGAGATCTATCTACCAGATGACCTACAATGTCACACTTCTGATGTAAACAAAAAGTGTTTTTTGATACATTACACAGGTGCGGTCTACTGTTGTTTATCTTTAAGAAACACACCTTATAAAACACCACGCAAGGATCCCTGGATTGCAGAGAATGGCTGTACCTGAGGAGGAAGACGCAACTGCCTTGGACAGTGCAGGCAATAGAGGCAGTTGCCTAGGACCTGCTGCAGCACTTCATTTTGTATAATTCAGGTAAATGGCAGCCTAAATTAATTAAAAGCAGCAGTCCCACAGTTCAGTAAATGTACTGTCATTGTAACATGTAAATATGCGTTGTAAGTGTACCACATACCCTGCAGCTACAAGCAATCAATCCTGATTGGCTGCAGTTCCAGAATCTCTAAATGGTTTACAAGTTACTATAACAAAGTGCTCATCCTAAACTGCAGGGCTATTGCAGTTTCATTTATTTAAATCTATGCTATAGAAAGTGTGGGTACAAACTCAGAATCCAGGATCAATTGTCATTTGTTACACCTACTTGACCAGAACAGTGAAGGGAGAGGTGTTTGAGACCTCCCCCCCCCCCCTTCCAGTGTAGCTGGGTCTGTCCAACCATTCTCAGAACTCAGAGCATCCACCCCTCTTCTGAAGGATTCATCCTCCTTGCTCCTATCAGAAAATATCCACAAGACAATTCATATGCTAGAAGCCTTTGGCTGGGTGATCAGTTTCAACAAATGTACTTTCCAGCCTTCCCTTCACCAGGAATACTTGAGTCTGGTCCTGGACCCATCCCAAGTAAAAAAATCTTTCTCCCCAAAAAGAAGTTCTTTCTCTGAGAGCACATGCTTTAAGAATTGAGATCCAAGAGATATCCCACACTAATATTCACCTACTCATATACTCCTTTAAGGCAGTACCATCTACTCAATTCAATTCAAGAACTCTAACAAAACATCTTGTTGACCTGAAAAAAAACAGGCCCTTCTTTTGATTCACCCATGTTTATCTCCAGCCAAGCAAGGAATACCCTAACTTGGTGGATTGCCATCCCAGCTTAACACTGGGGATGGCGGTCCACCACTTTCCCCTTCACTGGAAAGTTAGCATAGCACACACAAGTCGCTAACACTTCAAGGAAGATAGTCACAAGAGGAAGCAATCAGGTTGACCCTGCAGCACTGAACCCCTCTCTGAATGTATATCCCATCAGGGTGCAGTCAGGCAATGCCGTGATGGTGGCCTACATCAATCTTCAAGGGGGCATAATGATGGAAGTGAACCAGATCATCTCTTGGACAGTAACTCCAGCGATCCCTGTGGTCCACTTCCTGGGAATGGACTACTGGAAATCAGATTATCTCAGCCACCATTGCCTGGATCAAGGGGAATGAGCCTTTCATCCAAGTGTCTTTAAGCTTGCTTCAGGGTGTATCTCACATTAAGCCCCCTTGCAGCACCCTGCAAGTCCTGGCATCTAACCTTGGTTCTCTCTACCCTGCAGAAACCCATCTTGAACATATCAATCATATCTCCCTACAGGATTTCTCATGAAAAGTAGATAAAGGATGCAGAGATGTGTCAATAAAATACATCTTTATTGTAGCAACAAAATAAAGTATCCACTTACATGTGAAGTTAGAAGTGTTCAGAGCACTACATGCAGTAAAAGGCAGAGATCATCAGGGTTTCACAGTCCAGTTTTGACAGCTTTCTATGGTAGATCAAAAGCCTTCACTAGGCTGCAAACAGAAATCTGAAGTAGCACAGGACACCGGCATGGGCATTCAGTATACTGAACAAAATGTGAAAGTGCGCTGGTCTGACGGCAGGTGACATATTTGCCCCTTTCTCAAGCTTCTTTCAAATGAATGGGCTGCTGTGCCCATGAAAACATGGCCGCAGGGAAACTGAATAAGTGTGAGCCTAGCCTAAAGGGGTGCAAGGTGATTAACCCTTCACAAATTTTACATCTGTCTCCCTGGATCTGCATGCTGTCTTTTGGAACTGTACCCCAATCCTCCATGGGCTACTGTTGATGAAACTTTTCCATTTTAACTTTTTTTTTTGTATCATTATTGACAAATACTCTATATACACTATATTGCCAAAAGTATTGGAATACCCCTCCAAATCACTGGATTCAGGTGTTCCAATCATCTCCATGGCCACAGGTGTAGAACATCGCCTAGGCAGACTGATTATACAAACATTTGTGAAAGAATGGCGAAAAAAAATTGTTTCTCACGAGCAGTAACGTGTATAATTAATCCCGTTTAATTAAAAGCAGCTCACACTACTCACATACTCATAACCTGTGTGTGAAAATAGAATGTAAATGTACAGTACAGCTCTTCCCTATTGAAATAAACCAATTCTATGAGCTAAATATAGTGAACATATAACGACTGTGAACATACATTAATAAAGTGAGCATGTGTCAATGTAAAGTCTCTCAAAATTTCTTTCACTTAAATACGCAATCTCTCCAACTTAAATAAACCTTCTGTCTTCATATAGATTAAATCCTCCACCAAACAAACACCAGATGTGCCCTCACCTGGAGTTTTTGACCTCGCATCACGTCAGGTCAAAAAACGCAGGTGTCCTAAGAAATGGACATGTAATGGTGTACATATCCACACTGCAGGATCTTCCTCCAGAGATCACTTCCTAATGTTCTCCTCCACTCCACATATATGATATGAAGGATAGGGAACACAATAGTGTTTTATCCTTAAAACAACTCAATTTTATTAAAAACGTAAACAATGGCCACTTACATTTTCTAGGTGCTCGACTCACCAGATGTAGTACACATTCCAATCCTATCCCCCTGGTATGATTGCGTGTGCAGAGGTCGCCAACTCTCTGCAGAGTCAATAGCTAGAGACCTCCAAACTTTGTGTGGCCTTCAGATTAGCACAACAGTGCGTAGGGAGCTTCATGCAATGGCTTCACATGGTTGAGCAGCTGCATCCAAGCCTTACATCACCAAGTGCAATGCAAAGCGTTGGATGCAGTGGTGTAAACCACGCTGCCACAGGGCTATAGAGCAGTGGAGACGTGTTCTCTGGAGTGACGAATCACGCTTCTCTGGCAATCCGATGGACGTGTCTGGGTTTGACGTTTGCCGAGAGAATGGTACTTGCCTGATTGCATTGTGCCAAGTGTAAAGTATGATGGAGAGTGGAATATAGTATGGGGTTGGGCTTGACCCATGGTTCCAGTGAAGGGAACTCTTAAGGCATCAGCATACCAAGACATTTTAGACCATTTCATCCTCCCAACTTTGTGGAAACAGTTTGGGGATGGCCCCTTCCTGTTCCAACATGACTGCGCACCAGTACACAGGTGGAAAGGTCCATGAAGACATGGATGAGTGAGTTTGGGGTGGAGGAACTTTACTGACCACACAAATGCGCTTCTGAAAGAATGGTCAAACATTCCCATAGACACAGTTCCTATAGACACACTCGTGGACCTTGTGGACAGCCTTATCAGAAGAGTTGAAGCTGTTATAGCTGCAAAGTATGGGCCAACTCATGATTGAACCCTACAGACTAAGACTGGAATGCCATTAGAGTTCATGTGTGTGTAATGGCAGGCGTCCCAATACTTTTGGCAATATAGTGTATTATTTAACCTACAATAGATTTCATTTTTGTGTGGAATTAGGAGCAACACTATTTTATATATTTGTTGGTTCTCATGCAAAGTAGCCTTTTTAGTTGCTATCACATCTGCCAGACATGTTTCTGAATTGACGGCCGTCTCCTATAAAGAGTTTATCCTCATACTTCACAATAAGGTTGTCTTACTCCCAAGGCCATCCTTTCTCCCAAAAGTGATTTGAGCATCCCACCTCAGTGAGGACATTGTCTTTCCAATCCTGTGCCCTGCTCCTAAGCATCTAATGTATACCTCAAGGATACTGCTCCAATCAGGATAAATTCCGTTTGTCCTGTTCTCGGGACCTTACAAGGGACATCCCGCTTCAAAGTCCCCCCATTGCACGATGGATATGAAATCTGATTGCAAGAGCTTACATTCTTAAATATAAATTTCCCCCTGCACTTTTACGATTGGTGGGAGTTTTTCTGGGTATTAGGGCACCAAGCCTCTGTGACAGAATTGTGTAAGGCCGCCACCTGTTCATACTTTTTCAAAGTATACCAGGTGGCTCTCCAGTCTGCTGATTCAGCTTTTGGCCACAAGATTCTTGCAGTGGCTATCTGACGTTGGGTCTTTTGACCTTTATTGTTTGGCCTGTTGGCATGGTTCTGTTTTTCTCCTTGTTGCCCATCATCCTTATTCATTGCTTGGGACACCCTATGGTATGTGAGTACTCTGCCTGTGTTCTGTACTGTACTATTAGGATAAGGAGAACTTTTATCCTCCCTTCTGTTCCATGGTTTACTGTCCATTATTTGCTACAAACCTCACAGAACTAGGTAGAGTTATAGGGGATGCACCCAGAGGGCCTATCCTGTAAAGCAGGGATTCTCAAACTACGGCCCGCCGGCCACATGCGGCCCACCGAGGACATTTATCTGGCCCGCCGGCAGGGGCGTATTTGCTGCGAGGAAGGGACACTAAGTACAGGGGTGGGCAGGGGGCTGCTGTATCTTACCTGGCTCTGTGTCCCAGTCCCACGACGATCCAGTCCAGGAAGCGCTGCTCCTTCATTCACTCCGGCCACTCCCTCACTCGATGTTCACGCTGCCGCTCGGCTCCGCCTCCTCACCTGTGATTGGGCGCCAGAACTGTAGCTCAGGAAAGGCACACAGGCGGCCAATCACCCCTTCCCCCACTGACACCAATGACGGGGCACTATCCCCCCCCCCCCACACTGACACCAACGATGGGGCACTATTCCTACCCCCACTGACACTAATGATGGGGCACTATTCCTCCCACTGACACCAATGATGGGGCACGATTCTTCCCACTGACACCAATGATGGGGCACTATTCCTCCCACTGACACCAATGATGGGGCACTATTCCTCCAACTGACACCAATAATGGGGCACGTTTCTTCCCACTGACACCAATGATGGGGTACTATTCTTCCCACTGACACCAATGATGGGGCACTATTCCTCCCACTGACACCAATGATGGGGCCTATTTCGCTCCATAAGACACACTTGGGGGGAAATGTCTGTGCGTCTTATGGAGCGGCTGGCCTAGTATTCCCGCCGCTGTTGAATGTCTGCAGTCTCTGATCATCTCCTGCACTGTGTGCGCATTTGTTCATAGTTTTTTTTTTTTTAAACTATAATCCGGCCCTCCAACGGTCTGAGGGACAGTGAACTGGCCCCCTGTTTAAAAAGTTTGAGGACCCCTGCTCTAAAGCTTTGCCAGTGTCCAATCCCCTGAAGGTAGACACCTGTAACCCATGGTGCATGTATACTCTGCCTGCGTCCTGTAGTGTACTCCAAGATATGGAATTTGCAAGTAAGTAACCTCCAATCATTATATATTTTCTGAATGCAGAGACTATGAAGAGTAAAATGGTGATATTTCAATTTTTTTGTCACACAATATTAGCATAATGGTTTATCAAACACAAACCAAGCCCAAAGAGGTACATACCGAATACAGAGTATGAAGATTAAAAGATAATTAACAGAGAAGCAATGATGATGCAGCAAAAGGTGATGCGTGCTCCAAAAGGGGTGTACTAAAGATCTGGGTGAAGGACACTCTAAATCAAGAGTCAGATGTTAATGTGTAAATAGAATATAATTTAGTGGGAGTGAGATTGCAACAGGTGAAGAGTTTAACTGCTGTTTCCCTTATAGTGAGGGATTTTCTAGCATGGTCTTGGGACGATAACTGTAGTTCACAGTCCACTTCCAATTTATCTGTGGTAATTTATCTGTAGATCAAATACTGTCAGATGACGATATGGAGTGCAAATCAAACGATTGCCCCTAGCACTTAACTTCATTTTAGTGCACACAAACAAAATATATTACCCATTTTAGTATGAAAAATAAAAAAATATAAGATTGTTAGCGAGATACCCAACATGTCAAGCCTTCAAATTGTGTGCGCCCATGACAAGGCAACAGGCTTTGGTACCCAAAAATATCCATAGGCGATGCTTTAAAAGCCCTTTCAGGTCATCAGTTTAGACTGGTGCTAGAACTGTTGCTGTTTGGCATGTAAAATGATATATAATGCTTGTAGGACAAGCATCTTTCAACTCATGCATTTTCATATGTATGTACGGGGCCAGGTTGGCTTTAAAAAAAAAAAACTTTTTTTCCCACATATCTTTATTATTATTGCAAAATGGACAATAGTCCCCTTATGCCAGTGGTGGGCAACCTTTTTTTTCAACTGAGCCAAATCTCGCCAAAACCACGATTGAAATTTATTTTGAGAGCCACATTTTTAAAACTGAAAATACATCCCCCATGTAGTAATTCATCTCCCATAGTAATTCATCCCCCATATAGTAATTCATCCCCCATAGTAATTCATCCCCCATAGTAATTCATCCCCCATATAGTAATTCATCCCCCATATAGTAATTCATCCCCCATATAGTAATTCATCCCCCATAGTAATTCATCCCCCCTATAGTAATTCATCCCCCCTATAGTAATTCATCCCCCCTATAGTAATTCATCCCCCATAGTAATTCATTCCCCATATTGTGTCAATTCACTTACCTTTGCTCCGCTCGTTCTTCTCGCCGTGTTCCCGCGCCGTTCTGGTCTTCAGGGCAGACTGTGAGAGGAGAGGAGTTCGTCACGCTGCCCCGCCTACATCCTGGCTGCCCCGCCTACATCCTGACAGCTGCAGAGTCCTGACTTTTGGGGCGGCCGCCCGAGAGGAGGGAGGGGAGCGGGCGCCCGGCACACAGAAATGCCGCATTTAAGTTTGTAAAGAGCCGCGGCTTGCCGACCACTGCCTTATGCCTTAACATATACCTTTTATGACAGGTTTTCTTTAATGACATATCAGGAGTCTATTAGACTCCTGATTTTTCTTATGTACTCCACTGAAATTAATGAAATATGTATGTAAATGGATAGAAAACTGGTTAAAGATCATATTCAGAGAGTGGTGGCTAATGATTCATACTCTGAATGGTCTAGGGTTCTTAGTGGTGTACCCCAAGGTTCAGTGTTGGGACCCTTACTTTTTAATATACTTATACAATATAAGGTCTGGGATTAAAAATCCCATTTCAGTCTTTGCAGATGACACCAAGCTGTGCAGTGGAATAACGTCCTTACAGGATGTCTCCAATTTACAAGCCGACCTCAATGCACTGTTTCATTGGGCAACTATATGGCAAATGAGGTTTAATGTTGGTAAATGTAACGTGATGCACTTGGGGGCTAAGAATATGCATGTATCATACATACTGGGGGGGGGGTACAACTGGGGGAATCAATGGTGGGGAAGGATCGGGGGGTTCTGGTAGATCACAAGCTTAATAATGGCCTGCAAAGCCAAGCTGCGGTTTCTAAAGTGAGCAAAATCCTCTCTTGTATTAAAAGAGGTATAGACTCCAGAGAGAGAGATATCATTTCCCCTGTACAGATCATTAGTAACACCTCATCTGGAATATGCAGTTCAGTTTTGGGCACCAATTCACAAAAAAAACATTGGGAAACTGGACAAAGTACAGAGAAGGGCAACCAAACTGATACGAGGCATGGAGGAGATCAGCTATGAGGAAAAATTAGAGCAACTGAATGTATTCTCTCTTGGGAAGTGGAGATTAAGGGGGATATGATCAACATGTATAAATACATCAGTGGTTCATATAGTGAACTCGGTGTAGAGCTATTCACCCTGAGGTGATCACAGAGGACAAGGGGGCACTCTACGTCTGGAGGAAAAGAAATTTAATCTTCACATACAGACTGGTTTCTTCACAGTAAGAGCTGTGAAAATGTGGAATAGACTCCCTCAAGAGTTAGTTCTGGCCAGCTCAGTGGATTACTTAAAGTCCTGGATTCTTTCTTAGATACGCAGAATATAACTGGATACTAACATTTATAGGTAAAGTTGATCCAGGGAATATCCAATTGCGTCTCGGGGGATCAGGAAGGACATTTTTCCCCTGCAGGAGCAAATTAGATCATGCTTTGCTGGTTTTTTTTTTACCTTCCTCTGTATCAACTGTGGATTATAACTTTTTTTATGGTTGAACTGGATGGACTTTTGTCTTTTTTTCAGCCAGGCTAACTATGTAACCATAAATGAAACACTTCGTGCTGTCATTCCTAGGAATGACAGCTCTGGACCAGGAAGTAACATAATACACGTTGCTTCCTGGTTCATTCACTGGAGAACAGTGAACAGATATTTTCTGAGCTCCTTCCGCTCTACCAAGTGACACCCACCATGGCAGTCCTGGGCCCGTGGCTGGGACAGCAGAGCATAGAATACATGGCTGTAAAGGGGAAAAGCGGGGGGTTCTTCCAGTGCTTGTGGAAGTGCCCAACGGTTAACTTACTTGGTCACCTCCAGCCATTATATGCCTCTCTTACAAGCTAGTTTGCAAAGTTTTCTTGGAATGGTTATATAAGTTGCCTCAGTTGCAGCACAACATGTTGGATCAGCACGTTGGAGGAGTCCCACAGGCATCCCTATTGCTCTGTCTACTAATAACCCTGAAGTGGCTGGCAGTACCCCTCCTCAGGCACCTGACACTGATAGCCTGGATCGTTGTACCCTGCTTGAATATACACTTTCTTTAGAGTCTTTGTTGGCTCCTTCAGGTGTATCTCCTTCCTCTGCCATGTACAGGGAGTTTTCTACATCTGTTCTTGGTGAGTTTGTACTTAAGGAGTCTGAGCCTGATGAACCCACTGCTATCCTTACTCACGCTTCAGTTTTTTGCCTGCTGCATTACACTACGCTGGGTTAGTGGATATTATCTGTCTCATTTCCAGTACGAGTCTCCTTATTGTTAATATACAAACTCTTTGGCTTAAATTCTGTCTGTGAAACAACAATGCAAAAAAACACTTGCTGCATTTATAAAGACCATCTCATTGGTGCTTCTTTAGACAACTTTAATAAAAAGTAAATTCAAGTTTTCACGAAAAATGAAAAGGTGAAATGACTCCACTCCTCTGGACCATGTTGCACATAGCGGCCATGATGCCTCTGCTGCTGCTGTGTCTTGCAAAGGATCATTTCTGATCTTGCACAAGGACAAAGGTGTCTTGAGGCCCAGAACCTCCTTTCTTCCCAAGGTAGTACCTGCTTTTTACCTTAGCCTGGACATTGTGCTTCTGTCCCGTGTTCAGCCCCAGTATATCCAAAGGAGATTTCCTTTACTGCTTGGATGTGGTTCTTGTGTATGTTTATCTTGCTGCCAATACTTCCTTAAAGTGGTATTAAACCCAAAACCAAAAATGTGTTATATTGCAGCTTACCAATACCAATCATTAGATGTGGTGGCTGCCGAAGTTTTTTTTTCTTTGGCCTTTTTCCTTCTGTTTTCACCTGTAATCTGGTCAGTAACTCATCTTCTTTATTACTGAGACGCAACTCTGGAGGAATAAGCCAGGTAACACCAGACAACAGCATTGTCTGTCCGGGGGGATGGGAGTGTTAAATGTATTAGCAGATTTGTATACAATAACAAATTGAAGCCAAACTCCAATTGACACTTTATACTCAGTTACAGCAAATGTTTTTCCCCTCCCCATCTTTCAGAACAGCACCTTGAGAGACCTCGCTTCCTCCGGACCTGATGAAACACCACCCAGAATAAAAGTGCGGCCTCCCCCTCCAACCTCAGTAATGGTGTTTCCTCTGGTGGGGAGACACAGCCTTGGAAGCCCTTCCAGGGCGGTCAGAGAATCGCGATGTGCCTGGAAGATGGGGGGGGTTTGGACCGGGTGTGGTCCGTCTTGTGCCCCCCCCCCCACTTTGTGGAAGGAGGGACTGACCCCCTCAGTGTGGGGTGGTATCCCTTACCTGCATCTTGCTCCGGCCCGACCCCCATCGGGAGAGGTTTGGGATACCGGGCGTCCACTTTTTGGTGTCCAGGGGGACCTAGGGAGAAGTACCACCACCCCACGAAATGTGTCGGCAAATGGAGCCCTGGCTGGGCCAGATGACGGGGGACGTCACTTCCGGCCAGACTTCCTCCTGGAACGTGGCCTCCGGCTGCATCTCTTGAAGAGTACACCGGAGTGCGGTGGTGCTCAGGGCTGCATCCTGGAGAGGTGGGCGATGCAGGACTTCAGAGCGGACCACCACCTTGGAACATGTGCAGAGCAGAGGCACTGGGACCAGGTGATGCCAGCACCAGCCAGCTTCAGGTAGGTGGCTCAGCGGTGCTTTCTTGTTTTTTCTCCTATCTGTTTGGCCCCTAGCTCCAGGGGGTGTTCTCCACCATCCTGGTGGTCAGAGGGGCTAGAGCAGGGGGTGAGAAGAGGTCTCAGCTAGAAGACTCCCACACCCTGGGTGGGAGGCAGCCAGTATCTGTCTTTGGTTAATCGGAGCCCTGGTTTTGTGTGCTCTGTTTGCAGGTGAAAGCCAGGGAGAAGACCAGACCGCACCACAGGGCTAAAAAGAAGTGACCCTCAGAGACTCCTGGACAACGGTGCTGTGTGAATATTGTGTTGAGGGCCTGATCAGGTAGAAAGTTCCTTCTCGGGGACCTGGTTAAATCAATTATTGAACTGACAGCTACCTTTTGATTTCTTTAGGTCTCTAGTCGAGAATGTATCTCTGCCTCAGACACAGACTGCACTCCCTCCCCCCCAACAGATCGAGGTTTCCCCAAAGACCAGTAAGGAGGCGGGGGGTCTAAGAGCCGAGCTGGTGGAGGAGGACCCATCCTTGGACTCAGATTCCCATGCAGACTCTGAAGGGGAGGGTCCCTCAAGCAAGTCCAGAGGCGCCTCTAGATACAAGTTGTCCCTGGAGGAGGTTGATGACTTAGAGGAAGCCATTTAAGCTACCTTGGAGATTAAGGAAGATAAGAAGCCCCCCACGTTGCATGATCAGATGTCAGGGTATGGAGGAACAAAAGCATAGAGTTTTCCCTGTCTATAAAGTGCTAGTAGAAACCATAAAGAGGGAGTGACAGGATCTGTATAGAAAGCCTTTCTGTGCTAAGTCTCTCAAATGCAGGTAACCGTTTGATGAGGATTCGTTCGCGGTGTGGAATAAAAGCCCCAAGCTGGATGCAGCATTTTCCAAGAAAATGGATCTTGCCTTTGAGGACATGGGAGTCTTGTCTGACACCATGGATAAAAAGGCAGATTCCCTTCTTAAAAAGTCCTGGGACTCCACACTATCCAACCTAAAGCCTGCCATGGCCACTACAGTGGTAGCTCAGAACATGGAATATTGGCTCACACAGCTACACAGGGGGTTCTATTCCCATGTCTTTGTGGTCAGAAAGCCCTCAGGAAAGTACAGGCTCATTCTGCACCTCAAGATTTCGTATGGATTCCATTTTCTCGGTCAGGTCTCTTCTTCCCCCCAACTGCTTTCTGGCCTCAATAGACCTAAGGGATGCTTACCTACACGTTCCAGTTGCGGATGCTTTTCAGAAATTCCTCAAGTTGGCAGTACGAGTCCCCAGGGGAATCCTTTACCTGCAGTTTTGAGCCTTTCTCTATGGGCTTTCCTCTTCGCCCAGGATTTTCACAAAGATCATGGCCGAGGCCCTGGTGTCTCTTCGTCTAAAGGGTGTCTTGATGGTGGCTTATCTGGTCAACCTATTGTTTGCAGACTCTGAGGAACAGCTTTCACAGGACATAACCTTGGCGATGAGACACCTGGAGAGTTTAGGCTGGCTAATAAACTTATCCAAGTTGAATTTGGTCTCGGTCCAAAGGATGGTGTACCTGGGCTACGAACTGGATTCCAGCCTTCAGAAGACCTTTCTACCCCAGGAGAAAATCCTAAAGTTTGAGAGGGGAATCAGGCAGCTGCTAGGGAACCCTAAGAAAGTCCATGTTGGTGTTGGGCCTGCTAACCTTGTCCATCCCGGTGGTACAGTGGGCAGGTTTGCATTGACGGCCCATCCAGCTATTCATTCTGGATGTCTGGGATCGCCGACAGGAGTCTTTGGACTCCTTGGTACAGGTACCCCCCCGGGTGAAGAGGACCCTCTAGTGGTGGAGGTCAGCCAATTTGGCTCAGGGGCTGTTATGGGTCTTACCTATTTCCAAGGAAGTTGCAACGAATGCGAGCGTCAGAGGTTGGGGAGCGCACCTAGAGGGGTCTGTGGCACAGGGTTCTTTGCTACCAGAAGAGAGGGACAGATCCTTGAACTGGAACAAACTCAAAGCGGTATCGCGGGCCCTTGTGGCCTTCCAGGAGCAGCTACTGGGACAACACGTGTGTGTCCTCTCGGACAACTCCTCCGTCCATGGCGTATGTCAACAGACAGGAGGGACTCAAAGCAAGACTCTGTGGTCCCTGGCCTCGGAACTGCTCACCTGGGCCTTGACCAATGTAGCCTCCTTATCCGCTGTCCACCTGAAGGGAGATCTGAACCAAGTGGCAGACTTTCTCAGCAGGAGGCAGCTTAGGGAATCAGAATGGGTGCTCAGTTGGGAGATCTACCAAGCCATCATAGGTGAATGGGGGTCTCCATCCACAGACCTTTTCACATCAGGCCAGAATACCAAAGTCCCGGCTTTCTTCTCCTTAAACCATTGGGATGGGGTGTTGGCAGTGGATGCACAGTGGTGGGACTTTCCCCTGTGTTATGCCTTCCCCTCAGTCTCCTTTTTGCCAGCAGTTCTGAGGAAATTCAGATCCGAGCAAACTTCCATGATCCTGATAGCCCTGCACTGGTCAAGATGGGTTTGGTTTTCGACCCTGGCGGCCCTGGCCGTCTACCCTCTTTGGATTTTGCCGTGCCGAAAGGACTTGCTTTCTCAGGGTCCAGTTCTTTGTCCCCAGGTAGACAGATGGAACCTAGCCGCCTGGTTTCTGAGGAACAGCTACTGAGGAGCAAGGGGTTTCCAGCTAGGGTAGTATCCACCCTCCTAATTAGTAGAAAAGAGGAGACCCGTTCTATCTACCTTAAAGTCTGGAAGCTCTTTAACAGATGGTGTGCTCAGACTTCCTCAGAGGCACATAGCTTAGTTTCAGTCCTGGAATTCTTGCAGGCGGGGGCTGACAAGGGGCTAGCCTTGAGTGCGCTGAAAGGCCAAGTGTCGGCTCTTAGTGTATTCCTGGAGTCTCCCTTAGCCAGGGATGAGCTGGTGGCAAGGTTCTTTAAGTCCTTGACCAGACAAAAACCAGTAAGAGAAAGGCCCTTTTCAAAGTGGAACCTGACAACGGTGCTTAATGTGCTGACAGGCCCCCCGTTTGAACCTCTGGATTCAGGTTCCCTCAAAATCCTGACCTTCAAGACTGTATTCCTGGTAGCGGTTACTACAGCGAGGAGGGTAAGTGAGTTGGAAGCCATATCAATTAGGGCCCCCTTCCTCCAGATTTTTGCGGATAGGGTAACGTTTAGGACAGACCCGGCCTTCTTACCAAAAATAGCCTTGAGATTTTGCCTTAATTTTGTTCTAACCCCTCGTGTGACCAGGAAAGGAAATTTCACATGTTGGATGTTAGATGTGTTTTTCTTTATTTAGATAGGACCAAAGGGATCAGGAAGTCAGATTCCCTTTTTGTATCATTTTCAGGAGCAAGGAAGGGCTGTAAATCTTCTAGCCACACTTTAGCTAGGTGGCTAAGACTGGCAATTAGACAGGCATATCTGACCGAGGGTCTGGAAGTCCCGGAGGGCATCGTGACACACTCCACCTGGGCCATGGTGGACGCGTACCCTGAGCTGGCTGGTGCAACCCCAGGACAGATTTGTAGGGCTGCTACCTGGTCCAATTACAACACCTTCGTTAAGCATTACAGACTTGACCTGGTCTCGGTAGAGGAGCAGGCCTTCGGACGCAAGGTTCTACAAGCGGTGGTCCCGCCCTAGGGGTGAGTGCTCGCATATCCTCTCAAGGTGCTGTCCTGAAAGTCGGGGAGGGGAAAAAGCAAATTTACACTTACGGTAGCTCCTTTTCCAGGAGTCTTTCAGGACAGCGCCAGTTACCCACCCTTTATTTTAGCATTTGGTTATATGGTACGGTTCTTCTTTGTGTCTTGTATTGTGTCTCCCCAGGTGACCGGAGGTGCTAAGTCATGAACTGAGGTCGGTGGGGGAGGCCACACTTTTATTCTGGGTGGAGGTGTTTCCTCAGGTGGGGAGGAGCCGAGGTCTCTCAAGGTGTTGTCCTGAAAGACTCCTGGAAAAGGCATTACCGTAAGTGTAACTTTGCTTTTATTTTTCCTTTTGGGATAAAGGTTTTACATGAATAAATAAAAGCTGATCATTGTAAGCACTCAGCCAGTGGGAAATTGATGGTATCATCTATGTAAGCTGATACTTGCTGTTTGGCCTGGAACTTTTGAAAAACAGCAGGGTTTCTGGCCTAGTCACCAGATGAAAATAGAAGAAAGAAAGCAAAAAAAAAAAAGAAACTAATACAGAGATCACATGTAAGAACTGGTAAGCACTGCAGTTGCTGTTATTTACAAACTGGACATACATGGTACTCGCTGTAAGGAGAAAACTGAAACCAATGCTCAAGGCAAAAATGGGAAACTCCTTCACCCCCCCCCCCCCCCATTGGGTGGAGAAGGGGATGGGGACAATAGTGGTGAGCACCAACAAGTTTGTTTTTTTGGCATGCAATACAGAACTCCCCCCACCCCCTTGCCCCTACCTTTACCAGTTCTGAGCTCCCCCATCCTCCCACTCCTAGTACAGAGTTGCCCCCATCCCAGCCCCCCAGTACATATAGCTCCCCCCTGCCTCCCCCTTCCCCAGTACACAGAGCTGCCCAACCCCCTCAAGTACAGTGCTCTACCACCCACCCCCAGCTATTTACCCATTCCTGCAGAGCATTCCATACCTAGCTTACTGGCAACTGTTCTTCCTAAACTAAAGAGGCACGGTCACTAAGGAGGCGTGCTGTCATTTGTAAACACAGAATCAGCACAGGAAGTAGCTTCTGTGTTTTCATCAAGTGATAGCAGCCAGCAGGGAGCACAGGGCTAGTGCTGGAGGTGGTGCTACCACTGCGCTTTGGGCGAAAAAAAGCCTTGCTGACAGGAGTGACACTGAAGTCAATGAGATAACATAACCACATGCTGGATACACACAACTGGAGACTTAAAAGGCAGTACCAACTACGGCCATGCTCCTTGAGCAACTAAGGAAATCTTGATCATCCAGAAGCATGCATCAACTATCACAATTGAAGTCCCTAATTTGAAGCTAAATAACACTTTATTGCATATACATTTTATTGTTATATACTTAAACTGAGGTAAACAGAGTTGATTGCTTATGTATGCATGTGTATGGATAGAGTCACTGGTTTTACTCTGCCTTTGAACGTGTTTAACTTTCTATACGTCTTTAATCCAGTTAAAGATACCTTTTCACACCATATTCTGTTTAAATGTCTATGCTTGCTGGAAGGTTTCTGTGTGCCAAAAGATGTATATTTAACTGAAGTAAAATAGTGGCTAAAGCAGGTCTCCTTCAGAAAATTCTAGATGTCTAACTTCAGCACTTTTCACTCATATGCCTGGAACAAGAGTGACCAGATAACTAGCATTTTCAAAAGAAAAGGTCAGAAGTGGCTGCCTTCATTAAACTTTTATTTACTTTACAGGCCCCTTTTACAGTAAAGTTTTGTGTGCATTGAGCTGCGTGCCTCAAGTTCAGCTTCAATGTCATTTAGATCCAATCCTTTTTACAGTAAAATAGGTTTTTCTTTTCCATGGTGTCCATTTCTTCTTCCTACACTAACCACAACAACATGAAATCTATGTCCGTTATTTCTACTGGAGCCAAGCAAATCTGAACCCTAGTATCAGCTAGTCTCTGTAAATGTTGGTCTAGACTTTTTATGATAATAAATTGTATTGTACAATAATGGACATCTAGTTCATCACCCTTGTTATAGTTCATCACCATTGTCATATGTATAAAATAGAATTTGGCTCCGCGTTACAGTTTTACCGGAATTTGGCTTCAAGATTTATAATATTACGTAGAAAATGTGTTCCCATTCATAAGTGAGTGTCCTATTTATTATAGGTACTTATATAGCGCCATCAATTTATGCAGCACTTTACATATACATATATTATACATTCACATCAGTCCCCAACCCTCAAGGGGCGTGCAATCTAAGGTCCCTAACTTACATTCATACATACACATACTAGGGACAATTTAGACAGGATCCATGTAACCTACCAGCATGTCTTTGGAGTGTGGAAGGAAACTGGAGTATCCGGAGGAAACCCATGCAGGCACAGGGAGAACAAGCAAACTCCAGGCATGCGGTGCTGTGGTTGGGATTTGAATCAATGACCCTAGTACTGCCAGGTGGAAGTGCTAACCATTTAGCCACTGTACTGCCCGTTTCCTAAATGCCATAAGAACCCGAGGGGACTTTTCGCTCTAGCAACCATCATATTTTATTTTTTATTTAATGTATGATGAGTATCTTCCTGCCCCTTTCTTTAAATATATATATAATTTTTTTTTTGGAGATGTGGGGGGAGTCAGCATTGCCAAACAATCCACTTCTCCACTACCTTTAAACAGGAAGGAAAACCTGTACATGTAATCAACGAATATAGATGTCTCAACTAGCACATGCAGTTTATGCACAATCTACACATCTGAACACTTTTAAAACATTAACATAACTGATAAAATTGTGTACAGTGGTCTATTTAACATTTAGTTTTAAAAAGACAAACGTAAACATAGTCCCCAACTGGACTGAGCCATTGAGCATCTGAGTTTCTCCGATTCAGGTCCGTGGAGATCCTGATCATGCAGCGGGAACAAGGGCTAAGGCCTCCTTTTGTATGAGTCCTAAAAAGGTAAACCTTCTGTTTGTGCAGAAATAAAATGATTCAGTGCTCTTCTGACCACAGGCTATCCTGTGTTAATACAAGTTGCATTGTATAAAATGGGCGTAAACACATTAAACTGAAGTTTTAGTTTTGTGTGTTGTTATCCATGGAGGGTTTGGGTATGGTGCTGAGTAATCTGGGAAACAAGTCAGATTGTTGAGAATTAGTGAGCTCCATTTTCCATCGCTGTCTTTAGACTATAAAACCTTTATGCTTCCAAGTGATGAAACAACTGGCGTAGAAGAGTTCCATTGCACATGCTTTCCCTAGACTTCCATGAGCCTACAGCACATCTGACTGGAGGCTCAACACACATTTATCATCCTTACTTTTTATTTTGTGTTAGTTATACGATCAGTTAAGGAAGAGATCATTGACTTGGGGTTTTTTTCTACATCCCCTACTTATGGATTTTTATATGCATACAGAAAAACAAGGAAGTACTCAAATTTTAGGTAGCAATGCTTTTTCAGAATTTCATGCTCATTTTCTGTGGAAGCATCATTACCACATGCACTTAGGCTAGGTTCACACTAGCCCTCACACTGTGACACCACCCACAGCCACATCACGTATCTCTTGCAAGATGGGGGGGGGGGTGCCATCCATTTTGAACAGTGTAGCCCTGTTTGACAGACCTGGTTTTTCTCTGCTGTAGTTGAGAAACACTTTCAGGTCTTGTCCCTCCCCAGCCTGTGAGTGGATAGTAAAAAGAGAAGCTGCAGATTGATGAGCTCACTCTGAGTTCTCCTCCTATCAACAAACTCTTTGTTAGCAAACTGACTGGCTCCTAGCTGCTTCTTCCTCTCCAAGTCTGAGCGCTGCATGGGAGGAAAGTAAGAGGCTGATACTAAGTTCAGGTACAGTGAAGGAAATAAGTATTTGATCCCCTGCTGATTTTGAATGTTTGCCCACTCACAAAGAAATGATCAGTCTAAAAATCGAATGGTAGGTGTATTGTAACACTGAGAGACAGAATAGCAACAAAAAATTCAAAAGAAATGCATGTCTAACAAATTATGCGCTGATTTGCATGTTCATGAGGGAAATACTGTAACTATTTGATCTCCTATCATTCAGCAGGATTTCTGGCTACCAGGTGTCTTTCATACAGGTAATAAGCTGAGATTAGAAGCAGTCTCTTAAAGGGAGTGCTGCTAATCTCATTTTGTTACCTGTATAAAAGACAACTGTCCACAGGAGCAATCAGACAATCAGATTCCAAACTCACCATGGCAAAGACCAAAGAGCTGTCCAAGGATGTCAGGGACAAGATTGTAGACCTACACAAGGATGGACTGGGCTACCAAACTATCACCAAGCAGCTTGGTGAGAAGGTGACAACAGTTGGTGCAATCATTCGCAAATGGAAGAAACACAAAACAACTGTCAGTCTCCCTAGGTCTGGTGCACCATGCAAGATCTCACCTTGTGGAGTGTCAATGATCATGAGAACAGTGCGGAATCATCCCAGAACTACACGTGAGGATCTTGTCAATGATCTCCAGGCAGCTGGGACCACAGTCACCAAGAAAACAATTGGTAACACACTACACTGACAAGGATTGAAATCCTGCAGTGCCCGCAAGATCCCTCTGCTCAAGAAAGCACATGTCCAGGCCCATCTGAAGTTTGCCACTGAACATCTGAATGATGCAGAGGAGGACTGGATGAGAGTGTTGTGGTCAGATGAGACCAAAATCAAGCTCTTTGGCATCAACTCAACTCACCGTGAAAGGTCCTGGAGTGGCCTAGCCATTCTCCAGACCTTAATCCGATTGAAAATCTGTGGAGGGAGCTGAAAGTTTGAGTTGCCAAACGTCAGCCACCAAACCTTAATTACTTGGGAGAGGATCTGCCAAGAGGAGTGGGCCAAAATCCCTTCCTGAGATGTGTGCAAACCTGGTGGCCAACTACAGGAAGCGTCTGACCTCTGTGATTGCCAACAAGAGATTTGCTACCAAATACTAAGTCATGTTTTGTGAAGGGGATCAAATACTTATTTCCCTCCTGAACATGCAAATCAGTGCATAATTTGTTAGACATGCATTTCTTTTGAATTTTTTGTTGCTATTCTGTCTCTCAGTGTTACAATACACCTACCATTCCATTTTTAGACTGATCATTTCTTTGTGAGTGGGCAAACATTCAAAATCAGCAGGGGAACAAATACTTATTTCCTTCACTGTACTTACATTGCTTGTATTTAAAAAATATGTTGATGATGCATTATTGAGCTGCATTTTGGTGCTTTTTATTTCCAGGGCTCTACTTTAATGAAAATGCACTGATGTGGAGTATGGCCTTTAATTCATCAGCATCTGAAAAAAATGTGCTTTGCCATGGGTTACATTGGTGTACAGAATTTAACAAACATAACATAAGAATATCATGTGGCTCTCTACATAGCTCTAAATAAAATAATAAAACAATGTAATATATTAGAGCGAAGGAAGACTTTCCCTTTGTTTTACAATTTTTTTAATTTAAAGTATAACTAAAACGCAAAACTTTTTAGTTTTGGATACTGTTGAAAGGAATTAGAACTTCTGTCAATTTTAATTGCTGTCTGAGCCCTCGTTAGGGAGATTCACCTGTTTACCATTATCTCTGAAAGTGAAAGCAAAAGAAAATCCCAAGTTTTGGGTTGTCCCCAGAAAAGTAAGTGATGGGAAATCTTCCAATGGGGGACACTAGTTCTGGTCACCTGGGGGTCCCCAAGAAATTCACTTAATTTGAAGGGATTTCCTCTCACTTCCTGTTTTGGCTATGGGACAGGAAGTGAAGGGAAATTTCCCCAATGGGGCACAGAAGGCAAAAAATATACTGACGGGTTATAACCCTTTCTTACTCTAATCTAAAATGAAAAAAAGGTTTTGCCTATAGTTATACTTTAAGTATTTAAATAGAACATATTCAGAAATCACTATTTTTACTACAGGTAGATTGCTCTTCATGACTTATACATAACTATGTAGACCAACCTTCCTCAAATGTTCTACCTGAGGGGAATGCCTAAAATAATTATTAGGCCCAAGGGATCCCTTACTAAAATCAATTTATCAGGGGTAATGGGAAACATTAGACTTGTGATCAGTGGGAAGAATGCGGCCCTTACAGTGGTGGTCAGATAGCCACCATTACAGACAGCTAAAATTGGTGTCATTCTTCTGGCTTTGCCCCGGAACTCTGCAGTCACCAGTAAACTGGAGGTCAATCAGACACAGCTCAAGGAACCCTAGGGATTTACGGAACCCTGGATGAGAATGGCTGAAGTAGATGCAAGGATCTGTAGTCCTAGGGGGCAGTAGAATAAAAGACCCATAAAACACCCTTTTTAGAGCAGCTATCAGAATGCACCAGATGTACAGATGTGTAATTTACTGTTGCAGACACATTAAAAGGCATTCAATTTCTATAGCCATATAATGCATGATTTCATTTGAAAATACAATGATCCACCAAGTTAAACTTCCCTAAAAATGCACTACTAAGATAGTAGCACCTATGGGTCTTGTACGTAGTGTACGTAGGAGGCATACCAAAACAGCAGTGTTTTTATTGTCAACGTTCCAATCAAGCTTAGTCCATCTTTCTCAAGACCAAGCAGTAAAAATGTTTTAGAATATACCATACCTGTCCGCTCTAGCCTGTACTGTGAAGTCATTGATTCTCAAAGATCACAAAGACTCTGAAACCTCGTTCACACTTGTGCATTTTAAATGCGGTGCAATAAAGAAAAAAAGCCTGCTTTGCACATTCTTGATGCATTTTCATTAAACTGGATGTATATAGCAGGGGGTGTCCAACCTGTGGCTCACACCTACATGCGGCCCAAGATGGCTATGAATGTGGCCCAACACAAAAGTGTAATAGAAACTAAGATTTTGTTTTGAAGGTCAGTTTCTCCACAGTTTCTATAACTACAGAGGTGAGTGGGAGATTGATTAAAACTGCTATTACTACTTGATTAGAATATGTAAATACCTCAATGTGCAGAGTCTTAGTATAGGTTTTTGTAAGTTCAGTTTATAATGCCTCAGGAGGATCTTAAAATCCAAACATAATGACAGGTTCACAGTGTGTATATTGGTGAGTTGTATATAATCCTTTTGGATGAAAAGTATTCATAAATGATGATATGGCTGTGCTGCTAACCACTGTAAATCAATTACCTGTCTAATTTTTGATATACAATCATATGTATGTAGAAACATATTTAATATTATTGAATTTACAGCTTGATTGAACAGAATCAATAGTGATTTTAACTCCATCATAACCTGGTTTTACTAGGATTAACAGGGATAAAAAGTACAACCTATTTTCTTTCCTTTTGCATAGAAGCTCCTGCTGAGAGATTCTGTTTTACACATTTTCTTCCAGCTCTGTGCTGTAGTTCAATCAGCATGGCAATGACTTGCTGAAGTATTAAAGGTGGTGGGGACCCAGGTTTAGGAATAACATTCTGCATTTTCACTTTCTTCTGAGTACTACTGAGAGGGCAAAGAAGGTTCTGAACCTTAAATCGGCAAAACTAGATTCTGTGTCCATGACTGACTTGGTAGAGTAAATTTTATGGGGCACTATTGAGTGGATGAGATAATAATGTGCACCAGAACAGAATATGGGCTCAATTCACAAAGGTTTAACACAAGGCTCATGATCAATATTTTAACCATATAAATATACTTTTCAAATCTCATTGGACTTGAAAAATAACTATTACTTTCTTGAAAATAAGGATTCTTATCCTGGTGTGATAGCCGTATGAATTGAGCTTTACATGTTTGTTGGTGGCACCATTGACTAGGCAGCAAAATGGAATTATTTAGATATTCGCAGAAAAAAAGGTAATTTCTGGATTAAGTGACTGAAACCAACATTAATTTAGGAAATATGCTCTGTCACCAAAATATCCAAAGGAATACTAGGCCTTTTCTGACACTTTTTTATTTACATGAAAAAATCTGTGTTTTTTGCTAGAAATTACCTATAACCTACAAACATATGTTTTTTAAAAGCAGAGGCTTTAAAAAATAAAATGGTGGGTGTTGCAATTTTTTTAAGTCACATGATATTTGTGCATCAGTTTTTCGATTGCAATTAACAAAAAAAAAAGCACTCTTTTGAATTTTAATGCACAATATAATACCCAAGTGTTTGGTAAAATATAAAAGATGATGTTGCATTGAGTAAAACTTGCGCTTTAAATTTGCGCACTCCTGTGCAAAGGCGACAAACTATGTACATTTTATTATCCATAGGCAACACTTTGAAAGCCTTTACTGGTTACCATTTTAGATTTACAGCGGCAGCCTGGGGATAGAATTATAGAATTACTGCCCTCAGTCTGATGTTCGTGGTGATACCTCACATGTGTGGTGCGATTGCTGATTACATATGCGTACAGGACCAACATGCACGTTCGCCTTTGTCGGAGAGCATGGAAGGACGGAGACGCTTTAAACTTTTTTTTTTTTAGTTTATTTGATCACTGTTATTGTTATCACAGTGAATATAAATATCCCCTGTGATAGAAAAAGGCAGTGACAGGTATTCTTTAGTGTGATTTCTAGGGTATATCAGACACCAGATCTCTCCTCTGCTCTTAAAAGCTTCAAATCATAACAAGATCGTTATGATCCGAATTTTTTTTTTTTCAAACCCCTAAGGGTTTGTTTACAACCACAAAATGAGAAGTGATGAAATGCTCATCTTTTCCGGCTTCTTAGACCATAAATAATTATCTGAGCCTTTCAGGTCTCCAACCAGCTCTATCGTCCGCCGGTGGAACTGCCAGCTGAAAACAGGAGCAACCAGGAAAGCCGTGAAATTTCTTTTATAAGAAATGTGAAAAAAACAATCATCCTGGTATAGCCACTCAAAGTCCAGTGATGTACAGGTATGTCACTGGTCCGGAAGTGGATATTGGAAATAACTTTTCTCATCGTATGAGTATAAACTATTCTGTTTGTATAGGAAGGGCACATATTGTTTATCTCACCTTCAGAAACTCATCTAGTGAGTCACTGCATATAAGCAGGGAAGAAATCGGGCAGGATGAACAATCAAATTAGTGTGAAGAGACATAGAGCCATAAAATATCATCCTCTGTATTTTGGCCATATGCAGCCCTGTTAACTGACTGTATGTGATTACACACCACAGTACATTACAAACCACCAACATAAGAATTAACAGCAGACATTTTCATTGTAAAATTCACAGCAGTAGGTTGGCTGCTGATTTATTTTGTAAAATTAATGGATTTGTACTTCTTCACACATATGAAAGACAGCTGTTTTGTTTTCAATATGCAAAACTAAGTACCACAGGACATTACAAGAAGGCATAATTGTCTTGGTTTTCCCGTCAGTATTAAATTACGCATACAGTAATAGTTGTTGTATGGTTAGAAAATGCAAACACAATCTGAACTTTGAGAAATAAAAAAAAGATTCTAAAATAATTTTATTGTCTCATGTATGAACTGAGCCTTTCATATGAATGCCGTTGGGTACTTCTGATGTGCAACATATGTCATATATTGTATAATGGCACTGAACTTCCTCTGATAAGTATATGTGGTCAGCTGACCTCAGTGCATCGACCTAGTCACAAAGTATTGCACCACTAGGCCCGTGTATATGTTTTACAAGTAGTTGGTCTCTGTAAGCACCATTCATAAAGAAAACCCGAAAACCTCATGTTAGGTTTTTAATCTAGTTTACAATTGCTCCAAGGATAAATAAAAGCTTGAATACAGTATACACACATGTCATTTACATGACATATAGAGATAATTGAGATAAACTAAAGCTAACTTTGGTTGAGTTTGTAAGTTGAAAACAGTTTAGACAGAGTATTGGTTGGCTTCTAAAATGTGTAAATATTACAGTGCATTTATAAAAAAAAAGATCTTTTTTGAAAGAAGTTACTAGCACCAAAAAGGTCTCATAAATGTCTGGCTTAGTGAGTTGTAGGTGGCATGGAAAACTTTTATAGTACAAACCAGAGAAGTCCAACAAGAGAACAACTACATGTACCTCTGCTGAAAAGATCAAATCTTTCAGCATCAAAGGCCAACTTCCATTGAAAAAGTCTCCAAGTTTAATATCGTCATATTCACCATAACAATAAAGGAAGCCTGAGAAAGTGGTTGTGGTTAGCTGGGATAATGATCCTGTACCTTGCATATGTCATGAGAAGAAGAAAGTGCTTTCTTAAGTCATAGATACATAGTTATGAAGGATCTGTACCTATGCTAGAGGATTCAGTGAAGTTGGGGAAGGTGGGAGGAAACATTCATGACTACTTTAGTAATCTTTGGTTTTGTTTTGGCTGTTCTTTGGCATGGCAACTTAATGAAGTAAGATTCTAATTTTCATTTTAAGAATGTCACCCAGTTCACCAGTGAGGTAGTCTCTGTCGTGTCTGTCTTCAAGCTGGATAAGCTCTTTCTCCTTATAAAGAGGGAAACTGCTAATCTGTAGGTTATAAACACCAGACAATGGCTTCTTCTTGGTTAGATGCAGGTAACTGATGCCATCCTTTTGGTTGAGCCTAAACAAGCCTTCTTCATTCCCAGAGTCTATTAGGTATCGGTTGTGGTGTTGCAGAGTTGTGAGAGCTGGTGTAAACTCCAAAATACGGTCTCTACTGTGCAAGTGGGAAACATTAAAGGAAAGGATTGCAGTTTTCTCAGAATCCCAGCTGGCGAGGCTAACAGGGGCTTCCAACTGAAGCTGATCCTTGTGGAAAAAAAACAAAACACAAAACTAAATGTTACAAATTGTATTAAATAAGTTCAATACCGGCCACTTTTACCCCCTTCCTGCCCATGCCAATTTTTAGCTTTCAGTGCTTTCACACTTTGAATAACAATTGCTCGGTCATGCAACACTGTACCCTAAGTTTCTTATCATTTTGTTCACACAACTAGAGCTTTCTTTCTGTGGTATTTAATCACCACTGGGGTTTTAATTTTTTGCTAAATTAATGAAAATAGACAGAAATTTTGAAAAAAAAACACGTTTTTCTTTTTTTCTGTTATAAACCTTTGCAAATAATAGTTCTTCATAAATGTAGGCCAAGATTCTGCTACATTTCTCTGGTGAAAATAACCCGAATCAGTGCTTATTATTTAGTCTGTAGGAAAGTGATAGAGTTCACAAACTATGATATATATATATATATATGAAAATTGATCAATCCTGAAGTACTGATGGCCAATCTAATTTCTTGAGACCCAAAAATGTCAGGACAGTACAGATATCCCCCAAATGACCCTTTTTTGCAAAGTTGACAGTCTGAGGTATTTAGTAAGAGGCATGGTGAGTTTTTTGAAGTTGTAATGTTTTTATCATAATTCTTTTAACATTCTGTCACCTATGCAGTACAGCATCATTATATAACTGGTGAGGCAGTGATCAGGGCCACTGACTGGTGACAGTATGAAAAAAAAAAAGTATTTTCAATTTTTATTTTTTCCAGATTTTTTTTTCATAATACACCGTGACCAGAGTAGTATAATGTTACCATAGTAACATTGTACTACTTTGGGGAAGTGATCAGTATTTTTTTTTTTTTCTTGTACACATTATGATTGCTTATAGTAAAGAATGTCTTTGCTATAAGCAAGCATTTAACTGAATGAAATCGATTCATTTAGGTTTTTTTTTTGTGATTAGCTGTGATTGGTCATGATATGACACAGATCGGCTGTGATTGGCCCAGTCTGTACATGTAATTACTGGAACCAATCACAGCTAGTGACACAATTGTATACAATGGATGGCATGAAAGGAAGCCATCCATTGTTTACAATTGTCGTTTGACCTGCTGTGATTGGTCACAGCAGGTCATATGGTACTGGCACCAGGCCGGTCCAAGGTACACAGCTGGTGATCTTGCAGCAGTGCAGACCCGCAGGCAGGCGCGAGGCGAGAACCGGGAAGGGCATCATATGACGCTCACTCGGATCGACGAGAGTTCTGCCTGGCCAATTGCAGAATAACAGGTTAAAGGTTAAAGCAGTACAAGGGCACTGTAAAATCTACATAAAACAGAATGCAATGATTTTCAAATCTCATGAACCATAATATATTCACATTACAAAATAGAAAACATATCAAATGTTTAAGCTGAGAAAATGTACCATTTTAAGAAAAAATATAAGGTAAATTTGAAATTGATAGCAGCAACACATCTCAAAAAAGTTGGGAAAGGGCAACAAAATAGAAGAACATTTTTCAACTAATTAGGTTAATTGGCAACAGGTCAGTAATATGAATGCGTGTAAAAAGAGCATCTTAGAGTCAAAAATAAAGATGGGCAGAGGTTCAGAAATCTGTGAAAAGCTGCATCTAAAACAATTTCAGAATAATATTCCTCAATGTAAAAATTGCAAAGACTTTAAATATATCAATATCTACAGTACATAATATCATGAAAAAATGTAAAAAATCAGGAGAAATCTCTGTACGCAAGGGACAAGGCCTTGATCTTTGGGCCCTCAGACGGCATTGCATTAATAACAGACATAATTCTGTGATGGACATCACTACATGGGCTCAGGAATACTGCCAAAAATCACTGTCTGTGAACACTCTCCAAAGTGCCATCCAAAAATGCAAGGTAAAACTAACATGCAAAGTAAGTAATATTTGAACATGATCTAGAAATTCCGCCATCTTCTCTGGGCCAAAGCGAAAGTGAAAATCTGTTCTCTGGTCAGACGAGTCAAAATTCGTCATTCTTTTTGGCAACCACAGGTTATGGCTTCTGGCTTGTTATCAGTGCGCAGTCCAAAAGCCTGCATCTCTGATGGTATGTGGGTGCATAAGTGAGTATGGAATGGGCAACTTGCAACATCTGTAAAATCACCATCTGAAAGATATATCCAGTTTTTAGAGCAGCACACGCTCAAGTAAGAATGGGACAACAATCTTCTCCCAAAACTCCAGCAGTTGTTCTCCTCAGTTCCCAGACATTTAGAGTGTTGTTAAAAGAAGAGCAGCTGCTACACCATGGTGAACAAGGCCCTGTCACAAAATTGTTGGAATTGGTGGTTGTACTTTACTAGCTTTTTTGTTTTCCTGTCCCAACTTTTTTGAGATGGGTTGCTGCCATTAATTTCAAAATTATCTTATTTTGTTTCTTAAAATAGTATATTTTCTCAGTTTAAACATTTGATATGTTTTTCTATTGTGAATAAAATATGGGTTTATGAGATTTAAAATCACTGCATTCTGTTTTATTTAGATGTTACACAACATCCCAACTTTTTTGGAATTGGGGTTGTACAAAAACAGTTGGCTGGTAATTTTTTTAGATGCTTTTCTATTAAGGAAAAACATTAAGGTAATGGCTAGTGAAGCTCACATATTCTAATGCATTCCATGCTTTTCATGTAACTGTACAACAGTCCAGAAAAAGAAATATTACCTCATTATCACTTGACGCGGTATCATTGGCACTCCTTCGTTTCCTTCCTCTCTTGGGATAGCCATTGATCTTACAGTCATAGCAAGCTTCGGGGGACAAAGAGTTATCATCTATTTCTCCACTCGCTGCCATATCCTGGGCAGCTCTGCTTAGTCCGGCTCCTGTTACACAGTGTCTGAAAGTACAAGACAAACTTCTATTAGATTTCATAACTACTCCTTCTGGCAATTATGGCTATAATCCGGTAATGAAACGGACCCCCGCACGGGCATGCTGTTTTTGAATTGTGACAGGGTTTGTGGCGAGAAGATCCCCCGCTAGCTTTCACACTGAGGGGGGGATTAGGGGGAGAGGAGGCCTAAATTTGGGTGGTACATGTAACGTCCCAAAAGGTGAACGTATCCTTTAACCACATATAGCTATACTATTTACAGTATATACAATATTTTAGACAATAGTGGTCATTTCGGACAACTGAACCTCTTTAGATTCAGTTGTTGGGCTACATTGCCTTTGACCTAGATTAATTCATTTTTCCACCTCTACTAAGTAGGAAATATTCTCAGCATCATTAAAGATCTATGTTTGTCCCAAGCATAGCTGAATGTACTTACTGTTGACTGACTCTCTACCTCCGCTGGAAGTCTAGTCCAAGGGTCAGCTAATCCTCTGGTAAAATACTACTGTCTACGTTTAGTTTAGAACTTTCCTCCTGTTAGTTTGAGGTCATGTCCCTGTGTTGACCTGAGCTTTATATTATCACTGACATTTAAAAAAAGTATGCAGAATGTGTATTTCCACTCCACCTAAGAATATTGATAGATGTAGAATAGTTATTTGTGGAATGCTGGTGATGATTACCCTTGTCCTATTCTGAAGTATCCAGGTGGACAGCCACAGACATATCCTCCTTCAGTATTTGAACAACCGTAGCTACAAGGTGCTTGAGAAGAGCTGCACTCATTGATGTCTTGACATGAGCCAGCAAATTGTTCGAACTGAAATCCTGTTGGACATATACACTTGAAGCTTCCCAATGTGTTGTGGCACATAGCTCCCCCACATGAATGGGTGTTCAAGCATTCATTCTCATCTGAAGGAAAACAAGATTGCAAAGAAAATGCATTATTTTGTAACAGTTTCAATGATTACAAACACTTTACAAAAACCTTATAATGATACTAGTAAGTCTACTTACTGACATTCTGTAATGGAGTCATCGTTTGAATTACTCACAGTTCATTTCGGGGTTGATTTACTAAAGGCAAATAGACTTTTCACTTTGTAAGGAAAATTGCACTGCGCATGGGAATTTTTCGCAGAGCTTAGTGAAAAAGCTTTGCTTACTTCAACCATCCAATCATGCTCGATTAAAAATGCTGTTTTTTTTTTCCTTGAACGTAATTGGATATTCTTTGCAAAATGCATTTCCACTAATTTTTTTAAAACAGTTCTTCAGTCATGTGATGAAAAATTAAAAGCCAGCAACTGTAGCTACTGATAAGGACATTCACCTGTCCCAGGATCCAGCTCTATCCTCAACCCAGCCAGTTTTTTCACCAGGCTTTGGTCTAATTGTGGGCAGCCAGCTGTGACTGCTTACAGCTTCACTGTGCATACATGAGCCATGAGCATGAGCTGTGCTTCCTGAATGGTCCTGCAGTTTTCTGGAACATGTGACATGAACCAGAAGGCTGCAGGGGAAGAAGGAGCAGCTGAACTTCTCAGATCGACAAGGGGATCCGACTGGAAATGGGAGAGTAGGTACCTGTCAAAACCAGGTACCTGCTCAATCCCCAAAAAGTAAAATGCCAAATGCGAAGGAGGGGGGGGGGGGAGGTGGAGGGAGAGAGGAACATCCCCTTTTGGGTGAAGTTCCACTTTAAGCTCTGGTGATACTTCCCTTCCAAAGTGCAACTTCCCTTACAAAGTAAACCACCTATTTGCCTTTAGTAATTCAACCCCTTAGCCTTTGTCTACCCTCCATCAAAGTATACAATAATCTTGTGCAAATAAAATATATACAGTGGGGAAAATAATTATTTGATCCCCTTCAGATTTTGTAAGTTTGACCACTTGCAAAGAAATGAAGGGTCTATAATTTTAATCATAGGTGTATTTTAAATGATAGAGAGAATATCAACCAAAACTCCAGAAAAAAAACCACACGATACAAATGTTATAAATTGATTTGCAGTTCAGTGAGTAAAATAAGTATTTGATCCCCAAGCAAACCATGACTTAGTACTTGGTGGAGAAACCCTTGTTGGCAAGCACAGAGGTAAGACACTTCTTCTAGTTGGTTACCAGGTTTGCACACATCTCAGGAGGGATTTTGGTCCACTCTTCTTTACAGATATTCTTTAAATCCTTAAGGTTTCTTGGCTGTCGCTTGGCAACTCGAAGTTTCAGCTCCCTCCATACATTTTTTTATAGGATTAAGGTCTGGAGACTGGCTAGGCCACTCCATTACCTTAATGTGCAAGTTTTTGAGCCACTCCTTTGTTGTCTTGGCGGAATGTTTTGGGTCATTGTCATGCTCAGTGATCTGGCTGAGGGAAGAAGGTTCTCATCCAAGATTTTACAATACATGGCCCCATCCATTGGCCCCTCAATGTGGCAAAGTCAGCCTGTACCATTAGCAGAGCAACAGCCCCAAAGCACAATGTTTTCACCTCCCAGCTTGACTATAGGGATGGTGTTCTTAGGATCATAGCCAGCATTTGTATTCCTCCAAACATGACCAAAGAGCTAAATTTTGGTCTAATCTGACCTCAGCGCTTTCTTGCAATCCTTCTCTGAATCATTTAGATGTTCATTGGCAAGCTTGAGACGGGCCTGTACATGTTCGTTCTTGAGGAGGGGGACCTTGTGGGTGCTGCAGGATTTCAATCTATGGCGGCGTATTGTGTTATCAGTGGTTTGTTTGGTGACTGTGGTCCCAACTGCCTTGAGATAATTCACAAGCTCCTCACATGTAGTTCTGGGCTGATCCCTCAGTTTTCTCATGATCATCCTTACCCCATAAGGCGAAATCTTGCATGGAGCTCCAGACCGAGGGTAAGTGATGGTTATTTTGTATTTCTTCCATTTGTGAATAATCACTCCAACGGTTGTCTCCATCTCACAAAGCTTATTGCTGATGGTCGTGTAGCCCATTCCAGCCTTGTGCAGGTCTACAATCTTGTCCCTGACATTCCAGCCCATAATAGTGAGGTGGAAGAAAGAGATTCTGTGAATAGGTGTCTTTTATACACATAACGTTAGGGGCGCCTTCTTAAATTGACAGGACTAATCTGAGTACCACATGAGCACATAGTCAGCCTGTGGGAGCCAGAATTATTGTTGGTTGGTAGGGGATCAAATACTTATTTTACTCACTGAACTGCAACTAGATTTATAGCATATATATATATATTTGTATAATGTGTTTTTTTCTGGCGTTTTGGTTGATATTCTGTCTCTATCATTTAAATTACACCTATGATAAAAAGTATAGACCATTAATTTCTTTGTAAGTGGGCAAACATACAAAATATGCAGGGGATCAAATAATTATTTTCCCCATTGTACTATGGCCTTAATTACTTTACATATTATGTCCAGGCTGTATATTATACTCACTTTATGCAACAGACAGAAGTGATATTGATCAGTATACTTAGGGGGAGATTTACTAAAACTGGAGCACTCAGAATCTGGTGCAGCTGTGCATGGTAGCCAATCAGCTTCTAACATCATCTTGTCCAGTTAAGCTTTGTTAATGAAACCTGGAAGCTGATTGGTTTCTATGCACAGCTGCACCAGATTTTGCACTCTCCAGTTTTAGTAAATCAACCCCATAGTCTAAATTCAGTTTACGTTAAATTGCTCAACTACTGTACTTTGCAATCAGTGAAAACCCAAAATGGTTAGTCTTCAGGAGTGAAAAGGCTTATCTTTATAACTATTATATCCTATAACTCTCTGGCTGTGGGGCTACACTTTCTTTCTGCTATCTGAAAATGAATGAATACAAAATGCAAGCTCATCTGCCAAACAGGCATATTATGATTAAAGGTGACAGAAACATATTTACTTAATAAGAATTGTTGCAATGAGACAATTGAAATGCTTGCAAGGTAAATGTGCACTGGACATCACTCAATCAATGTGGAAGCAGTAAGGAAATAATAAAAGATAAAAAAACAACCCAGTACCTACAAGCCGCACTGGTTTTTAGCGGAACTGTGGTAGCAAAAATCACTAAAGGAAGAGATACTGTTGGTGAACATGTACAATTTTGTGGAAATAAATTATTGCTGGTCTTGGGATGCCTGGGCCTTAGAGATGATGGTACCCAAGGATTTTATGTCAAATGTCTCGATAGGTGGCTGTGTGCTGTATGTACCACAATATGTAATACAAATTGTGGTAATGCACTATGTGAAATCCATTGTTGTTTCTTCATGTGCCATATATATATAATCAGTGGGTTAGCTGGAAGCCAGTGGAGGAAATGGACCGCTGCTGTGCTTTCTCTTAAAGAGGACACATGTGCATTGACCTCATATTCCATACGAGCTCTCTTACTGAAGGTTAGCAGTTTGGTGTAGCATAGGATGCAGATTGCACATGGATTGTGTTTGGATAAGAAGTATCACCATTTGTTTTTGCAGTTGGAAGGTGATTGGTACACAGTGCCCTACTATAACATAGGGATTTTGCTGGACACACATACTGTATGTTGTTTTGCACTTTATATTTTTGGATGTGATGCAGATATGACTATGATGGACTATTGTTGGATCACACATTTGTATTAAAGTAGAACTATAGGCAAAACATTTTTTTTTCACTTTGCATAGAGCAAGGGAAGGCTATAACCCCTCTCAGTTTTTTTTCACCATCTGTGTCCCATTGCAGAGATTTCCCTTCACTTTCTGTCCCATAGCCAAACAGGAAGAGAGAGGAAATCCCTGCAAATTAAGGGAATTCCTTGGGGACCCCCAGGTCCCCAGAACTAGCGTCCCCATTCCCAGATTTCCTCACAATTACATTTCTGGGGGCAAGAAACAAACATTTGAGGTTTTCTTTTACTTTCAATGATAATGGTAAACAGGACAAATAGATATTGTGAATCTCCTTAAGTAGGACACAGACAGCAATAAAAATTGACAGGTTTTCTAATGCCTCTCCACTCTGTTCAAAACTAGAAAAAAAGTTTTGCCTTTATTTATATAAAGAGTGCACTTTATTGATTTTTATGTATATCACATGATTTTTATATGTATTAATGCCTTTTTAGTTTCATTTTATTGATTGAGCTAATAGGGGGCAGCACTGCACTTTTTAGGGGTATTGTAGATCTCCTGAAATGAAATGTACATACTGGAGTTGATTTACTGAAGAATGATTGGTTGTTTACTTTGCAAGGGAATTTTAAATGAGCTTAGTGGATGGCAAAAATTCACTTTGCAGAGAATACCCAATCATGTGCAAGGAAAGTAAAAAAAAAAATTTTTGCTCGCGCAGGATTGGGTGATGGAAGTCAGCAGAGCTTAACCCCATTCACTAAGCTAAGGGAAAATTCCTATAAACAGCCGTTTTTGCCTTTACAAAATCAAATCCTCTGAATCCAAGGCTTCCCTTTTTAAGAAATGATATCTCTGTTTTAAAGCAGCCCTTTTATACCCCTTGACACACGCTTACTATGATTAAAAACAACCCTCAAGGATCTCTCTAGTTTAACGCCATACACTTGGCTTGGTACTAACAATATACTATTGGTGTTGAGATGTTTCTTTTACTTACAGATTTACAGAGACATTTCAGTACAAAATCATGATGGAAGACAAAACAAAACTTTGGATCATAACTGGCTCTGTTACTTATTATAAAATTACACAACGGAACATAAAAAGATGGACCCAAATTTGCCCAGACTCTTTGTGATGGGTTTCCAAGTATCCCAAACAGTCAAGTGAAATAATTGAAATCACCACACATATTAAAACACTTTTGCGTTCTCATAAAACAAAACACAACAAAGATGTACTAATGTTATTATACATCTTTACTAACTGATCCCATGACAAACACATCTTGTCACATTGAATCTGAAAACTCAAGGCGGTGATAATTATTAGTATATTTGATGCCCCGGCTTATTCATCTTTAACTTTTACTAACAGAATAGAATGACTCCCACATGTTTATAGTTTTTATGTGTGTGATTTCCACATGTGGGGACAATACAAAACATAATAAATTGGGCTTTTTAGTCAAGTAATTTCTAAATACAAAGACAGTTACATGTTGTAGGTACAATGTAGTAATTCAGAAATCACTTCATTACCTGTAATGATATTTAGCACATCATTCCCACAATTTCATTACCGTTTCCTGTATGGTTTTCATACAAGTGTTTATTTCAGAGTATTTATATTGAATGTTTTACAGCAATTTTCTTTTGGATGTCAAAAGCTATTAGAAACTATGAAACTGAATAGTGAGTCCGCCAATACTACATGGGAAGATTACTCACCCACACATTGGTTCCACTGATAATGTTGGAGATAGCCTTGTGGGCAGCTACATCTATAGCCACCAATAATGTTCTGGCATCCATGCTGACAACGATGACTTCCTTCACACTCATCCACATCTAGCAAAAAAAATTGGAAAAAAAAAACGACACCATCTTTGAATAAGTTTGTATTTACAGACAGGGCAATTCCATCCACATTTTAGGCCCCTTTCACACTAGCAGACCGAGTGGGTCCACCTGTTCATTTTTTAGGTGGACCAGATCAGACCCTTTAGTCTCCCCTATGGAGCACTGGATGTAAATAGACATGTGTCAGTTTACACCCACCTACATCCGATCCTATCTGCTAAAAACAGAGAGACAGGGATCCATTCACCATCCGCTTAGTGGATTGGATGGCAGTTGGATGTAAATGGACAAGTGGTCAGTTTACATTCGACCGCCAGTAGAGGAGAGCGGCTGTATCTGTGTCCACTCTGCATAAGTGGAGAGGACACAGACCAGCCATCTGGTTGCTCAGCAAGGATCAACGCACAGATTCCCCTGCTAAGCAAGCGGACTCCAATGGAGCCTGCCCCGTGTGGAAAGGGCCTTAGACAGGGTAGATACAAATTATACTCTGCATATTATTGCTCAAATGCCTACTTAATGCTATCCACATCATGCATATTCTACTCTTTATTGAATGTGTCAGGAGTTTTCTTCACTGACTTAAATGTATAAATAGAGCAGATTGGTTGGGGTTCCCCTTTAAAGAATTACTTCACCGTTCAAAAAAAAAAAATTAGAAATGAACATGGTTTTTGCAGGTAAAAAATGTGCATTTATTATTTTTTTTGTCTTTGGGGACCTGTAAAGCATTGCACCTACAATCAGTAGATCGGCTTTTGGAGACTGTCAGTACACTATCTGCCCGTACCTCCCGTATGGGTAGGCAGTTACTGAAGTCCAAGAAGCTTAATAGGCTATGGAAGCACTCACCAGCACCCTCGCAGTTCACTGAGAACTACAAGCTGTCAGCCTCAATGGCTGACAGCACATGTAGGCATTCCTTCACAGAACTCTATGAATGAATGATGCAGCCATGTGGGCAGAGCTCTGTTTTCAAATTGTGACAGGGGGTGCGAGGAGAAGGTCCCCCACCTGCTGTCACAAGGAGGGAGTGGATCAGCGAATAAGGTGATGCATGCTCAACATGTTACATGTTACACCCTAAATACAGGTGAAATATGTAACATGTTGACAAATGTGAACTTATCATTTAATACTCACAATATCTTTGAAAGCCTATGTCTAGGGAAAATAAAAATCCTCCCTCACTGTGGGGCTGCCCCTGCACTTCAAGGGTCTAGAGGACTGGGAAAAGCAGTTAAATCGAACCAATCCACCACTCCTCTGGCAGCCGGTATTGTCCTCTGCTCCCATGTGCTCTGGAGGTGTCATCTTGTCCTGTACAGGGCAACAGAGTCTGCATTGTGCTTGATAGCATCAGAGGATCTGTCACCACCAGAGCTGCAGAAAGTGGGGAATCAGCTAAGTAACACTGCATTTTATCTTTGTAGTGTGGGGACAGCCCCATAGCAAGGGAGGATTTTTGCTTTCCCTGGAATTCAACTTTAAAGAAATCATTTTTAGTAGAAGGCAAGGTAAATTTTATTTCATCTGTGGCAATCCTTATGACTAATTGTCATGCCTTCCCTCTACAGCTATCATTCTTGATATATTAGGCACCAAATCTTGATCCTGAAACATTTCAATGGCTGTAATGGAGACACTTCAATAAACGCTTTTACCACTCTCAATGCTACTACAGCTCTGGGTGTAATGCATTTGTGCCTATCTCATGCTCTTTTTGCCAATGGAGGCTGACTGACAACCTAGTACCTCCCTGCATCATGCCTTTTAGGTTCAATACAAGGCAAACAACCTCCAAGTGTCATCAACCAGCTTGAGCCTAGTCTGGAATCTCGCACCAAGGCTACATCTTTAAAATATAGGAAGCAGGACATTTTCAGGGAATATCTGATTGCCTCTCGGGGGATCAGGGGGATCCACTGGATCAACTGTGGGTGTAGGATTATAACTTTTTTTTTAATGGTTGAACTGGATGGACTCTTTGTCTTTTTTCAGCCAGACTAACTATGTAACTATTTTACGGTACTTTCACAAAAATGACGTGAAGGACTCCATTGCATTTACTGGGGCTTTTCTTCTACTTTAACTAGATTACAGTTCAAGCCATATATTTTCCGTATAAAGAATATGTTTTGTTTTAAAATTAGAATATATATTTGTTCAAATTACTTATCTTAATCAAATATACTTTAAAGGTCTCAGGGCTTTGGACAATATTCTTACATAGTGGAAGACACTCCAGCATGTAGCAGCCATTATGTTATAACTGAGAAAAGACTTCCTGCATCGATAAACAAAGACATTTCCCTTGACTAAGCTTGCCATATAAACAAGCCCCTGTTCCAGTTAGCAAGTTACAAATGTTTCTGCAATGCCCTGTGTAGGACCTCAGAAAAAGGCAGCCCCCCGGGCACAGCACCGGCCAGATTATACCGACACGGCAATGTTTTTCTAGCTCAACTACAAGACATTTTGGAGCCAGGAAAGAACTGGGATTTCTGTTTAGTACAAAGGACAACATTAAAGAAATAACAGAAAAATGGAAAAGACAAAGACGTGTTTGTGTTTTTCTAGGCAGTGATAGGTTATCAACAACATGGTAGTAAATACTATAATAATATAACTGCATGGACTTTTGTCTTTTTTCAGCCAGGCTAACTATGTAACTATGTAATATAAATTGGCACATGCATGTAGCCTATATAGTAGGACACGGTTATGCCAGAAAGTAGAATATAAAACTTGTGAAATGGCATTTCTGTTCCATAATAAATGTAATACCTTCACATGTTGCTCCACTCTGATCGAGGGAAAAGCCACGCTGGCAATCACACACATAGCTGCCTGGAGTATTCTGGCAAACGCCTTTAGCACCACACAGGTTCACTTCTTGAGCGCACTCATTGTTATCTAGATGGTATCAGATAGGAGAATATAACACATGACTGAGAATGTTGACAACCATGTTGGTTTGTTTTAAAGTAGAACTATAGGCAAACCTTTTTTTGTCTTGGATAGAGCAGGGGAAAGTTATAACCCCTGTCTTATTTTTTTCGCCAATCGTGTTGCATTGTGGAGATTTCCCTTCACTTCCTGCCCATAGCCAAGAAGAACAGGAAGTGAGAGGAAATCATTGTAAATGAAGGGAATTCCTTCATTTACAATGATAGTGTCCCCATTGGAAAATTCCCCCTCTATTACTTCTCTGGGGGCAAATCAAAATGTGGGATTTTCTTTTACTTTCATTTTCAATGCAAATGGTAAACAGGACAAATAGGGTGAATCTCCTTAATGAAGGGGGTGGGGGGCACAGACAGCAATAAAAACTGAAAGGTGTCCTAATCAATCTCCACTCTGTCTAAAAAAAAAAAAGATTTGCCTTTAGTTATACTTTAACGTAAAATCATCTTAATTTTCTCTATTTTACACACAAAATGATACCATAATGCAAATCTAAGAGGATGTCCCATGGGAGCCTGTCCGAGGTGCACTAGCAAATAGTCTGAGCTAAAATGAGGTTGTTGGGTTGTTCCGGACCATGCAGGAAGGAGCGTATCTTTGAGGTGGCTTAAAGAATGATCTCCCAGGAAAATGTGTGTCTATTACTAGACAAAGAGAAATATACAACATGACTTGCAAAAAAAGTGCTGAAGAACCGGTGTTCACACTGGACAGTGCCACTTTACTTGTTCTGAACCTGGGTGTGATTCCCTCTATGTGTTGTAGTTACAGTATGTTCTGGTGATCCAAAGTAACACTTTGCATTTTCTGAAAACTGGGTATCATTCTCTGTATGTGTCCTTATTCTGTAGTTACAGATGATGCAAAGTACTACGTCACTTATTCTAAAACCTGCATGTAATTCTCTGTATGTGTCCCTAATCTGTATGAAGAGATGATGCAAAGTACTACTTCTCTTGTAATTGTATGTGCCTTTATTCTATATGTATGGATGATGCATAGTCCCACTTCCTTTATTCTGCAACCTGTGTATCCATATTCTGTAAGAGGGGATGATGCACAGTCTCACTTCTCTTGTTCTGAAAGATTTGTAGGTGTAATCCTCTGTATGTGTCATTAGACCTTATTCACATGGGTGTACTGATCCATATGTGTATGTGAATGGCTGTATTGATCTATATGTGTATGTGAATGGCTGTAATGATCCATATGTGTACGTGAATGGCTGTACTGATCCATATGTCTACGTGAATGGCTGTACTGATCCATATGTCTACGTGAATGGCTGTACTGATCCATATGTCTACGTGAATGGCTGTAATGATCCATATGTGTATGTGAATGGCTGTACTGATCCATATGTCTACGTGAATGGATGTACTTATCCATATGTCTACGTGAATGGCTGTAATGATCCATATGTGTATGTGAATGGCTGTACTGATCCATATGTGTATGTGAATGGCTGTACTGATCCATATGTCTACGTAAATGGATGTACTGATCCATATGTCTACGTGAATGGCTGTACTGATCCATATGTGTATGTGAATGGCTGTACTGATCCATATGTCTACGTGAATGGCTGTACTGATCCATATGTCTACGTGAATGGCTGTACTGATCCATATGTGTATGTGAATGACTGTACTGATCCATATGTCTACGTGAATGGCTGTACTGATCCATATGTCTACGTGAATGGCTGTACTGATCCATATGTGTATGTGAATGGCTGTACTGATGCATACGTCTACGTGAATGGCTGTACTGATCCATATGTGTATGTGCATGGTTATACTGATCCATATGTCTACGTGAATTGTTGTACTGATCCATATGTGTATGTGAATGGCTGTACTGATCCATATGTCTATGCGAATGGCTGTACTGATCCATATGTCTATGTGAATGGCTGTACTGATCCATATGTGTATGTGAATGGCTGTACTGATCCATATGTCTATGTGAATGGCTGTACTGATCCATATGTGTATGTGAGTGGCTGTACTGATCCATATGTCTACGTGAATGGCTCTACTGATCCATAGGTCTACGTGAATGACTGTACTGATCCATAGGTCTACGTGAATGACTGTACTGATCCATATGTCTACGTGAATGGCTCTACTGATCCATATGTCTACGTGAATGACTGTACTGATCCACATGTCTACGTGAATGGATGTACTGATCCATATGTCTACGTGAATGACTGTACTGATCCATATGTCTACGTGAATGACTGTACTGATCCATATGTCTATGTGAATGGCTCTACTGATCCATAGGTCTACGTGAATGACTGTACTGATCCATATGTCTACGTGAATGACTGTACTGATCCATATGTCTACGTGAATGACTGTACTGATCCATATGTCTATGTGAATGGCTCTACTGATCCATATGTCTACGTGAATGACTGTACTGATCCATATGTCTACATAAATGGCTCTACTGATCCATATGTCTACGTGAATGGCTTTACTGATCCATATGTCTACATGAATGGCTGTACTGATCCATATGTCTACATGAATGGCTGTCTTCAGCCCCCAGGAATGCACAGGTGTTCCATGCAGGGTGTGCAGACAGCCTATTGAAATCAATGACAGGCAACTGGCTGCACCGACCTCCAAGTTCATCTGAGAGTGTACATCCGTGTGGTTCTGATGAATCCATCAAGATGCAGACAGACAGGTACAAGATGCAGACAGACAGGTACAAAGTTGCACTTTTCTTGTTCTGAAGGCTGCGTATAATTTTCTTGTGGACCTTCTGTATCCTCTCTGTGTCCTTATTAGGGATTCGCTTGGGTTCGACTCCAGGGTCAATCCAGCGGTAAGTTCAGCCAATCCCTGAAGGCAGCTCTCAGTGGAGGTCCAATCAGCTGTGGATGGGGGATTCCCCACCCTGCAGCTGCATATACACAAAAGGATGCAAAGATGCATGTGACATAATTGACCTATAATGGCCACATGGGTTAATATTGTCAATGTCATCAGCATTCCGCCCCTTTGTATATATGTAGCAGTGGGGCTTGGAGTCTCCTTTGCTGATTGGTCCAACACTGACAGCAGTCTTCCGAGTTTGGTCAAACTTGGGTTTGCACCAAACCTAAGCTCATCTCTAGTATTTATTTTGTATGTATAAATGGTGCACAGTCCTACTTTGCTTGTTCTGAAAACTGGGTTTATCTCTTTGTATTTGTTTTTATTCTGTATGAAGGGATGATGCACAGTACCACTTCTCTTGTTCTGGGTGTATCTCTCTGTATGTGTTCTTATTCTGTATATACCGACACAGAAGCACCATTCATCTCCTACAAGCTGGTTGTAATGTAGCCACATTTGTGTCTAGATTTCAATGGTTCAGTAGTAATTTGCTTCACTCTAGTGTTATTATTACTGTAATTAATAACAGTTCCTTACTGGGGATTTTTGGTGTTCCTAATTAATGTGCATTATATGGTTCTAATTTTACAGTGATGGATATACGCCAAATTGCTTGTTCTAAACATGCACAACATTCAGTATGACATTAGGCTTTTCTGTCATACTTGAAACTGGAATAATGAACTTGTAACCCACTTGCTGACATTCCTTAGTATGTGTAGATTTATTGAAATGATGTATATTCAATCATTTGTTTTTAAAGCCCCTCAATAATCATACCAGGAATAATGAGTGACAGCAATCTGTAGAAGCTCCTAAGACCATCTATATACTAAGCATGAAGCTAAAAATGATCTGCAATGTCATTTAGCTTTAAAACAGATCTATGACGTTATCTACAACCTACCCCTGCTTACCCCCTCCTCCCTGAATCACACAAGTTAAAGGTATACAGACCATAAAAATACTTACCTTTCAGGAGGAATCCATTAAATTCAGCTCTGGGAGTCTGTGTGGGGTTCCCAGCCAAGTGAATAGTGGCCAGCCAGTGACATGAGAATTTCTCTCATTTCAGTTCTCGGAGGAAAATCATCTCCTCTGACCTTCTGTTTATGAAGCCGAGAACATTTGTTCTCAGGAGGAGAAGAGAGAAGTTTTTCCTCTGAGAATGAGATCTGTTTAGAAGGGGGAGGGCTGCATGTGATTTCCCGGGATATTGGGAGACTACAATTTGGCCGAGTAAAAGGTTAAACAGATCACATGAAAATAATAAGCACCGAGCACCGGCACTTTTTATAACGCACATTTTGGCACCTTCTTCAAATGTGTGTTTTGGTCCTTTTTATTCGCATTGTGGCTTTTTTTTTAATGAACATTTTGGAGTTTTCTTACAACAAACATTTTGGAGCAGGTTATTTTAACAAGCATTTTCGTGTGGTTTGAAACACGTTTTGGCACTTGTTTTAACACATATTTTGGCAATTTTTTTAAATGTGAATTTTGATGTGGTTTATGCACATTTTGGCCAAACGCACATCTGCTAGCCACTTTTGGGGTGCCATTAACAATTAATGGCTCCTCAAGCATGACATGCATTTTGCATGCATTTCCAGAACACACACAAAAAAGAAGTTTAAAAAATGAGCCAAATTACACATTAAAAAGCACCAAAGTGCAAATAAAAAATGTGCTGAAAAGCGTTGAAAATCGTGCCAAAATGTGTTTTGAAAAAAGCGCTAAATTGTGTATTAAAAAATGCACAAAAATGCGCATTAAAAAGGGCCAAAAAAAAAAACAAATTTAACCTTTTTGGGCATGGAGGGGTCTGCGTTTTCTCAATGCACATTTTGGTCTGTTTGCAGCACATTTGTCAAAAGACAAAATGTGAGGCAAAACACAAGTCTGTTAACTGTATTTGGGCTGCTATTAACAATGAATGGCACCCAAAAGCACATTGCATATTTTGACATGATTTTAGCGTCATTTGGAATCGCGACCAGAATTGCGCGATTCTGCATTGATGTATCAGTTGTAAAATAATCACATTTTGTTGCTGTGCAGTCTGAAATGCAGACAGACACAGTTTTATATATATATCTAAAAACATTATGTATATCTAAAAACATTATATATATATATATATATATATATTTATTAACCCCATTGGTGGTGATATCAGAAAGAAGCCTTTTTCCTCCTATCACAGCAGCTTCTCACCTAGATTCTCTACCTCTGGGCTGGAGAAGATGGGATGGAGATACTGTATTTTACAGAGATGGCCAGTGAGATCTTCAGATGTCACCTTCATAAACCGGCCATCTCTCTAAAACGAGTGTCAGAATGGTGTGTCCTGTGATGAGCAGTAAAGAACATATTCTCCTCTCCTCACCTCAGTTTCATAAACTTGCACATGAGAGGTCGGCCAAGATCATCAGGATCTGGGCTTTTCTCTCTTTCATAAATGGACACCTTTATCCCTACACTTAAACACCCCCTCCCCATTCTTAAACCTAACCCTCACCTAGCTGAACACTTAACCAACCCCCAAAGGGAGCTCTTAAAGTGATTTTAATTAATAAAAAAAACTAACAAACATGTTATACTTACCTGCTCTGTGCAATGATTTTGCACACAGCAGCCCCGATCCTCTATTTTTTGGATCATCCCCCATTGGTCCTGGCTCCTCTCCCCAGCCAATTGCCCCCAATAGCAAGCCTATTGCTATAGGGACACTCAAGCAGGATGGCTACCGAGTTGCACTTCTGTGAATGGATATTTTCCATTCACACACAGAGCGTGGCTCAGCCCTGGCCCCTGCTCTCTCCTCATTGGCTGTGATTGACAGCAGCAGCAGTCAATGGCTCCCATTGCTGTTTGAGCCAATGAGGAGAGCTGTGACTCTCATGCACATGGCTGGATCGAGATGGAGCTCATGTAAGTATGAGGGGGGGGGGCGGGGGGGGACTGAAAGGGGAACTGCACCCAGAAGGTTTTTTACCTTAATGCATAGAGTTCATTAAGGTAACAAACCTTCTGCCTTTAGAACCATTTTATCACGTAACCTCCTTCCCCTTACAATATTTAACAGCCAAAGTGAGCTCTTAGCATTTAACCTCAACTCCAACACTAAAAAAAATCAAGCCCTATACACATTAAATCTGAATTCCTGGTATGATCTTTATTGCAAACTTACATTGGTTCAGCTTGTAAGTATGCATATCTCATACCTGAGCGGCGACTGGGGAAGTTGACAATTACTGTAGTAGTTGGCACTATTACCTGTAATCTTCCAAGTCTTATGCGAGTGGCTTTCCCTCTACACATTGACCACAGGGGATCATTTGCTTGGCACTACCACCACACAAAGAATGCATTGTAATTCTTCAATGAACACAATCTTTGATTGGACAAGGTGAAAAAAGGGACATCACCGAACCTCCTCTCCGCCTTGTCCAATGAGAGAATGCTTTTTATTCATTTCATACAAGACATTCTGTGAATGCAGGCATTAAGCTCAATTAGGGTATATTCTGCTTTTAATTATTCACAGCTTTTAAACAGTGGTAAACATTAGACTTTAGAAATGAGAGGATATTTCACAAAGTTCCCTATTATGTACTAGCAAGTACAAAGTACACAATCTGGTAATATATAATATTGCACTTACCAATGCAGGCAGTATGATGCTGTGTAAATCCAGGAGGACATTTACATGTAAATCCTCCCATTGTGTTCACACAAATGAACTGACAATTATGTTGCTTGGTTGCGCATTCATCAAGATCTATAAAGATAAACACATAGATGGTATTTGCACTGTGATCAGAAATAAAACCCCAATGCAGTCTGGTCGTAGTATTCTCTGCTCCAGGTGGGTAAGTTCTTCAACTTAGCTGTATGTCACTATCTTCAAACAATCACATTTCACTTATTCTCGTCCTGCATCTTATATTCCAACCTAATAGATGGCGATCTGGACAATTACCACAATGACATGCAATCTGTTTTTATAAACTGTCCTATTGGTGTCAATTTACTAAAGAAGTATACACTAATCACTAATTATTGTTTTTACTTTGGAAGGGGATTCTCACTTCGCTTAGTGATTGATGTGAAGTTGTTCTAGCATCAATCATCCAAATATGTGCAAGCACAACCCCCTTTTTTAAAATTCTCCTTGCACCTGATTGTGTAATTTTTGCAAAGTTAAATTTCACCACACCCACTAAAAACTAAGACAAAATACCCCTGCGAAGGGAAATATTACTTTGCATATTGAACATGCTCTACTTTAGTAAACTGACCCCACTGCATGAGCAGACGTAAATAACCGAATGGGACATAAACCACATATCTGTCTACAGTTTATAGTGGTCTATCTGACTATAGTGGCTCAGAGGAGGACAGTTTCTTGACTTCAATTTTTACTATCTTTCTGGCAATGTGCATAGCGTTTGTGTGTACAAGTTGACTGCTTTTTATGATACATTTATAAATGGTGAAGTAGCAAGTTACTAACTCAGTGGACTGAGTAAAGCACCATCAGGCAGCCGTTGCCCTGGTTAAAAGGACGGCTGGGTTCACAAACACAGTGAGGGTTATTTACTAAAGCTGTAGAGTGCAAAATCTGGTGCAGCTCTGCAAAGAAACCAATCAGCTTCCGTTTTTTTTTTTCTTTGCCAAACCTTAATTAAGCTGGAGTTAGAAGCTGATTGGCTGCCATGCACAGATGCACCAGATTCTGAGTGCTCCGGTTTTAGAAAATCTACTCCAGTGTACCAAACCGATCTGAGTGGCTCAGTAACAAAAAAAAAACCAAACACTATTTCTATGTTTCTGTTATCGCTGTGATGGCTGATTATAGTAACATTACCATACTACTGTTTACATTGTTGATTCCTTCCCTACCATAGTCATTTATCAAGAAAGAATGAAAGAATGGATTAGCAGCAGCAGCTGGTTCATTCCGGGTTGATTTAATAAAGGCAAATTGACTTTTCACTTTTCAAGTGAATTTGAATTTTGCAAAGGAATTACCCCAGAGCACAGTGAATGAAGTAAAGCTCTGCTGACTTCCATCACCCAATCAGGTGCAAGCAAAAATGCCATTTTTTTTTAATTTAATTTAATTTGTACGTGATTGTTTATTCTTTGCAAAGTGAAATTTCACCACATTTTCTAAATTAAGGGAACATCACCTTGAAAAATGAAACTTTCCTTGCAATGTAAGCAGCCTATTTGTATTTAGAATATCAACCCCCATTGGGAGGAACTTTTACTGACTGTGGGATCCTTTTCTTAACCCTTTCAACCCCACCCCCATCCCAACTCCTCTCCTGTACATCTGATCTCCAGCCTCTCTCGGTATGTGACATGTATATTAACCCTTTCACCATCCTTATCCTACACATCTGCACATCTACCCCTTCACCTCCTCCTCCCCCTGTGTATGACCTGTACATTAATGTATCTCATGCACCATTACCAATCTCCATGTTTTAAGCACCTCAATACCAGCATGTCTCTTTATTTGCAAATAATTGTGGCAAAAAATGAAATATCCTTGGGGATAGTAAACATTATCTCATTGGCTAATGGTTTAATTGTGTCTTATATAGTTTGTGAAGGATAAAATTGTAGGTTGTCACTATCTTTTTTTTTCAGTGGTTATATCTTACCCATGTAACTATTAACTATTGCCATTACTACTGTCACAGTGTCACGTCTTTCATAAAATTTTCATTAAAAAAAAAACAAAAAAAAAAAACCTTGGGGAGTCTACCCTCTAAAAAAGGTAATTTGGGGTTTTTGTACTGTCCTGGCATTTTTATTTGAAGGGGTTTTTTTTCAAAAAAATGCAAGGGAAATTATTTTTAGGCAACATGCTAGGACTTTTTTTTTCTCTTTATAGTTAAAAAAAGCTTTATATATGCCATAAAATGCTATAATATTTTCTGTACGATGTTGCATGACGTAGTAACTAATAGTCAAACTGTAACAGCACTGAAAACTGAAAAATGGCCGGGCAATAATGTCAACAGTATCACAAAGGATACATGTAGTCTGGCAAGGAACATGCCAAGGTATTATGTTTATGCTGTACATATAAGACTCCTCTGTTCTGCATACACAGTACCCAGGTCCCAGAGCGACATTACCTTTACAGCTTCTTCCATCTTCCTGCAAAACATAACCACGTGGACAGGAGCACTGGAAACTTCCGTCAGTATTCTTGCAAAGAAAATTGCAAGGTTTGGGAGACTGACCACATTCATCAAGATCTGGAATGATAATACCACATCAGTTCAAGCCAAACAGTATAGGATTCCAGTCAATTCTTTCCTATGCCTTAATCACAGTAAACATCTTTGTATATTGAAGAAACTATTCAGTGTTACATTAACATAATTATTTTGACTTCCCATGAAAAATGTATGTTTGTCACCTTATTACCTTATTAAGCTTAAAGTGATTCTAAAGGTAATTTTTTTTATAACAAAATAACAAATAATGTCATACTTAGCTGCTCTGTGCAGTGGTTTTGCACAGAGCAGCCCTGATCCTCCTCTTCTCGAATCCCCTGCTGACTCTCGTGGCTCCCCCCCCCCCCCCCCGCCAAGTGCTGCCATTGCAAGTTGCTTGCTATGGGGGCAACCATGCAGGCTTGCTTTTGAACAGTGTTCTGTGTGTCCATTGGCACACAGAGTGTAGCTTGGCCCCTGCTCCCTCCTCATTGGCTGTGATTGACAGCAGCAGGAACCAATGCTGTACCTGGGCCTATGAGCAGGGAGAAAGAATAGAGAGCTTCTGCTCTCATGCACAGCACTGGATCGAGATCAAATTTAGGTAAGTATAAAGGGGATCTGAATGCAGAAGGTTTTTTACCCCAATGCAGAGAATGTATTAAGGTAAAAAACCTTGAGCCTTTAAAACCAATTTCACTTTAGGTGGCCAGACACAGATTTTTGTTTGAACCTTCATGGAAAAATAGTTCCTCAGAACATTTTTTCTTACTATCATTGAGTCAACTAATTATGTTTGAAAGCCCCTAAAATTTCAACCAGATCTGCTACATGGGCAGCACAGTGGCTAAATGGTTAGCACTTCCGCCTGGCAGTACTAGGGTCGTCGGTTCAAATCCCAACCACGGCACCACCTGCCTGGAGTTTGCATGTTCTCCCTGTGCCTGTGTGGATTTCCTCTGGGTACTCCAGTTTCCTCTCACACTCCAAAGACATGCTGGTAGGTTAATTGGCTCCTGTCTAAATTGGCCCTAGTATATGAATGTACGTTAGGGACTTTAGATTGCACGCCCCTTGAGGGTTAGGAACTGATGTGAATGTACAATATATATGTAAAGCGCTGCGTAAATTGACGGCGCTATATAAGTACCTGAAATAAATAAATATTTGAATGGAATCCCAGGAGTATTAAACAAGTTTCATTACAATATGTATGATCTTTCCTGAATAAAAACAACATTCATTTGAGAAACAATTTCCATCCTGTTCCTGGGAAATTTTTTTTTACTACAATCAATCAACCAACAAACATTAGTTTGATACCACTAACAGAAAATTAAAGGAACCGAGAACAAAGATTTTACAAAATGCCACAGGTTTATGGCAGGTTTACTTTGTCTGAACCGGACATTAGGTAGTTAGCGGTCACGCAAAGTTTGACATTTGCTGCCCTATTAGGCTTCACGCACACAGGATGTTTTCTTAAGTCTACTAGAAGCCTTTCCTCCTGACAGCAGTGTTTTGGCAAAAAAAAAGCCTCACCCTTGTAAAAGTGTGTAACGGATTTAGGTGTGTTTAGCCGCGTCAAGCATTTGGGTGTTAATTCATTTCATTGGCCACAACAAATAATTTTTTCTGGCCACTGAAATTGATTAATGCTCAAACACTAAATGCACCTAGTGTAACGCATGTTTAGAAGCCTCAAGCATTTTTTCTGCCAAATCTCTGCTACTCCTGGTCGCACTGGCAGTGGGTTTTTTCCTGCCTCTAAATACTCCTACCACTAAACACCTCTAAAATTTTATGTGTGCATGGAAACATAGACTAATGCAGGCCATTAATCGGACGATTTTTCTTTTAAAAAAACGAAAAATCGGTCGTTCAAGCGGCCGACATTACCAGCAACGGTAAAAAAAATCGGCCGATTTTTATCCCGTCTACAGCCGGCAAAAAGTGTCCCTGCAGAGAGCTCCGCTATTTCTTTGACAGTTCCTTGACATTTATAGCGGTTGCAACAATGTATCTATTTGTATCCATTTAGGATACAGAGGTTTTTATTCGGAAACAAATAGATACAATGTAGCAACCGCTATAAATGTCAAGGAACTGTCAAAGAAATAGCAGAGCTCTCTGCAGGGACACTTTTTGCCGGACTGGAATTCCTCTTCTTCATCCTCTTCTTCTTCATCCTCTTCTTCCTCTTCTTCTTTTTTCTTCCTCTTCTTCTTCATCCTCTTCTTCATCTTCTTCATTCTCTTCTTCATCCTCTTCTTCTTCTTCCTCTTCTTCCTCATCCTCTTCTTCTTCATCATCCTCTTCTTCATCATCCTCTTCTTCTTCCTCTTCTTGTTCTTCATCCTCTTCTTCTTCCTCTTCGTCATCCTCTTCTGCATCCTCTTCTGCATCTTCTTCTGCATCTTCTTCTTCTTTTTCCTCTTCTTCTCCTTCTTCCTCTTCTTCTTCATCCTCTTCTTCAGCTTCTTCATCCTCTTCTTCTTCATCCTCTTCTTCTTCCTCTTCTCCTTCATCCTCTTCTTCATCCTCTACTTCCTCTTCTTCTTCATCCTCTTCTTCTTCTTCCTCTTCTTCTCCATCCTCTTCTTCTTCTTCTTCATCCTCTTCTTCTCTTCCCCTTCTTCCTCTTCATCCTCTTCTTCTTTTTGTCTTCCTCTTGCAGGTCACTGCTCATGCGCAGATTTTTTTATCGGTAAAAGATCAGCCGATTTGCCCATCATTGCCGCGAAAATCGGCCGATCGGCAAAATCGGCCGATTTTTTCCAACTTTACCGATAAAAAAAATCTGCCAAAGTACCGAAAAACGGCCGAACATTTAGCCCACTAACGATCCAAAAATCGGCCGATTTTATTTTCGGCCGAAAAATCGGCCGATTTTCGACCCATCTATGGCCTGCATAACATTCAGGGGAGTTTAGAGGTAGGAAAAAAAAAACACACCAGGCGTCCCTAGGAGCAGCTGTACAAATGTCCATTATGAGACCTAATTAATGACTTCACATGCTAGGAATCAGTGTTACTCACAAACACAAGCAGAAGGCTCAGAGTAAATAGAGATATATGATAAGGCCAATATAAATCTTTCATAGGAAAAACTGTATGACTATACTTATTTAATACTGCCTATTTTGATTCTCTCATTAGCTCATCCATTAATAGTTCTATCTATGTCTCCAACAGAACTGCAAGCATGGAATGTGAACTATAGCATATACCTGCAACTTACCTATACAGGATGTGCCAGTCACATCAGGGATATAACCTAGATTACATTCACATCTGAATGTTCCTCTTTCGTTTACACACTGTCCATTGCGACAAATTCCATGTAGAACATGACATTCATCAATATCTAGATAAGAAAACGAAAATAATATATAAATTGTAAAACATAGGAAATAATATAATGAAGTGAGATTATATGCAGTATAATTTGCCCAAAGTCCCATTTCTTACACTGCCCAGCTTTATCACTTTTTTAATTTTGGATGGAGTATGGAAGAGTGGTAACCCCTGTCATATGGGAAACTGCAAAATTAAAGGGAGATTTCCCTTCACTTCCTGTCCTAAACTGTAAGTGAGAAGAAATCCCTTCAGAGCGAGCGATATCCTGGATGTTACCAGAGTCACCAGACCTAGTGCGTCCAATGGAAGATTTCACCTCTCTTCCTGTTCTGGTGACAACCGAAAATTTGGGATTTTCCTTCACTTTCCCTTTTGGTGATAACGGTAAACAGGACAAATAGAAAAGGTAAATCTCCCTAACGGGGGTAAAGCCAGAAATAAAATCCCTCTCCTTTCTATACAAAACTAAAAAAAGTTCTGTCTTTAGTTACACTATAAATACAGTATCCCTTAATGAACTATAGAATCTCATCTTGCTATAGGTTACAGTAATTCCATGGCTATCTGTATAACTCAAGGTTAGCTCAGGCTTCAAGGTGAAGTCGCTGGGGGAGCCCCATAGAGTCCTAAGCAATTGTTGTGAGATTGAATATGTCTGTCTCCACCTAAATCTCACTTTCAGTTTCCAGAAATGGTGGACTCTTCTTATTTAGCTGCATAATTAAATTTCCACTTCACTTTTCTATTTGTTGTTTTTTTTCTATTGGTTGAACTTGATGGATTTGTTTATTTTTTTCAGTTATGTAACGTGATCTTCAACATTCTAGTTTTGTTGCTTGCCTAACTCCTTCAGGCACTGGCCTTAAATATATCCATATACACACAGTGTGTGTGTGTATATATATATATATATATATATATATATATATATATATATACCATCTCTGTGCTGATGACACACAAATCTATCTTTCTACTCCTCACCTCCCCCCTTCAGTCTCCTCTCGCATTACTACCCTACTAAGCAACATATCGGCATGGATGTCACTCCACTTCCGCAAACTCAATCTTTCCAAAACTGAGCTCTTAGTATTCCCCCCATCCCATGCCCCCTCCCCTGACTTCTCCATCAAGATCAATAACACAATCATCATTCCCTCCCCTCATGCCAGGGTACTAGGTGTAACCCTAGACTCCCATCTGTCCTTTCACCCCCAAATCCAATCACTGTCCAAATCTTGTAGACTTCACCTCCGCAACATCTCCAAGATATGCCGTTCCTAACCTCGGAAACCACTAAGCAACTTATTCACTCCCTTGTTATATCTTGCCTTGACTATTGTAACTCCCTCCTCATTGGCCAACCTCATCGCATGCTATCCCCTCTTCAGTCTATCATGAATGCTGCTGCCAGACTCATCCACCTTACTAACCGTTCTGCCACCCCTCTCTGCCAATCCCTCCACTGGCTTCCCATTGCCCAACTTATAAAATTCAAAACATTAACAATAACATATAAAGCCATTTATAACTCTGCCCCAAATTACATCACCAATCTTGTCTCCAAATATCACCCAAACCGTACTCTCCGCTTCTCGCACGACCTCCTGCTCTCTAGCTTCCTTGTCTCCTCCTCCCATGCTAATCTCCAGGACTTCTCCAGAGCTTCCCCCATCCTCTGGAACTCTCTACCTCAATTAACCAGACTACCACCTACTCTGCTCACTTTTAGGCGATCTCTGAAAACCAATCTCTTCAGGGAAGCCTATCCTGCCCTCAGCTAATAATGGAATCTTCTACTCTTCCTACCAGTCCATCCCCCACAGTTACTACCCTTTGTACCACTAGCCCCTCCCTCTTAGATTGTAAGTTCCAAGGAGCAGGGCCCTCCTTTCCCTCTTGTATTGAACTGTATTGTTGCTGTATTGTCTCCCGTTATATTGTAAAGCGCTGAGCAAACTGTTGGTGCTATATAAATCCTGTATAATAATAATAACATATATATATATATATATATACTGTATTTATACAGAATAAATTGACAAGCTAATACTCATTTGTCCCATAAGGTGGCATTCTTCACTGTGTAATTGATTTTGTTGCAATCCTTTGGGAGCACCACCACAGTTATGTATTGTAGAGTATAAAAGCACTATCACTGTACACTGGTGAGGTGGTAACAACGTTTCTCCTTTTACAATTAAAATATATTACATTGATCTGAGTACATACCTTCTCCTCCAGTTGTATATCCTTTGCCATATGGACAAAGCTTTTTAAACTGAACGGTTCCAGAGAAGGGGCAGATCTCACAGGTAATACCCCAGCCCCTGCCACCATTACAGCAACACTCAGACTTGGTAACAGAATTCTGGTTTGACGATCCAAGCTGGCACATTGTATGTAATACGTCGGTGAAGCAATATCCGAGACGGTTGTCTGTAACAAATGCAAAAATAGATTTGTTGGTTCTGTGGTTGCCATCTGTCATATTGTTATATGCATGCAACTGTACGTGTTTTACATTATTTTAAGTATTAGTATATTGAGCAGCACGATGGTCTCTTCATTAGACGGGTGATCCAACTTTCCGAGCTGACATTCATAATTGTATCTTTGCAAAAACAGCTAACAAGGCAATTATTGTATGCCAACCACATCCATATGTTCTCTTTTACCTTTATCTATCTGAAGTGATTTAGATGATACATTTATATATTTCTCTGTCTGTTGTCTCTCTGACTTGTAAAAAGCTCTCCATACTCACCAATACATTCTGTCTCTGTAATGCTGGCATTGAATCCGTCTTTGCACTCACACTTGTAGCTGCCCATGGTGTTCAGACATTTTCCATTTTCACACAGCCCAGGCTTAAGGCACTCATTCAGATCTTATAAAACAAAAACAATCATGTTAAACATAGCATAAGCATGATGGCGTTATTATTAAAGCTGAACAACAGACATAAAAAAAGTATTTAAATATGTCCCTCAATAGCCAAGTAGGATATAAATCTACTTTTTGTGTACCAAACACCTTTACAAATTCAGCTAATAACTTGTAAAAGTTGCAGTGCCTTCATCACTGTGCTTCACGCAGTTTGTGCAGATCCAGCAGCCTGCTTGCTGAGAAGTACAGGAGGGGGTGGATACAAGACCAGTCACCCTGCACAAGGAGGGAGAGCACCAGCGACCGGTCTTTATTACAGGAAAAGTTTCACACTGGATTACTACACAGATCTAGAAGAAATATACAAAGCCACTCCAAGATTCAAGTAATAATACACATGACTTTTGTATCTAGACAATATTTGCTTATCCCAGAGTTCAGCTTTAACTTATACATGCAAATCACACAAAAAAACAAACAAATATGAATTGCATGTTGTGGGAGTTCAGCATGATCTACCAAATATCTAGCAATACTAACTTATCTAGTTCACTCTGGTCTACTTTTTACAGCTTTCCAATATGGAAAAAGGTTAATCCACACTGGAACTGACCAGCATATAGAAACCCCTGCATATGGGCTTCTTCTAATACCTCCAGCTAGGCTTCTCTCATGAGTACAAAAAACAAATTTAAGGGTCCAATGGGTGAAGACAAAATTTTACTGGGTGAACTCTTGTGATAAAAATCAAATATGTCCGTAAATCTGACAAGGGACATGATGTTTATGTCCTGCAATGGCCCACTATATAACAAAATGTAAAATGTGGTATTTTCTCAAAATAAAATCTGAATTCAGTAGACAACTGCACTAGTCTTGTACATTGTAAGTACATGGTGAGCCTCTAAATGGACTGTAAATGCTTCGACCCGGACACACGTAATATACTGCACTTAAGCACAGTTTATATACAGGATACGCATGGTTTCCAAACTGAATGTCATTCTATTGTACCTATACAGCCTTCACCATCCGGTCTACGCTGGAACCCTGGTCCACATATACACATATATGTTCCAATGAGATTCTTGCACATCATTTGTTTAGAGTCACAGTCATGAAGACCATCTTCGCATTCATCCTGATCTGTAAAATGGAGAGTGATGTTGGTAATAAAATGTCTCTCATTTATCAATGTAAAAAAATAAAGCTTGTACCAAGCAACCATCAAAGTAATAAAATGCATGTTATGCACTCAATTTATACAACTTAGTCAGACTAAACAAGATTCAGTCATCAGAGGCTGGAATATAAAGTACAAAAAGAAGAGAAGAGCACTTTCTAGGCCCATTTGATTAGCATCCTCAGGCCCCAGACACCTTGTTTCCTGCTTCTTCATTCTAATCTAGCCCAAATGAAGGAATTTAGTTTATAGTTGCCTATGAAGATAACCCTGTTGAATCATTTGTATATAGCACTCACCTTTGCACATTCTCTTGTCTTCCCTGAGCACATAACCAGCTGGACACTTGCATTCATATGCACCATAGGTGTTGACACATCGAAAAGCGCACAACAGAGGGTTCTGAGCACATTCATTAACATCTATTAAAAGAAGGATACATCAATGAGGATAAAATAGAAGAAGACCAATACAAAATTAAAAGAAAAAACATTTAACCCATTTGTTGGCAATGTGCAGCATCCCATTCCATTGAGGACATTTTCTCACTTTCTCTGACAGTAGGATGAGAAATGAAGGAAGCAGTTGTCACTGAGACTAGCCAGTAATATTATTCTAACAGATGTACCACTGTCATTCCTCATTTTTCTGTTTTGCAGCACTCTGTGCCCCCATGGAGAGATTTGTTATCACTTCCTGTCCCGACAGAAAGAGAAGGGAAATCCTTCCAATAGGGACAGACAAATATAATGCATTAAAAATCTGGCTAGTTCCAACTCCTCCTCACTCTGTCCAAAATGAAAAAAAAGTTTTGTTGGGTTCTGAGTCCTAACATGCCTCTACACATTATTTGGGGTGGAGATAGGGGTTACTGTAACAAACCATGGAATGAGATTAGATCAATTTGAGCACATTTTCATTGGTTTTGAATATTTGTGCAAATATGTGACAACAATTATAATGAAATTCTGATTAATGAAACTGACATCCAGCATTTTGTTTTACTTGGTTTATGAAATTTTAAATGACCCATATAATGTGTGTAGTATGGATAACAGAATATATACTTAATGGAATACCTTCACAGGACATCATTGGTCCAGGCTCAAATCCTTCTTCACAAGTGCACTCAAATCCACCAATCACATTTTTGCAAGTTCCATTTCCACAAGGGTTTCCAACAGAGCACTCATCAATATCTGGAACAGAAAGTATGTAAAATCAGTTGTTGTCACAGAAAAAATGGCAGTATTCTGTTCATATTTTACATATACCAGTTTGCTTGTTGGATGAACAGCTAATTCAGATAATTTGTGGTTTATTCAAGGCCTGGGTTATGTGGCTTACAAAGTGTTTTATAATACTTTAGTGCTGGGGTGCTCAACCTTATGAAGAGCGAAGGTCACTTAAGTGTTTTGCTAACTGGTCATGGGCCAAAATGAAATGAAATGATTCCAAATTTCATTTTTTTTTATTTTGAATAGCAAAATGAACATTTTCCCCCTACAGCAACTGAATGCCTGTGGGAGGGAGAAGAGAAGCCAAATTTCAGAGGTTGCAGGAGGAAAATAGAAGGAATTGGCTCCTTTATATGCTGCCCCCACCCCTCCTGTTCAAGTGTAAAACATGGAGGGGGGGTCGCATTGCAACCCCTGACACTACACCAGTGGTTGGGTGGGGGGGTGGCGAAAACACATCTCAACTATATGGTTTTGCTGCCCCCCCAAACCACAAATGTAAATGAGCCTTTACTGTCCTGAGCCCCTATAAGGCTGCTTTCACACTGATTTGCTTTACCTGTACTGTGACTGCAGTGCAGTGCACCAGCGGCTGTCCTGCTGGCAAGTTGCACTTTGCTATAGTATTTATATTATTTGCTATTATATCTTGTGGGTGCTGTGCACTTTTTGAATGCGCACCAAAACTCCTACATTCAATTTGAGGTAGAGGGCCATATCAGAGGGCTCCAATGGCCACATGTGGCCTGCAGGCCACGGGTTGAGCACTCCTACTTTAGTGTAAGCATTGTTTAGTAAACCTTCAGAAATAAAGGGAGCAACAGTATAACACCATGGGTGTACCAGAGTTACGCAGCCATCCCCGATGAACCAGGAGCTGTGTCTCTAAACAGGCTTTGTGAACATGGAGAAAGTTGGTTCATGTTCAGATGTAGCATGGGAATTTAGGTTGAGTATAGATGGTTAGTTTTTTCTTTTTTTCAGCCAGTGGGTAAATGAAAATAAAATAAAAACAACAAATGGAAAGAGAGTTGAAGGGAGGAATCCTCCTTGATGGGACATTGTATTCTGACAGACGGACTCTTCAGTGTCGGAATACATTGATCAGAGGCTGTGGGTAGTTGGCTGCAGCTGCTGATCAAAGAAAGTTTTCCAACGTGTTTGTTCAATTGAAGTCAATCTAATGAATGACGTCTGTCAAACGTGGAGGGCCACACACAGATCGAAATTCAGTCTCTGCTGAACTGGATGAATTTTGATCTGTTTGTACCAGACAACATGTAGGCTCTGGCAATGTGGCAAATGTTTATCAAGGATGGGTGAATCATGGCACAGGTGCTGTCTAACATGGTTGCTTCTTCTTATTTTGAAGCACCACAGTAATATTATCATGTTTACATTTTTCTGTAGTCCTCTGCATATTGTTAGTGCGCTGTGAAACTTGCATTCCCTTGTGTTACCAGGATATCAGAGCAATACACAATATATTGGTATCAAGGGGTCCCTTTAAATTTACTAATTGCAAACACATTTATTAGTATGTTTTATTATAGTAACATTATAACAGACCTATGCATTCATCTCCTGTAAGCGCATATCCAAAGGAGCATTCGCACCGATACGATCCATCTGTGTTGATACACTGGCCATTCTTGCATTTGTCTGGATCGGTACATTCATCCATGTCTACAGAAAAGTGGAAAAGGAAAAGAGCACTGTAAATTCTGCATATGATGTTCCCCTTGCTTGTCTTATTATTGTTCAGTGTTACATCTTACCAATTCGCTCATCATTTGGTCCAACCACCACACCACTTCCAAACGGACAGATCTCTCGGAAAGCCTCTTAAAAAAAAAATACACAAAGCCATTATACTCTGTCATAGATGCTATACTATAACTACATTATAATAAGTTTGATGTAACCCTGCACCACTCCAATGGAGTCATTCTATAATTTAAATTTGGTTCCAACACTTCTATCAACTTTCCCACCAAAGGCACAGCAGCATTGCCCTCGTAAAAGAACAAAACGAATTCCTCTGTGTATAGAACTAACAAAATTATACATGGTTTGTGGTCTTGAAGTCTTCAATTGATCACTAGAATAAAATCTAGTGCAGATTTTTATAGGCAACACATAGAAAGTTTCTACATTTTGGTTTCAGCAACACAGTACCTAAAGCTTGTACAATGAGTGTGTGCTGATTACTGCTGTGAATGCTGTTCTTGCTGATAAGACTCTCTGTTAAGCTGGCCCTACAAATTATAGGTTTTTTTTCCCATTCAGCCTGCTGGCTATAGAGTGCAGATGGACGAATCTCCCACTGCACATACTGTATTTTGACAGCCAGCCCCGCTGAAAATATCTGAACAGCAGCTCTATCTGATTACATGCAACTGCAGTTCAACTGACAACTTTCCACCAGGACTGTGATTTTTCAGTCAAAGGACATGGGGCAGAAGGTTGGTGACAGGGCCACCCACTGATGGAAACTGCACAGTGTATGGCCAGCTTTACAATATGGTTCTCAGCAATACAATGTTTTGCTTTTTACCAGTAAAAAAGTTCTGCTTAATCAGTTGCTTAGTACTGTGCAAACTATATAATATTCTATTAAAAATCATCTTCAATTTAAAACCATACAAGACTACATCGCTTAATGGACATGAGTGATTTAGTCGCTAATATTGGCCTCTTTAGGGTTAAAATGGCAGTGTTCCTTAACATTTGATCAAACGTGAATAGTTCATCTCCTGCAATAACTTGGCGCAGTGTGCGCACGTATTTCTCATGATTTCCCTTGGAATGTGTCCACTTGGATATCACATCATGTACATCTATAAATGTTCTTCCAAGCTCAGCTTTCATGTGCATTTGAAGAGAGCCCTTTGCCAGCTTTTGGTGGGTGGAAAACTGTTTTGTTGTACTGAGTAATTGTTTCCCTGTGGGATTGTCTGGGAATTTCTTCTATTTTGCTTGATTGCACTGTGATATAAATGTGCTCTATGCCATTGTATAATAAATATTTTATACTAACACCCTAGAAATAATAGACTTGAACAAATGGCTTCAGTTCTGTAGATAAATGTGAACGGTTTGTATTGTCATTAGTTACTGTAATGTGCCAGCAGAATGTCTACAAAATACAGCAATACTACCATCTCCTTCCACCGGGCATATTTCACATGGGGATCCCCATCCTGCTTCTCTCATTGCACAGCAACATTCCTGTTTGGAGTGGTTTAGAGTCTTTGGAGAAAGACACTGTCCAGCTTCAAATTTGGTGTAGCATAAACCAAGTCGTAAATCTGTTAAAAGGAGCGAAACATAAGATGCCAAAATATTGCAATCAAAGGGGCACTTCTATCAGAATTTGCATGTGACAATACACTAAAAAATAGGATTTGAATATAGTGATCTAAAAATAATGCTTTAAAAGGTAACTCTGTTTTTTAATATATTAAAAATCTCAGGGGAGCATTATTAAAAAAAAAAGGAAGGTTTTGCTGCAATATTTACCTTCAATCTGGAGCTGTCCCTTGCAGTAATACATTTCACCACTAGATGCCACCAGACGTTCGGGCAGAATCATTGCCACAGTGAAATTAAGCTCATTACTGGACTAGACTTAACTCACACTTCATTATATAAGTGTCATTCACAGCAGCAGTAAGGCACACCTACCACCACCAGCAGAGAAGAGGATGGACCCATGACGTCATCAAATTGCCAGAAAACCCTTGGATTTTGGGGGGTGTTGAAAAAAACAGACTTCTGCATTAAACTGGTCTATAGGAGTTAGTGATATGTTTGATAAACATATATAATCTCCTCTGTGCCAGTCTTTCAGAATAAATATAATTTCCTTTCCCAACATATTCATTAGTCCATGTGACTGCCATTTTGAGAATAACTAGAGTGATTTTACAACAGTACATAACTTCATAATAGTAATAACTTCATATAATAGTACATAACTTATGATAGAGTTTGCTTACAGCTGTCCATATATTGACCTGTACATGTTTGCACCTATACCTAGTGATATTAATTTCCTGCTTGTGTTTATTCCTTGCTTCTGGTTTGTCATTCTATATTATATAAAAATGATAAACAAAAGGGTGACTAATATCAGCAGCCAGGTACCATCTTCAGATGGAACAGGCAAAACTGGTCCCAGTCAATATAATGCTTGGCCACAAAAAAAATATTGCAACAACTAGAAATGGATTGTGTTTGTAGAAACATCATTTAACTTTACTAAAATGTTCAACTTAATCAAAGAAACAAATTAGCATACATGTTTTTGCAACACTATTTTCTGTTGTTGGCAAGGTTTGGTGGACTTGATCACAGTATGGTCATTAATGCTTCCAGAACAGAAATAACTTTTGGGGTTCACAATATTAAGCACAATTTCCATAAAAATTGTTATCCAGGAATGCTTATTATATCACTTGGGGACTCCAACAATGAAATCTCCAAGCCATCATTCCTACAACTGTTACCACCCATCTTTGTATGCTGGGTGTTTACACCCACCTTGGGGTGCTCCCACTGCTTGTATTCCAATTTAGAATCAATACAAAATCCAAGAGAGAAGGTGGTATAATTGTAACAGCAGGATTATAGGCTTGGGAATTCAAGAACAGCGATCCCACCACTGGAGTCCCTTGAAAGATATAGGAAACTACTTGATGATTCAACTCTTTATAGTTAACCAAGAACTGAAATATCAGAAATATGTGAATTGTCCTTTTAAAATTTAAAAAAAAATGGCTAAGGGCTCGTTCACACCATGGTGCAGAGGCGTCAGTTATTCTGTATGCATTCTGCAATGGCAGAATCAATTGTTCTCTATGTGCTCCGTTCACACCACACTAGTATCCCATGCAGGTTTTTTTTGTGCAGGAATCTGCAAGGTATTTAAAATTCATTGAAGCGTGCATGAAAACTGATGTAAACTGAGGTTTTCATGCATGTATGGTGTGAACGAGCCTTAATGGTTTTAAAAATGTCTATAATTCTTAATTACTGTCCATGGCAACTAGGTTTACTAATCTTACTAACTAGAACATAGTCATCATCTTTTCAGCCACTTTCTATCAACAACACAGTCACAACCAATACCTTATAAGAAGTATACCTTTAAAAGAAACTAAAATAGTATTTAAAAGTAGGGATGGGTCTTGCCTATCTGGTCTAGGGGTACAGTAAAAAAAAAAGTCAGGAAGGGAGCATTATGTCAACACTGTGTGTGACTCACTGACACACATTGCGATATAGATGCAGGGTACCAGTATTCCTTGCTCACACTCTTCTGTACCATTTTTCATGCCTCAGAACTAACAACTGACAGGTACTGTAGAGGTGGTACAGGAGTGAACAGAAAATGGATTTGGCTCTTGTTAGATTAGGTTGATTAAGCAGAACCTGTGTCCCCTTATATCAGGTGTCTCTATCAGAGTGCCCCCTTACATCAACTGTCCTCATCAGAGTGCCCCCTTACATCAATTGTCCTCATCAGAATGCCCCCTTACATCAATTGTCCTCATCAGAGTGCCTCCTTGCATCAACTGTCCTCATCAGACTGCCCCCTTACATCAATTGTCCTCATCAAAGTACCTCTTTACATCAACTGTCCTCATCAGACTGCCCCCTTACATCAACTGTCCTCATCAGAGTGCCTCCTTCCATCAACTGTCCTCATCAGACTGCCCCCTTACAACAACTGTCCTCAACAGAGTGCCCTCTTTCATCAACTGTCCTCATCATAGTACCCCATTACATCAACTGTCCTCATCAGAGTGCCCTCTTACATCAATTGTCTACATCAGAGTGCCTCCTTACATCAATTGTCTTCATCAGAGATCCCCCTTACATCAACTGTCCTCATCAGAGTGCCTCCTTACATCAACTGTCCTCATCAGAGTGCCCCCTTACATAAAATGTCTCCATCAGAGTGCCCCCTTACATCAACTGTCCTCATCAGAGTGCCCCCTTACATCAACTGTCCTCATCAGACTGCCCCCTTATATCAATTGTTTTCATCAGAGTGCCCCCTTACATCAACTGTCCTCATCAGAGTGCCTCCTTACATCAACTGTCCTCATCAGAGTGCCTCCTTACATCAACTGTCCTCATCAGAGTGCCTCCTTACATCAACTGTCCTCATCAGAGTGCCCTCTTACATGAAATGTCTCCATCAGAATGCCCCCTTACATCAACTGTCCTCATCAGAGTACCCCCTTGCATCAACAGTCCTCATAAGACTGCCCACTTACATCAATTGTCTTCATCAGAGTGCCCCCTTACATGAACTGTCCACATCAGAATGCCTCCTTACATCAACTGTCCTCATCAGAGTGCCCCCTTACATGAAATGTCTCCATCAGAGTGCCCCATTACATTAACTGTCCTCATCAGAGTGCCCCCTTACATCAATTGTATTCATCAGAGTGCCCCCTTACATCAACTGTCCTCATCAGACTGCCCCCTTACATCAACTGTCCTCAACAGAGTGCCCCCTTACATGAAATGTCTCCATCAGAGTGCCCCATTACATCAACTGTCCTCATCAGAGTGCCCCCTTACATCAATTGTCCTCATCAGAGTGCCCCCTTACATTAACTGTCCTCAACAGAGTGCCCCCTTACATGAAATGTCTCCATCAGAGTCCCCCCTTACACCCATTGGCACCAGCAGACTGGCTCTAAAATCTGTGGGAGGGGTACAGCCCTCGCCAGCACCCCCCTATATCCAGGCCTGCTTGTAAGATGACTGTTTTATGTACGTTGCTCATCTTTGGTATTCCAAGTTAGTAGTGTAAGACTTGGCTGTATTACTCATGACAAAATGACAGAACTGTATGTTGTAGAAAAGGATTGAGTCTCTACCTTGGCATCTCCTTCCTGTTGATGATAGTACAAACCCCTCAGGACACAGACAGGTGAAGCTGCCAGGAACATTGCTACAAGTTCCCAGAGCACAGATTTCTGGCTCTTCAACACATTCATCAATGTCTGCAAAGATAAAGTCAGAGGTCAGATTATTTCATTTAAAGCTCTGGATTTGTACATTTTAATGTCAAAACTAGATCACTGTACCTTCACACTTGTCATCTTTCAGCACATATCCAGGAGGACAGATGCAGCGGTAGGAGCCATCCAGATTTTGACAAGTTCCAGGAGCGCACTTCCCAGGATCAAGTTCACATTCATTGATATCTAGAAAGAACACAGCGATATTATACCAAGATCAGATCAGAAAACTATTAAGAAAGGTACAAAGAGCTAAGCTGCATTTTTATCTAGATCTGTTCATTCAGATGAAGTCATTTAGGATTGCCTCATTGACCAGCCATTTGTGCATTTCAAGTAACATTTTTCATTTTGTCCTCCACTTGGCGGAATTAGCACTACATAAAACACAACATAAATCACTGGCAGGAGATTCCAATCCGCTTGGGTATGTGATTCTTATTTTCATGACAATAATACATTACAGGATATAAATTCAAGTATTCCAAGACATTTCATATATTTGACCTGTAACAGGATACAACATGTCATTCATTTTAAGATAAAAGTTATTTTTAAAGTGAACCTGAAAACATCAGAAGTTGAATCTGTTCATATTTTGCCTTCTCTGGTTTCTTCCCTACAGTTTTTACATGCTGATGAGATTTGGAAATAAAACCTTCCATTTTGATTGCATACCTTATTTTAGATGCAGTGCTGTCATCTGTGCTTCTCTATGCAATGCAGGCAGATCCCGGCTAGTGGGAGGGGTCAACAGGGTGCTGTACATAGCTTCCTGAAAATATATCACAGCACCCTGCCTCAGTACTCCTCTCAAGAACCCTCAGCTCTGATGCAAGCAAGTGAGCTGGCTTATGGGAAGAGTTGTGAAAAAATCAAAATACATTGAGGCTTTGGTGTCAGTCTGGAGGAGTGGACATTTGCAGGTAGACCACCCAAGGTAACGCTCACATGTGATGCTGAGCCTCCATGATTGAAAGAACTGAAATCCAATGAATGAAAGGGGTGGGCCAGGGACACTAAGGCTGGAGAGGAAAGGACTAGATTGTAAGCTCCAAGGAGCAGGGCCCTCCTAACCCTCTTGTATTGAACTGTGTTGTTGCTGTATTGTCTCTGCTGATGCTATATAAATCCTGTATAATAATAATAATAATGCTGGAAGTCTTCTAATCAGGAAATTAAGTGGGCACTTTTTGACTTTCAGCAACTTCTAATGCACAGTGAGCAGACATCTAAACAACGGGCAAGATAGGGTCTTTACATATGCTCACATACCACTTTCTAATATGCAGATGACACATTAAGTGAATGAGGGTGTTCTAGGCAGGGCCGTGGATAAGGGGGTACCACTAGTCCTCCTGTACGGGGCCCAGGCCAGCAGGGGGGGGGGGGCCCAGGCAGCTGAGTGAATCAAATGTGGGCAGGGAGGGTGGCTCCTTTTCCTCTCCCTCCCTCTGGCCTTCAGCTGCTGCAGAGAGAGCCATACAGGGGATCAGTTCCAGTAATTGCCCCTGCAATACCCATCACCCTCCTTGTGCACCATACGTTTTCCTCTGCTGCCCAAGTCCCCCTTTGTGCCCCTGCAGTGCTGCCGGCTTTCCTCTCCCTCCCACCAGCATCTGACAGCACACAGTAGGATCCTTCAGGATGGCGAGTGGTGGAAGGGTCTGGGAAATATGTAACATTTACCAGCCTCTTCTTTTCCTGAATGAACGCAATGAGTGATTGGTAACAATCACTCACTGTGTCCATTCATAACTGAAGCATAGTAAACTGTGTTGGTTTTTTTGGTGGAGGGCAGGTTGGCTGTATGGGGCCTGTGGTATCAGCAGCTTTGGTTCTTGGCCTCACCCACTCCCTCTTACTCAGTTTGGCCCCTCACCATGATGGACAGCCTCAAACAAATAGTAAATTGCAGTAATGCAACTTTAGGAACTGAAATTATTTGCACATTAAAGCTCCCTAAACTTTAGAGTTCCACAATGTAAGTGAGCATACATGCAGGCACCTAGAGACTCCTGGTTCAGGTCTGTGGGGCAATTTATAACATTTCAGTGACTGACCTAAGCAGAAGCATTGACAACCTGCCACTGGATTCTGGAAGAGTGACAAGTCTCAAGAATATTTTCTTTTGCTATTTAGCACTGCGCTCTTTTAACTGGCAATTGCGCGGCTGTGCCCAAACAAAATTTATGTCAGTTTTTCCACACAAATAGAGATATCTTTTTGGTGGTATTTGGTCACCTCTGGGTTTTTTATATATATATATAAATGAAAAAAGATCAAAAATTTGGGGAAAAAATTATATTTTTTACTTTCTACTATAAGACATACCCAATTGAAAAAAAAATCTTCATAAATTTAGGCCAATGTATTCTGCAGCATATCTTTGGTAAAAATCCCAATGAGTGTATATTGATTGGTTTGCGTGAAAGTTATAGCATCTACAAACTATGGTATATATACTGGATTTTTTTTTTTATACTACTATTGGTGGTGATCAGCCCCCTATAGTGGGACTGTGACTGTGTGGTGGGCAATCTGACACTAACTGACACTGAGGTGGGAACTGACTAACTGCCAATGACATCATCAGTGACAATAATGCAGTGATCAGTGGTAATACTATACACTGTCACTGTACTAATGACACTGGCTGTTAAGGGATTACCATCTTGGGTAATCAACACATCTCTCTGTTTCTTCTCGCTGCTTTGCAGCAAGATTGTTCCCTCTGTACAGAGCCATGTGTTGATTGTCAGCACAGAGCTCTGTACTGTGATTAAACACAGCCGATCAGCAGGTCCCGGCCATGAATCATTGTACAATCACAGCGGACGTCGTGGGGGTGATGCGCACCCTGTACCCAGAAAAGGCCAGCGACATACAGGCACGTTGCTGTGCCTTTACAGGGCGCCCATCCACAGTACATTGCGGGTGGGCGGTCCGTAAGAGGTTAACAACTGCAAGGTTGCAATTTGTATTTCTTTTTGTATATCTACACCAATATACTGTAGCTAGGATTGTTCTCTTACCGGTGATCTTTAAGGCAGTATTGCCCAAAAGCAAAACATTTATTATATTGCAGCTTACCAATTCTTAGATGTGATGGCTGCATTAGTTTCCTTTTTTAGGCTTACTTTCTTCTATTTTCACCTGGTGATTCAGCCAGTAAGTCTGTCATTTTTCAACAGAAAAGCTCTCTTGCAGTTACAGCGATGAGACAAACCATTTAACACTGGCAGGGGTGCTTACAATGATCAGCTTTTATTTATTGGCGTAAAGCCTTTATCCCAAAAGGAACTGTTGCTGTTTGGTTATAAAGTATTAGCTGGAGTTCAGTTTCAATTTGTTACTGTATTAAAATCTGCTAGTACTTTTAAGACTCCCTTCCCCCAGACTGACAATGCTGCTGTCCAAATCTGTCCCCTGTGCTCCTTCAACCAGAGTGGTGTCTGTATAATACAGGAAATGTGTTACTGGCCAAATCACCAGGTGAAAACAGAGGGAAAAGGCCTAAAAAAAGAAAGTTAATGCAGCCACCATATCTAATGATCGGTAAACTGCAATATATTACATTTTTGGTTTTGGGGTTTAATACTGCTTTAAACAATATTGAAAAACAAACCTGCAGCAGCCTAAGATATTGGCAATGATTTTTAGGCACTTTTTTTTTTTTATTTGTATTTCCCACTGAATCTTCTATCAGCACACAGCCGTGCTTTGCCGGCACCCATTTTCAGTAAGGGCAGCTGAAGCCTGCAACCGTTGTCTCCCGAGATCTGAATTAACTGCCCGTCCTTGCCATCTAAATCACATGCCTGAGCGCTAAGGACTAGAAGTCAGCACTAGAGTGAATAATGTTGGCAGCTAGCAATGCAGGTCAATATACATAGACCTCTCACATTATATACTTTAATAGGGTGCAACTCCAAAATATAATGTGAAAACAATCAATAAAGGTAGTGTCCCCTGAAGATGTGTTATTGCATGAAACACGTTGGGGCGGAGCCACGTGCTAATGTGTTGCCACTTCTGTTTCCAGAACCGGTGGCCATCTTACTTGGGAGTCAATCTGTTTAAAGCGGAGCTCCACCCAAAAGGGGAAGTTCCGCTTTAATGCTTTGTTCCCCCGCTCCTCATTAAGGATTGGCACCTTTGGGGAGCAGGTAACTGAATTTGACAGGTACCCACTCCCACTTCTGCCGCAATCGCCTAGGCGATCGGAAGTGGAAGTTGTCCTTCCCCCCTCCCTCCCCGTAGTCTTCTGGGACACGTGACAGGTCCCAGAAGACTATGGGGCCATTCACAAAGCACAGTGCTTCTCACGCATACGCAGTGGGCACCCGGCTGTGAAGCCGCAAGCTGTCACAGCCGGGTGCCCACACTGTAGATGCCGGCACCAGGGAGAGAAGACAGCCGGTGAAACCAGCGGTGGTGAGGACACCCCTGGACCGAGGGACAGGTAAGTGGCTGTATTTTAAAAGTCAGCAGCTACAGTTTTTGTAGCTGCTGACTTTTTTTTTTTTTTTTTTTTTAAGGTGGAACTCTGCTTTAAGTGTGGATGGTTTTCTGAAGAGGAGGTTCACTCTGCTCCTATAAATGAAGTCCTACAGAAGTTGTTGGCTTCAAGCTTTACATGCATTGTTTGCTGCTTACATACATGCAGCTTAGGAGTCGGTGAGTGTGCATTGATGGTGACTGAATACCACAGTGGTGTCATTATTCTTTATTTCAGTGGAAGGAATATACAAACACGTGGATTTAATTAGTGGACTTTATTTTATTACATTATATGACATTTGCTCTTAAAGGGACACTTTCTTACATATTCACTTGAGGTTCATGGTGAATACTTTTTTTGTGATTTCTCTTTTCTATTCACTTGTTGATTGTTTTCACATTATATTTTGGAGCTGCACCCTATAAAAAGTATATAGTTTGTGTTCAAGTTGCTATAGCAATGGCAGCACAAGTGGAAGTTCGCTCCTGCAGCTATAGCAACTTGGAAACAACAGGGAAGCTGTTGCCCGCCCTCTTCTCTGCCCGCCTGCTCTGCCATTTGTTACCTCGCCCAAAGATTTGTGGGATTTGTGACGCTGATATCCCAGAAGTCAATGGGAGCGCAGCCTATGCCATTTGCCTAGGCGAGCAAAAGCAGGACGAAGAGAAGATTCAAAATAAGGTATTGAAAGACCAGAAATATTTTTTTTATATCCAATAATGTTACAGGAGGGGGAAAGAATTACAAAAAGAGGAACCTTCAAAATCACTTTAAGTAAAATGCTAACCTTACCTAGACATGTTCTTCCATCGGATGTCATTTCATAGCCTTCATTACAGATGCATTGGAAGGATCCGATAACATTGACACACTGCCCATTTCTACATAACTGACCATTGAGCGTGGTACATTCATCGATATCTGTAGGAAAACAAAAGAAGTCAGAAGAGATATATTAAAAAAAAAAAAAAAACCAGAAAAAAAAAACAGTCTGTTAAAATGTGCCAGCAGCTTTTCATATAGATTTTATTATGACATATAATGTAGCACCCAGCAAAGTGTTATCATACCATTAAATCATGCAATATTTAATGAAAACCTACATGGTGTGAAAAGCAAACTGTCTGTGTTTTATTCCACTCTGTGGGTAACTGCTACATTTTTATAAAATCAGAAGCCGACCTACAAATGTGTTCTGGCTGCAACCATAAAAGTGGCGCACTAGTCTACAAAACTGTAACGCCAATTTGTCATAGTCATTTTGTCATTAGAATAACATTATCCAAAAACAATAGAATGGGTCATTTTCTTTTACCCAATTAATATCTGGATGATCTTCAAAGAAAAAATAGTGTGCTGAACTCTGTGTAGGCGAAAAGAAATATTTGCTAGACTGGGGGAAAGAAGGGAGCTCTTCCTGTGAGGACCACGGAGATCGCTCTGCCTCTGTGCTGACTTTTTAACCATTGAAGTACAGTTGTCGGCAGAAATATCTCGACAGTGATGTTTTGTGCAGGATGTGTGTATATAGATAGTGTATATAATATAGACATGTTTTATTTGATGTTATGGCTATAAATGACATATTCAGTTATGGTGAGGAGTAACTTGTAGCCTAGTGTGATAGAGTAGCCTTTACACCCCACATGGAAGAAAAATATATTTGAAATACTACAATTTTGGCCATATTCAATATATTTCAAAATATATTTCAATAAACAGATATATATATATATATATATAGATATATATATATATATATATACTGCATGTTGAAATGCGTTTTTATTACAAAATATATGAGCAATATTTTTAAAAAGTACATTTCAAACATACTGTATGTCTTTAAAAATACAAATCTACATTTTTGGAATGCATGTACAGATATTTTTAAAATACTGTATATGTTAAAATTACTTTTTTATATTTAAAAAAAAAAAAATCTGAAGAATATATTTAAAATATATATTTTATAAATATATATATATTTTAAATATATTCTTCAGATTTTTTTTAACATATAAAAAAGTCATTTTAACTTATATTTTTACATATATTTGTAAATGCATTCCTAAAATGTAGATTTGTATTTTTGAAGCCACAAAGTATATTTAAAATGTATTTTTTAAAATATTTTTCATATATTTTGTAATAAAAACACATTTCAATATATATATATTTATTGAAATATATTTTGAAATATATTGAATATGGCCAAAATTGTAGCATTTCAAATATATGCCAATATGTTTGTGAAAAATATTTTTAAAATATATTTCAAATATATTTTTCTTCCATATGGGATAGATAGAGATAGCACATATAGATAGAGATGGCACATATTCCCACTTGGGACACAGACGGCAGTAAAAGCTGGCAGACGTTCTGACACTTCCCTATGCTGCCAAATACTGCTGAACAACTAAACTTAGCTTTAACCCGTAAACGAATTGCTATCACTTAATATGCCTTACTCTGTTGCATATTCAACTCACCCAGAATCAGGAGCTTCTATGCCAACAGAAGGGAACATTTGCACTGAAAGAATGCAGCGCCAAGATTCCATCACCCAGATAAACTGGGCTGACACCAGTCATAATTACTTGTTCGTTCCTTACCTATACAATCGTTGTTGTGTGACAGGATAAACCCATCGAAACAGCGGCAGTTGTAAGATCCAATTGTATTCCTACATGTTCCATTGCCACAAGGATCTCTTTCACATTCATTAACATCTATAAAGGGAAAAGAAACAGTAAGACTCAGTATGAAATCTGTGTTCAGATGCTGTATCCATTTCTATTCTTTAATTGCACAATATACATGATATTTTTTATAAAAGAGATGTTTTGGATACATTCTGTGTCTCGAGAACTATGCACTGTGAGTGTCTGTATTGATTTATTAAGCTGGGACTCTGGAGACCTCCACAGAAGGTTGGGACCCCCTCTACCTTTCAATGTTTGATGGACTTTTTGCTGAGCAATGCTGTAACTCATGACAGCTTGTGTGATTAAAGGGCCTATAAACGTCATCGCTAACCAGCAAAGTGCATTCTTTTAGTAGTGTAATTTTATCTTTACTATTATTTGAAAAAGAAGTCTTAATGCTGAAGATTTAGGTATGCATATTTTTGTACAGTTACATTTCCCCAGCTTGGACTAATGTAAGTATGCATGTGTTAAACCTAGCTGATCCATGTGGAAGCCAGAAATCACAGTAGTGGGCATCACTACTACAGTGACTGGTGCTAGCTTCTTGTGTCGATCGGCTGCCCTGCTGTTTAGTGAACACAGAAGGTTACTTGCTTGGCATAGACATCATTCAGAGAATAATTTTCATTTGCAAAGGTGGAGATTGTGATGTCACTAAGCAGCAGCAGAGTCGCTCGGCAGTAGTGCCTTCCACAGCGATCTCCAGCTTCTATAGGAATCAGCCAGGTATGGGACATGCATACTTACACTAGTCCTATCTGGATCAGTGCAGCAGAGTCGCTCAGCAGTGGTGCCTTCTACAGCGATCCCCAGCTTCTATAGGAATCAGCCAGGTATGGGACATGCATACTTACACTAGTCCTATCTGGATCAGTGCAGGAGAGTCGCTCAGCAGTGGTGCCTTCTACAGCAATCCCCAGCTTCTATAGGAATCAGCCAGGTATGGGACATGCATACTTACACTAGTCCTATCTGGATCAATGCAGGAGAGTCAGTCGGCAGTGGTGCCTTCTACAGCGATCCCCAGCTTCTATCGGAATCAGCCAGGTATGGGACATGCATACTTACACTAGTCCTATCTGGATCAATGCAGGAGAGTCAGTCGGCAGTGGTGCCTTCTACAGCGATCTGCAGCTTCTACAGGAATCAGCCAGGTATGGGACATGCATACTTACACTAGTCCTATCTGGATCAGTGCAGGAGAGTCGCTCGGCAGTGGTGCCTTCTACAGCGATCTCCAGCTTCTATGGGAATCAGCCAGGTATGGGACATGCATACTTACACTAGTCCTATCTGGATCAATGCAACATACAAAAAATATGCATACCTAAACTTCAGCTTTAACACAAAATTGAAACATTAGACATGGATGAAGCTGGTATCCAAGAAAGGTCATTTCCTTCACACATATGGTACATTCACTGAGACAGACTGAGAAAAAAATGTAACACATTTGGATGCTCAGCAGTTGTTACAAAGATATGCTGATCTCTATCATTTCATTAGTGATCTTCCAATGTACAGCCAACTTTTTTGTGATCTTTACTGAGATGTGAAATGTTTTGAATGTTCTGGTTTTCATGACAGCTATAAAAACCAATAAAAGTACTTATCCTGCAGTACTGTTTAGCTTGTCATTGCTTTTACTAAATTGATAATGATCACTTGGAATATGCATGAAAGCATAACAATCAGCCAAGCTTTTTGGTACCCACCCAGACACATAGTCTGATCATCATTGGTCTTAAATCCGTTGTGGCACACACAGTAATATCCCCCAACCTTATCATGGCACTCTCCATGGCTGCAGACATTTGGAATTTCCAGACACTCATTGCGGTCTGTAAGAGACAAAAGAAAAATGGTGAGACAAACACATCTGTTCCGATTACATTACATGTAGATACACAAATAGCAGGCAAACTAGTAACATTTTATGTCGCTGTTTATCTAGGTGTAAAGAATATGAATAGAGACAATGAAATGTTAAACAGGCGTACATGATTTGTCAAAGAATGTCATCTTTCCTTCTTCCAAACAAATCTGATTCCCCCCAATCACTTTGTGTAAATATGCTCAGTTCTTCAATAATGAAACCAGAAATGTGGATCATGAGAATAAACATGTTGCTAATTTTTGTTTAATGATATCTTCATGTCTTTGTTGTGATCAACAAGAATAATGAAGCGTTCCAGGGACCAGATGTGTGTTTTGTTTTTGGAGGTTTTTTTTATAAGAGGTTTAGGAAAACCAGACAAAGAGCATTGGCAAAGAGCTCGGTTTAACTACTGGATCATGTTCCTTTACATTGGGACAAAAAAATCTTAAAGACAGTAACAAATATTATATTTTCCTCCTACCTTAAAAACAATATCTGGATTGCTAGGCAACTAGGGTTTCTTCACATGAACGTCTGAGCAACAAAGATTTGGGTGTATTTCTCCTACCCAGAAAGCCTACCCGGAGGTGCTGCATTACCTGCCCATAGACTTAAATGGCTGTGTGTGGCTGTACTCTGGTATACACCTGCACTCACGTAAACATGAGTACAACATGAAGCGGTATGCAAAAAACAGAAAAGTTTACATTTTTTGCATATGCCCGTAAGCTACCGTATACTTGTGTTTACCTGAGCACCAGTGTGTATCCAACAACAACTGAGAACAGCCATTCATGTCTATGAAAATACGCCGGAATGTATGCTGCATAGGCTCAGACACCCATGTGCAAGAGGCCCTATTGGTGCACATTGAGTCATCTGCTCCTATCAATTCAATTGAGTTGATTCCTTTAAACAGAGAAAAGAAAATCAGCTCAAAAGAAAGTTGCAGACCATAGCAACCAAACAGAACTTTTGTTTAATTTTTGCAAAAAATGAAAGGTGACTCCTGCTACGATAAACAACTGCCTATTTTCTTTCCTTGAGATTTAATGAAGCAGCCCTGCTAGAGGTAATTTATTAGGTGATGATAAGAAATAATAATGCAAATGCCATACCTGTAGGCCTTTCCTGTCCCATGAACCCTGCCGGAATACTCCCAATGTTTACAGTTCTATGTCATAAATTATTTCCAAGACACTGCAGTCACTAAATAACAAGCATATCATACTTACCTGCTCTGTGTAATAGTATTACACAGAGCAGGCCCAATCCTCCCCTTCTTGGGCTCCCCATTAGCGCTCCTGGCACCTCCCTCCTGCTAAGTGTCCCCACAACAGGCAGCTTGCTATGGGTACGCCCAAGCAGACTTGCACCTGAACCGCTGCTCTCCATGTCCATTCACACACAGAGCCATGGCTTGGCCCCACCCCCTTTCTCTCATTGGCTAACTATTTTGATTGACAGCAACAGGAGCCAATGGATCTCGCTGCTGTCTCAGCCAATGAGGAGGGAAAGTCCCCAGAAAGCCGAGTCTCTTGTGCATATTGCTGGATTGCGATAGGTAAGTATTGGGGGGTCTGGGGTGGCTGCTGCACACAGGTTTTTTTATCTTCATGCATAAACAAAAAATTATATTACAACACTCAAAAGTGTGAATGAATAAAATAAATAGTGTCCATCTTAATGTCCAAATGAACCTTCATATGGGTACCAAAAGGAAAGAGGATGTCCTCATAGTGTAATACTGCCTTTATTATAAAAATGTGTGACGTATTGCACTTACAATTGCCATAAAACAGTAAGGTTAAGCCTGCCATGCACACCAGGACAGTCTCGGAGTTGATCGCTGGTCACGTGTGTTCCATGGACAGGATGTGACAGAACACCCAGTTTCCGGTGATGTCACATCCTGTCCGTGGAATGCACGCGATCAGCGGAGCTCCGAGAATGTCCTGGCGTGCACGGCAGGTTTAAGCTTTTTGTATTATTTTAATTGTAAGTGCAATAAGTTACACATTTTTATAATAAAGGCAGTATTACACTATGAGGGCATCCTCTCTCCTTTTGGTACCCAGGAGTTTAAAGGAGATCTATTGTTAAAAACATGGCTGAATGGAAGGACTGACAAGCAGCAGGACATCAGAAGGAAAGAGACATTCACCACCAGATAAAGCATTATCTAACTCCATTGTGAAAGCAAAGGGTCCACCAAATCTGGTGAGTGCGGTCACTAAGGGGGTCACTACAAGAAAAGCACCTTTTAAGAGCACTTTTAAAGAGCACCTGTCACTTTATCATGTGGTTTGAGCACGGATTCCTTTCAGAAGAACAAGCATGCAAATTATGAACTGAAGTCACTTGAAGATTAATTTAGTCATTTGGATGGACACTATTAATTTTAGTTATTCACACTGTTGAGTGCTGTATATAATCTACAGTTTAGTACTAGTGTAACACACTGGAACAGCAGCACCAGTTATCACTGTATATTTCTCTTTTTTTGTTGGTGTAGCACTATAGCACAGTTTATACTTTGGCTATATTTGGTTACTTCACTCATAGAATGCATGAAGGTAGAAAAAAACCCTGAGTCTTTACAACCACTTTAAGTAGAAGATGTTTTGAGTCGTATTCCATGTAGTCTTAGCAAAACAAAACTTAACACAAACCTAAAGCCAATCTATACTAGTCAGCACCGTTTACTTACATTACAAAAATGAATCTCATAAGAGTATTATATATTCCTGCAATGTTTGCAATGTGCCAAGAACCAGCCAGGTTTGTTTCACTTAACAGCTATCAAGTGAATGTGTAGAGAATGGCAGGAAAGTGTATGGACTGCCAATGCGATCCGTGATATTGTTCTTTACATCTGATAATTCATCCGCTTTCCTGTTCCAGTAAGCTGCTTACAATAGTGGTTGAGAGAAGCTTTAAACATCTTTATACAACCACCTCACTGTATTCCTGACCAAGTTTATAACAACACCCAATACACAAAAGGTTTTCACAATAGTACTGGAGAAAGGGCAGAAACAACAGGCTTGCCCCTACAGAGAGATGATGGCTGGAAAAATACAGTTTCCTTTTACAGATCTAGAGTGAAATGAAGTACATCTTTTAAGCAACATAGATCAGTTTTCCTTCGTGTTGATAGCAGAGCAATTCTTACTGCACTGTGAGTTCTTCGGCCTCGCTATTCCTGAGCCTAGACACCTGGGAAAGAAGCCCAATGATTCCCTTAGCTATCTGGTATTGGTGATAAAAAATGGAGTTCTAGCCAGGTGAATGAAGATTAGAGCCAAAAATACTTTTTTTCAGTTGGGCTTGTTCTTAAGATGTGGAAGACCAATGAATATTTTCAATAATAAATCAAACGCCATTGGTAATTCATTTTAGACTGTAGAAATATCCAGAGACTGCTACCTAATAGGAAACATATCATTTGGCAAAATCAATGCCTACTTGGCATAATCCTGTGTCACTAAGGAAAAGTGTACATCATTACTTTAAATCTTGCTGTCAACTGAAAAACGCAGCTATCTGCAGCATGATCCTAAACTCACTACTATATAGGCAAGATGTTTGAACAGCATTATAGAAACCAATGTTAGTATCTGACTATAGAGTAGCAGCTCAAGATTGCTGAAAGTGAAAGCTTCCTTTAAAATAGGTGTGTTGCTGTCAGTGCTATATGTGCTATAAAGCATGTGCTATAAAGCATGTGCCATGGGCATGTGTCTCGAAAGGGATGAGAGAGATGCTCACTTCTTGATACAAACTCAACAATTGGGGGGGGGGGGGGCGGCAGTGTCTAGATCCTTCAAGAAGAATCACAAGATTCACTGTAATCATGTACAATTTTTGCACAGTTTACTGTCTTTCGGACTTTAGGGGGGCCGGTCTGTGGCCATTGGGAGTTGAAATTGTCTTGGTGTCAGTGGGAGTAAACAATGCATCTTTGGTATTAGGGGGAGGAATAGTGCCCCATTGCTGGTGTCAGTGGGAGGAATAGTGCCCTATCATTGGTGTCAGTTTGAGTGGCTCATCATTGGTGTCAGTGAGAGGAATAGTGGCCTGTTGGTGTCAGTGGAAGAAATAGGGCTCCATTGTTGGTGTCAATGGGTCCCTTTGCTAATGTCAGTAACGGGAATTATGCACCATTGTTGATGTCAGTGGGAGAAATAGTGTCTTTTATCAGTGGGAGGAAAAGTGCCTCAGGGGCCGGATAAAGGCAAGCAAAAGGCTGCATCCGGTCCCCGGGCCGCAGTTTGGAGACCACTACTTTAAGCCTTTGATTGGCATGTTATACAATACAGTAGTGATACTAAATATGAAATACATAGCATACTGTCCCTGGTGCCTTCTGGTTTTGAATGTACAATAATAACATAACACGGTTAGAATAGGGACAAATAACTATAGAAAGGGTTTCAATATTGTCATACTGTATGTCGAGGACTGCATACAGTTGAAATGCAGTTTTAATCACCACTGTCTAACAACTAAAAGAGATAATTAGGTCTGTAGAGTTTAATGCTGCTACAATGTATAAGAAAATGACAGTCTAGTTGTTTTATAAAAATAGTGTGAAGACATGAAATGAATTTAATTTATACCTAATTTTCTATACAGATAACAAACCTGAATAAAAAAGACACCACAACAACATAGCCTTAAATGGGGTGATAAAATGCCCACTCAAATAGTACCATTACAAAGATGCAATAGGCAATGCATTATCAAATGATTTTTCTTCTAACGTGCATGTAAACCCCAATATGTAACCCCCATGTATTTCAATAGGTTCAGCATCATGCCTTCCAGTATACAGTTCTTGAGCAAAATATTTTTTTTTGTAAATCTATTGCAAAGTTTCTTATCTGGGGATCTTAAGAGGCAGAATTGTCAGCCTGCAGTGTAAGCTCCTGTAGTTAGACATTAGGCTGCCTATCTGATAAACCTGATAGGCAGCCCAACAGCCACCTGAAGGAGCTTGCATGCCAGGCTGACAATGCTTTTGTTTTCAGCCTGCAACAGAAAGTGCTGCTACTGGCAGGTGTTCCAGGTAAGACATTTTGAAAACACAAAAAATATCAATTTGCTCAACAAAACTGTATACAGTGAGGCATGCTGCCAAACATGAGCAAAAGCTACCATTCAAGACTCGTAGTTCCACAGGCATGGCAGACTTGTAGTTCCACTGCTGTAGGTGCTTTGGCTACAAGCGGCCCATCCTAGTCTCAATAATGCAATCCAATAATGGAAGAAGCCACATTATCACCACTTTTTTAAAGCTTATTATACAGAGAACAGTGTATTGGAAACACCACTCCCAGGCCCTGATCTTTCTCTTTCAGTGGGTTTCATACTGGAAGAGGTCTCTGTGGAATAAAGCTCATTTAAGAAGAAAAACAAATTTGATGGTGATGGGACTTCTGTAATTCTTGGTGATGGCACACATTCTGAAAAAACAGATTTTGCTTTTGAATATATTTAAACATTTACAGAAGCGAGCCTTAGGAATGACTCAACTTCTTTTCAAATGTAGTTCTGGTTTTATATTATATGAATAGTAAGAAAAGAAAACATAAAAAAACAGTAGGATGAAAAAGAACAAAAAGAATGGCAGTCTGACAAGGATAAGATTGGTTAAATAACATTACAGAAGTGGATGCTGTGAAGTGAACTCAGGACAAGTTTATTCAGTACAGTTGAACATGTTACATAATGTCTCACCGACGCATTGTCCTGTGGGTGTGAACTTGTAGCCAGGTTTGCAGTCACAGCGGTAGCTCCCTGCTGTATTAACACAGTCTGCATTCCTCTGACACACTGGGCCATTCTGGCATTCATCAATATCTGTAAATAAAAAAATCCACATATCTTATCCTACTCCTCTCCAGAAACGGTATAATAGGGTGCAGGAACACATTAGAATGATTTGAAATGGCTGACATCCTACATAATGATTTTTATCCTACACAAATATCTGCTTCGTAGATCCACAAGTAATAATCTGGAGTATTGCAGCATTCTGTTTGAAACAGATAACGATTCATTATTCATCCAGGTACATGGCTAAGATCACAGAACCTGACCTATTGCCTCTGTTCTGCAGGGAAGTCCTAATATGTACTGCACTGTGTTACATCAAACATTCCTGTTGAGGCAAGTGGAATAAGTATCCTGTTTATCGTCCTTTGGAGTCCTGTTTGCTTTCACAGTTAGGGCATTTTCCCCTCTTTCCACAGTGACTGCTGCTCTGTCTGTACAGAAACTTTATGAATGGCACCATTACCCCCTGTAAGCCTCGGCTGTGTTTACAGATTGGCAAATATGCAACCAGTTTATTTACAGCATGGGATCTTAGAGGTTTAGGTTTCGGATTTTCACAGCTAAGCAGTTGTTGATGTGATAGTGATAGGTGAGGTTTTGGAAGTCTTTGGGGAAAACACACTGTGCTTCTTTTTAGTGTACGCTGTATGTTCCAGCACCGCTGCTTGTTGGGTGACTGCTCTGATCTGTGTGATGGCATCGAGACAGTGGTATATGTGGCATAAAAAAAAACTACGGCACTAAGAAGCCTTCTTCTGCTAAATGAAAGTTACAGCCAATAAATCATCATCATTTATTTAAAATTATCACTTAAACCTAAAAATTCATACGATGGGTAAAACTACACTATTTCTATAAAGGGAACACAGTCTCTGCATTTTTTTCAACTGTTTTTTAGGTGCAACTGCAGAAGCAGAATGTTGTACTGTATTAGCCATTGATCAATGCAGAAGACTGAAGTTTGGGGGATAGCCTTTGTCACCCAACTTCTATACTTGGAATGCGCCTGTATGCTACATAACTGTTTACAGGAGTGCTGTTGTATGCCCATTGCGCACAGCCACTAATGGGGTTGATTTCCTAAAACGGGAGAATACAAAATCTGGTGCAGCTGAGCATGGCAGCCAATCAGCTTCTAACTTCAGCTTGTTCAATTAAGCTTTGACAAAACAAAAACTGAAAGCTGACTGGTTACTATGCAAAGCTGCACCAGATTTTGCACTCTCCAGCTTTAGTAAATAAACCTCAATGTCAATGTATAGAATTTATACTGGGCAAGAGCCCTAAAGATGCAAGCTTTCGAAACATGTTAGGTTTCTGTGCCTGAAAAAGAACATAAAGGCTGTAGGAAGGGCAGAAAAGGACATGTGCATTGTCACCGTTGTGTGGAATTATACAAAACCAGTGGCAATATGTTCCTCAATGACACCCTATCAAAGAATTGAGAACACAAGCCCAGGTGCCAGTATAGCCAAAAGCTTCTTCTGGACACTTTAAATTTCTCCAGTAGATTCCAAACTGCTTTGTAACAAGGGGGCTTAAAATATCACCTTGTTTAATAATATTCCCACTGCCAAGCAACCTCCTTGGAGATGAAAGAAGTGATATTTACAATGTTTAAGGTTTCTGTAATAGCTATGTCTACAAAATTAAGTGGCATACCAGAGCTTAGACGTGATCCCTGTCAGCCATTTGAGAAAAAGCATTGTACTGCTGTGCATAAGAAAACCAGCTAAATGTCTTCTTACCTTCACAGATGAGTAACTTGTCATTGTAGAAAAATCCCATTGGACATTCACATCGGAAGCTTCCCACCATGTTTATACAAACTCCATTCTCACAAACACCAGGAATTTCTCTGCATTCATCAATATCTAAGGGAACAAATGGGACATATTAGCTCTAGCACTCTACGCTCTACATAAGTTATTTAATCTTCATGTTAATCAATGGTCAACTTACCAACTGGCAGTCCAGTGTAGATATCAATGACAAAACCAGGACGAGCACTTCCACAAAGTCCAGCAAATTCATCTGCAAAGGAAAATTATTAAATTAGATTGGCATACCATTCACTGCTTTAACAATATAGAATGAACCCTTGTTCCAAAGAGCATTCTTTTCTAGTACATATTCTTTGGAGGAATGATTGATCAATCAAACTGAACATTCATCAAAACTCCCTATTCTACTGTTGCAGGCTTATTCTTATTGGATCATTAATGGTCCTGAAATATGCAGCAAAACCATGATCCACAAATGTTAAAAAGCAATTATAAACAGTAAGAAAAAGTAAACCAATGAGCTACCAATGCTATCCAGCAAACAGCCCAATTGTGTAATAAATTCACTAAGTCTACCTTAATCTGATTTCTGTGTGATCCATTGTAGTAAGATGTTCACAGGCAATCTAACAGGGAAGTAGGAGTGCAGTACAATTGTACTTCATTGTGCTTAAGCTGTGTTTCCTCTATTACCAATCTCACTAAAACTTCCAATGCAAGTTTGAATGTGATTGATAAAAGGGAAAGACCTCTTAGTACTGAGTTTTGCTTTCATCAGGCTGTATATGAAAGACAGCAAGGAGCTTAAAAGGTGTGTGTTTGAGATTAGCTCTTATGCAGGGGATTCTTGGATCACCAGGTTATTCACAAAAGGACAAAGCAGTACTGATACACTACAGTTCAGTTATGCTTGGATAATAAACTGAAGTACTGAGCAGGTTGTCTGTACTCCCTGTAGGTGTCTCAAGGTTCAGCTTTTATTGTTCACAGGAGGCTTTCCCAATAATCCTGTAATTGATGTTATAGCATCTCAAGCCCGCGCATTCCAGGATCACAAGACAAAGGGGACTGGGGTGTACTGCGGCACAATGATGAAAAATTGCTTGAAAAAACTGAAGTAGAAAATAGGCAGGCTAAGCTTCCTGTAAGAATTTCAAAGTTTCACTTTTCATTTTGACATGCATGTACCTTTAAAGTAAACCTGCATGGGAAGGAAATTTATATCCTTCCCACTGCTGCCCTCCTTCTGAAAATGTTTATTTCATTCCGTTATACTAATCAACTGACCTGAGCACTTCCATGCCACGGAACGAGTATGTATGTTAGGAAAGTTGAGGAACAGTTGGAAGTCCTTGTCTGCATACTTTTTAGATAACAGAGTCAAAGTCTTCAAGCAATAAGTTTAATGAGGCATCTTATGTCCTAGCCCATTCACTCCATAACCTTTGGAGATTCTAGCCTTTGAAAATCCAAAAACTCTTTGGTTTCAGCAAATCTCATCCTCCTGGCACTGACAATCTTATGTTTTCAAAGTCTGTTTGGTTACATTTCAAGCCCATGATTAAAACTGTGTTCCCATGCAAAGCAAGTGTAGAAGGGGAGTGTATATAACTGTGTATTATTAGAAGACATCACAAAAGTTACATCGTACTCACCAGTGCTCGGCAATGGACACTCTTCACAAGGTCGATTCCAAGCGCGCCCAATATTGTAGGAACAGCAACACATTTTTTTCGTCATGTTGTAAAGTAATTCTCCATCACAAGTCTGATTGTCAGCATAATAATTTCTGAAGCACAAACTTCTTCTCATGTCTAACAATAAAAATCATGAAAAAAATAATAGCTTCATGAACTTTATAACCACTTTATCATCCAGCTGTTTATTATTATTAATATGATGAGGGGCTAAAAGAAAGCATGACAACCAGCATGAGGATAAAATATTTTCTTAGGTGAAATAGCAGAAAACTGCACTGTAAAGGGCAATCCTTTCTAATACATGATGTGCGATGTAAATTCCTCCTTTTGTACATTTTATTACTGTGAAGGTGTGAGTACTTAATGCTGGTTGAGAAATGTAATCCTAATAAAGCCTGTCTCTATTTATATTCCTAGTTTTACATATTCTTGGATGTACTTTCATAACTGTTTATAGATCTGGCAAACCACAATCTGTTATTTCAACAAATCTGTGGATACTAATGTAAATGAAATCATCTGCTGCGTAAATACTGGGTCAAGAGACTAATGTGGATAAGAGAGAAGCTGTAGGGAATGGGCTGTATGCTACTCCTTACTTATAAAGTGTACTTTTAATCACACTGCTGAATACATCACTTATTTTTCACTTGCAGGACAAACAACTCATTCATTTTTTATTATCAAATTTCAAATATAACACTACTGCTAGTCCTAACACTGCTACTACTAATAATAATAATGATATCATAAAACTTGCTTACTGAATAATTCATATAAATATTCTACAATAGTGAATAAATTATTAAAGTACATTGATGGGGTATGATATATATTATTGTCTTTATAGTTCTTCATATGGTGGAGAAATGATATCTTGTGCACATGACTTGCTACCTTCATGCTAATCTCAGTGATCACAGAGAGAGAGATCAAAGAAAATATGCCACTAAAATGTTAATGACTCCATTTGAAAATGTTGTTTGTGTCTGTTTTGTTTAATGATCATTGACAGTTAGCGGGAGGCATGTTGTGTAGGTGTGTCCACTCCCAACCTTAGCAGATGTGGTTTGGTGAGTATCCAGAATGGACGCAATTGTTTAATTCTTCAACATTTATACCCATATAGAAGAAAAATATATTTGAAATATATTTTAAAAATATTCTTCCCAAATATACTACCATATATTTGAAATGCTACAATTTTGGCAATATTCAATATATTTCAAAATATATTTAAATATATATATATATATATATGCTGCATGTTGAATGCATTTTTATTACGTTCCTAACCCCAGAAACCACTAAACAGCTCATCCACTCCCTCATCATATCACGACTCGACTACTGCCACTCCCTCCTCACTGGCCTGCCTCGCCGCTGGCTATCCCCACTTCAGTCGATCCTGAATATGACTGCCAGACTCATTCACCTTTCCAACCGCTCTGTCTCCGCCACCCCCCCTCTGCCAATCCCTCCACTGGCTTCCGATTGCGCAATGGATCAAATTCAAAATCCTAACACTGACGTACAAAGCTGTCCACCATACTGCCCCGTACTACATCACTGACCTAATATCCAAGTACCGCCCAGCACGCACACTCCCTGGTTCTCCCTGGTAGTTCCCTGGTCTCCTCCTCCCATGCCCACCTCCAGGACTTCTCCAGGGTGTCACCCATCCTCTGGAACTCCCTGCCATAACCCATCAGATTATCACCTACTCTCCTCTCCTTTAGGCGCACCCTAAAAACCCACCTCTTCAGGGAAGCCTACCCCACCCCCTGCTAACCTGCCGACCTCCTCCACTCTTCCTACCACCCCATCCCCCACAGCTATCTCCTCCTGTGCCACCATCCCCTCCCTCCTAGATTGTAAGCTCGAAAGAGCCGGGCCCTCAATCCCCTCATGTTTTGCATTGTATTGGTATTGTTCTGTCACATGTTCTGTCCCCCTTTGTAATGTACAGCGCTGAGCGAACCATTGGCGCTTTATAAATACTGTATAATAATAATAATTACAAAATATATGAAAAATATTTTTAAAAATACATTTAAAATATACTGTATGTCTTTAAAAATACAAATCTACATTTTTGGAATGCATTTACAAATATATATATAAATATATATGTTAAAATTACTTTTTTATATGTTAAAAAAAATCTGAAGAATATATTTTAAAAATACATTTTAAATATATTCTTCAGATTTTTTTTAACATATAAAAAAGTAATTTTAACATATATTTTAAAAATATTTGTACATGCATTCCAAAAATGTAGATTTGTATTTTTAAAGACATACAGTATGTTTGAAATGTACTTTTTAAAAATATTTCTCATATATTTTGTAATAAAAATGCATTTCAACATGCAGTGTGTGTATGTATGTGTATTTTTTTTTTTAATTATTTATTTATTTATTTTTTTATTGAAACATATTTTGAAATATATTGAATATGGCCAAAATTGTAGCATTTCAAATATATGGCAATATATTTGGGAAGAATATTTTTCAAATATATTTTTCTTCCGTGTGGGTATGAGTTTTAGAGGTTTGGAAAATCCCATAAACATATTTACACATAAAATAATATTTTTGGAATTTATCTTTAGGTTCAATCTGACGTGCAAACAAAAATAAAAACCGAACAATCAAAACTGCAAACCCCATGTACTGATGGAAGAATTGGCTTGCCTGACCTGATAAACTGCTGTATTTATATTTAAGTAACCCAAATATACGAATAACAGTTAGGGGGACTAGATTGTGTCTTGCTGTCTTTAATCCATTTTTCAGTTCATCCCTGCATTCTCCCATTGGCTGCCCGTGTAAATAAATGTAGCTTAGATTCACATCCTACACTGCTAATTGGGAACAGCCAAGGGCTGTGCACCTTGGTTTTCCATGCCATTATAGCTGGATTCACATTATGCAAAGTAAAAATGCATGTGTCTTTTAACATGATTAAGCACATGTTCTGCTGGATTTCCTTGCCTGAGTTTCTATTTGCTGGGCATATCACATATTGTGTTGAAATGCTGTACACTAAATTCTAAATGCTGCTCCAAATTCTATGGACTCCAAAGCATACAGTAACACCACAAAACCCATGCAGGCTGTGTTTTCCATAACACAGAAGAACAAAGATTTAAATGACCCTCTTTGTTTTGGTTTCCCCTCAATAGCTGACTGAGCTACACTGCTGGAAACAACTTAGAACATACCCTTAAATGCCATAATGCCAGCTTGGTATCTGTCACCATGGGGTGGCACAGAACATAAACTTCCTGATTCCATGAACCTCTTTCTACTTGATGGGGATGCTAAAAGAGATTGCACAGAAACACTACCTGGGGTCCTTATCAGGTGTATGGGACTTGGCAGAAGTCCTGCAGGTTTCTGTCAGGGGTGGACTGACAACTCATGGAGCCCCCGAGCAATAGGGGATCATAGGGCCCCCGTGTGCTCACCCACACTCAAACCACACCCAAAAAAGCCTATGAAAGGTACCAGGGGCATCTCATGGGACCCCTTACTGACCCTGGGCCCTCGGGCAGTGCCCGAGTTTCCGAATGGTCAGTCCGCCCTTGGTTTCTGTACATGCGTGCGATCCCACAAACTGCTTCCTGGGATGCATGGCAAAGACATCCCAAGTGGCAGTTTGTAGGATCTTACATATGCAGAGACCTGCAGCATGTATGTACATGCATGAGGTCTGAATGCTTCATCTTTGCCTAAGCGAGGATTAAGGACAGAATTTAAGAAGAAAAAGAATGTATGTACTCTATATTTTGGGGGTTTTCTTTTCTTGCAATTGTGCAAGAGAAGTGAGAGGGAAACAAGAGAAAGGACTGTAAGAAAATAGATGAAGGTCTGCTTTAACAGACCTGCAAATGCTGACAAGCCCTACAATAATGTCTTTTTGTCAGTTTGTCAGCAGCAATCCCCTTCTCAAATAAAGAACATCTCAGACAAAGTCAACATGGTTGTTGTGATGTCACCCTCTTATAACGAGGGATCTGGCATATTCAAAAGGCCCTTTTAAGTTAGATCTCCTAAGGTCAAGGCCAGGCAGTGCATTACGGTTACAGATAATTTGATTTGGCAAAATCCCACATAAATCTGCTGGGACCCTGAATTTTGAACATGTAGGATTCACCAAGAACCTATGCTAGTAGCAAACCAGAACCTCATCGCTATTTGGCAGCTTCCTTGAAGATGTGTCCTATGAAAGTAATACATTTTATTTATGTTTAGCTTACTTATTTTATATATCTAAAAAAAATCAAATCTGTAAAATAATGCCACTTACCCATACAGTTGTTTCCTCCATTTACTGGCATGTAATCAGGTGGACATATACAGGTATAATTGCCAACAGTGTTATAACATGTTCCAGGGCCACAAATTCCAGGCTGGTCACATTCATTCACATCTTAAATAAAAATAATACAGAGATACATAAGTAAAAGAACTCACACATCTGTTTGTTCTTCCTTGCAAGCCTTTCAAAAGTTTCCAGCAAATGTGAAAATTATCTGCAAAGAAGGCTATGTGTGAGCAGCTGCCAATGTTGTAAGAAACGTGTAAGAAGAAAAAACAAGGTTGTATTCCAATATGACTAAGCAATATGTTTTAGGTACATGGATTTATCAAGAAAGAAAAACATGGGGACTCCAAAATGCAAGCTTTCCTGAAGCAACAGTTTGAATTGGAAGTTTCCTTTTTTTATACCACTTTTTGTGTGAAATGATTTTAAAAAATAGAATTATGTGGCAATGTGCGATGTACCATGACCTGTCTGTGATGGTTTCACCCAAAAGCTGTTGAACTTTTCTTTGCTCATTTTAAATGGATTAGACCATATGAGGTCCATTTCATGATTAAATGTCATAAATCAAGCTAGAGAATGGATAATCAGTCTTGACATTTTCCCATCTGTAGGTCACTACTGTAACCTGCAGCAAGGTCACATTGCAATGACACCTGAACCTCATTAACTATCTATATAGGGAACTCAGAACTTCCATCCAGTGTCTAATCAGCAGGTTCTGTTTTACTGTGCAAGCCTAACTACTGCCTTTGCTTCTGTATTTGCTTCCTGAATTCTGACCTCAGCCTGTACTTGGAATTATGCTTGTGCCTCTCAATTTGGTACCAAGCCTGACTGTCTCCCTTTGCTCTGCCTATCTGTCTGAGGGAGGAGCCTTTCCGCACTGACATCATGCCGCCGAGGCCGCATGGAAGGCCGGCAGCCATCTTTATAGCTTGTAAGCATTCCACAATTCTTTCATGATCTGGATATTTTTTATATCCCTTACTTTATATATACCTTAATAAAAATACTACACTATCCAAAAACTTTCATTTTGTGGCTTGTGTATGAGCCATTTAAGGTGGATCATTATCCTTTTGGCAACTTATTCCTGTGGTGGAGATACATGAGAGGAGCTGTCCCTATGTGCTGTGAGGGTCCGGTTTGTGAGGTCTGGAGTGCTTTTTCTCTGTGCTGAGTGTGTACCAGTGAAGCCCCCTGTCCCTGCCAGAGCCCTGATGTCCACCAAGGTTTCCTCAGATATAATTACATGCGCATTACCATTGCGCTTCCGGTGAGTGCAAGCATACTTCAAATCCTTATCACTGAAGTCACAAGGACGGAATTTGACAGATCACTTTTTGGACTCTTTTTTATATGTATTTCAAGATTTTTCATTTGTTATTTGAATTACTACTTTTATGTGGAACTATTGCATCATGCATTCACAAATTATTTCGTCATCATTTGATGACACTTTTATTTAATGTTAGCACGTTTTAACGCAAATATTTTGCGCCTCACTATATGCACTTGTCACTTTCATCATTTAACGCTGCATTCCATTGATCACTAACACTACACAGTTTATTGCTGGCTGTCAACAGAGACAGCTTTCGTGACACTTCTACAGTAACATTTTGTGGCAAATCAGAAAGTACTGCCTGTAGTTTCTATGTTATAAGTTAAATTTAGCAAATGCAGGAGTGTGAACCTAGGGTGGACCAATGTCTTGGGTAAATGCAAAATTTCTGTACAAAGTAATGAATCTACATACCATCACAAACACGAGTATCTTCATTGAGGAAAAATCCTGGTGGACAACGGCACTGGAAACTTCCAAATGTATTTATGCACTTTCCACCTTGACAGAGACCTGGCAACTCAAGGCATTCATCGATATCTAGAAGACATTACATTATACTTTGTTATTTCATTCCTGGCTGCTATTTGCGATTTTTAAGCTTTTTCTTGTCCAGTCACAGAGTTCATGTTTTCATTATTACTATGTACAGATTATTATCATTAATATGTTCTTATTAAAGTATTTCTCACAGAGCATCACAGAGTCTCAATGGCGCCATATTTGATGCCATAAAAGTAGCCAGGTATAAAACTGTCTGGCCAGTAGTGATAACTGTTTGTGTTGGCTGATTAATGTTCAGCTCTCCAAATTTGTAGTACAACAATTTGAAAGAGCTACAAACCCATCACTGCCTAGACAAAACATGTCAATAACAAAAGAGAGCAGAAAAATGTTAAATCCTTGTTGTTAAATCACCAAGGTATTCACTTAATATATTTTGATTACAAATTATAGCGGCTCTATCATTTCCCCAAAAGAATCCAAAGAATGGCCCTTGCAATGGAAGACTGTAAATACTTACCTTTCTCAAGGGTGGTTAGTCCAAACTCACTATGTTTAAGCAATGCAGTCTTGTGCAAAGTCTTAAGCCTTTGACAATTCAAGGAGTGTTGAAAGTCTGTTCCTGCTGTGCACAATGTGGTTCCTCCTGCCAGGTCTTATGTCTGTGCAGGACACAATAATCACAAAGGGGTTGGTGGGAGGTACTAATGAGAGCAGTAAAGATCCAGACATCCAAGACACCTGGAAGATGTTGGAAGCAAAGCCTTTGATGAAGGCTGTACCACAGCTGTCAATTCCGGTGCAAGGGCTGCTGTTCCAGCTCTGCAAAGGTACTCTGAGATCACTGGTCCCCCGCCTCCTCCCTGTGATGATGTTGTCCTCTTCTCTTTCCTCAAAGGAACCCACCAGCAGCCATTTAAAAGGAAGTGTCCACCTCTAACAGGCAGTGATGTGGACATTCGAAGAAGGACTCTTCCAGCAAGTAAATACAAGAGGAGAAGACTTGGGCTGGCGGTGTCACATGATTGTGGCTTCAGGTAAGTTAAAAAAGGGCATTTAGATAGTGTTTTCTTTTACTACTGCAATCAGGTGGGGGGCGTAGAAGAGAGGGGTGGGAGGTGGTTCATTTCTTTCTTGGACATGGCCATTAAGATCATTGATATACAGTATGTTACTAGTAGATCTCTTCAAAGCAATATGTTTACCTTCTAAAATAACTGTAATAGGATTTGGTCTGAATCCTTCTCCTCCTGGACACAGAACTTTATAATCAGCTGTAAAACAAAATGTGTATTAATTTCTTGCACAATTAGCTACTCTTAATGCAATTCATTTTCAGATAGTTGTGGATTGTGAGCCAGAACATTATTTTGCAATGCCATACAGTGCATTAAACATCTGATGGTAATTAGGTTTTGTACAGAACTGATAAACAGATAAGCCTGGATTTGGAAAGCTCAAAACTTTATAAAAGCAAGAAGAACAGGTTTAAAGGCTATGTTCACACTACTGTGGATGCAGGAGAGCACCCAGCCCAGGATGCTATTTTGGCAGCTGGACCGCTCTCCTAGAGGAAGGACCTGTTAGTGGATGAAAAAGATTATGATAGGCATTTCTGACCCAAATATTATAAATAGTGTTTGGGTTTACACTTTGCGACACCCTGCATCTCCCAACAATGACTTGTAAACTGGGCCATTTACCTCTGTACAAGCCTTTAGGCCAAACATTTGCAAAGTGCTTAGTTTAGCTAGTTGGGTTACTTCCTTTTACATTGCTTTGCTGAATAAATGCTAATGTATTTAAAACAACTGTTTTCAGGCCTCCAATCATTCATGTAAACTCAGCCAAAAGATCGCCATACAGATTAAGGTTTCTGCATAGAAATGTAGTTTTAGACCTCCTTTGCCAACAATCAGCCACTAACTTATAAAAAATACAGACATTGGCACTTACATTTAGGCAATGTTTTTGAAGATTTAAGTAGTAATATATTTTGTATTTGTATTTTGTTTCATTTCATATTTATTATTTCTATGACTTCTTTGACTCTTCCCCCACTAATATGGATTGATAGTATCCACCCAAGTTGCCTATATCTGAATTACAACATTGCAGAGGGCCAAATCCTTCATAACGTCTCATAACAGAGGTCTAGAGAGGACTGATCTGCACTTGTGTGACCAAACCAGGCTTTGTAGGTAAAATTAATCTACTAATAAAAAACAAAAAACAAAAAAACAAATCAGGTTTATCCAATAAAGCAAAGAACAGTGTATGTATATATGTGACTGAAAACGTTTCAGGCAGCATTATTGTTTTACTACAATTAATAGTTATTTACTGCACTATAATAAAGAAGGTAGCAACAAATTTTTCACAAAATTAAATGACTTACTAGAATTCACTGGAGGACAGTGTTCACAGGGGTTCCCCCAGGCCTTCCCAAGTGAGCAACAGCATGAAGCCTTGGATACACCAACGCCAATCTCAACACTGCAGGACAGGTCTCCGTTATCTCCGCGCGGCTTTGCCTCTAGGTAGCAGTTGCCAGACCGAGTGTCTTTGGAATAGAAATGATACAATATTACTTCAGTTTTTATTTTACAAATACACTTCATACCATGTATATTTTATCATAAAAACAAATGTAATGCTTATGTTCTGCATGTGTCAAACATATAAACAAATATTTTATTGGTACATTAGTTTTCTTACCTAGTAATGATCAGTCCTGGGCTTTCTATCCAGAAAGAACAAATTTTCCACGGAAGCCAATTGACCTATTCCCTAATCATACAGCAGACCATGTCACCTAACCCTCCCTCTACCTGACCCCCAACTTTTAACAGAACTTCCTAAATACCTAACATAAGACATAAAGCTGGCCATACATGAACTGAAATTCAGCTGGTTCAGCAGGGACTGGCTGCAAATTGATCCATGTATGCTCCCTGTGGTTGTACAGCAGTTGACCTACCAATCAACTTCTGTACAACCACTCTGTTTGGATTTTCTCCGCTCAATCAGCGCTGCAGGCTATAGACTGCAGCACTGATCACAGTATTCTGTTCATGGTGAAATCTACCTGCAGTCAGAATACAATAGCTTAGCAGGGAAGATTTCCCCATCCACCTCAAATGTGTGAATGGGGAAATCATATCAATTCTTTTCATTCAACCCACTATTTGAATGAAATAACGTATCACCCATCTATGGCCTGCCTTATCCATAACTTAAGCTGGACATACACCAGTAGAATGTTGCTCAAAAAATGTTGTTTTAAGAATGTCTGTTACATTTTCTAATCATTAGTGGGGTCAAATCGACGTTCATTTTCAACCACAGTGATGAGAAAATTTGAAGGAGCAGGATGGAAACATTTTCCAGAATTTATGAATTTCTAATAGTGTATGTGGTTTTCATTCAAGAAAGTTTACTCACCCAAAAGGGAATGTTAAAAGCAAACGTTTTTGAAGTACTTTTGAACACTTGTCTCGAATGAGAATTTTCTTATGAACATTTGTCCAAAAATCTATTAGTGTTTAACCAGCTTTAGCCTTTAAACTTAACCATGAAAGGCAACTTCTAAAGAAACAGCTAAAGATGCATTTAAAAAACATTTTTACTTTTTCACTTGCCAAAGAACTAATAATTTTGTACAGTCAATCTTACAATTTAAACATATCTGCACAGCCAGGCAAGAGACCCGGCTTATTTTCCAGTTCAGTCATTCAGCTTCCTATGTCACATCTCCCCTTCCAGCTTCTTCATGAAACAATGCATCAGCATCATAACTTCTGTCCAATTAGATGTGTAAATCACAAGACTGATTGTACAGAACCATAAATCTTTTGGTAGATAAAACAGTGGACATACAGTCAGGTCCATAATTATTGGGACATTGACACAATTCTAACATTTTTGGCTCTATACACCACCACAATGGATTTAAAATGAAACGAACAAGATATGCTTTAACTGCAGACTGTCAGCTTTAATTTGAGGGTATTTACATCCAAACCAGGTGAACGGTGTAGGAATTACAACATTTTGCATATGTGCCTCCCACTTGTTAAGGGACCAAAAGTAATGGGACAGAATAATAATCATAAATCAAACTTTCACTTTTTAATACTTGGTTGCAAATCCTTTGCAGTCAATTACAGACTGAAGTCTGGAACGCATAGACATCACCAGACGCTGGGGTTCATCCCTGGTGATGCTCTGCCAGGCCTCTACTGCAACTCTCTTCAGTTCCTGCTTGTTCTTGGGGCATTTTCCCTTCAGTTTTGTCTTCAGCAAGTGAAATGCATGCTCAATCGGATTCAGGTCAGGTGATTGACTTGGCCATTGCATAACATTCCACTTCTTTCCCTTAAAAAACTCTGGTTGCTTTTGCAGTATGCTTTGGGTCATTGTCCATCTGCACTGTGAAGCGGCATCCAATGAGTACTGAAGCATTTGGCTGAATATGAGCAGATAATATTGCCCAAAACACTTCAGAATTCATCCTGCTGCTTTTGTCAGCAGTCACATCATCAATAAATACAAGAGAACCAGTTCCATTGGCAGTCATACATGCCCACGCCATGACACTACCACCACCATGCTTCACTGATGAGGTGGTATGCTTAGGATCATGAGCAGTTCCTTTCCTTCTCCATACTCTTCTCTTCCCATCACTCTGGTACAAGTTGATCTCGGTCTCATCTGTCCATAGGATGTTGTTCCAGAACCGTGAAGGCTTTTTTAGATGTCGTTTGGCAAACTCTAATCTGGCCTTCCTGTTTTTGAGGCTCACCAATGGTTTCCATCTTGTGGTGAACCCTCTGTATTCACTCTGGTGAAGTCTTCTCTTGATTGTTGACTTTGACACACATACACCTACCTCCTGGAGAGTGTTCTTGATTTGGCCAACTGTTGTGAAGGGTGTTTTCTTCACCAGGGAAAGAATTCTTCGGTCATCCTCCACAGTTGTTTTCCGTGGTCTTCTGGGTCTTTTGGTGTTGCTGAGCCCACCGGTGCATTCCTTCTTTATAAGAATGTTCCAAACAGTTGTTTTGGCCACGCCTAATGTTTTTGCTATCTCTCTGATGGGTTTGTTTTGTTTTTTCAGCCTAATGATGGCGTGCTTCACTGATAGTGACAGCTCTTTGGATCTCATCTTGAGAGTTGACAGCAACAGATTCCAAATGCAAATAGTACACTTGAAATGAACTCTGGACCTTTTATCTGCTCATTGTAATTGGGATAATGAAGGAATAACACACACCTGGCCATGGAACAGCTGAGAAGCCAATTGTCCCATTACTTTTGGTCCCTTATCAAGTGGGAGGCACATATTCAAACTGTTGTAATTCCTACACCGTTCACCTGATTTGGATGTAAATACCCTCAAATTAAAGCTGACAATCTGTAGTTAAAGCACATCTTGTTTGTTTCATTTCAAATCCATTGTGGTGGTGTATAGAGCCAAACATTTTAGAATTGTGTCGATGTCCCAATATTTATGGACCTGACTGTATATGTAATTTAAAGTGTATTTTGCTGTTTGCTTGGAGCTCCACTTTAACATTTAAGGGTCTTTGCTCGACAAATGTCACAAGTTTTCACCCAGCCATATTAAAAGTTCCCCATATTTTGTCCAATAGGTTTATTTCCTATGATCGTCAACTTAACGCGGTGTGGTATTTTCCTGACTAAGGTATTTCAGGAAAACAATGCATTAAGGCCACTAGATGGAGCTGGAAATCATAGGAAATAAACCACAGGGAAAATAATTACGGCTGGGCAAATACTTCTGACATGGGACACACCAGTTTGACTGTCCTATGTTAGATTGTGGGTAAAATCCTAACCCCAGTCAATGATCACACAGATACAGCAACTCTCCCTGTGTGATATACAGGACTAAACTATCAGTTTGACATATTGCTCCTATTGGGCATTAATTTATGAATAAAAGCTACTACTCTTGTTTTACTACTGTTTAGAAAAAAATTAACAGAATTTTAGAGACTTACTTACCCCTAACTTAGTTTTAGTTAATTCCTTCATGCCCCTCTTCTCTTAGCATTTTTGCTGATTTTTTTTTTTATCGCTTGTAAAGGTAAAGGCTTTACATTTGCAGGCATTCATTATTTTTGTTTTGTATTAAAAATGCTATTTACCAGATGTATAAAACCTAATAAAAATAGTATTTTTAGGTTTTTGCGACGTTTATTAAAAGAAGCTTGGGGGAATCTTTGCTATCCTCACTTAAGAGTTAAAACCATGGCTAATGACAGTTCTGTCTGCAACTCCTATGCCAACAAAAATTAATTTAAAGTACTTCTTAACTGAAAGAAAAGTAAATCCAGAGATTGCTATATAAAGGTTTTGTTTATTAAAGAGAGACATCTTTCTTTCCAACTAAATTCTATTATGTCCATCAGTTAAAATGTATATAAATGCATATGTTTTTTCCTATTACTCATGTGTAATTCCTGACAATTGTGCATGCAATGATAAAGGGATCATACCGACACATCCAACTCGAGTGGGGTTTAGCTGGAAGTCAGGTGGACACTCGCAATTGTAGCTACCAGGAGTATTTGAGCATGTACCACTAATACAGGTTGTTGGATCAGCACATTCATCCACATCTGTAATACAAGAAAACATCCATTATAAAACATTTTCAAAACAGTTTCAGCATGCAAACTGAATTAAATAACTGACTCACCAAATGTGCTGACAAAATATGTAATAGTAAACAGAATAAAATAGACTAACAACTGAAAATAAAATGCGGTGCAGCAAATACAGCTAATACTGGTACTCGATTTAGGTTACCTTACCCCAGTAAACAGCTCAAGGTATATGGAATTAACCAAGCCACCGCCGTCCAAAACTACCAGGCAAAGTCTCTGCTTTTCCCTGGCAAAGTGTGAAAATTCTGCCATGCAAGTTTACCCTCTAAAAATACAGAAATGCTGGTTACAGACTCAGCCAATATGCCCGTTAAAAATGTAATCAAACTAGGATTGAAATCGAAACAGAAAGATTGCATTATATGCAACTTTCTCCTTGTGTGGCCTATGTCTACACAGGCTATTCCCCCCTTTAATCTATCATTAATGCTGATCCCAGACTCATCCAACTTTCCAACTGTTCAGTGTCTGGTGCTCCCTTCTGTCAATCCTTCCACTGGTTCCTGCTCACCCAACAAATAAAATTTAAAAAACTTACAACATACAAGACTTCCACAATGCTGCCTCAAGCTACATCATCAACGTTGTCTCCAAATATCTTCTAAATCAACCTCTTCTCTCCTCCCAAAACCTCCTGCTCTTTAACTTTCTCTTCATCTCCTCCTGTGCTTACCTCTAGGACTTCCTCAGAGCCTCTCCTATCCTCTGGCACTCCCTACTCCAAGCTCTCCAGCTATCCCCTACTTTGTTTGCCGTTAGACAATCTATGAAAATTCATCTATTCATGGAAGTCTATCCAGTCTCTACCTAAAAACTGAACGTTTTCTTTCTTCATGAACTCACCCCACACAGCTAATATATTTTGTTTCACTTGCCCCTCCCTTTTTAGATTTTAAATTCTCACCAGCTCCTAATTGTCCTGAATTGTTTTGTAACTGCAGAGACTATCTCTAGTTTGAAAGGTTCTACGTAAACTGTTGTTATTATATAAAAAAAATTTAAAAAAATAAATTATATATATATATATATATATATATTACACACACACACATATATATACTGTATATATATATTAGAACATAGCAACTTGATAAAGTTACCAATTACATTATTATTCTCCTTGATTGTTAGCAAAGCTGAGCCCATATTTTGTTTCTGCAATAGCAGGGAATTGCCCCACCCTGCTAGGTATGAACTGAGAAGCTGCTTGCCCATTTTCTCTTTAAGCGGTACTAAACCACAGAAAAAAAATAAAAAGATCCCTGCAAGGTAATGTCTAGAGATGAGCGAATCGTACCTGGCGAAGTGGAATTCGTTTCGAATATTAGGAAAAATTCGATTCGTGTCGAATCCGAATATTAGCAAACTTCGGATGCGCGAATTGAATTTTCCCCGATCGGCCGATTTTCATCCCTTCTACAGCCGGCAAAAAGTGTCCCTGCAGAGAGCTCCGCTATTTCTGACAGTTCTCTGACAGTTCCTTCACATTTACAGCAGTTGAAACATTGTATCTATTTGTTTCCATTTAGGATACAGATGTTTTTATTCGGAAACAAATAGATACAATGTTTCAACCGCTGTAAATGTGAAGGAACTGTCAGAGAACTGTCAGAAATAGCGGAGCTCTCTGCAGATACACTTTTTGCTGCACTGGAATTCTTCTTCATCCTCATCCTACTTCTTCTTCTTCTTCATCCTCATCCTACTTCTTCTTCTTCTTCATCCTCATCCTACTTCTTCTTCTTCATCCTCATCCTACTTCTTCTTCTTCTTCATCCTCATCCTACTTCTTCTTCTTCTTCATCCTCATCCTACTTCTTCTTCTTCTTCTTCATCCTCATCCTACTTCTTCTTCTTCTTCTTCATCCTCATCCTACTTCTTCTTCTTCTTCATCCTCATCCTACTTCTTCTTCTTCTTCATCCTCATCCTACTTCTTCTTCTTCTTCTTCTTCTTCATCCTCATCCTACTTCTTCTTCTTCTTCATCCTCATCCTACTTCTTCTTCTTCTTCATCCTCATCCTACTTCTTCTTCTTCTTCATCCTCATCCTACTTCTTCTTCTTCTTCATCCTCATCCTACTTTTTCTTCTTCATCCTCATCCTACTTCTTCTTCTTCTTCATCCTCATCCTACTTCTTCTTCTTCTTCTTCTTCATCCTCATCCTACCTCTTCTTCATCCTCATCCTACTTCTTCTTCTTCTTCTTCATCCTCATCCTACTTCTTCTTCTTCTTCTTCATCCTCATCCTACTACTTCTTCTTCTTCTTCTTCATCCTCATCCTACTTCTTCTTCTTCTTCTTCATCCTCATCCTACTTCTTCTTCTTCTTCATCCTCATCCTACTTCTTCTTCTTCTTCATCCTACTTCTTCTTCTTCTTCTTCATCCTCATCCTACTTCTTCTTCTTCTTCATCCTCATCCTTCTTCTTCATCCTCATCCTACTTCTTCTTCTTCATCCTCATCCTTCTTCTTCTTCTTCATCCTCATCCTACTTCTTCTTCTTCATCCTCATCCTACTTCTTCTTCTTCTTCTTCTTCATCCTCATCCTTCTTCTTCATCCTCATCCTACTTCTTCTTCTTCATCCTCATCCTTCTTCTTCATCCTCATCCTACTTCTTCTTCATCCTCATCCTTCTTCTTCATCCTCATCCTACTTCTTCTTCATCCTCATCCTACTTCTTCTTCTTCTTCTTCTTCATCTTCATCCTACTTCTTCTTCTTCATCCTCATCCTACTTCTTCTTCTTCTTCTTCATCCTCATCCTACTTCTTCTTCTTCTTCTTCATCATCCTCATCCTACTTCTTCTTCTTCTTCATCCTCATCCTTCTTCTTCTTCATCCTCATCCTACTTCTTCTTCTTCATCCTCATCCTACTTCTTCTTCTTCTTCTTCTTCTTCATCCTCATCCTACTTCTTCTTCTTCATCCTCATCCTACTTCTTCTTCTTCTTCATCCTCATCCTACTTCTTCTTCTTCATCCTCATCTTCTTCTTGCCATGGGCCCCTGTACCGCCTCCTCATGCTGCTGCCAGGTCCAGAGTGTGTCATGGGTCCCCGTACGGCCTCCCATTGCTGCTGTCTCCATCGCCACACTCTGCCATGTGCCACTTTCAGGTCTCCTCACACTGCTGGTGGGTTCCATTTTGTCATAGGGTGCTGTATGGCCTCCCATTGCTGCTGCCTCCACCGCCACACTGTGGCTCCACACTCTGGTTTTGGCCCCGTGACTGCCCAAATGAGTGAAGTGTGCGGTGATTCTAAGATCCATGGCACTCATCTGCATGTCATACTGACTGACAGTATTATTTCTCTTCCCCAGCAGACTCCAAGGGCATTTAAATTAAAGGTACAGTGTTCTGCACTAATATAAAGGCTCTCTGAAGCCTAGAAACCCTTTTTATAAGTTAAATTCGCAGCAAATAAATTCGCATCGAATCGAATTTATTCCACAAATTCGGCGAATCAGCCGAATCGAAATTTTGAATAATTCGCTCATCTCTAGTAATGTCATAATGTGCTAGTATGCTTTGCATACTGGGCCACAGCACAATACTTTCAAGGAATGGCATGGGTTCCTTCAGAGTGCATGTGCCGGCTCTAAAGAAGAGACAATATCTCCTAAACAGAGTATGTTTGGAAGATATTCATTTTACCTACTGGTAAGCTTTATTATAAGTTTACCTGTAGGTAAAAGTTAAAAATAAGAGTTTACTACCACTTTAAAAGAGAAGTATGGCAAAAATCACAATGCAGCAGCATGGAGGTACAATACATATGTATGTTTATTTTTTTACTAACCACAAACTTCTCCTTTAACTATATTCCTTTCTCTTCAGAGTGCAAGGAGAAAGCTTACTTCCTTGTTCCATGCAGTCCACACTGCCTCTAACATTTTCTTGACTTATACAGGTAAGTAGTAATAAGAAAAATTGCTAAAATATCACATCACATAAACTCTAAACCAGGACCTAAACTTTAAGTGGATTGTTATACCTTTAACATTCATTCAATGCTAGACTGAAATCAGTCCCATAGAGTGGGCAGGGCAAACTTATTCCCACCAGAATACATTCCAGATATTTATTTTACCCGGTTCAATTACTTTACAACACTTATGTGAACATGTTATTAGTGTGCACAGGAGATCAGATCTACATTTTGGTAAAATCTCTAGTGTGACTGTATCTATGCAGCTTGATAGTCTGAGCCAATAGAAGTAAGTTGTAAGTTTTTATTTAGGTTTCAATGAATAATTTTACAAACAATGCTATTAATTTAGAAATGAAAAAATAGACATGAAGCAAATTATTCTACAACTTATAACTCACTAGTAGGCATTATTATAATAGTACCATAGTATTTGATGGGGTTTTGAACTTCACCTGGTACATTTGAGCAGCAACAGCCTGTAAACTAAGATTATGTTGAGTAATTGTTTACTACAAATCGCTGATATGGCATTGCTATAAAATACATCTGTTCTACAGTATGTTGCACATGCAATGAATAGTCTGATTGTATTTGCCATAAAAACATGATTATATTACTGGGAAATAAGTTGGATCTGTTGGTTGTGGTAATATGTTGGTATGTAAGCATAACTTACTACAGGTGCTAAATAATTGCTGCTCCTCTTACACAATATGGAACAGCTATACTTAAAATTTTGATAAAAAGTCAGGGAATTAATTTATTTATAACTAAATAGAATATTTATAATGCAATTTACACCAAATTTACAGCATGTTATTACGTTTCTTTAATAGCATATCCAGTACTGGTTAACTCATGGCCTGTAAGTCCAATGTCTTCTAACAAAGATATCAAAATCATCTTACCTGTACAGTTGCCTCCACTTCTATCCAGCTCATATCCTATGTCACAATCACATCTAAAGAGACCAGGGAGATTCTTGCAGGTACCATAGACACAGATGTTGGGCAGTGCACATTCATCAATATCTGGAAATAAAATATCATCTCTATATTAAAGTCATCTATAAAAACAAAGTTGTACGTCAGAATTACTGGAACATGATAACATAAACTGACTGATGCTTTCTGCTGTATCTCCTAAATTCCTAAATCCAACTAAGATACTACTATTGATCATGCTCAGCTTTCATTCTACTGGAAGATAGATAGAAGGATGAAAATATCAGAGGGAGTACATTGTTCCCAAATAAACACATTGACTACAATCTTTGCAACAATTATCATGTAACACAATTTTTGACAAGAGTTTGCATGGTCATTACAGTGTATTTTGAGCCAATTTCTGTTTTTTTTGTTTTGTTTTGTTTTGTTTTTTAGTTTTGACATTAGTCAAAGTTTATTGCAGTTTGTATCCCTGCTGGACCTTACCTAATCTAACTAAACCACCAACAAAATTTTGGCTATACATACACTTTAAATATGGCTCTCAACTATGCAAATCAAGTTAAGGAGCATATATCCACTGCAGCACTGCAATGAAAAACAAAATTTTCCAGAGTTTGATTTTCAAAACAAAGTCATGCTCCTTATATTACTACTTTGCTTCATTATTTAGATACCCCACCTTCACATGTTTTTCCATCAATGCTTGGTAAGAATCCCATATCGCAGTCACATCGGTATCCACCAGGGGTGTTGAGGCATTGACCATTTCCACACAGATTCACATTCTCGGTGCACTCATCAATATCTGTTAAAGAAAGCAGACAGTGTTAATAAAGCCATTTTCCTTTATTACTTTCCTTTTGGGACATGATTCAAGCTCTAAATGTTTTGGCAAAATGTATATTTTTTTGTTTTTCTCACTGATGTTGTAATTAGGGATAAGTTCTTTATTGGCAGCAGAACTGCACAATCAAACTTCCGAACCAAATTTGTATTACCGTTGCTAATTTTTCTTAGTGACCTCATCTAAAGATAGCAGCCACCATAAAAATGGAGATTACAGAAGCACCATAATAACATTAAACAGTATATTTCAAATATTGTTTGCTCCAACTACAGACTTAAAAATCATTAAAAAAAAGGAATTCAGAAATATGCAAATTATATAATACTGTGTTTATTTTTTTTTTTTTTTTAATGTATTACTTTTACAGTTCATTTTCTTAGTGAATCTGTCACAAACCTAAGGTGTTCCAACTAGGAATCAATGCAACCAGATTAATTTATGAGTTTACTATAGTTGTATCTGGTTTATCATTTGCTACAGTCTGTGCTATGTTTTGAGTGCTTCAGTGTTTATGCATATACTGTCTTTCTGACAAGCCAAGGATTAGACACTTTCATCTGTTCATGCCATCCCATTGACGTTTCTCTCATCCTTAGCCAAGCAAGTATGGATGCTCTCTTAACAAAAGACTTAACTGTGGCTTAGGAGCTTGCTTTTGATGGAGACTTTAGTTACTCACTTATGATTATAAAACAGCCATTCTAAAACTAGGGTTCTTCCATAGGTTCCTAGAGGTTTCTTGAACTGTGGATGATTGGTCTACCATCTGATGGTGTCTGCATAGTCCCATGGCCAATGCTACTTGGTGAAACCAGCAGTATGGCCCAATTATCTCTTTAGCTGTCTGTGAGGGTTGCAGTCCTACTATCGCCAACATATGGAACATTTTCCCCCCTGGCCCCCAATGAACTGATTTTAGTAAAGGTTATCCAAGGCCTGAAAATTATATTAGAGGTTCCTCTAAGGTACTAAGGTGGAAAAAGGTTATTATAGAACCATGATCTCTTCTTTATTAATTCATTTTAGTGCTTACTGCAGGTACCCTAATATGTACCTAACACTGTCAAACACTCACCAGCCAGTTTATTAGGTACACCTGTTCAATTGCTTGGTTACACAAATTGCTAATCAGCCAATCACATGGCAGCAACTCAAAGTATTTAGGCATCTATACGTGGTGAAGATGACTTGCTGAAGTTCAAACCGAGCATCAGAATAGGGAAGAAAGGGGATTTAGGTGACTTTGAATGTGGAATGGGTGTTGGTGTCAGACGAGCTGGTCTGAGTATTTCAAAAACTGCTGATCAACTGGGATTTTTATGCACAACCATCTCTAGGGTTTACAGAGACTGGTCGGAAAAAGAGAAAATGTCCAGTGAGCGGTAGTTATGTGGACAAAAATGCCTTGCTAATGCCAGAGGTCAGAGGAGAATGGGCAGACTGGTTTGAGATGAAAGAATGACAACAGTAAGGCAGAATTTGGAGTAAACAAGATGAAAGCATGGATCCATCCTGCCTTGTATCAATGGTTCAGGCTGGTGGTGGTGGTGCAATGGTTAGGGGGGTATTTACTTAATTAGTAAAAGATAGATTTAGAGGTTCTAAATTACTGTATCACCCAATATATGGCTTCCATCCAGTAGCCAAAAAATATGCAGACCAAAGAAGAGAATTGTGAAAAGAGATTCACAAGAAAGCGGCTACATTATGGACAGAATGCGATACTCAGAAAAATTTCCAAAAATTATGCTTTATTACACATTAATAATTGACATTCGGGCAATCGCCCTGGTTAACCATCACCTCAGTATGAGACAATACACTGAGACCTAAAATTATTAAAATCACACCAAGACCGGTCTGGATATATGTGCTGCAAAGGCTATGACCACCATAGTCTAAAGCATTTGCAGCACCTGCACAAAGGTTACACTCCCTGTAGGAGGTATTATCAAAAAATTATACCGTAGGTATATAATATCACGTGCTATACATATAAGCACATATTGTTACCACATAGGTTACACTCCCTGAAGGGTATTTACTTAACACTAGCAAAGTGTACCTAATAAAGTGGCCGGTGAGTGTATATTTATTCAAGGTTTTATCAAATTAATATTGACGGGTATGCTATACTGATCATTGTAAAACATGAAAAATGTTGACACAACTTAAACCTGAGCAACTAAATACCTAGTTGAAATACCTATACGTATGGTGACTGTTTTACCTGGCAAGGGATTTTCATTACTTTGAACTGAAGTAGCATAGCTTGGTCATGAACACACCGCTGTCTGCTGACTAAATGGTGAAGGCACAGCAGAACATGACTCTTGGTCACTACAGGTGCAGTGCTTCCTAGCCTGAGACCTACTCTGGAGAACACTGAAGATGGTTATTTCCCCCAAAAAAGGCGGGGGAAATGTCAGTGCGTCTTATAGAGCGAAAAATACGGTACTTGAATTTGGCTTGACAATAAACATCTTCAGTGTTCTCCAGAGTAGGTCTCAGGCTAGGAAGCACTGCACATGTAGTGACCAAGAGTCATGTTCTGCTGTGACAGCCGGGTGCCCAGTGCGCATGCGCGAGAAGCGCTACACTTTGTGAATGGTACGGCATCTTCTGGGACACATGACAGGTCCCAGAAGACGCTGGAACAATCACAAAGCGCAGCGCTTCTCGCGTATGCGCAGTGAGCACCCGGCTATCAGCCAGGTGCCCACACTAAAGGGAGGACAACTGTCAAATTCAGGTACCTGCTCCCCCTCCCTCCCCAAAGGCCCACAGTCTCTTAGTCATCCCCTGTACTGTCTGCAGTCTCTGGTCATCCCCTGTACTGTCTGCAGTCTCTGGTCATCCGCTGTACTGTCTGCAGTCTATGGTCATCTCCTGTACTGTCTGCAGTCTCTGGTCATCCCCTGTACTGTCTGCAGTCTCTAGTCATCTCCTGTACTCTCCACAGTCTCTTGGTCATCTCCTGTACTGTGTCCGCAGTCTCTTGGTCATCTCATGTACTCTCCGCAGTCTCTTGGTCATCTCATGTACTCTCCGCAGTCTCTTGGTCATCTCATGTACTCTCCGCAGTCTCTTGGTCATCTCCTGTACTCTCCACAGTCTCTTGGTCATCCGCTGTACTGTCCGCAGTCTCTGGTCATCTCCTGTAGTATTTCCACAGTCTCTTGGTCATCCCCTGTACTGTCCACAGTCTATGGTCATCTCCTGTAGTATGTCTGCAGTCTCTTGGTCATCCCCTGTACTGTCTGCAATCTCTGGTCATCTCCTGTACTGTCTGCAGTCTCTAGTCATCCCCTGTACTGTCTGCAGTCTCTAGTCATCTCCTGTACTCTCTGCAGTCTCTTGGTCATCTTATGTACTCTCCGCAATCTCTGGTCATCTCCTGTACACTCCGCAGTCTCTTGGTCATCCCCTGTACTGTCCGTAGTGTCTGGTCATCTCCTGTAGTATGTCCGCAGTCTCTTGGTCATCCCCTGTACTGTCCACAGTCTCTGGTCATCTCCTGTAGTATGTCCGCAGTCTGTTGGTCATCCCCTGTACTGTCCACAGTCTCTGGTCATCTCCTGTAGTACATCCGCAGTCTCTTGGTTATCCCCTATTCTGTCCACAGTCTCTGGTCATCTCCTATACTGTCCGCAGTCCCTGGTCATCTTCTGTACTGTGTTCGCAGTCTCTGGTCATCTCCTGTAGTATGTCTACAGTCTCTGGTCATCTCCTGTACTGTGTCCGCAGTCTCTGGTCATCTCCTGTACTATGACTGCAGTCTCTGGTCATCTCCTGTACTGTGTCCGCAGTCTCTGGTCATCTCCTGTACTGTGTCCGCAGTCTCTGGTCATTTCCTGTACTGTGTCTGCAGTCCATTGGTTCAGAATAATTTTTTTCTTGCTTTCCGCCTCTAAAACCTAGGTGTGTCTTATGGTCAGGTGCAAAAAATACGGTACTTACACTACTTGCACTCCTCCATGCAGGGCAAAGCAACAGGTTCACTTTTATGCCAGCCACCACAGCTGTCTATAACTGTCTTTCTTTAGCTTCCCTACTCCATCATTACTTGGGGGAACATGTGACTTACTCCCCTTCTTCTCACAGAGTGGATTTTGTTTTTAATCTGTACTGCAGAATATAGAAGTGGAATTCATGTTGAAAAAGGCTTACCTGTACAAACAAAGCCATCTCCAGAGTATCCTTCTTTGCATAGACATCTATATGATCCCATGGTGTTTTTACAGTCAGCATTTGGACTACACAAATGAGTTCCATTTGAACATTCATCAAGGTCTGAAACATTGATAACAGCATATAAATGTCATATGTTTGCATTAAACACATAGCAATTTAGAAGAAGACAGTGTGTACCATAAAAAACAATGCCACATTCACAATGTTTTGGGAAAGCAGCAGCAAAACACTTTTGTTTCAATGTTAGATAGGCAGAGTAATAAAAGTGCAGCGGATTTCAGGGGAGAGAGTTCTACTACAGTAAGGTACATTTTATGGGACAGCTAGGCATGCTAGGTCAAGAGCATCTATCAAAGTTACAAATGGAACATCTGAATGTCAGTGAAAATACTGTACCTGTGCACTTGATGCCATTCCCTACCCATCCAGGATTACAGCTGCATTTGAAAGCTCCAGGTGTATTTGTACACGTGGCATGCCTGTCACAGTTGTGGGCACCAATCTCACATTCATTAATGTCTGCAAGAATATAAATAAGATAGAACATTGTTTAAGGTATTAACAAGATAAAAATGTTTATAAATATAAATGACATAAGAAATGCTCAACAATTGCAGTCATATTCACATAACTATTAATGTCGATTTTCCTACTGGTTTGAGGCATTCTTTGTTCTGCTAAAACCTTACACTAACAGACTGGATGAGATCATAAAGAACTTCCTCAACACATTACAGCACTCCTCGCAGCTCTTCCAAAATAAGGATCCCTACCATGACAACCATACGTTTCTCATCCATGGCCTACAGCTGGGGAATGGGGACACAAAAACATTTTTATTGGTCTCAAGATCAACATGAAAACTCTTGCTTTATCCTAGGGACCAATAAAAATAGGTGGAGGAACACACTGACCTCATTTACAAAAGACCAAGGGAATAATTCAGTGGGGCTTCCTGATGCTTATGACAGAAATCTTTGTGACTTACAATGATGACATTAACGATGACCTGAAAAACAATATTGCACAGATGCATTTAATGACTGCAAAAAGGATATGTCTTTTCTTAATGAGTCACTGAAAAAATGCTAGCCATAGGAGATAAAGGGTTTTATGGTATTGTTTTTACCAGGGATATCTCTCTGGGTAATTACTCATGTAAATGTTGGCACGATAACAAACATATTTTTCCTATAATTTTGTAACAGAAAACACATTTCATGCAATGTGAAATGTTCACTGCTGAGGATAAAACGTTCTAAAGAAAAATATATGATCGAGCCAAAATTATATTTACAAAGAATACAAGAGTCCCTGAAAAAGAAAAAAACTAAATATTTAGAGAAAGTCAAATGATACAACTGCATCAATACTCCACTCTCTTCTTACTTTCTCCATATGTCTTACCACTCTATTCATTTATGCCCACTTGATCATTTCCTCCCAAAAAACCTATACCTGGGGACCTCTCCAATAAGAAGAATCCAATCTTTTATTTACTCGCACTTGATCATTCCCACATAAAACCTACCACCCAGTTTTCTATATTTTTGTGTAGTGTCTTCAATCTAAAGCTACTTACTAATGAATAATTTGCCTAACATGTACTTTACATTCAGTGTTGGCCTAATCTCACCATACAAGCAAGAACAGCTGGTTCCCTCTACTGTGTAGTAAACTCCACTCACTGCTAATAAAATTCAGATTTACAAAAGGGTCCTTATAGTCAAAACAAACTAATAAATGCATTATTATCCATATTAACTGAAAATTGTTAATATGCAAGACATCTATTGAAATAGTTTGTAAACCAAACTCAGCTCTGTTGGAATGAGTTCATGAGTACGAAAATTATACTTTTTTTTCTTTCTGAGTCTGATTTACTTTGTTCTCTGAGGGAATAATATGATTAATAAGATTACATATGACCTTTAAAAGATACGCTACAACACTTATGAAAAACAAGTCTTCAGGTTTTCCCAGCCAATTATTTCAGAACTATCAATGCTCACCAAATGAATAATACATAGAAGAACCTCGATCCAAATAACACTTCGTTTATTTGCTGCAACTCATAGTTTAAGAATGGATAGATATTCCAATTTCACATCAGTTCTTAGTCAAAATGTGACTCATCAATACATGTGACTTTATATGGTTATTTTCCAAGTACTGGAAATAAAGCTATATGAACGAACTTGTACACTGATGCACAGTATATGTATTGTTAAAAGTAACTGATTGAGCTACAACCGTCAAAATAGATGGAAGGATTGTCTGGTACAATAGGGTAGCATGGTACTTTTTGAAAAATGACCCCTAATATTTAGGGTGAGTGAATGTGCCTGCAGAAGAACTACATGCAACTGGCAACTACCTAAGGAGCCTAAGGTCTTCTGCTTAGGTATGAAAAAGCTTTATGAAACATATCCAACTTGTCTACCTGGCACTGATTTGATTTAGGTCTGCACAGGAAAAAAGACATTTGGAGAACATATGTTACAGTCTGATCGCATGCAGTGGGGCAATAGAGTTTTCATTGGAGACTCCTTGACACATGAGTTTTATACTTAACTGTGAAAAGCAAATTGATCCACCCAGATAAACATTCAATCCAGGTACAAGTGGACACCACCCAATCTGCCACACCTGGTTTGCAGGGTTTTAAAATTATTTTGTTTGTCCAGAGGGTATGCAGGCCTGTATCATACAATACATAGACCTTTTGAATACATATAATTGTTAAACAGTGTATAATCAGGAAAACTCAGTGTGATAAATATCCAAAGTTAATATTTTGTTTTGCATAGGCTCAAACAAACTAGTACTATTTTTTAAAATATCTTGTGACTCTTCACATGGCAACATCTCATTACTTAAAATCTGTTAAACAGTAATAGAACTCAAAACACAATAATCCTTAGTAGACACATCTGCTCCCCAGATAACAGGATAAGGCAACTAAGGCAGCTGACTTAAGCCCCATAATCAATAAGCCCTCAACAATCCTAAAGCATTGACTAGGTGTTTGGAATTAATAGTGACAGCTGTATTATTGATGCTGGTCACCCTAGTGATATTCAGGTGTGTTACACTAATTGCAGTTGTGATGAGAGGAAAGAGTTGGCCACTAGAGGAGTCAGGATTACAAAAGGAAGTATAGACAAATGTACGTGTGTATGGCCTTTTGTGGCCGTTGTTAAGAATAAATTATTATGTGATAAAATAAGCCTAGATGTTAACAGAGGAAAATGACATATGAACAGCTTATGTGTATTAGGTTCAACAGTATGTTTCATTGGGGCATTCTTATTGGATACATATAACTAGCAGCTCAAGAGTGTATGAATGACATGCAAAACTGTCCTAACTGAAATCAATATAAATGTAATTTACCAGGATTGCACGCAAGCTGATCCTTTGTACTCCTGCATCCATGCTGCTTTTCCCACAGAGCTTCAACAGCATGAGAAGTGGATGTTTTGCACATTGTCCTGTTTTTGGAATGTGGAACGTGTCACATTTATGAAGACTCATGGAAAGAACTGGGTGAAGATATATTGGGCTCTTTGTAAGAGACCATGGAGTTCAGGGAGATTCCTGTACTCAGTATAAAAACAAACATTGCAAATATCTTGGCAAGTGAGAGTGAGTAAACTAGGCCAAGTTTCATCTCATAGTTCTTGCAGTACCAAGACGGTGAGGTTAAGGAACAGCATAACCAGCTACTCTTGTCATATTGTGGAACCACGTCTACAAGAACAAAAGGCAAAACTTAAGGCAAAGTGTTTTCATGATTGAGCCAAGAATCAAGACCTCTGCTCCAGGAAAATCACATGCAGGAAACTAGCCCATGCAGTAGAATGGTTTTCAGCAAGAAACTACCAATTGAATTAAGCTTCAAAGAAGCGTCAAACTGAGATATTCTCTTAGAATAAATAGATCTGCAGGCAATCTCTAGTTTACTAGGGAGCACATAATAGTTAGCAGAAAGGAAAAGACGGATAAGATTCAGGAACCACTAATAATACGATGCGATGGATACAGTGAGAGGTGTTACAGGGCACAGTACACCAAGTAACTTCAATTCGAGACTTGCCGCGCATAGTTTGGAAGATCTGGATTTGTCACCAACTGAAAACCTCAAACCTCTCACTTGTCTATAGATATCAATATTGAACTGCACTAAATCCCACAGTCACTCAACCAGACCACCCACACATTACCTTTCTGAAACTAACTATTAAACTACTTGCTTTCATTGAATTCCTCCATCTCATCCACATGAAATGAAAGGGCCACTGAGAGTCAGAAGCAGGGGTCCAAACATCAATAGATGTCTCCTTAATCTCCTTACCATATCTTCACTTCTAAAATGGAGTTTAAAATTGGAACTTATCTATATATTTACTGTATAATGTGACATTATTTTACTTGGAGCTTCACTCTATAATCCTTCTGGTAATTGTGTATAGGTTGGGCATGAGTGGCTTATATAAAGCTGCATCAGGCTCCTTACAACTGTTTAATGCAAGTCCATAATAGTTCAGGTGTGGAACCCAGTTCTGGTACTTTCAGGTAATTATACCTCCATGTCCAGAAATAGGGTGCAGCGGAGCACCTGTCTAGCATTACCTATACCTCTCAGCAGATAAGCAGCAACTTTGGAATCTGGGAAGGGGGAACAGATGTACACATAGATAACAACTGTAAAAAAAAGTATTCCTCAACAAGTTCTCTCACAGTTCACAGTGTATGTCCAGTTGATCCTTGATGTAGTGATATAAATACCATTTATTAAGGGATTGGTGATTTGATATGTGGTTTAGTTTACTCTGTTAAAGGATGTTTATTATAAATGAAAGTCATTCTTCCCAAGGAAAACTTTATTCATGCTAAAATTGGCACAGCAAGTAAGTTTTAGATTGATCTCCTTCCTGTCAGTTACCCAAGTATAAACTCCCTGGGAACAATTTACTTGAAGGAAATGCAACTAAGCGTGAAGTTTGTAAGTTTGTAAGTCAGCAGGAAAAAAGAAAGAAACGCTGTGTAAATGCACACAAGCATCAATTTACAACCATCGCACCTAAACAGAGATGAGTATCCTGACTGTGTAGCTCTAATTGATTATCTACTTATACATTGGAGCACTTGGATCACCTATCTTTGTTCCTTTCCCAAGAGTACATGCTGAACATGCATGCTGTATTTAGAGTTAAGGGTTTGTAGAGTATTGCTTTTGATTACTACAGGCAGAGGGAACACTGCACAGCCTGTGAGCTAAAGTCGATCTGAACTCCCGTCTACATTCTACCCAGAAGGCGAAAACCATCTGTGTGGGATGGGAATGCACAGCATAATAATGGGTGGATACTTAAAGCGATTAAGAAAATAAAACATGTTTACTTGTTACAATGGAAACAATCCACAATGACAAGAGAGTTCAAATATTTAGCCAAACTCTAAATGAAGCCCAAAGGACATATCAGTAAGAAGCTTTTGGGCATAATTTGTAACATCTTTACATTCCAGCTAACTTAAAGTGTCACTAAACTCATATAATAAAAAAATATCAATAAATGCTTTATTACATGCTGTTCATACTGACTCAGTCACTATGGGATTTGTTTTCTGTATTATGCAAAAACCCTGGTTGATCATGCCGTTCTCTATCTCCACCTTATGTTCTTGTCCCCAATTCGGCTAGGGATTTTGCAGCTGTAGAGGCAACTCTGCGCATGCTCAGTTTTCACAGAGTTTCTATACTGAGCATTTCCTCCCTATCACACACAAGCAGCCTATGTGACTATACAGTCACACATGTGGGTGTATACAGTGGTAAATGACAGCCTACTCCCTCCCTCCACCTCCATGCCCACTAACCAGCTAAACTCAATGGGGGTGGGATAATACATGTAGATTAACGGAGGAATCACCTCCCTCTTATTCTAAGACACAGGCTGGAGGGACGTGACACAGCCTGTGACTGGCAGAAATCTGCCCACACCATGTTATTACAAATAATAAAGATTTAATCAATATAAATAAAATGTTAATAACATTTATTATTATTAAATATATATTTATATGCCAAATTGAAACAGTTTATTGGTATTATTTATTTATTTTTACTCTGTATCCCAAAGACTGTTTTTTTTTTTTAACATGTGACCAGCAGCAGAGGACTAGAAGCTCCTCCTGCATATGTTTTCCTGCAGACAGGCTAGGAAAGATCTGGGTCATGTGACAGTTATACATTGATTAGAAAAAAGGTACTTTTGCGCCTTTTTTGTATTAAAATAATGACAGTGCCATCATCCACATATAGAAATAGAAGGGATAATGTAAATTAAACAGTGTGGATTTAGTATCCCTTTAAAGATCTACTTCTATTTTATTCATCAGCTAATTATAAACAATAACTACTGCAGATATTGCAGGCATAGACCAAGATCATGGCAATAAGAAAAATAAACTTAATCCAAAACGTTAGTAAATGTTTTCAGTGGATGAGCAAGACAAGGGCCAGCAGCACTGTACAGCTCCCTCAAAACCATTTATACAAATGCCAAAGCACACAGTACAGGCAGTTTTCTTTGACCTTGCAGTTTGTTCCAAGAACTGGAAGAGCCAGAACACGCGACTGCTCGGTACTGCCTCCTGTATAAGGGCAAAAGTAATATTTCACTTTACAGATTGAAGGAAATTAATTTGTCATTAGTGGCCTAATGAACACAATCGTTGTATTTTAAGCAGGTAACATATACACATGTATCTGACCATAAACAGGTAGGCATACTAATCGAAGAGTCAGATCTACAGGTAAAACAGAAGTATCTAGGGCCTAAAGCTGAACTCCAGGTATGGCCTAATTGAATTTTTACATTGGTCCAACTTGGACCAACGGAAGCAAGCATATCTCATGCTTAAGTAACTGCTGGGAAGTTAACAATCACTATAGTAGCGCTGACTACTACAGTGATTGTCAGCCTCCCCAGTGGTCCCTCGGGTATCAGATATGTATACCTGCATTGTGGACTAGAGTAAGTATGCAATTAAAATCATGCTTGGCGTTCAGCTTTCAAGAGGCCACCAGTATAGATCATATTATCTGCTCACTAGGCCTCATAAATAAAAACTAAAAAAGTAAACCTAGAGCTCTTCCCTGTTTGAGCCTGTCTGCTTGCATATTTTAACATGAGTTACAACTTTGCCATCTTGGATGTTGTTTTGTATGGATAACACAGATGCTTTGCCCTAGATTTCGGAATGCATGCTATAAAGGAGTGTTATGAAATATCCATTGCATTATTCCAGCAATACCTGTTATTTCTGTTGTAAAATAATAGGATTGGTCATAATGACGTTACTGTGAGAGCAGTGCTAAAACGCACTGTTCTCTAAGCCTAGCAATCTGGTAATAAAAGTTGTAATAGTCTTATCTAATAGGCCCTGTCATACTTATCTTTCATTCACTATTTGGAGAACCAATGACACTGATACAAGCATGTACAAATCAAGCGCCTTGACACTCTATATATATACACTATGGGGTTGATTTACTAACACTGGAGAGTGCAAAATTTGTTGCCGCTCTGCATAGAAACCAATCAGCTTCCAGGTTTTTTTTTGTCAAAGTTTAATTAAACAAGCTGAAGTTAGAAGCTGATTGGCTACCATGTACAGCTGCACCAGATTTTGCACTCTCCAGTTTTACTAATTCAGCCCCTATATTACCAAAAATTGGTGGAACCTGGCCATTGCACTTAAAGGGGCTTGCTGAACATCACATTCTAAAACTATGGGAATTAATATTGAGTAGACTACACCCCATTTGTGGCGGGAACAGCCTACACTCTTTCGCGAAGGCTTTCCACAACATTTTAGAGTTCATCTGTGGACATGTATGACCATTCAGTCAAAAGAGATCAGCAAGATTTATTGTATAAATTACTCATGTTATATGAGAAGACCTGGCTAAAATCATCACCCCAATTTATATCAAAGGTGTTCAATAGGGTTGATGTTAAAGCTGAGTTCTGGACCCCGAAAAAAAAATTAAAAAAGTCAGCAGCTACAAATTCTGTAGCTGCTGACTTTTAATATTAGGGCACTAATATTACCTGTCCAGGGATCCAGCGGCATCCTCCCCCCGAGCCGACTCTTCAATCGGCTGTCGGGTGCTGGCGCCGCCATCTTGACTACAGGAAACCGGCAGTGAAGCCTTGTGGCTTCACAGCTGGTTTCCTACTGCACATGCACGTAGCATGCTGCACTTTGTGAATGAGCCACAGGTCTCTGGAACCTGTGAAGTGTCTCAGAGGACTGCGGGGGACGGACAATCTTCCAAATGGCCATGGCAAACTGAGCCGGAAGTGGGAGTGGGTACCTGTAAAAACCAGGTACCTGCTCCCCCCCTAAGGTGCCAAATGAGGCAGGGGAGGGGGAGGGGGGGAAGCAGAGCTTCCACGTTTGGGTGGAACTCTGCTTTAAGCACAATAATGAGACACCAACTAAAGCCTGAACAGCACCGTATACATGTCAAGGCTAACTTTGCCATGGAATAGGAAGATTACCAAAATTAAAGCTGAATTCCATATATGATCTTAATTGCATACTTAGATTGGTCCAGCTTAGAATAATGTAACTAGGCACATTTCATACCTGAAGGACCACTGTGGAATCTGACAGTCACTGTAGTTGTTGGCACAGCTACAGTAATCAAAGCTTTATTGATCACAGGGGATCACTTGCTTGGCAACACTGCCTTTCACAGGATGTCTTGTATTTTTTCAATGAATACAAGGTGTTCTTTCATTGCATAAGGCAGAGATTTTCACCAACCTCCCATCTACTTTGTCCACTGAAAACATACAAGCCATTCCATGACTGGTGGCAGTCTCAAGTGAGCAATCTCCCATGGACAGTATGAAGAAAGCAGCCGCTTGGCACAGGACCCCAAAGATAACAGTGATCATTGTAGTAGTACAGCTACTACTTTTGGCACATTTTGTGTGGACAGTGAAAAACAGTTTTGCTTTTGACTGCTGGAGATTGCTTGTGGTTGTTATTGTTATTTTCTTCTTTGGGGTCTTTTCTAGCAGTTTTTTCTTTTTAATTTAATTTAATAATTAATTTAATTTTAATGTTGATAAATGTAAAGTTATGCACTTGGAGGTTAGGAATATGCATGCATCATACATCAAATCCCTGAATTTTTGTATAAAACTGCTCGCAGGGACTATTCCCAATGTGCCAGATGTGTACAATCTCCTGGCTCCCTTATACTGCATCTACTACCATTGCTAATGGAGGTGCTAGATACCCTAAATACTTTATATGGTTTTCCTCTAATCTCTAACCCTGTCTTATGTCTCTTAGGGCTTGTTCACACTTGACTAAGTTTCTAACTCTTAACAAATGCTCCCATAGTCTTAGTATGGGTGTTAGACAGGCGTTATTGAGCTTTAGTATGGGTGTTAGACAGGCGTTATTGAGCTTTAGTAGACTGGCGTTTTACAGACATTAAGTACTAAAACTACACCACAAATGCCTATAATAAACTGTAATGTTATCAACACTGCAAACTCCCCGAAAATGCCTGCCAGCGTGTTTGAAAAACATCACCATAGACTTGAATGGGAAGCTTTGAATAACTTCAGACTTCTCCAGACAGGACATGAGGCTTCAATTTGGAAGCAACATGACACTAACGCTTCATGTATTGATAATGTGAACAGCACTGTGTGCTGTCCATAGTATAATTTCCATAGGCATTTGAGGAGCATTACAAACGCCCCTTAAATGCCTGCTTTCAATGCCAGTGTGAACTAGGCCTTAGGGTATGTGAACTCTACTCATCTGGACCCTAATCAGACACTAGCAATTCTAAGGTTACTCTTTGACCAGCTGGGTCATGGCTAATCCTGGGTACACCTTGTGTTCCCTGGGATGGTTGCAACCACCACCTAAAGAGCTCTTGTACAATGTTGACACAATATATCTGTACTACAGATGTGTCATGCAGTTTCTGCTGGTTCTGAGTTGTATATATTGGTGTTGCTGTCTACCTCTGGTGCTTTGGTGCCCTCAGAAGAAACCTCTCTTTTTTTTTTTAATTTCTTTTTTGTGATTTTATACCTGTTACAAAAACAATTTAAAAAATAAAATCTAATTTAAAAAATTAATTATTGCCTTCTGTAGCCCTTTGTGTTACATATCTGTTTTAGGATTACAAGCCAAATGCTTCATCAGTATAAGCACATCAATAATCAGAAAGCCACTGAGCCAGTGATCATTAAAAATTTAGTTGACCTTTCCTGCATATTTAAAAAAAACAAACAGATTTTTTAAAAATACTACTTCTTTTCCACTTTATTTCCATAGTCCATGCGTGACTTATCCACAAAAACTCCCATGTAGCCAAACCTACACATAGGCAGGACAGTTCAAAAGTTAAGAGTGCAGCCCCAGCAGTGCTCTGGCTGTCCAAATACCCAAACTGTGCCTGCATTTGATTGGTTGCAGGCACAGTTTGGCCAACAAATTTTCTACACAGCTCCTTCAATTTTTCAATTGAGGTATGTCGGGGCAGAAGAGGGATGTCGGGGCAGAAGAGGGATGTCGGGGCAGAAGAGGGATGTCAAAGCCACCAATGGAGTGAATTACAGCTGGTTCCTGAGGAAAACTCAATGTATGGGCAGCTTAAAGGTAGATGAGGAGTGGAAGTACTGAAACCATGCAGATCAATGTAAATAGTGAATAATGGTACACTTGACACACGGAGTATAATATGCAGAATATCTAGTTGGCTAACCTTCCTACCTGTAATTACTTTGAGTATTCATGGTCCAGGTTCCATCCTGGTGTCTGAAGATAAAACGTAGCCATGTCGGCCAAACATTATAGAGCTAGATTTTTTTTTTAGGTTAAAGTTCTTCTTTAAAACCAAGGTGAAACATTCAGTTAGTTTACCTGTACATCCAGTTTGTCCTTTCTTTCCAGAATAACCAGGATTGCAGTGGCAGATGAACGAGCCTTTTGTGTTCTCACAACTTCCACTCAGACAGATGTTATCATGGAGTTCACACTCATCAACATCTGAAACACAATACACTTGTCATGTTGGGTGGGAAGTGGTAAATACACCATGAACATCTGTATACAGTACAGGCTTCCAAAGACATGAGATGACACAACTTCGCAGACATACAAGCCTTTTTTTTACTGTCTGCCATAAAGGATGACCAAGTGCTGACAACCTCCTTTAACAGTAAAAAAAATACTGGGCCTAGGGTAAAACATCAAAATGTAGTATACCAGCTCTGAACGGCTACTGTGTTTTTCTAAAATGACTCTGTCACTTAGTCAAAGGGATTGATTTAGGCCTCTTTCACATGGGGGAGGGGGGGAATAATCAATGCATATGCTGTAAGAGGGCCATGTTTACCCACATGGAGATTCACAAGTGTTCCATGCATCTGATGTCAATTGGGATTCAGTAGATTTAGTAGTCCCAATATGACATCCATGTGGTTGCAGGAGCATGGCTCAAAATGCAGACAGTGCAAGTTCAGAAACATGCATCCACATCCACATAGAAGTCATATTGGGAGCAGCGGCTGTGTCCATGCAGCTGCTGTGTCACAATTTAAATCAAAGGGATTGCCTGCATGGGGATGCAAGGAACACCCGTGCATCCTCGTGTGGGTAAACACGGCCCTCACACGAGGTACGCATTGATATGCCATGTGTGATCAAGGCCTTACTATAGGCAAATAGGGTGTGCACTTTGCAAGAGAATTTTCCCTCAGCTTGGAGAATATGGTATAAATTCACTTTGCAAAGATCACTCAAACACGTGCAAGAAAAAAAAACAAAACAGTATTTTCGATTGCACATGATTGGATAATTGGAATCCCCAGGGCTTCACCTCATTCAGTAGCTCTGGGGAAAAATTTCTTCAAAAGTGCCTATTTGCCTTTAGTAAAGCAACCCAAAGTATCTTTACTTATCTCTCCTGCTGTATTCTCTTGTTCCTCTTGCTAACCTCCATGTATATGTAATGAGAGGAGATCAGCAGGAGGAACCAGAGAATGCAGTAGGGGACCCAGGAGATCAATATTTCCAGAAGGGCGAATCTCGGATATGTATAACTTTTACATATTTTTCAGCTTGTATTATGAGCATTTTATTGCTTAGCAAGTTAGTTACAGTAGTTTTTTTATCTATTTATTCTTATGTAAGATGTTAATTTGTACATTTCATAGTGCACCTCATAGGAAATGAAGGCACAAAAATAGCATTATTTAGATGGGCAATGTACTTTGCAAACTAGAACACTACAATACACATTGAACATCAGTGTACCCATGATGGTTCAGTTGCTATAGTAAATCAACTCCAGGGCATGTTTTTTTTAAGTCATAGCAGATTAATAGACTTACATTAGGGGAAAAGAACAGGAAAATACAAGCACTGTGTTGCAGAAAATCTGCATGTAATGAACACATGTGGTTGCCCCATGTACGTGTGCTTGAAAACTATTCAGAAAAAAAGTTAAAAGAATAAGAAATATTGATAAAATGAATTATTCTAAAATAAAGTTCAAATTTTTTTTTGATACATGCCACAAGTCCAATATATTCTCTGCCATCTTCTAATAGGTTACCTCTAAGGATGATTATCTTAGGTCTGAATCACTGCTATTTACTGTAAAAATCAGTTTCAGTGATAACAGTTCCTACAGCCCAAGCTTTTATTCTGGTGCTGTGGCTTAGAATTCCAGCTCTAACACAGTGAAGGATCCTGTCATTCACCCTCCTTTTCCTCTGAAATTGCCCACGCACAAAATGCCTTATTATACTGTACACAGAATACAAGTTGTTTTGTGAGTGGACAAGAGAAGAGGTGGGCAGGTAAACAACAGGATCTATTGTTGTCCATTCACAGAATGCCTTTTATTCTAAGTACCTGAAATAAATTCTGTGAACAGAATACAAGGTGTTTTGTGAATGTGCAAGGGGGGAGAAAGGGGAGGGTGAACGCCAGGATCCCTTCACTGTAAGAAAGCTGTAACTCTCAGCCACAGCCCTGAAAGACGCACGTGGGCTAAAGGATCCAGCATCAATGAAGCTATGATTTGTACAGTAAACAGCAGTGATTCGGGCCTAGGATATTGATCAATAAAGGTAATTTATTTGAATTGTGGTGTGTAAAAAATATTTTTTTTTCCGCTTTAAGATGAGAACCATCACATATAGTATGTTGTATCTATTAAGAAAATATACAGAAGTTGAAAGCACATTTTAACAAAACATAAAATTTGCTGATGGAATACACCTTCTATCACAGTAAATTGTTCATCCCAGGTTAAACTGAACGTACAGATCTGTCCCTTGAATCTGATGTAAGGTTGGAAGAATACACACTGTCTACATACTTGATAATCCTTTAAAGGATAATTTTACCGTTGGAACATGTTACACATTCCGCCTGTGTTTAGGGTAGAACATGCAACATGTTACAGCATTTACAGTCTCCCGATCCCCCCTCCCTGTGATAGCGTGATGGGGATCTTCTCCTCACACAATTTGTCACAATCTGAAAACAGCACTTTGCCCTCATGGCCACATCATTTATTTAGTTTTCTGTGAATAATGTCTACAAGTACAGTCACCCATTGTGACTGAAGGCTTGTATTTCTCAATGAACTACGAGGGCACTGGTGAGTGCTCCATTGATGTACAGGAATCTTTGATGGCACCCATGATCTGCTGATCGCAGGTGCATTGCTCTGCAGGCTCCTTAGGAAAAAAATAATAAATGCTAATTTTTTTACCTGCATTTATTTTTTTTCAAAAGGTGAACTTATCTTCTAAATGTATTTTCTAATCATATTCAAGCATATCTGAAACTGTAATTTACCTAGACAGGTCTTCATATCAACAGATGCCATGTAACCATCGAAGCAGAGGCAGCGGTACTCTCCGGGTATGTTTGTACATTGGCCTCCATCACAAATATTGGGGTTTGTTTCACACTCATCGATATCTAAAGAGAAACAAGTAGAAGAAACCTGTAAAACAGCTGTACACCCAAATTACTATAGTACTTTAAATAACAAAATCAAAAACGCAATATGAGCAGACGGACAATGTTTAGTATTTTTAATGATTCAGGGGCACATCTGAAGCCCAGCATAGCACAATGGCAGCTGAAGGCATCCATTGTATTCCCGAGTGAAACAAAAATGCCAACTGCCCCAATTTCTAAATAGCTTTAAGAGTAAGTTGTAAACCACTGAGTTTGCCAGCCAACTGTCACTTAGCAAAAGAGTAAGGATTTTAGAAACTTTACTCCCTCTTTGAAAGCAATTTGATTTTTAAAATGGAAACAGAAATTCCCTTTAAGAAAGATATGTGTTTAGCATTCAGATAAAATCCCCGGAGTAACTCAGGCCCTTCATTACTGACTTCTACCCTATGTACTGCAGTGTTGAAGATCAGATTATATAAAAAATGTCCTGTCTTGCATGTGGTCAGACCGAGAAACCATTCGGGACCTGTTTTGTTCTAGCTTAAGCATTCCATTCCAAATAGAGAAAAAGTTTGTCAGTATTTGCACAATAAATCTATGTTCTTGTAAATAGACTATTATGTAGATGGCTTTATCTTGGCGGGAAACTGCCTGGCTGCTTCACCCCTCGCCAAAGTGGGTCACCCAATGGTTTACTTAAGTAAAGGTCTAGGAAAAGTCTCAGTTTTCTTTCCTTTGCTGAGTAATAGCATAGTTATCCCATATTATTTCATTAGGATCCTATCGGTTCCACAGCTTAGACTAGTTTTATGAAAATCTGTCTCTTACGTTTTGATAATGCTAAGCCTCTGATTAAACAAGAGGGTGGCATTTGTTGTTTGAACCATTTATTGCTTGTTTGCTAAAATTAGGGCCCTTTCAGTTTTTGATCAGTTTTTCACTTAAAAAATGCAGAAGAAAAATGCAGAAAAAAATGCATCCCACCAAATCCTATGGAACTCTCCACACTGGTCAGTTGCATTTTTAAAAGTTCTGCCTGCTGCATATTTGGCACCTGTTTGATGCGTTATTAAAATCGCAACAAAAATGCATATCTCCATTGAAATGCATTGAAAATGCACCAAAAACATGGCGTTTTTGGTGCATTTTTCCATTTTCACAGGAGCATGCTGATGTCAGGAAAACCAGAAAATGCACTGGAAACATGACAAAAATGCATATGCATTGAGAATGATTTTTGAACATATTTTTCCTTATAAAAATTCGTATCAGCTTATGTCCTTTTCTAAACCAAGCACTGTAATTTCTGCATGTCAAAGCCCTCTGCTGATCATGTCCACTGCTAGCTCACTCTGAACATACAGAACCTATACTGTATGGGTGGCACAGTGGCTAAATGGTTAGCACTTCCGCCTGGCAGTACTAGGGTCGTCGGTTCAAATCCCAACCATGGCACCACCTGCCTGGAGTTTGCATGTTCTCCCTGCGCCTGCGTGGGTTTCCTCCGGGTACTCTGGTTTCCTCCCACACTCCAAAGACATGCTGGTAGGTTAATTGGCTCCTGTCTAAATTGTCCCTAGTATGTGTATGTATGAATGTGAGTTAGGGACCTTAGATTGTATGCCCCTTGAGGGTTAGGGACTGATGTGAATGTACAATATATATGGAAAGTGCTGCGTAAATTGACAGAGCTATATGAAGTACCTGTAATAAATAAATAAATATACTGAGAGATCTCCCAGTTAATCTAAATTAGGCAATGCATTTGGTGCACAATCTGTACACAGAGAAAGAATCAAGGCAAATGAGTGGTAAGTGGTATACTGTATGTTCCTATCATCTTCACCCAAAGCACTAGAACTCAAAACAAAAAAAAATTCTATTTAAATTTTAATTTTTTAATAGAGTAAAGGAGGGTTATAAGAAGAGTTAAAACTCCATAGCAGTTCTTTTATTTTTTTCCCATTGGGAAGATTTCCCTTTCTTTTCCTGTCCAATAGCCAAAACAGGAAGTGAGGGGGAATCCCTCCAAAAATGAGGGAATTCCTGGTTGTTACCACGGTCACTAAAACAAGTTTCCTCATTGGAAGATTTCTCCTATATTCCTGTTCTGGTGGAAACACAAAAATTGGGATGTTCCTTCACTTTCACCCTCAGTGATGATGGTAAACAGGAAAAATAGAGAGGACGAATCTTCCTAATGGGGCACAGACAGCAATAATAGAAGCTTAAAGATGTTCTAATTACTCTCTACTCTATCCAAAACTAAAAAAAAAAGTCTTGCAGCGGCACGGTACTCCTCACAAATTTAATAAGCTTTGGGACCTCTGGCTGCAAGTACCAGGGTCAGCCCCTCTGCCCTTATTATCCTTAAGAACTTTCCAACGTTGCAATTGATAAGAGGAATGGAAATACAGGGCAGTTGGGAAAGGTGTCCGGCAATGGGTCAATATATACATCAGAAATGTCATGGTCTATGTTTGCTAACTTGCTTCTTAAGATGGAGCTGGGATCAATACATGGTTTCCTTCTAAGCGATCACAGGTTCTATTTGTATTCAAAAAAATTTGGTACGTTTGAAAGATGTGGTGATGATCTCCCAATGTTTTCTGTTTTACTGTAATACTGGCCTTAACCCTATTCTCACACACAGCTGACAAGTTGGTACTGTGAAAATGTATGTTTACTACTGTATGCCATGTTCTACTTTGGTGTTTTGTTCCATATTCTTTTTCTTTTTGGAGTTTGTAAAAATGATTTGGGAAAAAAAATGTTTTACCTTTTGAGTCTATTTATAGACAGTAAGCACCTTCACAGACAGCTATAGTTACATCATATCTGTAACATCTAAGTATTTGTTAGGAATGTATAGCTTCTGTTCCTGTACAATAGTTAATCAAACATCAAAAACATTGGGAATACATATGGGTACTGACATAACAACAATGTTGATGTCTAGTGCAAAAAAAAACCTTTACTCATCACTAGCTTCAAATAAATGAAGTAAAGAAACCCCTTTATAAAACACAATAAAACAATGCTCTAATTCCTCTGCAATGGAAGAGCATGCAGGTGACAGGCTCCTGTGACAATTCCCTTTTTCTTTTTTTTTATTTATATGATGTTCTCACATAATGGCCACGAGTATACTTTGCTCAATCCATTTCATATTACACTAGCCTAGTGTTTTTTTTTGCAAAAGCTATATAATATGTAATCTCAATAAAGGCTAATTTTAAAAAACTTCATGCTACCCAGGATCCACGTTTCGTGGACTCCCTTCTGGAGTGGTCTATAGCTAGGAAATTCCCAGGGGATCTCAACCCCTATACCAACTACGCCCACCTCCCTCCCTTTTTTTTTCTCCTGGTTCTACTACATTTTTACTGTTTGAGATGCTCATGCATGTCTCATCTGAGCTGTAAATTCCAATGCTTAACTTTGAATATATCTTTGGAAACTATAATGTGAGCACTAAACTGCACCTGATATTGTAATAAAAATTAATTAAGGGGAAAAAAGTGATACCTTTATTGGATAACTGGGGTTATCAAAGATTCTATTGTGACCCCCTAAGACCCTCTTCAGGCTTTACACAATTATATAAACCCTGAAGAAGGAACCTAACAAGAAAAAAGCAAATAAGATAGCAAATAAGCAGTATCAAAAAAAGTAGGATACATGTTTATGTATAAAGGTATCTAAAAAGAGTAAGCATGTAATGGGTCCTGGATGTACTCACAGCCCATCCCCTTCTCTAATATATAGTTGACAAAAAAGCCCGGTGAGGCATGTCAAGGTATTGTCGGGCATATCATAACAGGGCTTTTTTGTGGCTTTGGCACAGTAAAGGCTTCTTTCTGGCAACTTGACCATACAGCTCACTTTTGTTTAATAATTGTGTTGTGCTCCTTAAAAAAATCCACATCGTATTTTTCCCGAGCAGCCTGTATTTCTTTTTCTTTGTATCCCACACAATTCTTCTGGCAGTTGTGGCTGCAATCATTCTTGGTCTACTTGACCTTGGCTTGATATCAAGAGATCTCAGAAGTGAATGAACAGTATTGGCTGGCATATTCAAGGCTTTGGATATCTTTTTATATCCTTTTCCATCTTTATAAAGTACCAATACCTTGTTATGCAGGTCTTTTGATAGTTCTTTTCTGCTCCCCATGGCTCAGTATCTAATCTGCTTAGTGCATCCACATGAGAGCTAACAAAATCATTTACTATTTATACACACACACACTAATTACAATTGAAAAAGCCACAGATGTGGGAAATTAACCTTTAATCGCCATTTTAACCTGTGTGTGTCATCTTGTGTGTCTGTACCAAGGCAAAACATTCCAGGGTAAGGAAACTTTTGATCAGGACTATTTGGGTGATTTCTATTATTATGATTTAGAAAGGAGCCAAACAACTATGTGATAATAAATGGCTTATATGATCACTATTCTTAAATAAAAGACAGTTTTTTTGGCATGATCAGACATATTTTCAATATAAATGCCACAATTTCATGATTTCTGCTAAGGTATGCAAACCTTTGATCATAACTGTATATATTTCACTAGGATTTGACCACCATACCGTAACAATGATAACCAAATTCTGCAGTAAACAAAGAAATTCTTTGTTTTTTATTTATGGTTGAGATGAGTTCAGACTTACCTGTACAGGTCCTGTAGTCTGGCATTAAAGCAAAACCTTCGATGCAACTGCATTCATAACTTCCTTGGGAGTTTGTACAATTTGTGTCACATCCACCATTGAAAATGTCACACTCATTGACATCTACAAATTTAAACAAAGAACTAATTACAAACAGAGACAATAATCAATGGATGAAAATCTTACATGTTGTGAGTATGGCAAAATATTATCTTTACTGGTGATAATGATAATAATGACAGTGCTCACAATTTTGATTTCAATCATATAGAAAATATTACAATTTATTTTTTTTACAACAGTAACACTTACCGACACATGAGAGTTTATCATCTGATGGCTTATATCCAGGTTCACAAGTACATTGGTATCTTCCAATCAGGTTTATACATCGCCCATGTCTGCACAAGTCAGTGCTGAGTTCACACTCGTTGATATCTACAAAGAAGATGAATGTTTGAATTTAGAATCATTGCATGGTAGGCACTATCACTAGCACACAAAGATCAGCCATTACAACTGCCTGAGAGTACACTGTGAATTGTTTCTTGGTCATAGCAAACAGTGAACAGGATGCTTTTAGCAACCATTCAGATTTCAGCTACTATTCTGAGTGTATAGAAGTTTTAGGTAAATTATATTTTAAATAATGTTTTATTAAATTATGAAATACTTTTATTAAACACAATTATTTTTTAATAAAGTTAGTAGCAATAAAATATTTGCCTAATATCTGTTATCAGCACCACATTTTTCTTGAAGTACCTCTAGGTGTCTGAGACAGTAAAGTTTTTTTTAACTAAAGCTGGCCATACACCAGTAGAATTTGATTCAAAAAGTTACATTTTTTTCAAACGTTTGTTAAATTTTTTAATGGTTAGTCAATTTAATGTTGGTTTTGGACAATAGAGACAATAATATTCAAAGGAACAGGATGCAGAATTTTTCTCAAACGACCGAAATTCTGCAAATTACACTTTGTATTATACCTCTTTAATTCATCTGGGATTCCATTCAAACAGCATGTCTGAATGAAAATGCAAAGGCTTTTGAAAGAAATTTATTGGCTCAATGATGGCAAGAAAGAATGTTCTCACAATGGATTTTTCTAAAAATGTTCAAATGAAAATCTATTTATGTATGACCAACTTATCTGTGCATAAAGTGCCTGGATTGACCAGTTCAGGCAATTTAAATGTTGGACCTATCCTGCAGATTATCAATCAGATAGGCCTGGGGAAAAAAATAGGCAAAGGGCATGCATGATGAGTGAACAAGGGAGGCAAGGTGGAAAAGGGTTAACAGTAGGTTAGGGGAATGGGAAGTCACTTACCAGATTGGTGGAACTGAATATTCAAGAGGGGCTTCGGAGTGCACAGGTAGGGGTGGAGAACTGGCCATCAGTTTCGAATTGTCTGATTAAGAAAAAAACGTATCCACCCACCCGCCTTTTTTGGGATTGGTTTAAGGTTCAGATGTCAAAGCCTGGCGGCTGGGGTCTTTGAAAGCATTAAAAATAGCAGTGCTTATTTTTTGATGGGGACCCATTTTTGGTACGGAGTCCTCTGGCAAATTCCAGTGCAGTGTGTTAGATAGGAATTTGGAACAGTGAGATCTCTTCGGCTGTATTAGATTTATATGGGCAGAAGGTGCAATGTCAAAGATTAAGAAGGATGTCAGTGTTTGTAACATACCTAAGCAAGTCGTGCCATCAGGTGTGACCTCATGCCCATCAGGACATTCACATTTAAAACTTCCCTCTGTGTTGAGACAGTTTCCACCACGACACAGGAGTGGATTTCGTTGGCATTCATCAATATCTGAAATACAGATGTTCCGGATCAGGTGATTAAAGGACAAAAATATTTTAAACTTTTGTACGAAAACAGAATATAATAAAAAATCAAAAGGTTCCTTTATGAAAGCTAACGCAATACAGAATATGTAGTAAAGGAACATTTGTCTACCTCAGAACACATCTTTATAAGATAAGCAACAGGTAATTATACAAGGCCAGGTTTGGGTTAAGCCCACATTTGCGGTTCTGCAAACTGCTGAACAAACTAGCCATATTAGGCCAGTTCACCGGCAAGACTCTCCTGCTTCTAGATTGTAAATAAAACAGCCAGTGATCCAGAGTGACATGATCAACCAACTTTGTTCATGACCATATCCCCTGCACTGTGTTTACATTGCCACTGTGCTTGAGATTCTGTCATTTTCAACAGAAGTGCATCCTAGTGGCACGGAAGCATAATTGCAAGGCGGTGCCTTATGACGGTGGATTTACGTCGGTGGGTGATGTCACTGACAACGGATTTACACTGTGAGATACTGGGGTTGAATTACTAAAACTGGAGACTGCAAAATGTGGTTTAGCTGTGCATGGTAGCTAATCAGCTTCTAATTTCAGCTTGTTCAATTAAAGCGGAGTTCCATTAAAAATGTGAAAAAATAAAAGTCAGTGGCTACAAAAACTGTAGCTGCTGCCTTTTAAAAAACAGCCACTCACCTTTCCCTCAATCCCACAGTGTCCCCCCCGCAGCCACTTTCCCTGGCTGTCCTGTGTTCCCTGCATCTTCAGTGTGGGCGCCCGGCTGTGACAGCTTTACAGCCGGGTGCCTACTGTGCATGCGTGAGTAGCGCTGCTCTTTCTGAATGGTCCCGTAGTCTTTTGGACCTGTCACGTGTCCCAGAAGACTATGGGGAGGGGGAGGACAACTTCCATTTCCAATCGCCTAGGCGATCGCAGCAAAAGTGGGAGAGGGTACCTGTCAATTTCCGGTACCTTCTCCCCTCCCAGCTCCTCAAAGGTGTCAATCCTTAACAAGGAGCAATAGACCAGTCCTTAACCCCTTCCCACCGACATCACACAAATATGCGGCCTCACAGAACTTTTTCCATGGGGCCGCATATTTGCATACCTATCGTTTGCTGGGAGCATGCCACACAGCGCGCTTCCAGCACAAATAACGGACTGTCACTGAGAGCCCCAGGTCCCGTTCTAATGATCGGGACCCAGGACTTGCAATTCCGGGTCACATGATCGCTAATTGAGGGGGGGGGGAGCTTCGCTTTAAGCTTTGACATAAAAACCTGGAAGCTGATTAGTTTCTATGCAGAGCTGCACCAAATGTTTCACTCTTCAGTTTTAGTAAATCAACCCCATAGCTTTCAAGGGTTTTTTGGCAGTAATGGACATTTTCAGAGCGAGGGTGTCTTTATTTACTTTTGACATTTTATTGGGAACCTTGTTCTCATTCTTTTGGATGGACAGCTATCTAATTTTAAAGAGGCTTCCAGATTCAATCCAGCACCCCAAACCCCCCTTCCCACAACCTCCACCAACATCCACATCCCTTTTGAGAGACAGGACACAGGGCAGAGGCTCTTGTCCTTCAACATGGGGAGAAAGTACCTTGCAAGGCTTTACTGTCTCCACCTTGCAAGTAACCTTCCTAATGTTGAATAGCATGTACCCACCCATTCCTAGCCACCCAAGCTGCAGCTGCATGCCTAGTAAAAAGTTATTCAAGGGGAACCATAAATCACTTTTTTTTTTTAAAATAGGTACTGTCAACACTGGGGGGAAAGGCCTTAAATATGGAAGGGGGAGCCTTTCTTTTGTGCAAAGCACCTTAATCCAATGTTTCGGGACAAGAACCTCTTCCCTACATGATGTCCACAAGAGGATGAGGGGGGTTTTGTGAGGGGAGGGAACATATGGAAATTTTGAAGTCCCCTTTTACAATAAGGTCCTTTTCAAGGTGTTAATTTACTTTTACAATTTTCATGCAGCTTTAGGCATTCCCCAAACATGCTCTTAAAAATATTTGTTGCCCTTTAAGCTACATAAAAAGACCCTCTCTGTGCTGAATAATATTTTAAAAAACACATTTTGTTTTGCATTGGTACATGTCTTCACATGGCAGTGACCAGCTACCCGTGTCATTTTGTTAACACCAGCTTGAAAACTGGAGTTTAAAAAGACCACAAAAAAATGACAAGATTTGCCTCCCATGGGCTTTAAGAGGGTTTGGTGCTATGGTTGTTCTTCATGTAGGGTTCACTAAACCTCCCATGAACTGAACTTTTCCAAAATAATGTGAACGTGTTTAATGCACTGAATTTGCAATGCTATTATAACTCCTTGGCACCGGCTGTACACATACATATATGCGGCCACTCAGAGTGTGGGCCTTTACACCGAGCGGCCACATATATGTGGCCCTGTATAAACTCTTTACCATGCTGAGAGTGCACTCCCTGCATGCTCCTAGCATGGTAGCAGGTGGTGATCAGTGAGCACCTGAATCATACTTGCCATTAGGAAATTTCCAATCATGTGACCGCTGTGACAGCCAATCACAGCGGTCATATGATCCAAATGCCTGTCTCCACTTCCCGGCATCTAGAAGCTCTTAATAGGCCAGGAAGGGTTAAAGTACTCTGAGGGCTGGTTCACATCAGATGCTTTCCAGTGCATTTGTAAACTGCATCCAGGACAGATCCACAATGTTTACCATCTATTCCAATGGCCCTAGTTCACACAAGAGCTTTCAACAAAAGTACAACCTGCTGCATTTTTTCATCCAGTATGTATCAAAATGCATGTAAATGCACCAGAATGCACATTGTGCTAATGAAAGTAAAGATTTTTCAAGTGTCAAAATAAAAAAAAGAAAAATGCACTGAGACGCATTTAAAAAAGGCATAAAAATCTCTGTAAATGCAAAAACACCCCCAGAACGCTGGAGAACAAGCCCTGGTGTGAACAACCCTGTATGCTTTTATTATCTTCACTAAATAATTGTGCAGAATTAAATTGCCACCTACCCATGCAGTTCTTCATCATCATGAATCCACTCTCGTATCCTTCAAAGCAGTCACATTCAAAGTCTCCTGGTGTGTTGATGCAGTTGCCTTGTCCACACACATCTGGTGATATCCTGCATTCATCAATATCTAGAAAAACCAAACAAGATTACAATCAGCAATTAGCACAGCAAGTCTCAGATCCATTGCATGATATATATCAATGTTTACCTGTGCAGTTCCTTTCTTCTGCATCCAGAGCGAAACCACTGTCACATCGACACTTAAAGCTACCAATAGTGTTTCTGCATTTTCCATACTTGCATAAACTTGGGATCATCTTACATTCATTAATATCTGTAAGAAATAGAAATATTATATTAGAAACTTTTTTTTTTTATATCTATGGTCAAATTACAGCTTTGATTCACACAAGTTTACAAAAATCAGAATGTAAGACACAAGAGAGACAAATATCTAAAGTCAGTCACTATCAAGAATGTAATCTATCATATGTAAGTCAATAAATGATGGAAAATAATTTCTATTTTGACAACTTTCAATGGAAATCCAGAAAACAGCAGAAGTGTATTGTGATCTCTCGTGGACATACAGTAAGTGTGTAAGTGTGCGTGTGTGTGTGTGTGTGGGGGGGGAGGGATACACATATACCAAAACGATTACATATTGAGAGGCTTCAAATTGATCTAACTAGTAAATTGACTGCCACAGGTTCAGAATAATCATATACAGTACACTGGTACAGTTTGTGTTTCTTCCACATGCACAAAGTGACCAAACAGTGTTACCTTTGGAGAAGACTTTTCCGGGTGTTATCTCTTTAGAAGCAAATCCAGGTCCTCTTGGGCAGAGGATCTCGAATTCTGGGTTTCCTTTCAGGGGGCACTGCTCACAGTCAAATCCCCAAGCAGCCCCAACAGAACAGCAACAGGCATCCATCCGGTGGCGTCCAGCAATAGGAGCAGAGCACTCTTCATCCTCGTGCTTTAGGTAGCAAGTCTCCAAGCGGATGTCTGATGACAAAACGATACAACCACATTTCAAAAATCTTTTCCCAGTTCCCTAGTACGTGGATTATAGTGTGAACCTTTTAAATTGCTAATCAATCACACTACTGTGAAACAATATAATTTATATTTAAAGTATAAATTGCATTGCAAAATACTTTTATTTACACAAATTTGTGAGTGAACTAATCAATCTAACAGAAGTTTTTGTGTTGTGATAGGAAACCAGAGCACATAGTGAAAACATCGCAAACACTAGGAGAACCTGCATACAAATGTCCTTAGTGTGAATTATAACCGCCCCAGCACTACAAGGTGCTGGGCGCTACATAGTGTTAACGAGCATTTATACTACAGCATGCAATACGCGACTGTATACGTATTGTAAATATATTTTTCTGTATGCTGTGCAGTAAAGTGGGTCTATAAATATATGTTTCAATAATTGTTGCACAAAAAGTAAAGCTTATCCTAACAGCTGATTAGTAACACATCATACTGTAATATCTGAGCAAGATATCTCCCTATATTTATCTACTTGTATTGATGTTCTAGTAATGATTAGCAAAATTCACTGGTTATGATTCTTCTAATTATTTGTATGAGCATCTGCCTAATCTGCAGAAAATCACCCAATTCTCCAATTTAGGTTTTCAATCATGACTGAGTAATTACCTGACTCTGTGCAATTTATATACAAATATTCAGGAGAATAAATAAATTGCAATTGACTGGTTCGTCTGCTTTGTAAATTGATACTCATCATTAGCTACCAGTTAAAGCTTACAAATCCACCTACTATATTAAATGTCATCAAAATTATATTATAACTGATCTTTCATTTAACGTACAGTATGTAACCCAAGCTCCTGTATCATTCTTTGAAACATATTCACTAGGAAACCCTTGAATTTTTTTTTTAAATACTTCTGAAGGAGATGATTATTTTGTGAAAGTGTGTGATATCATACCAAGGCACGTGCGTCCTGAAGCATCAAGCGTCATCCCATTGGGGCATTCGCAAGTAAAGGATCCCATTGTGTTAACACATCGAGAGTTGATGCACAATCCCGGAAACACTTTACACTCGTCAACATCTGCATCCAAAACAAATGCATCTTTCATTTTTGAAACAATGCAAACAATAACAATTTTTCAAGAGCTCCTCAAATAAGGGTGTGGAGTAATTCCCGATAGGTGTAGAACTCATCATTGAAAAGTAAAGGGCCAAAAAATGTTTATGTAGGAGACTATGTAAGTCACATAACAACATTCAGAAATGTATGAGTGAAGTTTGTGCCTGGATAGGCTTTAAAAGGAAGAAAAAAAAAAAACTACTGGGTTCCGTTGTTTGTAGTTTTAGGTTTGGGAACCGTGTCCAAATTGTATTTTATTTGGCTTACTAAGAGTAAACCTTGGAAACTGTAAATAGAAAAAAGATTCTTTCTCTGTCTTCAGTTCTGATAGCTTTACTCTTGTAGTTATTATACACATTACAGGTTGTTCCTTTAAACATTATATGGTGGTGTTTAAGTGAACTTTTGGTGTTATTCAGAATGGCAGAGAAGATTTTTGCTTTGTTAAGACATGGATATTGGGAGCCAGACGGGACACATGATTACATAATTTTCTTTTTGGAAAGGGGCATTAACACATAGCTGACAATTCCACATGCCTGCATAGTTTTAATTAAGAGTGAGAAAAGGATGGGACCACCCTTTTTTATTAGTGTTGACATTGGCTAGCTCATACCAAGGCGTGTTAAGCTTTGTCATGGTGAACACAAAACAAGACCAAAAGCCAAAGTGTTTGGTCATAGGGAGTAAACCCTCTCAAGCACAAAACAAGGGTCTCTGGGGATCTGACATCAGGGCAAAGCTATCTTCCCCATAGGTCAGTGGAAGTATCCAGTAGACCATTAGGCCGAGTCTTCCAAGCCTTGGCCACCTGTCAGTTAATTAGGGACAAAGCATCATGACTAAAATAATATTGGACTTTCAGACCAGCACTAGGCACACTCGCTGTTATTTTAACTATTTAGCCAGTGCAACCTAAGCATTGAATATTTCTTTCATGTTAAAAAGGAGGTAACATCAGCATGTGCACACATTAGGAACATTTTAAATGACAAATGATAATCTATTAATTTTGGATTTGATATTGATACACAACTGAAAGTACAATAATCAATCATTTAAAAGAGTCCATGTTTTTAAGTAAGATCTATACTACATATAATCTTAAAGTTTGGTCAACAATCTTCCTCAGATGGAAAAATAAAGAGGAAAAAGAAGGGCTCTAATACTTTTCCTGAAGAAAAATTGCTTTTGGATTCCTGACCAGGGCACACAAAAAACATCTGCTCACATGGTATCTGCCGAAGGGAAGGATCAATGAATCAAAACTCTGATTCTCTCCTTCTACAGGGATTGCATGACCAAATATCCAGGTTTTGGTCATATGTCTGACAGTGCAGACTAGTGTTTAATCCCGGAAAGATAAGTGGTCTTTCTTAATGTTCTATTCTTTCAAGACTGTATATTTAAAAATATACATTTGAGCATTGGTCTGCTTCAAATTTTCTAATTTCCAAAATATATTTTTTTCAACCAATAAGATGATACAGAAACATGCATATCTAAGAAAATGCCTAAATGGTCTTAATACATTATTGGGTGTGATGCAATAGGACAAGAGGTTGGGTTTGCTAAAGCAGGAGAATGTTCATTGAGCCCATTAAACCTGGTGTTCACATCCACCCCCCCCCCCCAATCACTTGCAAGGGAAACAATTGTTTTTCAAAGTCTCTTGCACATCATTGGGCGTTTGGGATAAACACAGATCCACTGGGCTACCCCAAAGTTTATACTTAGCTAAATTTGTTTTTATATATATATTATATTTGGGGTGGTTTATGAGTTACTACACATGACTAATGGTGTAAAAAAAAATTTAATTGAAGGAGTTATTAACTATAACTAATCTTCGCTAAACTGAACTCCCCCTGGGGAAGGCACGTGTTCTGGAGACAAAACGCGTAGGGAAGGGGGTTGTTGAATGACATAATTACATCAGGAAGTATGTGCGGGATTGGTATACTACATTGAAAACACACTGATATATGTATTGTGGTTATACATTTACAGATGCTAGCAAAAGTTGGTGCACTGTCACACCTTTGAATGTGACGGTGATACTGTATTTGAGCAACGTATGAATAAATTTGTGTAACGGATAAAGCATTATTTTTGCCTTTATTGCCTCTGTACCTGAGCTGAGGGGCAGGCTGGAAAGTGCCTTAAAGGAGCACTGTATCTTGGATGGAAGTGATTGGAGTAACATTGGAGATCTAATGAAGGGAATCCACCTCCAGTGAAGACCACTACAGACACCGGAGGGATATTAATAGACAACAGAGTGGGACACAAGCGTTATATGATTATACATAATAAGTAGGGTAATGTAATCCAGGTGAGAGCACATTTGATGGTGGTGGCACATTAATTTGCAAGTGGTTTACATGGTGGTGACAAAATAGAAGAGTACAAATCACGAATTAAAGATGTGTAGAGACTTTTTATGGACATTTTTGTTGATCATTTGTTTATAGTATATTATTGGTTTGGTATTATGATTTATAGTGTTTTATTGGTGAGGTGAAAGTGCAGTACTATTATTCAGACATAAACTGAACTGAACTCTATCACAGTCTTGATCAAGGGAATATATTGTTTTAATTTCTAATTGAATATTATTATTATTATTATACAGTATTTATAAAGCGCCAATAGTTCGCTCAGCGCTGTACATTACAGAGGGGGACAGAACATGTGACAGAACAATACCAATACAATGCAAAACATGAGGGGATTGAATAAGATATTTTACTATATTTCCATGATTATAGTTATGTAAAAAAGTGTTGTTGAAGTGTAGATATTTGAGAGTTAAAGCTTAGATGACAGGGCCTTGGTATATGTACTTTCAAGCTCAATTTAAAATAAGATTGGCAAACATTTTTGTAACAGGGGGTAATGATGTATTTTATTATAAAACCGATGCTTATTACTGACCTATCACTAAGCCCGTTTTTGTTTATAGTGTGTAAACTTATAACTTTATGTGTTGCAAGGCAGAGCTTGGAAGTTAGAGTGCCCTAAATATATATCTTTTTAGTCCTTGAGAAGGATTGTTAGTGCATAACACTATTAACACCTAGGTGTCATTAAAGTCTGATGCATCATTTTGAATACCTTCACAGGTTGTGCCTCTTGACCTTGCAAAACCTTTAGCGCAGACAGGATCTGTGGAAACAAAACATTTAATTAAGAATCTAAGAAATCATGCAATTATAGGTGAAAGAAGCTAAACACTGAGCAGGACATCCATCTGAACTTTTTAGATCTCAAAATACCTAAATAATTGGAGTTAAGCTCATGTTTTTATATCGAGCTCTAAACATTTTTTTTTTAAATTACTTACAAATCAAAAGAAAATGGCATTACACTTTTGTTTCATTCATTGAAACTTTGTCCGCTAGTATTATAAATAATTATTTTCCTCAGTGAGAAGAATTTGCCCCATACCTAATAAATGGAATCTTATTCTGCACTAACATCTTTTTTCCATTTTTTCCCCCCAGATTTTAACTTAAGGAGAAATTCCACCTGTTTGTTTATGGTGGTGAGGGCAGAGCTCCATCTTTAATTTAGGTTTGTGTTGTTAAGGCGTCTGGTGGGATAATTTTCCTCCACCCTGCTTGTTGTCATCAGCCAACATGTCTTCCATATTTTATGGAGAGTACATTACAGGGTGCTTTATTCTAAAGGGAGAAATCATTTTATCTGAATTACCCCTGTAACCCATTTTATCTGTAGTACCCCTGTTAACAGGTGCTGTAAACCCCTATTGTATGCTTTTAGCTAACTGAAACTTTATTCAAATCCTATACTAATGCTAATTCTGCTACATGTGTTTAGTAATGTAACTAAGCCCACACGTCTTTTTATTATTTTGGTAGAGTGAAGAAAGGTTTGATTCTTTTCCAGGTCTAGTTTTCTATCAGTTTTCTATTCGAGAAATACCCCTTCACTTCTAGGAACTAATCTCCCAGACAAAACTCAAACCCTTTCCAGTCTAGCAGAGGTTATGGCTGGAACTCCAAATTTGCCGAAACACTGCACAGTTTTGTTGTGACAGGGAATAAGATTGGGTTTGATTTGAAGCCAAGTTTGGCAAATCCCAAAAGTAAGCTGTCATTGCCAAGCCAATGAGCTGCAGGCAGTGGATTCCCCACCCTGCAGCTGCATGTACACAAAGGGGTTGGTGATGCTCGTGACATCATTAACCTAATATGGCCATGTGGCCATGTGGCCATGAGCATCTCCATCCCTTTTTGTAAGTGCAGCTGCGGGCGGGAATCCCCTGCACACAGCTCATTGGCTTGGCAATAGCAGGTTACTTCTGGGATTTGCAAAACTTGGGTTTGGACAAAATTCAAGCTCATCATTAGTTGTGACATGAAATCCGTAGTGTGCTGCTGAAAAATGATTGCCGGCCCCTCTTGTCTATGATAATGATCAGCTGTAAAACAAATCAGCGAAATGTGATAAGTGCTTGTTGCAATTGTTATACTTTTATACTAAAAATGTAATTCTTGTATCCTGGAAGGATACCTCACATTTGTCGATAGACACCTGGAAAGCCATGGTCAATGGAAACCTCCCATTGTATAAGCTAACTTTTGATTTCAGGAAGAAGCCTCAAAACTTTGAGAAAGTGTGGAGCTGCTGGCTAAATAGTCCTAGACTACTGCCTCTGTAGAGTCGGGAATGTGATTATACCAATGTTACTTGTGTGACTCCTGTGAACTATTGGTTGTTTCCAGTTGCACCACATTTATATTGCTGTTACTGTTGCCTTGTGTATCCTTGATCATTTGTAAGAGCCATTAGGTGTTTTTTCTTCTTTTGTGCCTTTTTTCCTTTTGTTTTCTTTTTTGGATGTCTTCGTGTTGACCCTTTGGAACTTTCATGTAAAAAAAATCTGCGACCTGAGTGTTAGGCGGCTGTATTGGCCGACAACATGGTGACTATAAAATTAGTCAAAAAAGAGAAAACAGTCAAAAGTCAGGCGATAAGAGCATAGAAGTACCTGGTTCACAAGGTAGACAAGGACTTCCCCAGGCGGCGCCTAATGTAGAACAGCACTGTGACCGTAAAGTTGCCCCATTGATGTTGACTTCACATCTTCCATTCACTATATCTTTCCAGCATGTGCCTTTAACAGTTTCTGTGTAATACAACAATTTAAAAAAATCAATGTTTCACATTTTACATAAGGTCAACCTTTTAATATCATTCAATAAATTAGTGTGTGAAAAATAAAAATTAATGTAAACCCTAAATCTATTTTTCAGTTTATTTTGGCATCATACCTTGCTATTTTCTTGAACAAATCATTTTTATAAATCTGTTTTTTACCTGAACATCCTGCCAGTAATGGCACTTCAAGATGCTGACTGACAATGTTAATGCGTTAAAATTAGAAGCAGCTTTGCCAATCATCCATGCACATTCCTCTATTTTGCCTACTTATGTGGTCAGAAGGAGACATAAGCAGACCTGATAGGAAGCCCAGCATCCAAACAAAGAAGCATGCACTGCAGGCTGTCAAAGGCATTGCTAAATGTGAAGCAGTAGCTTAGCACTGTCAGCCTTAAACAGGAAATGAGGCTACTGGCAGGATCTCCAAATTAAAAACTTTGCAACAGATTTACAAAATAATTATTTGCTTGAGAATGATGCCAAACATACAGAAAATTAAATGTAGGACTTGTTTATACTTACAGTTGGAAGGGCATTAAAAATGCATGGCTGAGCAGTGTTTTAGCACTCTCAACTGTGTTCACATGCTGCAGTCACAATGCTTCATGACTTATTCAAGTGAATTGGGAAGTGCTGCAAATGCCCTGCAACCATGTGCATTGCACATGGTTGTAGTGCATTGGTGCAGCAATCATGTGGTTAAAGCAGGTGGTGATGAGGAGTCACATCACCTCCTCACCACCTGTTAAGTGCCTCTGAAAAGCTAATTAAATGTGGATTTCTTTTCAGAGGACCAGTAGTTTAGACACCAGTCTAAACTTAGCATGCAACTGACCATATATGGATCGAACGTTGATCAGTTCCACAGGGGCTGGCCATATTTCAATCAATTTTTTGTCGTTCCTACTTGACAGAAGTTAATCTAACAACGACTTCTGTCAAACAAGAAGTTTTGGAAAATTTTCATTTGATCAGCGACTGCACTGCTGATCAGTGTATTATGACATAGGAGGAGTCCCCGATACCAGAATACAATAGAACAGAAGGGAGAATTTCTCCATCCACCATGCTTGTTTGGATGGGGAAATTAATTTGATTATTTTTGAATAGCCCACTGGCTTATTGAAGAAAAAACAACCCATCTATGGGCAGCCTTAGGGCTTACATACACTTTAAATATTTGTCACGTTTTGAACATACAAGACTTCTACAAAATCCTATAATGTTATTTTCACTAGTCACAGAATCTCTAATTACCAATGCAGATTGTCTTGGTTGTATCCAATGTACTTCCAGGAGGGCATTCACACAAAAAGGATCCTGGAATATTTTTGCATGCGCCATTGATACAGGGGTTGGACTCACACTCATCAATATCTGAAAAGAAAAATAGACATAGACTCTGTTTTATTTCATTTAAATATTGACCACAAATAACTTATCTACAGTACAACACTAATGTACAAATAAAAGCTCCTGTATGACAGTCCAAACAAGTACCAAATCCAGTTACTATGTGATGCACAAGCCTCATAAAATAAGTAAAAAATCCTATCTTATCCACACACTAACCCTCCCAGACACTGCAGCTTCCAGTGGGGGGACTTCAGTAACAGAGGCACTGCTGCCAATCCTATAAACAGTGAGTAGTACAAGGTTCGGCCCGGAGCTTATTAACAAACTAAAGGCTTATGACTTAGCAGTGACAGTGCTGATAGCCATGCCTCCTGCAACACTTTCTCCATGTGACAACTGCTCCTGTTCCCGACAGGTACATACGTATTCACCTTGACCTTTCATGCTTTGAGAAGGGTGTATGGCCAATAGAAACACCATACAAATCCAATGTTTGAGGAGGGTGCATGGCCAATAGAAACACCATACAAATCCAAAGTAGAAGAAATGACCGGTAGTCCAAAATGTGTCCATAAGTCCAGGTTATGGTGTTGTCCCCAGCACATTACCCCTGCCTCTTCCCTACTGACCCTCATCACCCTCCCTTTCCCCTCCTTGTTCTTTCCTTCTCCTCTGTACATTATCTTTCTATCCCCTACATGAGTGTTGGCATACATGCTGGTGTTCTAACTCTTGACTCTTACATATTCATACACGCTTGATTTGTTTATTATTGTTTTCTTGTAAAACTCGAGACATCTCATGTTCTGACGGGTTAAAAAAGCACTTCCTACATTAGGCTTGTCTTGTTACAATCAGATGATGTTTCTTTATGCTCATGCAAATGTTTAAGCTTATATGTTTTTATTGATTGAAGCTTTAATATCTGTAACCTTTGTCTTGAATGAACATGACATGTCTGACAAATAAAGAATATCAAAAATGACAGATCTCAAGTCTTTACTGGACAAGTCTTACAGCTGAACAGGACAACATACCTTGTGGAGAAAGTGTATAACAATCAGCGATTCGGAGACAGTGTGGTCTGCAAATAATGTGCATGCAGACCAAACACACACACATATATATATATATATATATATATATATATATATATATATAAACCCAACAATAAATTAATCTGTCACAAGCACTGACAATTTTGGTGTGGAGGCGAAGGAATTTCTTTATGAATTCTAGTGAATATATTTACTGAATATTGACTTTAAATTTATGAAGGTTAAAATGACTATTCCTAATTTTTTTCTACTGGAAACAAGTAGTTACCTATAGCTTCCCATTTTTTTATAAAGCAGGTGCAATTAGCCACTCTTTTTCTGCAATACCCAGCATACCCAACCTATTTTACTGATAATTTTGTCAATTTATATATAGGAAAGTACCCCCCCCCCATATGGGTGAATGTATGTGGGTTTTTTTTGTTTGTTTTTTTTTGTTTTTTTGTACTGTTATCTTATTTAGAAATTTTACCATCTTTAGTGGTTTTATTCATCACATATGCATAAAAATGCAACATTTTGCCATACACTAAATTATTTTGTTGATTTGTTAGTATAGACATGATTTATTATTTGATATGCTTAGAAAAAAGTGTCAGGTTATCAGTGAATGTTAAGAAATCTGAAATTACATCTTAATCTGAGTTACAAAACTTTGCAAAAGGAATGAGAGGATGTTTAAGATTACCAGCCCACAAACAATAGTCATTAACAATCTTGTAATAGTGGGCATATTTTCTAATGTAGGAAATTGAGTTACCTTCACAAGTTTTGAGATCAGGTTTATAGACATATCCTTTAGGGCAGGTGCAGGTAAAACTTCCTGGAGTGTTCCGACATTGTCCGTTGTCACATAGCAGTCTGTTTATTGCACATTCATCAATGTCTGAAAAAAGAAATCAGGACAAGGGACAGACAGTTTAGAGAATATAGCATTTAGTCACCTTACTTCTTTGCACTATGACAACCCATATGCTTTGATTCATCCCAATTTATTCCATTGAAAACAGAGTAGGATATCCATATTATAATATGTATCTGTATAACCATTTGACATAAATACATGACCTAATACCAAGGTACTGCTACATTTCTGCATATAATGCTTGGGAAACAGCAACCCAAATGATTCCAGAAAATTGAGTTTTTGTTTTTGTATAATAGTGATATCTAAATGAATGGGAAATCACCTGCTTGGAAATCCTCTACAGTAGTAACCTGGTGACAGCTGTTCCTAAAGCAACTCCCATGCTTTCTTTAAATACAGTTCTATAATAGAGATTTTACCTGATGGTGGAAGTTAGTACTGTATTGTAAGAAAAAGCAATGCTTCTGTATTGGAAACACTTCAGATTAAATGGCCAGATTTAAGTCCACCAAAGACCACAAGTAACATCAGGACACTGGTCACTATACTATGTACTTCTCTATTAGAATACCTCCATATTATTCGCTGGAGGGGTCCCAGTTAAATTTGAGAATTATGTTTTTCTTTTTTTATGCATCAATATGACCAAATGCTATATTCAAATATACAGACCTACATTCCTAAATACTGGTAATCCTCTAATTGCTTCTATCTACATAACTGTATCACTAGCAAAGGTCTATGGGAAAACTCTAGACTCATGAGGAGAACATAAGATGGTTGGAACTGGAAGTGTGGCAGTCATTCTTAAGGATTCCTCCAGAGGTTTCTAGAGGTTCCTTAAGCTGTGGCTGATTAACATCCCATTTGATGGTGCATTCCAGGTTCATTACCACTTTGTAGAGTCAGCAGCAAAATACCAAAGAATCCAAAAAGAATCACTGTAAGGGGGCATTTTTCCTACCGATCACTAATGCAGGGGACATACTTCCATATTTCATTCTACCAGTGTCCTTGACTAATTTTTTGTTGGGGTTCCCTGAGACATGAAAATAATTGCAAGGGCTCCTTTGGGGTAAAAAGGTTGAGAAAGGGTGAGTAAGAGTCTTCAGATAAGTGCAACAATATTATAGGGGACACATAGAAAAGACATATATCCTAAATCTGGTTTAACCCCTTTTCTGCTCATCTTTATGGTCCTATGGTAGGGATTACCTGAAGTTGTGATTAAAATGATGCAACCATAATCTGTGATAAGTAACTCCCAAATAAAGCCCCAATTGATTAGCTGTTACTGGTTTTACTATTATGAAAACAGCATTCATAATATCAAGAGGTATCTAAGAGACAATGAGGACCCTCATCTTATTTTGCTCTGAGTGAGAGATTTAGTTATTTGCTCAGTATCCTTTATCCACCCCCAGCTACATCACCAAACTCATCTGCAGATATCGCCCAAACTGTCCTCTCTGATTCTCTCAAGACCTCCTGCTCTCCAGTTCCCTTTCTACTTCCTCCCACACTCCCCTGCAGGACTTCTTCAGAGCCTTTCCCATCCTCTGGAAATCCCTGCCCCAGTATGTACGGTCAGCTCCTACCCTGTCTGCCTGTAGGCGATCCTTCAAAACTGATTTATTCAGGGAACCCTACATCACCTTCACCTAAGAACTGTACTTGAGTCCATAAGATCATCCCCTGCAGCTATTACCTTTTGTACCACCTCCCCCACCCTTTAGATTGTAAGCTGCATGGCCAGGGCCCTCCTATTCCTTCTGTATCGAACTGTATTGTAATTGTACTGTCCCTCTTTATACTGTAAAGCGCTGCGAAAACTGTTGGTGCTATATAAATCCTTTATAATTATACTTCTTTTAATAAAAAACGAGACATATGTGATTAAATCAGCACAAAATTGGATTCTCCCTACACAGCAACATCTCTCTCAGTTTTGGCTTAATATAATTAATTTTAGTTTTTAATGTAATCATTATGTAGTATTATTTAATAATTTGTTATCATTTTTTTTATTTAATCATTTGTTTATATCTGGCTATAGGTACAACAATAGTTGAGGAATGTATCCACCATATGCAAAGGAAAACAATAAAGATTTCATACCATTACAACTCTTCCCAGTAGTGTCCACCTCGTATCCAGAATTACAAACACATTTGTAGGTTCCACGAAGATTTTCACAAATTCCATTAGGACAGATATCAGGATCCAGAGCACATTCATTAATATCTGAAAACAACATACTCAATAAACTTAATCATGCCGTTTTGTTGGAGTCATACAAGGTGCTTACATTTCCTGTTGCATGCAAGTGAGAGACAAACTTAGCATCTGTAATAACAGTGTACAAAGTACATTAAATACAAGATTAAAATGTCTATTTCAACTTTGCAGCCATCTAAGCTGACAACCCACCAAGATATTACTTCTGGCAAGGCTCCGGCATCCAGGAATGCTATTTATATACAATATATAATTACATTGTTTTGTACTGGCTGGATTTTTAATTGGCCCTTTTTAATCGCTTGCTTATGGGCTGTGGAAAAATAGTTTGTTTACAGGAACTAAACAGTGACTGGGAAAAATGAGGAAGCCAGAAAACAAAAATGGATCCAATTAGCAAAAGGTATCTTATGTTTTTTTAAAAAAAAAATGTCTTTAAGTGTATGTAAACATTAACACTGCAATTCACTTATTTGCTCTCTTTTGGTCTTCTAAATATAAAGAGACTGAGTTAACTTGTGACTTCCCTTGCAAATCTGAAACAGTTTTATCAGCCCTGACCAGGTTACCCATGTGAACTACAGAATACCACATCCCTATGTTATGGAGATGTTAGTCCAAATTGGGAACCTGGGGTGACAACACAGCATCTCCACAAATACTCCACCTATCAGGGCTCAAAATTAAGTACACGAGTGCACCCATAGCCAGGGGCACTTGGCGGGGGACCCCAAAAGAGGAGAATCAAAACTTCTATGCAAAACCATCACACAGAGCAGGTGAGTATAACAGTAAGTGATAGGAAATCCCTCCAAAGTGAGGGAATCCCTAGTTGTCACCAGGTTCACCATAACTAGTGTCATCATTGGAAAATTCCCCCTCTATTCCTTTGCTGGGGACAACGCATAATTTCGGATTTTCTTTCACTCTCAATGGTAATGAGCATTTACTTCTGTTTAACCACATTTATTTTGTAATTCCTGGAGTTGGGATTTAAGTTTAGGTGTTTGGCAAAGGTTACATGGTCTAGCATTTTTTTGCTGACTGATAGCTGAAAAGAGTAGGAGATTTGAGCGGAGAGTGAAAACATTTTACTTTTGACTGCTGGTGATTGCTGGTGCTTGTAGTTGTTTTATTTTCTTCTTTGGGTCTTGCTAAAAGCTTTTACTTTTTTAAATCACTTTTTCTGTTACTTTTTAAATAGCATTTTTTTTCTTCCTTTCCTTGCCTTCCTTCAGTCTGCTAATTTAGGGGAGGGGTTCATTGGTCACAGGTGCTACAGGTTCTATACAAATTGCTGTAGAGTTCACTCTGAACTTGCTCATTCTTGAGCTTGCTTGCAATTTGCTTGCTGGACCTTTGACTAAGTGGACATTTGATAAGTGGAGTTAAAAAACCGGAGTTCAAAACAGGAGTCTTCTGACCTGTAAGTGACAATTGATATTTCCTATTAATATTGTAACTGGGATATGAGTGCTAGCAGGGTTTGAAGGTTTTGTTCAGTGCACAGTTTGCCGCATGTATACAACAGTGGAGCAACAGCTCCAAGATGGATACCGTTGCGACAGATGTGAGCGGGTTGCCCTTCTGGAAACTCGAGTTAAAGATCTGCAGGAGCAAGTTGCACCACTGGGCAGAACCGACAACCTTGAAAGGGGTCTTCTGCTCCCTGAGAAGGTAGCTAATGGGATTGGATTTGAAGGGGCTAATCAGGATTATCAGGTAGGAAGATGGGTTACTGTAACGAGAGGGATTGGTAGGGGCTCACAGAACAGGAAGGCTGCCCCTGGGTTTGTGCACCCAAGCAGATTTGCCAAGTTGGATGAAGATGTGGGGGTGGCAAGCTCAGGGGTGGCAGCCCTGGATGTCACTGCTATTCCTAACAGCCAGGAGGGCAGACCATCTGAGAGGGGTGGTGAGGGTAGTGCAGGAAGGCCTAGACAGTTAGTGGTAGTAGGGGATTCTATAATCAGAAGGACTGATAGAATAATTTGTTGCCAGTATCTCCTCAACAGAATGGTTTGCTGTCTCCCTGATGTCAGGGTTCGGCATGTGGTGGACCGGGTTGATAAATTACTGGGAGGGGCTGGGCATGATCCAGCTGTCTTGGTCCATGTTGGAACCCACAACAGAATACATGGAAGGTGGAGGCTCCTTCAAAATCAATTTAAAGAACTAGGCTGCAATTTGAAGGGAAGGACCTCCAAGGTGATATTCTCTGAACTATTACCTGTGCCATGCGCAACTCAGGAAAGACAGGGGGAGATTACAAAACTCAATGCATGGCTAAAGATCTGGTGTAAGAGGGAAGGATTTGGGTTTCTAGAGCACTGGGCTGACTTTTCATTGGGGTGCAAACTATATGCTAGAGATGGTTTGCACCTAAATGGAAGGGGGTCTGCTGTGCTGGGGGAGAGGTTTATGGGAAGGCTGGAGGAGTATTTAAACTAGGATCAAGGGGGGGAGGGATAATTAGATTATAACAGGGTAGACAGATCAGACAGGGGTCAGTACTTACTGGTGGGTAGAATGGGGAAAGATGGGGGGAGGGTTATGGCAGATGATAAGAAGGCTCCCATGTTACAAACAACCAGTGGAATTGGTACTATTTGTATGAAAATAAAAAATATGCAAAATACATGCACACAAGGTATCACTGAATAAAAGTGTTTCTTCACCAATGCCAAGCAAAATAGGTGAGTTGGAAGCTTTGGTGCATGAACAGAACTATGATTTAATTGGTATTGCTGAATCTTGGCTTCATTCTTCACATGACTGGGCCATTAATATTCCTGGCTATGTTCTCTTTCAGAGAGACAGAGCAAATAGAAAAGGTGGTGGTGTCTGTCTCTATGTGAGAAGTGAACTCAGAGCGAGTGTGAAAGAGGATCTAGTTGATGGAGAGTGTGATGAGGCTGAAGTATTATGGGTGGAACTGCACATGGGGGTGCGTACTACAAAGGTAATCATTGGAGTTTGTTATAGGCCTCCCAGCGTTAATAAGGAGGTGGAGACTCAGCTCCTTGCACAGATCAAAAGGGCTGAAAGGGCTGGGACAGTGATAATAATGGGGGATTGACTGGAGTAATATTACTGCAGGAACAGTTAAAGGGCAAAAATTTTTAAACCTACTACAGGAAAATTTTATGGTACAGTTCATAGAGGCCCCTACTAAGAGTGATGCTCTGCTGGACCTGGTAATCTCAAACCATGCAGAGCTTATTACAAATGTCCATATAAAAGAACATCTTGGTAGCAGTGACCATAACATGATTTCATTTATTGTTAGCTGTAAACAGCAAGCACATACGGGAAAAATAACAACGCTCAATTTTAAGAGAGATAATTTTCCAAGGCTAAGAGCTGCTCTCTAAGACTTAGACTGGGAGGGAATATTGGCATCGATGAACACAACACAGAAATGGGAGTTCTTCAAAAAGACTATGTGACCACACTGCAAAATATATTCCCATGGGCAAAAAGTTTAAAAGGCTAAAAATCAAACCTATGTGGCTTCCGGCCAAAGTTAAAAAAGCTATAGATAATAAGAAAATAACTTTTATTAAAAATAAAAATGAAAGAACGCTATCATCGTTTAAACATTACAAAGAATATAACAGAATATGCAAAAAGGAAATAAAGGTCGCAAAAATTGAAAACGAGCGCCAGATTGCAAAGGATAGCAGGACCAACCCCAAAAAATTCTTCAAATATATCAATAGTAAAAAGGTCTGGTCCGAACATGTAGGCCCTTTACAAAATAATCTAGAGTGGGTGACTGGGACAAAGAGAAGGCAAATTTATTAAATACCTTCTTCAGCTCTGTGTATACAAAGGAGTATGGGGGAGCTCTTGTCCATAATGGGCATGGTATTAACACAGCTCCAGATGATCCACATCGGCTCACAATTGATATGATCAATATGTCAATATTTAGACAGAATAAAGGTGAATAAAGCACCTGGACCGGATGGCATACACCCACGGGTCCTTAAAGAATTGAGCTCTGTCATTTCAAAGCCAATGTTTTTAATTTTTAGGGACTCTTTAATGACTGTCATAGTACCACTGGATTGGCGTAAGGCTAATGTGGTGCCAATATTTAAAAAGGGGGCAAAATCTTTACCAAGTAATTATAGACCTGTTAGTTTAACATCTATAGTTGGGAAGATACTGGAGAGTACCTTTACAACCACTTTAAGCATTAGTATTGAGTTACCTGTTAGGGTCATCTTAAATATTGGAGCTTTCACATGATTAACTGAGATGTCTGCACTGGATATGGCCCTCCAGTGTTTTCAGACCACACTATCCTACAGAAAGCTACATTTTTACACATTTTAGTAATTGAATATATGAAATGTTATGTCTGAAAACAAATGCAATAATTTCCTGTCCAGTACAAAACAAACACTTAGCGGTAACCATAACACATCATTTCCCTTCCCCTTACACTCAGGTACTTTTCCCCTCTTGATTATACAAGGGTTCAAGGTATACTTTAGTATTTCAGAATATTAGTCAGACATACCGGTTCCTGTAGATGTTATTCCTGGGCCACTGCTGCACAGTGCTTGATATTCATCTGAAAACACAGGAAATGCCATTGCAGTTTGTTGTTAAGAAAACCAACAATAGAACAGTGTATCTAAAAAATGCTTAAAACTAAAATGAGCAAGTGGGGTATTTTAAAAAGAACACAAACATTTTTTTTCATCCAGAGTGCTGCAAATGTATCAACATATTCAGTCATTAAAATGCACTTCTTATTTCACATTATCGATAGAAAATAATTGCAAGGATTCAACAACAAGCACCTTTATTTTCAAAAAAGTGAGTTATGTTTAGCTGAGTGCAATGACATTTAAACATTCTAGTCACATGACTAAAATAAAGATCTTTATACTTGTAGTTAACCATAATAACATGATAATTGTAGATGGCAAATATGAGCTGAAAATAATGAAAGAGGTTTTGGAGCACACTGGAATTTATTTACTAAAGCTGGTTCACTCAGAATATCATGCATTTCTGCATAGAAACCAATCAGCTTACAGGTTTTATTGCTAAAGTTTAATTGAACAAGCTGAGGTTAGAAGCTGATTGGCTACCATGCACAGGAGCATAGGATTCTGAATGAACTAGCTTTAGTAAATAAACCCCACTGTGAGATATAACCAAGTGCTAGACACATTGGGCAGCATAATTATTTGGAGGAGGGGACAAAATCAAGTTTTCTTTTCTTTTTCAATGTGTATATAGTTGTAAACTGCTGTCTGATATTTATTTTTTACTATTTGGATACAATATTTGTTTTACAAAAATATCTTTACTACAGACAAAGGATTCCCAGAGAACTAAGCACTAAGAAATAGTACCATAGTAATTGCCTGATGTAGGACAAAATTATAATGTTGTTTTAACACATACATTCCAGCACACTAAAACACGTGTCTTAGTTTCCCATAATAAAGATAGTGTCTGTTCCCATCTCAGTGCTGCATTACATCTTGTTTTGAAAAATACAACGTGTTTGTGTTTTTTCTGGGTTTTAGTGTGTTGGGAATGCCAAGAAAATCAACTGCATGTTATATGTATTTTGATGCACTGGCAAAAGGTATTACCAAAGCCTTGGTGGCTGTTAATTCTATCTACTCCAAAGTCTAAATTCAAAAGCAACTTGAAAAGTGCATCAACATGCATCAAACCACACATAAACACACAAAAGAAAAGGCACATTGACACCTGCTTAACACAACAAAAAGAGCAGGTTTATACACCTACTTAGACCTAAATATGCCCTTAAGGTTCACTTTTTCTGACTGATAGAGTAAATACCTGCTCACTCATTGACTTCTGTGTGTAATTTGCAGCTTGAGCTATTGAGCTTTGTAAAAATCAGGCTTTTTAAAAAAGTGGTAAGGAGAGAGAGGAAAACGTGACAATGAGCCTTAGACTTCACCTGTTGCCTTAAGAGAAGACTACAGAATATTTAAGAGCTATAATTTATATTTATCCAACAAAATTACATGAAAAACAATACTATATATATAATGAAGTGTGATTTTGTATCTTCATATCTATATTGTTCAGAGAGGGCATACATGTATATGTACTGAAAAGAAACTTAATGTTGGAGATGCCTGAAAAACAATTTATATGCTTGATATGCTATTAGTATTCAGCTACTATGCAGTTCATACACTCACTGGCCACTCTATTAGGTACACCTTGCTATTGCCAAGAAAATATTTCCAACACCATTACACCACCACCACCAGCCTGAGCCATTGATACAAGGCAGGATGGATCCATGTTTTCATGTTGTTTACCCCAAGTTGTGACCCTACCATCTAAATGTCGCAGCAACCAGTCTGCCCATTCTCCTCTGACGTCAGCAAGGCATTTTTGTCCACACAACTGCCACTCACTGGATAATTTATCTTTTTCAGACTTTCTCTGTAAACCCTAGAGATGGTTGTGTGTGAAAATCCCAGTACATCAGTAGTTTTTTCAATACTCAGACCAGCCCAACTGGCGCCAACAACCATGCCACGTTCAAAGTCACGTAAATCCCCTTTCTTCCCCATTGTGATGCTCAGTTTGAACTTCAGAAAGTCGTCTTCACCATGTCTACAACCTAAATGCACTGAGTTGCTGCCATGTGATTGGCTGATTAGCAATTTGTGTTACCAAGTAATTGAACAGGTGTACCTAATAAAGTGGTCTGTGAGTGTATACTGTGGTTACATACAGGCAGCAGCTCTTACCTGAAGTCTTGGCAGGACAGGGTTTACATGGTTCACCAAATGCAAATTCGGTGCTGGCACAGCAGCACTCTGACTTAGTCACTGCTCCTTGTAGTGGTCTGACGCACTGACCTCTCTTGTAACCTCCATAGCAAGTGCTCCTCATGTGAGTATCTGCAACAGAAAGCATGCATTAGAATGAGATGGCATGATCTACTGACTAATATATGACCATTTTAATCCTAATAAAAATCTGAAATTTAAGGTGTATTATGTTCTTGTGTTGTGGACGTCCTTCGTTGATAAGGTTGACACACTCCTAATACTGTGACATAGTACTTCTACCACTAAAACAGCATTGTGCTGGATTTGTATAAAGGTACAGTATAATGGAACGAATACAAAAATGGGGGAGATCTGTGGTAAGCATAAATACCACAAAAAATACTGTAGGGCTTTGAATGTAGTCAACTGTTTTACTCAAAAAGTATAACAAAAGCAAAACTGGATTTACATATGCACACACACAAAGGATCATGCAGCAGCTGGCACAGGAGATTCCATACACTGGCACCTGGAATGTATGCTCAAATGATAAATACCTGGATATATGCAGCCATTTTTCATTTTTGCACCAACCGTACGGCATATGTTGAATCCCCAGCAAGCTTGTAACATTAGTTTAATATTAATTTGTTTTCATTGTCAGATAATATGTAGATACTCACAAGCCTTAGTGCACTTCATCGCAATAAAACATTTTACTTCATTATTATCAATAGGGCATTATTAGGAGGCAAAAAAAGCATTATTCAGATGTTTGCAGCACACAACCAACCAGGGCAGCTTTTTACGAATTAAACATCACAGTACGATCAGCTAGACCAGTGGTCTCCAAACTGCAGCCCACAGGGCCACATGTGGCCCTTTGCTTTCCTTTATCCAGCCCTTTATCCACTATTCCTCCCACTGACACCAAAAATGGGGCACTATTCCTCCTACTGACACCAGCAATGAGGCACTATTCTTTTCACTGACACCAACAATGGGGTACTAATCCTCCCACTGGCAACAACGATGGAGCACTATCCCTCCCACCATTACCAAAACCAATGATGGGGTACTAATCTTCCTACTGACTACAGGTGCTATGTATTTTTTTTCTACTGCCACTGACCACAAAGCCTGAGGCATTGTTTACTGCCACCGACTTGCTATTCTCACTGGCCACAGTCTGGCCCCCCTAAGATGTGAAGGACAGTAAAATGGCCCTTTGTTTATAAAGTTTGGAGACCCCTGAGCTCCTGAGCTAGACAGAATCAGAGATCAGATATATATATATATATATATATATATAGAGAGAGAGGGAGAGAGAAAGAGAGAGAGAGATACTGTATATTATACAATTATCACAACTGTTAAGATACATGAAAGCTATGCGCCCTAGTACATTCTCTATATTTGTCATGTTATATAGAAAGAATTTATATACAGTTATGTCAAATTTTTACTTGCCTACACACACTCGACCATCAAGTCCAACTGCTAGACCAGGGAAGCATTCACATCTAAAGGAGCCATCTGTATTTACGCAACGTCCATTCATGCAGATGCCGGGTGTCTCACACTCATCGATATCTGTAGTGGCAAGAAGACAGGGCAATCAAATTCTAGCTGTTAAGAGATTGGCAATGACTAGTAAAGTGATGGTCTATATTAAATATAGCACATTGGCTATATTTTTAAAGGCATATTAATGGTAACAAATAAATATTTCCATCTTTTATATCATTACCTTTTAATGTGTTCAAATTATTTTAAGCAAATATTTTTAGTTTTTGACTGTGTTGCTTGATGGACACCAAAATGTACTAAAGTAAAAACTTTTAGAACTTTGAGGAAAAATCCTTATTTCAGATACTGTTGGAAGAATTAGAAATTTTACCAAAGTGCCACTAGTGATCCACATACACACTGTGGGTGGTGAATTCAGGAATGAAAGGTAAGAAGAAGGCAGACAACAGAAGCCAACCGTCCTTTCACCCATCATCATTTTCTCTTCCGCCAGCCATCACCATTGATAGTGCACTGTCCTAGTAACACCTGCCAAGCACTAGAAGGAGCAATCTGATTTTAGCCACATATGAAAAGTGTCAGTGTTTGATGGAGTACAGTGACCATTTTGAAAAGAATATACAGATTAGATGCTGGCCAATTAGTGGACAGCATGGCAACCATCTATATTGGTATGGCAATCAAATGCATGTGCACCTGAGACCTCAGAGAACACGTAGCATTTACTGATAAAAGATTAATTTACGTTATAGCATTGTAAGAGGGTGGTCTGTGAATCTTACAAAAAAAAAAAAGGTCCTGCTTTAAATGGTGAACAGCACCAGCTGGCATGAACAGACTACTGAAAACATTGGATATTCTCATATCCGTTTATTTTGTTTGCACTAAAAAATACAACAAGCATTGACTAAGATCTGCTCTTAATAAGACTGCTATACTGGGAATTAATTATCTAATTAATATTAATTACTATTTATTTTAGTAACATTTATTGCATGAATTAAAGTCCAAACTTACATATAATAGTACAGTATAATTTTCTTACTTGAAAGTCCACCGTTCTTGTATGCACGGCCAGTCCCTGAGCCACTGCTCCCTCCTCCAGTTTGCAGGTGTCTCCTGCCTAGATGGCTGCAAAGGAGACACCCATGTGTTCGTGTATGTGGCTAGGCTATAAGAGGTTGATTTTTCCCTGGTTCACATATATGCGGCTGTGCGGGCCGCATTTTGTGCAGGCACGAGAGCCCATTCATTTGAATGGACTCCCTTGCCCCGTGAAACGCAAGGAAGAAGTCCCTGCACTTCTTCTGAAAACGCAACCCGCACGAGAACTTCGGTTCCCAGTACAGTTGCGTTTTCCAGTGTGGGCGTCATGCCATTAGAACTAATGGCACCCGCCTGCGGATCCCCATTGCTCTGTGCAGGTGGAGCAGCTGCACAGATTTTCGTGCGGATCCGCAGCCGCACCACCCGCACATATGTGAACCTAGCCTTACTAAAGGCCAACATACTGTGCACTTTGCAAGTACAGTTACTCCAGAGCTGGGAAAATGAGGTAAAGCTTCACTTTACAGAAACTACTCAATCACATGCAAGGAATTTTTTAAAAACTGTATTTTTGCTTGCACATGGTTGGATGGAAGTTTGCAGAGCTTCCCCTCATTTGCTAAGCTCTGGAGCAACAGTGCTTGCAAAGTGCATAGTCTATTTGCCTTTAGTAAATGAACCCCTATGCATCCACTGAAACACACAACACCTATTAGGCCACACCTCTGCTCCTTCCTCCCAGATCCTGACAGACAGCTGCAGGAGCCAATCACTCCCCAACTCTCACCTCCATTCTATAGCTATGAATTTAATGGTAACAGCATGAATTGTGGAGGACCCAGAAGTACGTGTTTGGGGATGGGGGGCTGCTGACTGTAAAGGTACTGTTATAGTAATATTAAACCCTTTGTTTTTAAGCACTTACAACAACTGATTAAATCACTTTCTAAGTATGCAGCTTCTTTATCTTTTAACCACTTGATCTCCAGAAGATTTACCCCCCTTCCTGACCAGGCCATTTTTTGCAATACGGCGCTGTGTTACTTTAACTGACAACTGCGCGGTTATGCAACCTTGTACATAAATAAATTTATGTAATTTTTTTCCCACATAGAGCTTTTTGATATTTGATCACTTCTGGGTTTTATATGTTTTGCGCTATGAATGAAAAAACACCGACATTTAAAAAAAACTATATTTTTTTCATTTCTGCTATAAAACATATCCAATAAAAAAATTATAAAATCAAATTTCTTCATAAACTTAGGCCAAAATGTATTCTGCTACATATTTTTGGTAAAAAATTCCCATTAAGCGTGTATTGATTGGTTTGCACAAAAGTACTAGCGTCTACAAATGGCGATATATATACTGGAATTTTTTTTTATACTAGTAATGGTGGTGATCAGAGACTTCTCATGGGACTGTGATATTGTGGTGGACAGTCTGACACTAACTGGCACTTGGTGGGAACCAGTGACACTAAAACAGTGATCAGTGCTAAAAATATACACTGTCATTGTATTAAGGACTCTGGCTAGGAAGGGTTAAACATCTAGGGTGATCAAAGGGTTAATTGTGTGACTAGCCAGTGCTTTTGTGTACAGTGCGCTGCTTTTACTAGGCAATCTACTAGATTTTATTCCCTGGATAAAATCTAGCAGATCACCGTTGACATAACACAGCTCTGCCTTGTTTATTTAGGCAGAGCTGTGTTCTCTCAGTCTCAGCGATCAACAGGTGTCGGCGCTCATCCATTGGCTGACACCTGTTGATCTGCTTCTGCTGTGTTTAAGCACAGTAGAAGTGGCGCTCTGGCGGCAGGAGTGTGCCACCTAGTGGTGGAAGTGCAAAATCACATTTATATATGTGATTTTGCACAGAACATCTGCCCTGTAGCAGCAAGTCTGCTATAGGGCAGACGGCAAGTGGTTAATCCTTGCCTATGTTCTAGCTGGTTCTGTGACTGTTGCCCCAGGTTTCCTGTTGCAGGGTGGATTATTTCTCTTTCAGTGTCCTATAGTGCCACCATGTGTCTCCCTACACTTTGTGTATCAATCGAAACACACAGCCCTAGCAAGGAAATTCACTCCCCTGCTCTTCCCTCCTGCCTTCGCCAAGCTGATAGAAAGGCTGGAGACTACAGTGTCCACTGTTAACTCTTTCCTGTGATTGCCAGAAGTTCAGGGAAGCAGAACTGAGAGGGCATGTAGCCAGCAGCATTGAAAATTGTAAACAGCAAGTGCTGGGTTTAGAATTCTAACAAATAATTTACAGGGGAATGTTTATTTTATTGCGCTCACTGTGTTGAGCTTTACAGTAAAAAAATGCTTATTAAAGTACTACTTTAATATATTATGTTACCAGAAAATGTAATTTAGTAACAGAACCTATATTTCGTTGCACACCTTTTTGTGCTTTGCTAGACAGATACAAGTACACAACAAATTTAAACACGAAAACAAAACAGTGAAAGTGAGAATGATTATGATTTGGCATTGTTACTATGGAGGTTACTAACTGTTTTTATATTTGTAGCTACAATAAATCATGACAAGTACAGCAATAAATGATATATACAACGTTACCATGCAAACAAGTAAAGCCACAACACAGAACAAGGCTGTGTAATGTACAACAATCCTGACCTTAAAAGGACAAAATGAGTATGAAACACCTCTATTCCTTTCTTTAATCCCTGGCTTATGGCCATCACCCACGCTCACAATATCCAAATGTACTCCAACTGTATTTTATTAATAGACAGTAATGCTAAAAATGACTAGAAATGAAGACTATTTGAAAATTGTTAAGCATTTATTTACAATGCTTTATAAGATAATAAAATTAAATAAATGATTTATATATTTTATTATTTAAGAACATAAAATATAAAACATTTAAAGAGATACTTAGATAATTAATAGCATTTTCATGACATGGCATTTTCCTAATGTACAACACTCTGTTATGTGTCTTTTGAACCCATATCTGTAAACTGTTTAACCTTTGTTAAAATAAAGGAATTATAAAAAAAAAACCAAAAACATGAAATATAAAAATAAAAAATGACTAGGAACACAACAAAAAATCCTCTCTTTTTAAATAAATTGGCTTAATTACTTTTGGATGTTTAAATTAAAAACTTGGACTTTTTGATCTTTGACACATTGGGGTTGATTTAGTAAAAGCAAATAGAGTGTGCACTTTGCATGTGCAGTTGCTCCAGAGCAAAGTAAATGAGGTAAAGCATCACTTTACAAAGAATACCCAATCACATGATTAGATGATGGAAGTCAGCAGAGCTCCCCCTCATTTAGTAAGTTTTGGTGCAAAGTGCACAGTATATTTGCCTCTAGTAAACCAATCCCAGTATCTATGCACCCTATGAAAAAAACTCATGCCCAGGCTACAAAACTCTACAGTAATTCTAGAGGTAGTATGAACTAGGGGCCTAAATGCTTCTTTTTATTCACAGTCTGTCCTTCATTTCCTGCACTTTTTGTGTACTGAATTTTAAACATCCATCCCTGTACCAGGCCTCCCTGCACTTGAAAAGTTCCTTTTTTTTTTTTTTTGCTGAAATAATCTCTAAGCTCCCTGCTATTTTTCACTGCTCAGGTTGCTTCCCAGGTTCCTCCCACCAAACTTCCTCAGAGGCTGGCCATACAGCAGTAAAATTTTGGTCAAATTTGTTTTGTTTTGGGAACATTTGTTTGATTTTCTAATGGTTAGTGGGGTAAAATCAATATTTTGTTAGACTGTACTGAAGAAGCAAGGTGGGAAAATTTCTCAAACTAACCAAATTCTAACCGTGAATTTGGCTTTTGTTTGAAAAAATTGTCCATACTGTAACAAAGCCTATTTATAATGCCTAGGATTCCATTTAAATAGTAGGTCTGGGTGAAATTGTAGGTGATGTCAAACACAAATAGTTGACTTAATGATGGCAAGAAAGAATGTTCTGATGTACACTTTTTCTACAAACATTTGACCAAAAATCTACAAAAAGGCCAGCTTTACCCTACATGCAGACAGTTTTATCTTCCCAGCACATTTTGTATCTGCTGCTAATTGATAGCCTGCAAATGTGACCCCCACACTGCCCCATCCATCAAACCTCCCCTGTGACAGCTTGCAGGAGGTTCTTCTCTCCTGCAGCAACTGTCACTTTTTGAATCAGCATGGCTGTGCTGAGCTCTGCCTGCACAGTCATGTCATTCATTCACTTTGGCAGTTGGACTTGTAGTTCTCAATGGAAAGTGTGGTGATCACCACACTTGTAACCCATTTTTACTTCCTCCAGCTCACCAACTGAACATATGTACCTCGGTATGGACAGAAAGTTTGAGGAAGAGTCTGCAGGAACATGGCATTGTACATGCGATCCACTGATTGCAGGTGCAATGCTTTGCAGGCTCCTATGGAAAAAAAAATATGTCCCCATATACATTAGCTTATGCTAGTAATGAGCTTTTTTTTCTGCCCCTAGAAGCAAATAGTGTTATCCTATGTGTCCATGCACACTATTGTAGGCTAGAAGTGTTTTTCAAGTTTCAGCTTCTAGTTTCAAGTTTCAGAAAAAAAGCGCTCTTTTTGGAGGGGGTTTGAAAGCAATTTACCAGCAGAAAAGAATGCTGAACACTCCTAAATGCTACTAAAATGCTCCAAACAGCTTTTTTCTAGCTTTTTGTCCTGTAAAAATGCTAATAAAATGCTAACGCTTCTAAACGCTACTAAAAAACACTATTACCAGCTTTTTCCCAGCGTTTTTTGAACAGAGTGCATGAAGCTTAAATGTACATTTTTTCCTGCACATTTATATGCATTTATTCGTTTTTGCTAAAAGTTAGACTTAGCCTTTAATATGCTTTGGATTCCATTCAGCTAGAGTCCAGATGAAATTTTTAAGAGCATTCATACAAAATTAGTTGACTCAATAATAGCAAGAAGGAATGTTCTGATGTATAGCAATTCTACAACAGACTGCACACTCTGAGACCTACTCTTTACTCATACAGGTGATTAGATTGGATTTGGGTTTAATGAGATTAGCAGTTCATTCATTTATGGTATTTGATTCCTGGAGTGCATCTTTCAGATTCAATTCTTTTTCTCACAGTGGTGGTAATCTAGCAGAACATAATGTTCATGTGGATTTTTAATAGTCCCAAAGTGGCTAAACATATGTAGGCTTGTTCTTTCTCATTTCAGTGACAATGTGCAACTATACAGATTCCTTCAATTGTTAATCTATGTAAAAATATTTCACAGCAAGAGAGGTCGATGTTCTGAGTTTTTATCGAGCATATCAAAATAAAGAACTACATATTTCTGACAAAACAAAATAACAAGGCAAAGCCAGATACACCACAATTAATTTGGTTGCACATGTGTTTTTGCTCTCATGTTGATGACTTGGTAGGATAGTGTTTGCTTGAAACCACATTCCCAATAGACTAAAGATTATAGGCTCAGATATGTATGCAATATTTGTAATGAACACAGGCTGTTCACTCTACATGACATGTTCAGTAACAGAACACAGTGCAAGTTCTTATTGGTAAAATAAATAAAAAAGGCATCATTGTCTTTCCTGTAAAATCCATTTAAAGGACATCACAAGCCATAGGATGGCAATGATGGAACCAATACGTTATGCAACTGCCTTCAGGTGACTGGACAGATCTAAACAACTCCAATGACTCCCAGCATGCCTTCAGTTTTGTAGCAAGCAATAACACAAGTGGATCATAGATATAGAACTGGAGGACCTGACTCTTGTGATGTACTCTAAGAAAATTATTTTACAAGTATGGCAAAAACATTTTCTTAATTGTACATCCTAGGACACAGGATAATTCTGGAATATCCAAAAATAATCCAATGAGGGATGTGCAACATAGCAAACAAACAGCTAACATGCTCAAGGAAAAACAGCACAAATAAGACTTCTCAGTTCACAGGGCCACTTGAAGAACATTATGTCTAAAGCTGGAATCTGCTGAGGATGTTCACTTGGTAAAACTTAACGAATGCATGAACTGAGGACCTGGTGGCAGCCTTGCAGATTTCAGTAACCAAAGTCTGACAATGAAAAGCCCAGGGAGCACCAACACCTCTAGTAAAGTGTGCCTTGACTGAAAAAGGGAGAACCTTGCCACCAAGGTCATAAGCCTAAATGCTGAGCTGCCAAATTCACCAAGTGATAGTGGAATGAGAAGCCAAGTGGCCCTTGCCAGAGCCCTTAAAAATGACAAACAGAGAGTCAAACTAACAAAAAGGGGCTGTGGCTAAGAGGTACTGAAGAGTGTGCACCAGATCTAAACACTAGAAAGAAACCTCCTAAGGATTTTTAGTTGTAGGAGACAAAGGTAGTAAAATAATTTTCTGGTTAAGGTGGAGAGAAGAAACCACCTTAAATAGAAAAGATGTCCTAGGCCAAACATGCCTTGTCTTTGTGAAGCATATGAAAAGGTTCTTTACAAGTCAAGGCTTCCACCTCAGAAACTTGCCTTGCAAAAGGGATGGCAAAGAGAATCAACAGAGCAATATCTCTATAAGACTCAAAGAGTGGCCTCTAAGGAGCCAAAAGAACAAAGTTGAAATTTCATGGAGTAACTGGAGAATTTACAGGAGGAACAATGTGAGAAACTGCCTGCAGGCAGACTTTCACTAAGGAGTGAGAAGCGGCCTCTGAAAAAAAAAAATCTAAGGCCAAAATTTGACCCTTGGTAGTACTCTAGAATAAACACTTATCTAGACCCAACTGGAGAAAGGACAGGATTTATCCCATGGAGTATTTCCTATGATGAAACTTCCTGGCCTCGCACCAAGCAAAGTATATCTTCCAAGTATGGCTGTACTTTGCAAGAAGTTGATTTCTTAGTATTTGGAAGTGTTGGATGGATTTCATTAGGTCCCTGTCCCAGGGCTTCAACTGTTAAGCCAATAAAACCAGCAATCGAGAAGTAGAGTGGTAGACCAGTTTCAGGGACTGATGGCCTGGACAATCTGGGAGGGTCCATGTAGAGCTTAACAATGTCTGAAAACCAAGGTCTGCTGGGCAAATTCAGTGCAATGGGGGATCACTGGAATGTCTTCCATCTTGAACCTGCTAAGAAAGCTTCAGAAGCAGAAAAGTGTAGATCAGGCTGAACTGATCTCACAATATTACCAGAGCATATACAGTGAAAGCTCAAGGATCCTTCGTCCTGGTGACAAATCTGTCCAGTTTGTTGTTGAAGCTATAGGCCAGGTAGACCACATCTGGTGCCCCCCACTTGCGACAGAAAGAAACAGAGATTCTCTGTGATACTTGCAAACATCCTTCTTTTAGGACATATTGTAAAAACAACCCCAATTTAATCAGACTTTAACGAAAGTTTAATGGCAGAATTCTGCAACAAACAGCCAGAATCAGGTACACTCTTTGAGCTGGGCAACTTATGGTACCTCCCAGATGGCTGACGTAAGCCACAACAATGGCATTATGTGACTTAATCCTGATTGGGTGACCCCACAACTAAGAGGTCCAGTGTTGAAGAAACAACCAGATTGCCCTGTGCTCCAGAATATTGGTCGGGAGCAAAGCTTTCTCTAAACATCAAGTCCCCTGCAGAACTCCACCCTAGTCTGACAGACTGGCATCCACCAGGAATCTGTGCTGACTATTTCATTAGCAGCTGGTTGTCCAAGTCCAAATATCCTACAATGAGAATTCCCTGAGAGCAAGGACAGAACAAGAGCCAGCACCTCAGTGAAGACCCACGGAGCAGTGGACTGGCAGAAAGAAAGGTCAACAACTTACTAATTTTGCATGCTCACTGCAAAATAAAGGTAGCATTGATGTGCAGAAAGGTAAGAACATGCAGGTAAGCAACCTTGATGTCCACAAAGGCCATGCAATCTCCCAGGTGAACGGAGGGAATCACTGACAAAGCAGATTCCATAGAGAATTTTTGTACTGAACAGAGAACAACTTGGAACCTTTCATCTTTGGGACAGGGGTGATGACCCCTTGAAAGAGGAGATGCTCTAAATCAGCGAGGAGGTCTGGCAGCCTTTGAGGAGAGGTTGGCAAATCTGACAGCATGAAGCAAGGTGGACGTAGGGAACAAATTAGTTTTAAGTCCCTGGATAGGAAGTTCTGGACCCAAGCCCTGGAAACATTCTGGGACCAGATGGACAGAAAGGCCAACAGACTTCCCCCCTTCAACAAGTGGGGGCACCCATTCATTAGAAAGAGGGCTTGCTTCCAGATTTGGTTGGTTTTTGGGACCAGGTCTTGCAATGAAACTGAGTTCTCAGCTTTGTCCTGGCTCCAGAAACTTGAGAAGAATGAAAGGATTTTTTTTTAATTCCAGGAGCAGCAGGTTTTCCCAATAGAGGTTTTTCCTTATTTTCCAGTGGCATCAATAGTCTGTGATTTTCTTGAAACAGGTATCCAAGGATTCACAAACAGGTGTTCCCCATCAAAGGGCATTCGCTTGAGGCACTTCTTGCACCAAACCTCCACAGACCAGCGCTTAATTCAAGGGATCTGCCTCATATGAACCAAAAAAGAGACATATCCTAGATACCTGATGAGTATCCATCAGCCAACTGGCACAATAGTATAGTGCCACAGGGAAAAGTTTACATTTGCTAAAGTAAAGAGGGATCCATCAAGATGGATCCTGGGTACCTTGTCACAGATTTTGACGGCTAAAGTCTGGTAGATGGCCATGGTGGCAGCAGATTGCACATTATGGACTGCCAGAGTGAACAAGGCCTTCAAGGGGACTTGTGACCTCTTGTCCATGGGGTCCTTGAATACATGAACATTCTTAAAAGGGATAGTCAAGGTTTGGCTAATACAGGAAATGGCTGGGTCTACAACAAGAACGTCCCATTTATTCAAGAATTCTTCCTCAATAGGATATTGCACCAGGGTTGGGTCAAAGCCTTGGCTTACCTCACACTTGTGGTCTTCTAATGAAAGTTGATGGTGGAGTGAAGGGACAAGCACACACCAGGACTTCGCACTCCCAGTGAGCTCCCCCACGAAAGGGAGCTAGGGAGATGAACCAAAGCCCTGGACCTTTATAGCACCCTAGAGCTAACAAAGTCCTTTGTAATGCATGAAAAGGTGAAAGCCTAATGTAGGATCCAGTGCCTGAAGAAACATTACAGGCCGGCCCCACATCTTCCTCCTTGAGGGTTCTAGTTACAGAAGCCAAAGGCTCACCCAAAGAGTGAACCACTCTGAAAAGCGTCCAATCACATTAGGCAGCTGCATAAAACATTGGTTTCAAAATTTGTTGTAATACCCGTGTTTAGTACATAAAAATACTGAAAACAAAGAATTATATGTGATAAAGGAAACCATTTTGAATACTAGTGGAACGTTAATGGAATTAGGGCTTTTAAATTACTAGGAACATACGATGTGTTTTAGGGGATGATGACGTAAAGCATGATACTGGTGATATTATTAAAGTGCATAATAACATTGCATTATAGACAGTGATGGACTACAACTTCCAATGCATCCAAACAATTAGGTCTTCAAGACAGCCAATGACAGATCTGTGAAGTAGGGGATATCTTCCCAACAGAGACACAGATAATAATAATAAACTGACATGGGTTTTATACTTGACTCACTCTATCCAAACGTGGAAAACAACCTTTGCCTGAAGTTCAATTAATGAATCTATTAATATTTTTTGTATAGCTTATAACATTTAGACATTTATACTGCATACTAACTTTAATTTAAGTCTAAAATCTAAACTAAATCTACTTCTGAAAACTCTGCTCACATTTACTTTTTTTCACTTAATGCTGAACTGACACAGACAGGACATTAAAACATACCTGTACAAAATCGTCCATTTGGTGCAAGCTGGAATCCAGGCTTACAGATGCATTTAAAACTTCCATCCTCATTAATACACATTCCATTAAGGCACATGTTCGTTACACTGCATTCATCCATATCTGTAAAATAAACATGTTACATATTATTTGCTTTGATTAATCAGGTGTCAAAAATGACAGCACTAACATGAAGTGATAGGTATAATACAGCACCTTGGAGAGTCCTGATCTTTTTTTAGTTCTCTTTTCTTAAAGCAAGAGTATGTTTCTGTCATTGCTAAAAGCACTGTCAGTGTGATGGAGAGCTGCATGTGACCTCAGGGCCACAAACTCAGCATTTAAGTTGTACAAGGATACTCCTTAGTGTATGGACTTTGGAAACATATCAGAATTTTATATTTTTTTACTGTTTTGTGCAATAGAAAAATGTATTTCAGAAATGTTATTGCTATGGAATGAACCTCCAGACTGTTTTCTTTGGGTCTTTATTCATTATCATCAAACTGAAGAACATTTAAAGTACTAAAAGCTGCACACATGCACCATTTACTATATACAGTGGCTGTAATGTGACTATAGAGTCACACACGAGGGTGTATACAGCGGCAAATGACAGCCGACTCCCTCCCTCCTCCTCCATGCCCACTAACCAGCTATACACAATGTGGGTGGGATATTACATCTTGATTAATGGAGGCTTTACCTGCAAGTTATTTTAAGACACAGGCTGGAGGGGGCTATAGCTGACATAGCTTGTGATAGGCAGAAATCAGCTCACACCATGTTATTGCCAAAAAATACGATTTTATTTCAAATATATATTTGTATGATGATGAACAGTTTATTGATATTATTATTTATTTTTACTCTGTATTTCAAAGGCTGTTTTTTTTTTATTTTGAGCATGTGACCAGCAGCAGAGGACTAGAAGCTTCTTCTGCCACTGTTTCCCTGCAGACAGGTTGAGAAAGAGCTAGGTCATGTGACAGCTGTATATCGATTAGGAAAAAGGTACTTCGTTTTTTTTTTAATTAAAATAATTACTGTGCCATCATCCACATACAGAAAAAAAAGGGACAATGTTAATTAAACAGTTTGTGTTTAGTATCACTTTAAGGCCCCTTTCACATGGGGCGGATTCCGTTCTGGTCAGCAAGGGATCAGCTCACATGTCCCCTGCTGATTGGAGCAAAGCATCCAGAAGAAACATCTGTGCCTGCTCAGACATGGACAGAACCTGCTCTGTTCTATGGGTGACCAGAAGTAAACGGACTCCCCTGTCCATCTACACCTGACTATCCTTTGGTCCACCTAACTGAAAGAGGACAGCAGATGCCATTCAGCTTTTTTTTTAGCAGACCAGATTGGACCCAGAGATGTATGGGTGTAAATGGATCGAATTGCCCATGTGAAAAGGGCCTAAGGAAACTGATTCCTATGGTACAGAGGCCATATGGGTATTTTACTATTACCACTTTGGATGTAACACTGCCAGCTGGACAGCTTAAACCTCATTTAATGCTGCCAATAGTTTGTACAGACATGTTTTAGCAGATGAAAGGTTCACTGAACATCCTTTGTCCTCAGCAACCTTTAAAAGATAACAGATCTGTCTTTCGCGATTTTGAATTGTGGGAAAAATTGCTGCGATTCTGCCTGCAATTCCAAATTGTACTGCAATCGTCACAAAAAGCATCATGTGTGTTTGGGTGCCATTCGTTCTTAACGATACCTCATTTTTGGTTTTTGATGTAAATACCGCATACTGAGAGAATTAACTGAAATTTTCTGCATTGCATGAGATATTTGGGAAAAATGTGTCAGATCACCTAAATATCGCATGCGATTTGCTTTAGTGAATGGAGCCCCTTGTTCTTATGAAAAACAACAGACTTACTGGCTGGATCACCAGATGAAAATAGAAGAAAGAAAGCCAAAAAAGAAAACAAATGCAGCCATCATATCTAAGAATTGGTAAGCTGCAATCTAATAAATGTTTTCTTTTGGATTTAATACTGCTTTACTGGTTTGCAGCTTGTTTTGTAGCCACACAATGTGGTTATCACTGGAGATCCCCAGGCCACCAGCAAAATCAGCAGTGTTAAATACTGAACTCCAGAAAAAGTAAAAACGTTTGTTTCTGTCTAGAGGACTGGAAAAGCACTTTTACTTACTTACAACCATAGACTCCTTCATGGTGCTAGACTGATCCCGGCAGCCTGTTCTCTCCTGCATTGTGGAGATCTAAGGTCCTTCAAGACTAGTGCAGGTGTAGCCTCAAGCAAGGACTTTTCATTTTATGGGAGTTGGGCTTTAAATCTCCTTACATAATGCACAGACCAAAATATCAAAATGTCTAAAATAGGAGTTATCTAAATTGATCCATATCAGCCAATCAGATTTACACTTTCAACCTGTATATTTCCAATTATTAGTTTAACCTGGATGATGCATTGTTGCACAAGTTGTTAGATCAGACAACCTGATCAATGAGAATTTTCCATACAGAGACAGCTCTTTAAACAATGATAGGATGCAAAACACCGCCCATCCTTGCTATAATTGTCCATTTTCTCACCTACTCCGCTGACATGGAAAAATTCATGAATCACTCCTTCAAGAGAGAAGCCAGAACTCCTGATCTGGACACTTGTTCTGGGATAGTACCTAATATTATAGCCTTTAGATCACCATGACAGCCAGGCAGCAAGCATTTTCATAAGGAGACGTCAAACAAGGCAGCCCTCTTATTTGTGTCAGCAAAGGTTTCCTTTGAGACCAGAATTTTATTCCTGGATAAGGTTTGTCAATAGGTCGTATCACCGTTTCAGAGAGTTCGTGTAAATCCCACTATTGTGCTGTCAGCACACAATATTTTCCTGAAAACCTTGCCTCCTCGTTGGAAAACAGCCAGTCTTCAACCACTATTGTTTTCAGTAACAATATGATTACTTCCTCAATCATGCACACACTTTATTTTTGGAAAACTTTGATAAATTATTTATTAACGACCATCCAATGCTAAATTAGGCACATTCTCATAAAATGGGCAAAGCAATAAAATTAGAGAATAGCCAGTTTAGTGGCATTTATGCCCTAAAATTGTATATTTTCAGCCTACAGTTACTGATATTGTATTACTGAAAGTAGCAAACAATAAAAGGACCAAAGAGAGGAACCCCCTGGAGAAGATTGGGCTAGTTAAGGTGGCACATTTATCTATACAATTCCTAGGAAAGCTGGAAAAGAGAGCATGTGGCACATAAAGCAAGATGGACAACGATGATTAAGCAACTGGTCTTTTATTTAGCAATGGGGTGACCGAATCTCTCTATGTAGTACCACTGGATTTAAAGCCTGTGCAGCACCCAGTAGGATCTTACAGTGAAGACTTCTGTAGTGGGGCTGAAGGTGTTTTACTTCATGATAAGATCCCTCTTGTGACTAAAGACCCTGGAAATGACATGTAGTATGTCAATTTCAGGGTCACAGCTGTCCTTTCTCAGCTAGTGTCTAATGGACCCCCAAGGTCTAGAGTACCTGTCACCTGCCCATGCTATCACATAGGGGGCTTATTAGATCCTCTGTGATAGCAAAAAATATATATATATAATTACATTAAAAAAAATTAAAATAATAAACATTTTTAAAGCACCCCTGCACACACCCCATATAAAAAAAGCACAGGGTAGGGCAAGCATGTGTATGAAAACATCAATTACGGCATACATGTGAGGTATTTTTGTGAACGGCACAATAAGAACAATAATTCTAGGTCGATAGTTCATTGTTAAGTCTAAACTGATGACCTGTAAAGGCCATTAAAGCATTGCCTTAGAAGAATTTAGTGTACCATAGTTTTTTGTGATTTAACAGGCATGACCAGTTTTAAGACTTGACATGTTAGGTATCTATTTACTTAGCAGAAACAATTGAGTACTGTCCGTGATACTTTTTTTATTTACACTAACATACAATTTTGAGGACAAGCTTTCGGGGTATGTCCCCTTCTTCAAGGTCTAAGCAGTACTATTACAAATACGGACACGGACAGTACTCAATTGTTTCTGTCGCAAATGCACTAATACGGCTACAATCACCTATTTACTTAGCACAAACCCATCTTTTATATTTCACCAAAAAATTGGGTAGAATATTGTGTTTGTTTGAACTAAAATTCATTTAAAGGTATTATTTCCTGAATATGCATTTGATAAATAATTGTGCAAATACCATGCAACATAAAATATTAAAACTATCACCATTTTATTCTCCAGGGTCTCTGCTTTCCGAAATTATACAATAAGTTCAAGCAAAAAAATGCAGATTTTAATGTGTGCAAAAAGTGAAAAACGTGCTCTGGTTGACAAGTGGTTAAAGATCTGAGCTGCATTTAAAAAACAGAAACAGTCATGTATTATTAGATTCATTTATATGAACAAAAATTACCATGACAATTCTTCCCATCAGGCGACACTTGAAAGCCGGCATTACACACACAGTGGAAACTGCCATCTGTATTCACACATCTGCCATTGTTACAGATCCTTCCATTCTGTAAGCACTCATCAATATCTAGCAAAAAAGCAAAATATGTGACATGATTATGTACTTGGCATGTGCATACACAGGGTTCCTGATTTACTCAGTTTGGGTGCAGCATGATTGTATACGCATTTTACAGCCGGTTTTAGGTGCACCCCAATTGACTTCTATTAGACCGTGTGTTTTCTGAAAGCACATCAAAGTTGCAGCATGCTTGACTTTGATTTGCTTTCATGAAAATGCACAGTCTAATAGAAGTCAATGGGAATGCACCTAAAACTGTATGTAAAACGCGTATACAATCATGCTACACCCAAACCGTAGCACACCGATGTGAACCCAGTCTAAGTATGGATACATATTACTATGCTATTCAGGCAACTCTGTCTGCCTTCTATGAAAACAGTCAGTATATTTCTCTGTTTAAGAGATTTAAAATCATACAGGTCTCAGAAGCTATAGTAATAATGCAATAACAGATGACATTGCCCTCTGAAATTATGATAGTAACTTCAGCACATATAGTTATCAGCATAATAACATTTTGTGGTACCGTGATAGGTTGCCACCTGTGCAGTAAGTCAATCTGTGAGATTTCCTTGCTACTAAATATTCCATGATCAACTGTTAGTGGTATTATAACAAAGTGGAAGCAACTGGGAACAACAGCAACTCAGCCACGAAGTGGTAGGCCACGTAATATGACAGAGTGGGGTCATGCTGAAGCACACAGTGAGCAAAAGTCGCCGACTGTCTGCAGAGTCAATAGCTAAAGACCTGCAAACTTCATGTGTCCTTCAGATAGCACAACAACAGTGCATAGAGAGCTTCATGGAATGGGTTTCCATGGCCGAGCAGCTGCATCCAAGACTTACATCACCAAGTGCAATGCAAAGCGTTGGATGCAGTGGTTTAAAGCATGTCGCCATTGGACTCTAGAGCAGCGGAGATGTGTTCTCTTGAGTGGCGAATCATGTTTCTCTGTCTGGCAATCTGATGAATGTGTCTGGGTTTGGTGGTTGCCAGAAGAATGGTACTTGCCTGACTGCATTGTGCCAAGTTTAAAGTTTGGTGGAGGGGGGATTATGGTGTGGGGTTGTTTTTCAGGGGTTGGGCTTGGCCTAGGGTCAGCATACCAAAACATTTTGCACAATTGCATGCTCCCAACTTTGTGGAAACAGTTTGCTGATGGCCCCTTCCTTTTCCAATATGCCCGAGTCCTGACCTCAAATCGATAGAACACCTTTGGGATGAATTAGAGCAGAAACTGCGAGCCAGCCTTAAAAAAAAGAAAATGAATGCAGCCATCCCATCTAATGATTTGTAAGCTGCGATATATTGCATTTTTGATTTTGTGTTAATGCCACTTTAACAGCCAAGCATTCTTGTTCTACTATGTCACAGTTTCTTTCAGCCATGGTTAATTTATGACTGAGAAGGGCCACAGGATGCTTCTCTCCATGGATGACCTGTGACAAAACAGCTATTAGTCTAATATCAGGGTTGTGAGACAAGGTAGTGATATCATGCTCAGTAACATCAATGAACCCGTATAAATTGGACACAATCCTCTTGTTCCTTTGCAGAAACTTCTTTGATTCCTGGATTTGGGCTTTTGACAGTGTGGTTGCCACCAGGACGCCATCCATACCAACTTGAGGCTCAAGTATTACATTTCCCAGGGCAGTCCCTAGTTCCCTGTCTATCCAGGGCTTCAGCAACTGATAGAGCTCATAAGGTTTACTTTTACTTGAATGGTGAACTCTGTAAATCTCCCACTCTCAAACGGACCTTTCTATCTGGTCAGAAACTTGCTTTCCAATGTTAGAATCAACACCGCCACTCAATCTCCCACTTCTCATGGACACTCTGCAAATGTTCCCTGGACCAGTGGTATCACAATTGCGATCCTTTGTTGCATTTGGCAGATGTCCTCTAGAACACTCTTGTGAAGGTTGGGAGCAATTTCCTTTTCTTCTTTCACTAGGTGAAGCAATCTCCAGGGTATCCACCCATATACCAATTCAAAGGGTGGGAACTCCATGGAGGCCTGAGACATGCTGTGTATGGCAAACAAGAATGCGGGTAAAAGCCAGCCACAATCGAATCTTTCCCATCCTTCTGTACTGCCTGCTTAGGCATGGCTTTTAGGGTCTTGCTGAAGCATCCAGCTATACCATTTGTCTACAGATAGATATGCACAACTGTTTAATCTGAAACAGCTTTCACACATCTGCCATACCATTGACACCGACACAGTGCACTAAATTTCTTTTGGGGAAACATGTCCTATCCGTGGTGTCCCACAGCTAGGGAGGTGCAGGTCGCACTGGGTGACACCATCACAGGGGGTGCAGGAGCAGGATGCCAGCAGAGCTTCTAAGCTCTGTGAAGGTCCTGGCCAGTTATTGGGGTGATCCCGGATTGCCGGCACAGTGACAGCTGCCCCTGGTGTAGCGGTAAAATGAGTATTCTGACCCGTGAGGATATGTATCCCCTGAAGCAACTGTGCATGTGCCGGTTTCAGACCAAAGAAGCCGATCGCCGATCTCCGACTTTAGCACAGAGCTGCCACAGTTAACCCCTTACAGGCTGCAAACCGCTGAAGCTGATCCCGCGGATCACTATTGGTTGCAAGATCAGTTAACCCCATATAGGTTCAACCTATACATGGTTAACTGATCTTGCAACCCAAAGTGATCCGCGGGATCAGCTTCAGCGGTTTGCAGCCTGTAAGGGGTTAACTATGGCAGCTCTGTGCTAAAGTCGGAGATTGGCTTCTTCGGCCTGAAACCGGCACATGCGCAGTTGCTTCAGGGGATACATATCTTCACGGGTCAGAATACTCATTTTACCGCTACAACGGCACCGCTCCTTCCTCTCTGGAGGAGTGACACCACGTGTTACTGCACCGGGTGACACCAACCCTAGGGACGCCTCTGTGTTCCAGTAAGGATATGCAACAGTTCAAGGGCAATTGTTTTGGATGAGGTATTCCACACAGGAATGCAAGGTATGGGGTGACAAAGTCCAGGATCACCAATATGTATTGGTGACCTCGGGTGGAGTTTACCAGTGGTCCTAACCAAACCCATGGCTATACCTTCAAATATAAATTCAGTTACAGGCACAGACACCAAGGGGCTGGGGCAACACCAGACAATTAACTGAGATGGGACACGATATTTAATATTTCTTTACTCCAGCTTATAACCCTGGCCAGCAGAACTACCATTTTATCAGTTCCCAGATGGCCCCTCAAAATATCATTATGTCCCAGATAGAGAACCATCCATCTCTCGGCTGTGTCATTCATAGTTGTTCAATGATTTTCATAAACCTTGGTGACCCAATAAAGCAAGTAAATATTGACCTAAAATTAAAATTTGCACCAGAATCCTAGGCAGCGACTTGCATTGAATGAAGTTGCAAGCTGCAATAAAATCACACATCCAAATCGCATCTGCGGCTTTGAAATCGTACTGAAGTAGCACGATTTCAAAGCTGCACTGGTGTGCACAAGGGCTTAGGCTACAATAAAAAATACTTTGCACCTTCAAAATGTTAAATATATTGTGTAAATCAAATATAAAAATCACAATGAAATGCATTTTAATTCTAGGTTGTAGCAATATTCATTTTCCTATACATGTTAATTAAAGAAACCACAAGGTCAGAGTGGTAAACCTTTTAATTCTATGCAGATTTCATTCAGGCTGACTAAATTGTTCTATTATTCATGATGGATTCCCCATACCTCTGCATTCTGTCCTAGTTGATGTACTCTGGAATCCAGCATAACATTGACAGATGTAGGATCCCTGTGTATTTACACAGTCTGCATGAAGGCAAGGATTTCTTTCACACTCATCAACATCTATAATTCAGAGAGAACAAGAGAACAATGCATCAACTAGAGAAAACAAAAGAGCAAGTATTTTAACTATCAGCCTGTAATAAAAAACACATTTATTTATATCGAAAGCAAATTAAATAAATAAATAACAGTACGTCAACAGCATATGATCCTTCCACTTGCTGTAATAATGTTATTATTATGTACAGAGCTAGACTTTTTATCTCCTTATTTTTCTGTACCCCCATCTTTTATTGTATGATTTGTTGCTGATTTTTTATTAAAAATGCTATAAAAGAGCATTTTCTCTCAGTAAAAATGTTTTTGCTTTCTCAATCCAATGCGTTATGCTGGAAAAGACTTGCTTGTAATGTAGAGGAAATGTGCGTCTGTGCCTGACTAAGTTCTGATTATTGAGTGCACTGGGTTTAACTTGGACAACACATTCATATTTAGACATTCTGCAAAACTTCTGTGACATTAAAGTAGAGTTCTGACTAAAGAAATTGAGATTGCTAGTAGTATGTTTATCTGGCTAAATATCTACTTCTGTGGCTTTAAAGTGATATTAAATCCTCTTTTTTTTAAGCACTTTCAGCAGCTGATTTAATCACTTACAGAAGCTTCTTTATCTTTTAATCCTTGCCTATGTTCCTGTTTAAGCTGGTGCCATGATCACTACCCCAAGTTTCCTGTTTCAGGATGGCTCCTTTCTCTTGCAGCATCCTATGGAGTCACCCTTGAACAGAGGGACTAGAGTTCTGTCACCCTACACTATATGCATCAATAGAAACACACAGCCCCATGGTCTGGGATGGCCTTCTTCTCCAAATTAACAGACTGACTAGAGATTGCACTGCCCACACTTAACTTTTACCTTTGAAGTCCAAAAGCTCAGGGAAGCAGCAGTGAGAGATTGTTTGTTGGGGTATGATTATCATATTGTGCACAAAATTGTTAAAGTGGTAGTAAACCCACTTTGTTAATTTTTACCTACAGGTAAGCTTATAAAAAAGCTTACCTGTAGGTAAAATGAATATCTCCTAAACATGCACCGTTTAGGAGATATTGAGGGTTTTTTTTAGAAGGCGCATGCACTCTGAAGGAATGGCATACCCATGCAGTTCCTTCAGACCACTGTGCCGTGACCTGTGACTACCGTGTGCATGCAATAAAATGTAATAAAATCACAGTTTACTGAGGTAATGCGAAAGGTTGGTGCACTTTCTTTTTGTTTCAAACCATTGCACAGAGCAGGTATGACATTTTATTTCTTATACTTTAGAACAGGAGTCTCCAAACTTTATAAACGAAGCACCAGTTTACTGTCCTTCTGACTTTAGGGCGACCGGACTGTGGCCAGTGGGAGAAGAAAATGCCCTGGTATCAGTGGGAGTAAACAATGTCTCATCATTGATATTAACAGGAGACATATTGCCCCATCACTGGTATCAATAGGAGGAATAGTGCCCCATCATTGGTGTCAGTGGGAGGAATAGTGCCCCATCATTGGTGTCAGTGGGAGGAATAGTGCCCCATAGCTGCTGTCAGTGGGAGGAATAGTGTCCCATTGTTGGCGTCAGTGGGAGGAATAGTGTCCCATTGCTGGCGTCAGTGGGAGGAATAGTTTCCCATTGTTGGTGTCAGTGGGAGGAATAGTGCCCCATCATTGGTGTCAGTGGGAGGAATAGTGCCCCATAGCTGCTGTCAGTGGGAGGAAAAGTGTCCCATAGCTGCTGCCAGTGGGAGGAATAGTGTCCCATTGTTGGCGTCAGTGGGAGGAATAGTGTCCCATTGCTGGCGTCAGTGGGAGGAATAGTGTCCCATTGCTGGCGTCAGTGGGAGGAATAGTGTCCCATTGCTGGCGTCAGTGGGAGGCATAATGTCCCATTGTTGGCGTCAGTGGGAGGAATAGTGCCCCATCATTGTTGTCAGTAGGGGGAATAATGGCCCATTATTGGTGTTAGTAGGAGGAATAGTGTCCCATCATTGCTGTCAGTAGGATGAACAGTGCCCTATCATTGGTTTCAGTGGGAGGAATAATGCCCCATTATTGGTGTCAGTGGAAGGAATAGTGCCACATCATTGGTGTCAGTGGGTGGAATAGTGCCCCATCATTGGTGTCAGTAGGAGGAATAATGCCCCATTATTGTTGTCAGTGGAAGGAATAGTGCCCCATTCTTGGTGTGAGTGGCAGGAACTCCTAGATTATAAGCTCTAACGAGCAGGGCCCTCTGTTTCCTCTTGTACCAAATTGTATTGTAACTGTAATGTCTACCTTCATTTTGTAAAGCGCTGCACAAACTGTTGATGCTATATAAATCATGTATAATAATAATAATAATAATAACTATGCCCCACTATTGCTGATGGTGGGGGGAATAATGCCCCAAGGGCCGGAAAAAACCAAGAAAAGGGCTGCATCCGGCCTCCGGGCTGCAGTTTGGAGACCACTACTTTAGGATCACATTATTGCTTTTTTAGACCACTGCCCTAATGTTTATCTAGATTCAATGACTCTGACTGATGGCTGGATGAACATTCTGGGATTGGTGTCCTATGCTGCTGAAAACAAAACATTGCAAAATTCTGCTGACAAGCGAACCTAAAAGCTAAAAACAAACTAAACATTTTGCAGAAAGCAAAAGTCCAAATGAAGCTCACTGCAAATTTGTAAGACAATATTAGCAAGGTAAGTCCTTAAAAAAAAGTCAAGAAAGAATGTTAGTCCACAGGATTAACATTCATCATTCCTTGCATAGTAACAGATAGAAATGTCTCATACACAGAATTGGTCTTATGTGTCCTGCATTCAACAATCAGAGGTATCACTGGTTAAAAATACTTAGTTGCATGGTTGACATCATCTTCTATTTATTATTTTTTTTTAAAGTCAAGAATATATCAAGTGGTTTTTGAAAGTTAATTTTGCCTACAATCTGGAAAAAAGATCAAGAGTCAGCAAAGACTGTTGCTCATTCATAATTCTAGCCCTTAGGTAAACATGCTTTTCCAGTCAAACATCCTTCCTAAAGCTGTTCTGCTGTGAATGTGCTCAGCAATGACATGTAGCTATGGGAGCTCTTAGCTAAACAAACAAGCCCTACAAGTGCCATGCTGCACTACTGGTCTATTAAATACTATCATTAAAAAGTTGCTTGGTGCGGTGCTGTAAATTCTAACCACATAAGCAACACTGATACTACAAGGCTCCCTTGTAGTGGGGCTGCCTCCACACTGCAAGGTTTAATTGGTAGGTTTAGGGGGGGTTGCTAAAAGCCTCTTCTCCCCTATGCTCCAGTAGTCACAGATCCTCTGACATTATCAAATCCAATGCAGAGCCCATAACCCTGCACTGGATGTGAGCACACCCAAGGACAGTTCACTATTGGAACGTATGGGAGCAGAGGAGAGCCAGCTGCGGGTAAGCAAAGGAATGGCCGAGGAAAACGGCTTTTTGTGCCCCCCCAGACCTAAACTATCATTTAACCCTTCTAGTGAAATAGGTCCATTGCAAGGGAGCATTTGTCTTTTCTCTGAGAGATGGCTCTATTTATAAAACAATTGCTGGACGTGCGTCACAAGCTTTAGTCCAGGCTGCATGAATTTTCCCTGTATTTTCTCTAATACTATGACTTCCTATGTTTGTCCATGCCATTTAAAGGCCAAAATGCAGTATATTTTCAGAATACGGTATTTCTGACAAAGAGCGGATGATTATGGGAAGTCATTGGGGAGATTTACTAAAACTGGAGCACTCAGAATCTGGTGTAGCTAAGCATGGTAGCCAATCAGCTTCTAACTTCAGCTTGTTTACTTAAGCTTTGACAAAAACCTAGAAGCTGATTGGTTTCCATGTAGAGCTGCACCAGATTTTGCACTCTCCAATTTTAGTAAGTCTCTTCCATAGTATTAGAGAAAATATGGAATAACTCATTCAGCCTGGATGAATGTTTGTGACCTTCGTCCAACTATGTTTTTATAATAGCCACTTTAGTGATATAGTCAGCTGATATATACAAGTGAAACTCCAAAAATTAGAATATCGTGCAAAAGTTCATTTATTTCAGTAATGCAACTTAAAAGGTGAAACTAATATATGAGATAGACCCATTACATGAAAAGCAAGATAGTTCAAGCCGTGATTTGTCATAATTGTGATGATTATGGCTTACAGCTCATGAAAACCCCAAATCCACAATCTCAGAAAATTAGAATATTGTAAAAAGGTGCAATATTCTAGGCTCAAAGTGTCCCACTCTAATCAGGTAATTAAGCCATAACACCTGCAAAGGGTTCCTGAGCCTTTAAATGGTCTCTCAGTCTGGTTCAGTAGGAATCACAATCATGGGAAAGAATGCTGACCTGACAGTTGTACAGAAAACCATCATTGACACCCTCCATAAGGAGGGAAAGCCTCAAAAGGTAATTGCAAAAGAAGTTGGATGTTCAAAGCACATTAATAGAAAGTTATGTGGAAGGGAAAAGTGTGGAAGAAAAAGGTGCACAAGCAGCAGGGATGACCACAGCCTGGAGAGGATTGTCAGGAAAAGGCCATTCAAAAGTGTTGGGGACTTTCACAAGGAGTGGACTGAGGCTGGAGTCAGTGCATCAAGAGCAACCACACACAGACGGATCCTGGACATGGGCTTCAAATGTTGTATTCCTCTTGTCAAGCCGCTCCTGAACAATAAGCAACATCAGAAGCGTCTTACCTGGGCTAAAGAAAAACAGACCTGGTCTGTTGCTCAGTGGTCCAAAGTCCTCTTTTCTAATGAGAGCAACGTTTGCATCTCATTTGGAAACCAAGGACCCAGAGTATGGAGGAAGAATGGAGAGGCACACACTGCAAGATGCTTGAAGTCCAGCGTGAAGTTTCCACAGTCTGTGTTGATTTGGGGAGCCATGTCATCTGCTGGTGTTGGTCCACTGTGCTTCATTAAGTCCAGGGTCAACGCAGCCGTCTACCAGGAGATTTTGGAACACTTCATGCTTCCTTCCGCAGACGAGCTTTATGGGGATGCTGACTTCATTTTCCAGCAGGACTTGGCTCCTGCCCACACTGCCAAAAGCACCAAAACCTGGTTCAATGACCGTGGGATTACTGTGCTTGATTGGCCAGCAAACTCGCCTGACCTGAACCCCATAGAGAATCTATGGGGCATTGCCAAGAGAAAGATGAGAGACATGAGACCGAACAATGCAGAGGAGCTGAAGGCCGCTATTGAAGCATCCTGGTCTTCCATAACACCACAGCAGTGCCACAGGCTGATAGCTTCCATGCCATGCAGAATTGAGGCAGTAATTGCTGCAAAAGGGGCCCAAACCAAGTACTGAGTACATATGCATGCTTATACTTTTCAGAGGTCCGATATTGTTCTATGTACAATCCTTGTTTTATTGATTGCATGTAATATTCTAATTTTGTGAGATTGTGGATTTGGGGTTTTCATGAGCTGTAAGCCATAATCATCACAATTATGACAAATCACAGCTTGAACTATCTTGCTTTGCATGTAATGAGTCTATCTCATATATTAGTTTCACCTTTTACGTTGCATTACTGAAATAAATGAACTTTTCCACGATATTCTAATTTTTCGAGTTTCACACACATATATATATATATATATATATATATATATATGGTACTTTGTGCAAAATAAAAAATAACACAGTGGCTAAGACTGTCCACAGATGAGTCAGTTTTTTTCACTCAAACTAAAAAATGTACTTGATTCCCTCATCCACACACTCGCTGCAGATGGGGGAATCCTCCCGCAGTGTGCAGCACTGATTGAGTGTAAATTTTCCAACAGGATGCCTTGACAGATGTATCAACTTCTCTTCAAACACAGTGCCCATACATGGATCGTGATTCAGCCGGTCCCTGCTGAACTGGATGAATTTCGATCCATCTATGCCCAGCTTTAGTGGTTAGAGTTTTTGCTTGGCAGCACTAGGGATGCCTGTTCGAATCCCAACCGTGGCACTACCTGTATGGACTTTGCATGTTCTCCCTGTGCTTGCATGGTTTTCCTTCAGGTACTCCAGTTTCTTCCCACACTCCAGAGACATGCTGGTAGATTAATTAGCTTGGGTCCAAATAGACCCTAGTATGTGTTTCTACGAATGTGGGTGAAGGTCCTTAGATTATAAGCTCCTTGAGGGCAGGGACTGATGTGAATTCACAAAACATGTATCTAAAGCGCTGTGCAAATTGTCAGCACTATATAAATACCTGTAATAAATAAATAAAACAAAATGTGCAGAGCTCCTCAGGCCTCATTCACATGACCAAGTACTTGCATGCCCCGTGCAGAGCAGAGTTTTGTCAGCACAGGGATGCACGAGCCTTTTGCGCATCTACTTGTCCTATAGGTGTCAATTGGGACACGCGGCTACAGAATTTAATGTGACATCTTTGCGGGTAAGAGTGGCTCCGAAAGCACCCAGGCTGAGTTCAGGGGGCACACACCCACACAGATGTCATATTAGGACACAGCGGCTGTGTTGGTGCCACCCTTTCTCCCAATAGACATCTATGGTACTGTCGGCACAGGGATGCATGCAACATCTGTGGAGCCTGGTGCTGGCAAATCACAGCTCTGCACAGGCATGCAAGTAATGGGAAAGAAGAAGGAAGAGGGGCGCTGGACTAAGTGCAGCATTAAATTCACAATTTATTAGTAAAAATGGCAATTAGGAAATCATAGGAAGTAAAAAAGAAATGAGCATGTCACCAAACGTAGTCCAGGCTCCCGGGAGGCAATGGAGGACAAGTGGTATCCATGCATCATGCGCATGGATACCACTTGTCCTCCATTGCCTGACCGGAGCCTGGACTACGTCTGGTGACATGCTCATTTCTTTTTTACTTCCTGTGAGTTGCTAACTGTAATTTTTACTAATAAACTGTACATTTAATTCTGCACTTAGTCCGGCGCCCCTCTTCCTTCTGCTTTTCCATACACACAGTTCAACTTTGCTCTGAGGGTGCCGCCACTGATGCTGCCGTTTGCAAATATATTGTCATTGTGAACACTAATGGTCCCCCACATGGACTTTTTGATGGACCGTATGGACTTTCATGTAGATTTGTTATACCCCTCCAGTGCTAAATTTGTATATCTTATGTAACAATGTAAGTAATGAGGAACGAAGCCTAATTCACATGCTGATTAAATATAAAACTATTTTAGGTGTTTGACCTTAAGGAGCAAATGGATTTCTTACAACCTTGTACTGAAGAATGTATTGTTAGGCTACGTTCACACTAGCTCCATCAGCAGCCATCAGACAGGCATTTGGGAAGCGTTTTTAACGCTTCTCAAACGCCTATGAAAATTCTGCACATGGCAGCACACAGTGCTGTTCACAAGGAAGCATTGAGGCAAAACTGACACCTCGTGTCGAGTCAGGAGGATTTGAAGCCTCCCATTCAATTCTACGGTGCCGCTCTGCAAACGCCTGGCCAGCGTTTGCAGTGCGGTTGCGAAACGGTTGTGAGGCGGTTGAGGAGCGTTAATACCATTTAACTACATTACAGGTGTTTGTGATGCAGTTTTAACACTTGGCAAATGCCTATCAACCGCCTCAAAACCGCGCATAGGGCGTTTTGGGAGCATTTTGGGAGCATTTGAGGAGCGTTAAAAACGCTTCCCAAACGCCTGTCCAACGCTATAGGGGCGTTTGGCAAGAGTTAGAAATAAAGCCAAGTGTGAACGAGCCCTTAATCCAAATAAAATGGTCATGAATACTGAAATGCTCAATTCCTTACCCTTTTAGTGAAGAGCACATGTCCCATTTATTTATTCTTTTCTTAATAATTCCAGGTAGAGCTGCCTATCTTATGAAGAGGCTCGCAGCCAATGTTCCGAGGAGCATACATTTTATGACTTGGCCTCCTCTGTCTCAGATCATGACTCACCACAAATGCTTTGGACTCTCCATTGCTGTTTATGGACCAACATTCTCAAGTATGAATTCCACATACTTCCAAATGTATTACACAAACATTTCACCCAGCTAGGACTCACAGCACTCCCTGTGTCTCCGCTCAGGAGGAACAATCTGACACTCTCTACTTTCAAAGTTAACTTGTACATATGCTGGCAAACAGGACTTTCCATTTGCACAGAAACCATAAAGAATTCCATGGCAGGTGATTCTGGCAAATGATGTGGGAGGCATTTTCATCCTTGTTAACATTCCTATTTGCTTTTCGCCTTGTATCTACACTTTAGTTTCATTTTACATTTTGCTCTGCGTATAACCTCTTCTGCCATAACATTTACAGTATAATCTAAATATGACTTAAAGCTGAACTCCGTGCACAAAAATGTTCATTTAAATATATCCCTCAATAGCCACAAAGGATATAAATCTGCTTGTGTGCACCGAATGCCTTTGTATACCCCGTTATTACCTTGGAAATGTAGCAGTGACAACATCACTGTGCTGTACATAGCCTGTGCAGGGAGCAGAGCTGTGGAAGGGACCCGACACATCCCTTCTCCCTTCAACTATTATTTTCCTGCTAATGGTTTTGTTTATTTCTATTTTATTAGCCATTAATATTTACACTTTTGTTTTTTAATCTGCTTTGGTTAATTTTTTTTGTGTCGCATTTACAAAAGCGCCAAATTAAAAAAAAAATTTTTTTGTTCAGCCGCCAGCAGTGATCGTACAAAAAAAAAAAACCTGACAGGCTGTCTGTTCTGAAGTCGATCGACAGAGTGATTTCAGTACAACCAACCTGGCCATAGGTGGATTGAAATGGACTAGTTCAGGAGTGTCCAACCTTTTGACTTTCCTGGGTGGCATTGGAAGAAAAGGAATTGTCTTGGGCCACACAGAAAATACACTAACAATAAGGATAGATGATGAGCAGAAAAATTCGGGCAGATCACATGTTAATGATCACTGATATAGATAACGTCCCTATCTGAGTAACTTCTTTTTTTGTCATATTTTTATTAAAAAAGTGAAAGAGGCACATAAAAGGAGTTTGATATTTAACATGGCTTTTGATAAACTAATGCATCAATATCTGGTTCAATAGATGTAATAGCAATTCTTAACCTCTTCAAGTCCGGACACTTTCACCCCCTTCCCGTCCAGACCAATTTTCAGCTTTCAGCGCTATCACACTTTGAATGACAATTGCGCGGTCATGCAACACTGTACCCATATGAATTTTTTTTTTTTTGAGACAGATAAAACTTTATTTTGGTGGAATTTATTCACCACTGGGATTTTTATTTTGTTTTGCTATATAAATGAAAAAGTAAAAAACTTTTAAACAAAGTGTTTTTATTATAAAATTTTGCAAATAAATAATCTTTCTTCATAAATCTTGGCCAAAGTGTATTCAGTTATTTTTTAGTAGAAAAAAAAATAACCTAAATTAGTTTATAACAAAAAAATTATAATTATATTTTATTTTTTTATATTATTATTTATGTTTTAGGTTTTTTTTTTAACATATTGTCACCCTAGCAGTACAGTGTCACCACAGTTACACTGTACTACTTGTGGGGGGTGATGAAGATTTTTTTTTTTTTACACTGATTGCTTTTACACCCATAAATGCTGTAAAAGCAATCATTTCTCCTTCTCTCTGACTGCATTCTTGCAGCCATTGAGAAATACTGTGAGAGCTGTGATTGGTCACAGCTTGTCACATGGTACAAGGCTGTTGTGAATAGCCTTGTACCATGTGACCTTTGTGATCATTCACAGATTTCACACATAGTAAGCAATTATGTCAGGAAGTGACATCTTGCTTACTACTATTCATGTGATCACTGATTGGCCAATCAGTGATCACATGAATCGGGACCTCACACAGAGGTCCCATACAGCGATCGGTGTTCACGGTGCCGCGTGCTCTCAGGAAGCGCGCACAGGCTGTAAATGCGGGCGTCATTTATAAACGCCAACTCACTCCTGCACTGCTCCCATCTGACCGTTCATGTACATGGGCCGGACAGGAAGTGGTTGTAAGGGCTCAAGGTTTTTTACTTTCATGCATTCTACGCATTAAGTTAAAAAAATCTTCTGACTGCAGTGGCCCCCCCAGCTCACCCCCCCCCCAATCCTTACCCGACCCCCCTCCAATCCCGCGACATTCTCCCCAGCCTCTGCTATCTAGGGATTCTTCCTCGTCATTGGCTGAGACAGCTGCGGGATCCCATTGACTCCCGCTAATGTCAATCACAGCCAGTGAGCCAATGAGCTGAAAGTAGGGGAGTGGGGGCCAAGCCATGACTCTATGTGTCTTATGGACACATAGAGCAACGGCTCGAGGATGAGCACGCAGCAGTGCCCCGAGGGCAAGCGGCTTTCCCTTGGAGTACTGATTGAGGGGGAGGAGCGCTAGCAAGGACCTGAAAAGAAGAGGATCAGGGCTGCTCTGTGCAAAATCACTGCACAGAACAGGCAAGTATAGAAATGTTTGTTATTTAAAAAAAAAAAACTAAGCTTTAGTGTCACTTAAATGAATTCTCAAGGTACTTATCAGATATTTTGGTTCTAATTTTGCTTTTCGTGTGCTTCATCCTTGAGAAAAGTTGCTCACAAATATAGGTGCTGCTGAAAACTGATGTCATGAATAAGACTTGATTGTAAAGAGAGGGATATTTTCCTTCGGGAAGATAAAACTTATAATTGTCCAATAAAGAGACACTGTTCAACACTTTTAAGTAAGTTTACAATTTTGTGTTGAGCCGCACTCCTATGTGTTTTGGGCCACATGCGGCCCCTTTGCCTGCAGTTTGGACACCCCTGGACTAGTTCCAGAGTAGTGGCTCCACTAACAGGTTTTTTATTATGTACACTGTCACTAACCACAGCTTATAAACTGGCAACTGGCTGCTTCGTTCAGAGGCTTCTCAGACAGATGTTTACCTTAGTGATAAAATTCAGTTATAGGCATCATAATATGTTTATCCCAAATTTATGATTGAAATAAACATCATAATTGTGTGTTTCCTGTTTTCCGTCATCTTATACATACGTATTTTTTTGTGCTATTATTTACTGAGAAAGTTGTAACCAAAATTTTCTATCATCCCTCCAGGGAGAATTTCTTTAACATGTTTGATGCATTCTTGAGATTGTTGGAATGTCCATTTCCTACTTAGCTTTGGCTTCCTGGCTAGTTTAACAAACTGCTCCCAAGGTTCACCAGCGGTAAAAAGAAATATTACATAAAACTGATTCCATTCTTAAGCAAAAAGAATAGTAAAAGTAACAATTTTGATTTTACTACACTAAGTTGGAAGAACAGCATTTTGTCTATTATTTGTATGTTTTCTGCTGCCCATTAAGTAAAATAAGATCACTGAAAACTATATTTTTTTTATAGATAGATGCCTTATGACTCAAATCTGAAAGTGGTCAGTCTGGTGAGTATGATTTCTGGCATGAACTCATTACACATCTGTACTGTGTGTTCTCTCTTGGATGAAACAACCTTCAGGTTAAAAGTACTCATATACCATGGGTGGTAAAGCATGTCTGTGATCTAAAAAGAAGACCACTGAACCTTTACAGAAGGATACATTTAGGAATTTCTATTTCAATTTCTGACAATTCATATGTGTAAATGTGGAAAATAGCACCGTATTGTTACTAGAAGGAGCACAGATGCATGCTTATTTCTGTGATAATCAGAGTCATCTAGTGGCCATAATGCAGTATTTTCTGTATTCGCACATTCAAATCGCAGATAATACAGCCTGAGAACATTTGATCTTTCCCCTATTCACAAAGATCAAGTAAATGTGGTTTCAGTGGATGAACAGCTATGCAAATTTACACCCCTAATGTTCAGTTTAAATAGCAGGGCTGCCCCTACTGTCTGCTATCTGTCAGTGAAATTGTTTTTATTTGTGACAACATGCACAGGGTAGTGATCGCTGCTGAACATAAGAGATTTAGGAATCATTATCGAAAGGCCAATAAAAATAAAAATAATATGTGGGGTCTTGCGAGCTACTATGGTGCCACAAAATATAAACAAATAAAGAGCTATGAAATTATATAACAATTGAATTATAACAGTAGATCGCCCAGACATACCCATACTAATGTGTCATAACAAATCAAAATAAATGAAATAGTGTCACACTCCACTGACAAGTGAAATAATTGCCAAAAAAAATATAAATATTCCCAAAAAATGTTTTTGTATCCAAATGCAATAACACTTTTCCAATGTTAAGTGTCCATATTAAATCAGTGATTTCACACTCTTTCCAGTGATATGGACAAAAGAATATGTGTTCAATTCACCACCATTGCGTAGTTGTAACAACCATGCGTGCACATTCACCAGCTGTGCTTTCACCTGGTACATGTGACCAAACTGTTACGTGAGGTCATAAATGGCTTGTGTCCCTCTTGATTGCACTAAGGTTGGATGGGATTAACAATCTTCAGAGTTAGGGATCCCCTCACTTCCTTAAGAATCTTCCTCCATTGCTATATATGCCATAAAGAATAATGAAAACATAGTGCCTTATCTTCTTTTAAAACATTTATTAAACATAAAGTAGTGCACTCACATGTAAATGCTGATAAAATCGCTTTAAAAAAAATCCAAAGTATTTGCTAGCATTCAATTCAATGTGCTTGCTGTGTACTTGCTGTGTAACGGCCTGTCTCCTTAAGCATTGTGACGTCAGAGGGGCTCCGACGTCACGACGCTTAAGGAGACAGGCAGTTACACAGCAAGTACACAGCAAGCACATTGAATTGAATGCTGTCAAATACTGTGGATTTATTCTAAAGCGATTTGTATTAGCATTTACATGTGAGTGCACTACTTTATGTTTAATAAATATTTTAAAAGAAGATAAGACACTATGTTTTCATTATTCTTTATGGCATATACAGTGGGGCAAAAAAGTATTTAGTCAGCCACCAATTGTGCAAGTTCTCCCACTTAAAAAGATGAGACAGGCCTGTAATCGGCATCATAGGTAGACCTCAACTATGAGAGACAAAATGAGAAAAAAAATCCAGACAATCACATTGGCTGATTTGGAAAGAATTTATTTGCAAATTATGGTGGAAAATAAGTATTTGGTCAATATCAAAAGTTCATCTCAATACTTTGTTATATATCCTTTCTTGGCAATGACAGAGGTCAAACGTTTCCTGTAAGTCTTCACAAGGTTGGCACACACTGTTTCTGGTATGTTGGCCCATTCCTGCATGCAGATCTCCTCTAGAGCAGTGATGTTTTGGGGCTGTCGCTGGGCAACACGGACTTTCAATTCCCTCCAAAGGTTTTCTATGGGGTTGAGATCTGGAGACTGGGTAGGCTACTCCAGGACCTTGAAATGCTTATTACGAAGCCACTCCTTTGTTGCCCAGGTGGTATGTTTGGGATCATTGTCATGTTGGAAGACCCAGCCACGTTTCATCTTCAATGCCCTTGCTGATGGAAGGAGGTTTGCACTCAAAATCTCACGATACATGGCCCCATTCATTCTGTCCTGTACATGGATCAGTCGTCCTGGTCCCTTTGCGGAGAAACAGCCCCAAAGCATGATGTTGCCACCCCCATGCTTCACAGTAGGTATGTGTTCACAGCATTCTCTCTCCTCCAAGCACAATGAGTTGTGTTTCTACCAAACAGTTCTATTTTGGTTTCATCTGACCATATGACATTCTCCCAATCCTCTTCTGGATCATCCAAATGCTCTCTAGCAAACATCAGATGGGCCCGGACATGTACTGGCTTAAGCAGGGGGACACGTCTGGCACTGCAGGATCTGAGTCCCTGGCGGCGTAGTGTGTTACTGATGGTAGCCTTTGTTACGTTGGTCCCAGCTCTCTGCAGGTCATTCACTAGGTTCCCCCGTGTGGTCCTGGGATTTTTGCTCACCGTTCTTGTGAACATTGTGACCCCACGGGGTGAGATCGAGGGAATTTATCAGTGGTCTTGTATGTCTTCCATTTTCTAATTATTGCTCCCACAGTTGATTTGTTCACACCAAGCTGCTTGCCTATTGCAGATTCAGTCTTCCCAGCCTGGTGCTGGTCTACAATTTTGTTTCTGGTGTCCTTCGACAGCTCTTTTGTCTTCACCATAGTGGAGTTTGGAGTGTGACTGTTTGAGGTTGTGGACAGGTGTCTTTTATACTGATAACAAGTTCAAACAGGTGCCATTGATACAGGTAATGAGTGCAGGACAGAGGAGCCTCTTAAAGAAGAAGGTACAGGTCTGTGAGAGCCAGAAATCTTGCTTGTTTGTAGGTGACCAAATACTTATTTTCCACCATAATTTGCAAATAAATTCTTTCCAAATCAGCCAATGTGATTGTCTGGATTTTTTTTCTCATTTTGTCTTCTCATAGTTGAGGTCTACCCATGATGCCAATTACAGGCCTCTCTCATCTTTTTAAGTGGGAGAACTTGCACAATTGGTGGCTGACTAAATACTTTTTTGCCCCACTGTATATCAATGGAGGAAGAGTCTTAAGGAAGTGAGGGGATCCCTAGCTCTGAAGATTGTTAATCACATCCATCCTTAGTCTACTTAAAAGGGACACAAGCCATTTATGACCTCACTAATAGTTGTCCTAGTGGTTCCACTAGATTTTAGTTAGGGGTATCAGAGTAAAGCGGGCTGAATACGAATGCATGCCACACTTTTTAAATATTTATTTGTAAAAATGTTTGAAAACCATTTATAATTTTCGTTTTTGGTTGTAACATGACAAAATGTGAAAAATTTCAAGGGGTATGAATTCTTTTTCAAGGCACTGTAGAAAGGTCCAAGGAAGCTTGTGACATCATTGAACTAATATGGGCAAGTGAACCTGCAGCTCAATGGCCCAGCAATGACAGCTAACTTCCGTGTTTGAATAGAACCCAAGCTCAAGTTGCTTTTCTTAATCTCTTCCCATTTGGCCCATCCACATAAACGGGCAAATGGGAGCAGCACAGATGCAGGTGGACATTACCCTGGGAGCAGGCACCGGCACAATCTCTGCCCACTGTGTCCGGTTGAACATGGATCACTGTGATCGCTGATTGGCCAATCGGTGATCAAATGCACAGTAGTAAACATATAATTTCTTGGCATCATAGTTTACTACTGTGGGCTCTGTGATCATCTACAAAGATCATAAGGTACAAGGCCATTCACAGCAGCTTTGTACCATGTGATAAGCTGTGACCAATCACAGCCCTTACATTATTTATCAATGGCTGCAGGATTGCAGCCATTTGCAAATAAAAGATTATTTATTTGCAAAATTGTAAAAAAAAAAGTTTGGCAAAAATGTTAGCAAGAAATAAAAATACCACCAAAAGAAATCTCTATTTGTGTGAAAAAAATGATAAAACTTTCATATGGGTACAGTGTTGCATGACCGTGCAAATGTCATTTAAAGTGCAACAGTGCTGAAAGCTGAAAATTGTCTCATAATGAAAGGGGGTGAAAGTGTCCAGACTTGAAGTGGTTAAGCAGAATTTATCTCACAATAAGTATATTACATGGCGGTTCTTTTACCACTTTTCTGTTTTCTGAAACGGCATGGTGGTAACCTGGGATTCTGCCCAGTTAATTTTTTTTATTGTACAGAATAGCACAATAATCAGTTTATCAAACACATTCAAGGCAAAAAGAAAAAAAAACATACATTACCTATGCATTCTCCTCTACCGTCTAGCTGGAATCCCTTGTTACACTCACAACGATAGCTTCCAGGAGTAGGGATGCAGCGACCATGCAAACACAGGTTCCGGAACAGAACACAGTAATCTGTCACAGGCTGCTGTTGTGTAAGGTTTACCGGCAGAACCACTGCAAAGAATGGTGAGAAGAAATAAATAGTACATAAAGGAGAGCACAAGCACAATTCAGACATCTTAAAAGTATTGAACCCCACAATGTAAACCATGAGACACAAAGCAGAAGATGGCAGCATAGCTAGCAATTTAGGGGTAAATGACTGCAACTTTTAGCTGCAATGAATTCATATTGTATTAATATTTTAGCTAAAATACATATTTTATATTCGTTTGTTTGATTCCAATAATGGGATAAATCACTCCATGATTATACAGTATATCAATCAACCGTAACATTATGTCCAATGATGGGTAATGTAAATAACATTGATTATCTCGTTACCAGGACATCTGAAAGTGGGTAGGATATATTAGACAACGGGTGAGCATGTTGTCCCTGAAGCTGACTTGCTGAAATCAGAAAAAATTGGCAAGTGTAAGAATTTGCATGACTTTGACAAGGGCCAAATTGTATTTGCTAGATGACTGGGCCAGAGCAACTTCAAAACTGCATCTCTTGTGGGATTTTCCAGTCTGCAGTGGTCAGGACCTACCAAAAGTGGTCCAAAGAAGGAGACCAGCAAACAGGTAACAGGGTCATGGGCGACCAATACTCACTGATGCACATGGGGAGCGAAGGCTGACCTGTAAAGTCTGATCCAATAGAAGAGCTACTGTAGCTCAAATTGCTGAAAACAGTAATGCTGGTTCCGAAAGAAAGGTGTCAGAATACACAGAGCATCACAATTTATTGCGTATGGGGCTGCATAGCTGCAAACTGGTCAGGGTGTCCATGATGACCTGTGTCCCCAGACACAAGCAAAGAAGGTGGCCTGGTGTGATAAATTCAAGAATGGTTTGAGGAACATGAGTTTGAGATGTTGGCTTGGCCTCCAAATTCTTCAAATCTCAATCCAACCGAGCATCTGTGGGATAAGCTGGATCCACGGAGGCCCCACCTCACAACCTACAGAATGTAAAGAATCGGCTACTGATGGCTTGGTGCCAGATACCACAGCATACCTTCAGAAGTCTAGTAGAGTCCATGCCTTAACAGAATATGGAAGATGGTAATAAAGTTATGGCTGATCAGTGTATATGTCTAAATAGCTGATAGACATTCAATAAGGAGAAAAAGGGCATATAGAAGAACTATTAAAGTTAGAAAATGAGAGACTGCAAAATGTGCAGTTATCGGAACATTAAAATGTATATGCCTACATCTATATAAGATACAACAAAATGGAAAATGTTGGGTCGACCATTGAATATTCCTTGCTAAATGACACTTTTCTTGATCTACTCACTGAAAATAGTAAACTCAAACAGGGACAGAAAATAATCATGACATGTTTCTTCTACTCTAAATTTGCAGTTAAAATTTGCTAGATTTTACAGACTGGGAATATCTTGAAATGTAGGATATGCAGGAGTTCATGAGTTCATTCAATTTACAAAAAATTAAACAGCTTGTTGGGCTCTAATCTCAGGTCAAAGAGAGAAATTTCTAGAGCTTACAATATTCTTTGACCCCTACAACCTCCTCATGTGGCTTCTCTAAGCAGTTGAAAGTGGATCGTAGAGTAACAAACTTTTAGAAGACAGAAAAAGTCAATAAAGGGTTTCCACAGGTTGCATTTACACTTTCCATTTTTGGTCAGATGCGTTTCCACTAATGTCAACAGAAACACATCATAGTGCAAATTAATGTGTGTTGGCATTTGGCATTTACTCTGCACACAACAAACAGTTATTTCTAAAGAGCAGAAACGTAGGAATCTGCAACAAAGTTTGTTAAAGCAGAATTTTAGGCAAACATTTCTTTACATGTCTTTGTTGCTGATTTCCTATCTTCACTGAATATGTCATCCATCTTCTGGTTCACTCAGTAGTTGCTCTGAAACAGCCTATTCATTTTCAAATCAAACCATTAATTCACTTTGGTTTTCTGTTTGTAAGAAGAAGAAGCTATGCCTCCTATTCCCCCAGCCACTGGTCTTGACACATCCCTTCTGTAGTTCTTACTCCAGGAAGCAGTGATGTCATTCAGCCCCACTTGCAGTGGTTGGTGGACCGTGACTCTCGGACACATTCATCATGTACAGGCCTAGTGTACCCACCCACATTCACTACAATTCCTTGTGGTTAATGGGAACTGTAATTTTCTTTTACTGCAGAGAGGCAGGAAAGGATATGATGTAATCCCTGCTGTTACACCTCTTCCTTGGCAGAGCAGATACTGCTATCTTTTGAATTACAGAGATGAGGTCATGAAAATTCAATTAGATTTTTCGCCTAAATGGTAAGGATTTTCAAAATGTTATTAACTGTTTAGTGGTTTGTGTAGGGGGTGTACTATTGGGTGATTTTTTTGCCTATCCCAGAGTCCTTCTTTAAAATCTTTGCAATGTACATTGCATTGTACCCAGAGAGGATTGATGCTCCTGTCATCCTGGGGCATGCAGATGGTCACCACCCATTGCAGACTGCAGCAAAAGCAGGATAAGTGGGGCCATGTTTGAAGCCCTCATTGTGGAAATGGCCATGCTCAGCCTTTTATCCTACACAAACAGGGACAAACAAGCGGGATTTACTGTGACTTATGGTTTTGTGTACACTGGGGGAACAAAAGTGGTTCATCCTAGGGCCTGCAGTTTCACACAAACAGAAAAGGCAAAAATGTGGCTTTCTGGAGAAGGAAAGGCAATGATGAAGGTGATGTCATGTGGTGATGGCTAAAGCAAAAAGTAAATGAATATCGCTGGGGATTGGCAGAGCCAGAGATTGAACAGCCTCAATTGACTTTATTTAAATTAACCAGAAGAGAGGAAGTGCCATGTAAGTCAACCCATCGCTATATTAGGTCTGGACCTAATCTAGTATGTAGGTGACAGATCAGATAAACAGTCACTGGAGACTGAAACTAGCCACCGGTCAGGAAGGTAAGAGGAGTGAAGCAGTAAATGAGTTTGAAAGTTTCTTGGTAAACCTGAATACTAAAAGTTGTTTGAGGAGCAGTGAGCAGAGGACAGGGAGTACAAAACTGTGTAGTCAGGGCCTCGTAGAAAACATTGAAAGACATTGGTTTAATAATCCTGTTGAAATCCTTGCATAGAAAAATGAGAACTGATATCTGCTAAAGCACCCGCATGGCAGATAGCAAAGACATTCATTATACTTCAAAATCAGAAGATCACGAAGCTAAAGGCTGTACAAAAATAACTCCAGGAGATTGATATCTTTTTTTAGTTTAAATTGTACAAGACATAACAACATTAGAGGAAAAGACATCTGATAACAAGCAGTCTTACAGTAAGTGACTTAGATGTAACATTAGTAAAAGAGTCAAACATTTAATCTTTTTGCAAAAAGGTGATGTAATTTAAATTTCCTGAAACCATGTATTTTTCTAAGGTTGTATTTTTTTTTGACCAATTGACCAGAGCCATATTAGTGTACTTGTACACAGTTGAGTACTGTCTGTAATATGCTTTTTTATTTGCAATGCATTTTTTTATTTTGAACTACAAATTATATTTTTCTTAGACACGAAAGATAATTGACTGAATGTGAACCTTAATTTTTCAATCATTACCAAGCATTCCTCATTCCGTAGCTTTCCTCCTTATCTCCTTAGCTGACTAAGGCTGGCCGTATATGAAGCAATTTTTTTTCCTTGATTGCTTGATTCTCGCTTGATTCTCCCATCAACACATAGGGACTGGCGGAAACCCTTCCACTGTGCTATTGTATTCTGACAGCAGAAGGCTTCCCAGCTGTTAGAATACAAAGATTATTACTGCTAGCTATAGCTGGCAGCAGTAATCGTACAAAAGAAAACCCTGACAGGCTAGTTGTACTGAAGTCGATTTATGGATCAACTTCACTACAACCAGCCTGCCCATAGATGGATTGAAATTCGATTGGTTCCTGCTGAACCAGATGAATTTCAATCCATCTATGGCCAGGTTAAAGCTGATCATACACTATGCGAAGACCGGCTGAAGATCACTCAGTAGGTGGCCCTGTCACCACCCTTCTGACCAACATCCTTTAAATGAAGGATTAAAGGAGCTGAACAAAAAAATTGTTGGCTGACCAGTGGCTGTATCCAATCAGATGCAGCCAGTTTTCATGTGTAACACAATTCCGACTTTTTCAATTCCCAGCCACCCTTTTTATCTAGTGTGTTCTGGTAGGTGCAGAGGTGTAGAAGTGTTGTTCTTGCCTAGTGTAGCTATAATGTGTGACGGGAGTCACTTTGGGTGGGGGCTCATGGAACCCAGCTTACTTTGCAGAGGTTGGGAGACACCTGTCTCAGATCCCCATATCCCTCTTATGTGCAAGTCACCCTGTGTCTCTTAGGGGCACAGAGTGACTAATGGATGCTGAGAATGCGGTCGGAATTACTTCAGATGGGACAGTAATATTTATCAGCCATATGAAGACTATTCCTGGTTGTTGATTCTGAACTAGACATTTGAATTGAAAGAGCTGATTATGCTGGCCTCTCCTCTACTCCAGTGTAGGAGTCGGACCGTCTGCTCTGTAGTGAGATCCTAATTCATCAAACCATTGTCTAGGTATGGTCGGCTGTGGTGTCTGTTGTCGGTGTTCGGACGGGGAAGCGGTATGCTAATGGCAGTACTCAAGCACAGTCTGGGTCGGTTCCGTTACATAGTGTAGGTTATACAGAACCCAGAGCGCCATCATGTAACAACACATTAAAATTGTAAGGTATCTTACCAAACTATCAATTAAAGACTATGCATTAAAATGTAAACACATTACAGCGAAGCTGTATTAACTGTGGGTATAGGATTGTGTATATGGGGGTTTTCAATATCTTTTTCATGTTGGTTGAACTACATGGACTAATGTCTTTTTTCAACCTCACTGACTATGTAACTATGTAAGAAAAACTAAGAAACAAAACTGTAGTATGTTCTTAATTTTGTCTGTTTTACCTGGTGGAGCCCGGGTAGGATATCCAGGAACAACTGGTGGTGGAAACACAGGAGGATAGCCTGGTGGAATCTGAGGACCTATCGGAGGAAAGTAATCTGGAGGATAAGGCAACCCAGGAGGAATAACTGGTCCTGGTTCCAGTCCAGGGATCTGTCCAGGACGTGCCCAAGACATTGTGCACAGTTTCCGGTATTCCTCTAGAATAAAAACAGAAACATTATTAGAAACAAAGTGTAAATACACTAACCTGAATTTGTATTCTTCATTTCTACCTTTTCTCTTTTCTAGTTTTTCATTTTCTTTCCCCCTCCACCACCGCGTTTGTAATTTATAACAGGTTCTCTGTTATGTTCTCTGTGAATGTTTGTACAAGCATATCCTATGAGGCAGCAAACTCTTCACTATAACATGAACTGAACATATACACTGGAAATGTACAAAAAGATAAATACATAAAGGGAAAGAGTAATATATTTTTAGTGAGTAAATATATTAAGCTTTCCTTGTCAAGCTAAGTTTAAAACCGTTTTTGATATGACTTCCACAAGCTGAAATGCTTGCATGTCATATTTCTCCTATGGTACTGAACACAGAGATTTGTAGATTGACCACTAGAGGGAGCTCTGTATTTTACCCTACTCTGGGATCCACTAAACCTCATTGCTTACAGAGTATGTGTTACCAATTTTTATGAAGGGTTATCAGCCGTCTCATGTTTTATTACTATATGTGCTTCTTTTGAAGGAGATTCATCCTCTCTGCTCTAATAACCACTGTCACTAAGAAAGAATGTAATGGGAAATATAAAATTTTATGGTTGGCACTGAATCAAGAATAAAACAGAAATCTTCCAATGGGAACACCTGCTCCCTAGACAATTGACAGTCTAAAAGAGGATTTCCCTCACTTTGAAAAGATTTCCTTTTGCTTTTTGTTGTGTCTATGGCAGGTGAAGAGAAATCTGTTTAATGGGATACATATGGCAAAAAACCTGATGCGGTTTTAACCATTTAAAATTATATCCAAAATGAAAAAGTGTATGAATGTTTGCATGTACAAGTGTGTGTATACCCCAGTTTTTTTATGGTTTTAAATAATAGCAAAGTAATAAAGCCCCTGCTTTTCTTCCTCCTGTTGACAAGGGGTAAAGTGTTACTAAACCCCAGACCCTGCATTCACTATATCTGGTCTCCCACAGTACAAAGAACATGGAAGTGTAATTATTTTAGTAAATATAAACTGCTAAATACTTTTTCTCATCAGAAGTTATAGCAGTCTTGTGGTTTCTATCAGTGTTCAGCCAAGCACTAGCTAAAGCTTGTAGGAGGAGGTTTCTTTCTGCTTTAGAAGGATGCAAAACCCCTGACCTCTCTCTGACCAGTGCTGATTGGCCCTGTGCTGATCACATGCACTCTCCCAAGAAAAAAAGAACCTCTATAGCAATACATATCAAACTGAGCATGTGCAAAATGCCAACCATTCAGTCAGTCTCATTAGGAGTTAAGAGGTGGATGCTTAAACAAGGGGAGGAACAGAGCAACCAGGAACAAATAGCCTTTTTACACAATGCAGAGGATTAACCCCTTAGGTTCCACAGTGAGTATACCAAGCATGCTTTACTGCATATACAGACTGATTTTACTGTTGTGGGTTTAGTAACACTTTAAGCTGACCATAGATTAAATTTTGGCTGGTTCAGCAGGGACCGGCCAAGATTTGATCCATCTATGGGCAGGCTGATTGTACCCAAATCAATTTATTGGTCAACTTAGGTAAAACCAGCCTGTTGGATTTTTTTACATACAAATAATGCTGATGGCTGTAGCCACTACTAATAGTTGTGTTCTACCGGCCAGGAAGGCTCCCCGTGCTCCCTAGAGAGCACAATAGCACTGCGGGAGGAATAGACCCGTTGTGGAAGGAAAGAAAATCGAATCATCTATGGCTTGCCTTATGCTCACTTTCTGTTGTAGAGAGAGGAAATCTGTACAAAGTGGAACTCCTCTCTTAGACAGTCCCCATTTGAAGATTTCCCCTTACCTTCTGTTCTTCTGACAACTGTAAAAATTTGGATATACTATCTATTTCTGTTTTGGTGGCAAAAGTGATGTCACCACTCCAGGCTTTACTAGCCGTTGTCAGGACACTTTCTCTCCTCCCCTGCAACCACCGCTGGCTGACATAAGGGATCATGTGACTGGACCAGAGCAGCCTGAAAATAGTGAAGTATATACATCTTTCTTACACAGGTTAGTTAGCCTAGATGTTAGGAGGGGGAGGAGAAAATTTTAAGGGTAATCGGGGGTATAGCCGGAATTCCACTTTAAATTAACCAGTCATATGCAGATAAAACAGGTAAACGGGAATTTGATTGGAAAACTAAAGCCAATATTCACACAAATATTTAAAGATTCTTAGCTCCTAATTGCCACTTCCACAACACCAATATCAAACATTGGGACGATCTACAAATCCTCACAATACAGTCAGAGTTCAGCACCAGATGTATTTTAGCTCCCTTTTTTCTTTTTTTTATATTTCTTGCCCCATAGGCCCCTCTCAGACGGGGCAGACTCCATCAAGCATCTCTCCGCTGATCCCCGCTAAGCAGGCAGATGACAGGTACGTGTCTCCTCCGTTATTATTATTATACAGGATTTAAATAGCACCAACAGTTTGCTCAGCGCTTTACAATAGAACGGGAGACAATACAGATCAATACAAGAGGGTTAGGAGGGCCCTGCTCCTTGGAGCTTACAATCTAAGAGATGGACACAGCCCACTCTTCTCTTAGGGGTGACCACCTGTCTGTTTCCATCCAACTGTCATGCGATCCGCCAGATGAACGGGGTACGGGTCCCCATTCGTCTGTTTTTAGCAGAATGCCAGCGGGTGTCCACATGTCCACTGACATCCGCCACTCCATATACAGCTATGGATGGTCCAATCCGGTCCAGCTGAAAAACTGACAGGTGGACCCGATTGGTCCGTCAGTGTGAAAGGGGCCATAGGCCACTGTCACTGTAAAGATATTTTTCAAAATGTACCTTGGATAATGTGTATTGTATTGAAAATGTTCTCTTGATTGCTTATCACTAATGTACTAATAAATATTAGTTTTTTAAAGAGGTAGTAAACGGCAACCTGCAGAGGGAATGTCATAATGGGAATGTCAGAATGTCAGAATGCATATTATAAAGGACTTACCTTACAACGAAGCCCTCGAGCGGCGTGCTGACACCACTGTAGAGGCTTTAATCTTCACCCGGATCTACATGCGCATGGGAGTCCCAGCCCACGGCACAGTGCTCTGAAAGAACGGCACGGGTATGCTGTTCCTTCAAAGCGCATGTGCCAGCTCTCAAAAACAGAGATTATCTTATAAACAGTGCACATTTAGGAGATATTCATTTTACCTACAAGTAAGTTTTATTAGAAGCTTTATTATAAGTCTACCTGTAGGTAAAAGTATTAAAAAAAGAGTTTACTACCACTTTAAGCTCATGAACCGAAAACTATAGAAATTGAAGATTCTCAATACGTACTGTAGATCAGGCCTTGAAATTTCCACTCACCTGCTCGCATTGGCGAGTGGAAATTAAGGTGGGGGTGAGTGTGTACCCAGGGTTGTCTTGCTGAGCAGGCTCGGAACTCAGGGCCGGATCTGTCACTCGCACTGGGAGCCGTCAGACTGCTCAATAGTTGAGCAAAGTGAAAGCAAAGGAAGGTGTGTGTCCTGTGCTCTCTGCCTCCCCCTAGAGTGCAGTACCCGGCTCTGTGAGTGAAGGTAACGAAGTACTGCAATTTTTTTTATAGGGGTGTGTGTGTGCGTGTGTATTTGTATGTGTGTGTGTGTGTGTGTGTGTGTGTATTTGTATGTGTGTGTGTGTGTGTGTATTTGTATGTGTGTATGTGTACATGTATCTGTGTGTCTGTATGCATGTACATGTGTCTGTGTGTATGTACATGTGTGTATCTGTACATGTGTCTGCGTGTATGTACATACATGTGTGTGTACATGTGCCTGTGTGTGTACATGTGTGTGTGTGTGTGTGTGTTTGTGGGTATGTACGTACATGTGTCTGTGTGTACATGTGTCTGTGTGTATGTACATGTGTCTGTGTGTATGTACATGTGTCTGTGCATGTGTATTTCTGTGTATGTACATGTGTCTGTGTGTGTGTGTACATGTGTCTGTATGTGTGTGTGTGTGTGTGTACATGTGTCTCTGTGCGTGTGTACATGTTTGTATGTGTGTGTAAAGGTGTGTGTGTATGTACATGTGTCTGTATGTAAACCTACATGTATGGGTGGTTTGGTCTGGTTCAGGATTATGTGGATATTATGAGTGGTAGAGTATGGGGCATTTCAGGTACTGCTGGGTTGGATAGAAGGTAGGATATGCTTGGTAGAGTTATGGTTTTGTGAGTGAAAGATTATGGGGGGTTATGGTTGTATGCGCTGCATGGTCTAAGTATGATGGAGTGTTTAGGGGGGACATTGGAGGCCCTGATGTAATGTGGGTAACATTTAACAGTGTAATTTCATGAAATAATTTACGAGGGCATGCTTAGGGGCGAAATTAGGGGTGTAGCAGGGTAGGGGTTGGGTGGGGCAACTTGGCGAGTAACTCTTAAGGCCTGGCTAGTAGCTCAGGACTTGAAATTTTAGGCCCTGCTGTAGATAATAAAATACACAATATTATCACTTTTGTATTATTAACAAATCATTGTGTGTGTGTGTGTGTGAAAGCAAAGGAGTGTGTGCTGTGCTCTCTGAAATCAAGCACTCAAGAGAAAAATTTCAATACAATACACATTATCCAAGGTACATTTTGAAAAAGAGCTTTACAGCAACAGTGGCCTATGGCCCTTTTCACACTGACGGACCAATCGGGTCCACCTGTCAGTTTTTCAGCTGGACCGGACCGGACCATCCACAGCTGTATATGGAGTGGCGGATGTCAGTGGACATGTGTCCACTGACACCCACCGGCATTCTGCTAAAAACAGAGGAATGGGGACCCGTACCTTGTTCAACTGGCGGATCGGATGACAGTCGGATGGAAATGGACAGGTGCTCAGTTTTCATCCGACCACCCGTAGAGAAGAGTGGGCTGTGTCCATCTCTTAGATTGTAAGCTCCAAGGAGCAGGGCCCTCCTAACTCTCCTAATATCTAGTTTTAAGATATATCTAGCATAGGTGCATTAATCTTTCTTGATTTTAGACTCCAAAATTAGGAGCCAATCACACTGCTCTTCACAGTGCTGACAATCTAACCCCAGGAGCTTACTGACAAGGGGTGAGAGCAGAGTATTCAGATAATAATAACCTCATCAGTGTGATGTTCCTTCAGTGCCTTGCAAGCCGATGGAAAGTCAGTGTATATTCATGTAACTTAAAAAAGAAGGAGAGCAAAAGCACATTGTTCTTCACTTCTGTGACCCATTTTTAGCCAACAGTCTAAAGTTTGCTGTCGGCTGGCATCACTGAGCCAGTGCAGGCTCTGGAGAGATCCCGACTTTATTGTAAGGATCCACCTACATGCCTGGACCGGCAGCTGGATCAGCACACTGCTGAGAGCCTGAGCTAGCTGTTCCCATCCCCTCCACAACCCAGAGCTCCAGTGATCACTGGAGGGGCAAAGCAGACAGTTGGTGACTTACAGTCATAGCTCTCTGCTCACTGAAGACCAAAAAATTGAGCGATCAGCTGTCTCTGATTTCGCAGTTATCGGTCTTAGAGACGGCGGGCGTCAGATGCAGTAATGGACCTCCTCCTAGGTGAGTATGTTTTTTTTTACATTCCCATACTTCTCATTTAACAGCACTGAAATTAGATCACTGATCTGACCATTCTGTCTGACATGGTGGAATGAAGGTTTCAAAGGCAAATAGAATGTTCACTGTGAATGGGAAGTTGCACTTTGCTAGGGAATTTTACCCAGACTTTAGTGAATGAGGTGAAGCTCTGCTGATTCCCATCATCAAATAATGTGCAAGCAAATATGCTGTTTTTTATTTTACTTGCACGTGATTAGGTTGTCAGTGCAAAATAAATTTTACCAAATTTACTAAGCTCTGAGGAAAATTCCTTTGCAAAGTGAACAGTCTATTTGCCTTTATTAAATCAACCTGTATCAGGATTATGAACCTGGCTAAACAAAATTGCAGATTTTTTACTAGCTAAAGCAGTTCATGGATGTCATAAATTCAGTCTTGTCTGGGTCTGTACGTGTGCAATAACAAAGATGTGTTTCAGTTTTACTATTTTATGTATTAGCAAAACAATTGTTAAGATGAAATACAATAATTATATTGTGAAACACATAACTTTACAACTCTTGCCTAGTTTTACACAAGCTATCTCTTTTTGCAATTATTAGAAATTCATTTTTTTTAATATTTAAAAATAAATACAGCATTATAGCTTCTTTTGAATAATATTTGAGAAGCAGTCCTTATATCTGCAAAGTTACTTGGTATGCATCGATATATTAAAAAAAAGATAATGCTAAAATAATGTTATCCTAAAATGAAATATCAAAAGCTTTAAATACAGGCTCACCTGTCCCACGGAAGGGGCACACTTCAGGTGGTGTAGTTGCTGCTGAAGACCAACATCTTCCAGTATCACAGCAACACTGCATCTTAGGTAGCAGCTGGGGGAGCTGATTGGTGCAACGGCCATTGGATAACGATGAATAACAATACCCAGGACGAACATCTAGTGCAAAGAACAATACAATGTCATCTTTCTACGCACAAACCCACATGGAAGAAAAATATATTTGAAATATATTTTTTAAATATTCTTCCCAAATAGATTGCCATATATTTGAAATGCTGCATGTGACGGGAGTCACTTTGGGTGGGGGGCCCATGGAACCCAGCTCACTTTGGAGAGGTGGGGAGACCCCTGTCTCAGCTCCCTATATCCCTCTTATGTGTAAACTACCCTGTGCCTGTTAGGAGTACAGGGTGATCTGTCCTAATATTGGGGTGGGGGGTTGTTGATTGTTTGATGTTATGTGATTGCATCCCATTGTTCTATTTTGTGTCTGGTTTTGGAGCAAACTATTAAGGGATGTATGTGTTTATGTGTATTGGCTTGGTGGGGGGTGTCTCCAGCAGCCCACCCTCCTGATGGGACTGTCTGTTGGTGCATCTCTGGTTACTAAATGTAGATTGCCCCGCCCTGTGTCATTATGCAGGGAGGGGGATTGTTCCTTTGAGTGTATATATCTTGTATCTGTGTTAAAATAAACTAGTCTACCTCCTGGATTACGTCAAGATTGGTGTCGTCTAGTCTTGTATGGTCAGCTGTAGTATCTGTTGTTGGTGTTTGGACGGGGAAGCGGTAGTCTAATGGAAGTACCCAAGCGCAGTTTGGGGTCAGTTCCGTTACACTGCAATTTTGGCCATATTCAATATATTTCAAAATATATTTATATATATATATATATATATATATATATATATATATATATATATATATACTGCATGTTGAAATGCGTTTTTATTACAAAATATATGAAAAATATTTTTAAAAATACATTTCAAATATACTGTATGTCTTTAAAAATACAATTCTACATTTTTGGAATGCATTTACAAATATATGTAAAAATATATGTTAAAATGCCTTTTTTATATGTTAAAAAAAATATATTTCAACAAGCACTATATATATACATACAGTATATATATATATATATATATATATATATATATATTTATTTTTTTTTTAATATTGAATTTGGCCAAAATTGTAGTGTTTCAAATATATGGCAATATATTTGGGAAGAATATTTTTAAAATATATTATTTTTCTTCCATATGGGAACCTGAGCATCTTTTACTGTGTATGTGTGTGGCACATATATACTGTATAGACTTTGGGACGTTTACCTATACATCTTGATCCATCCGCCGATGTAAAAAATCCTGATGGACACTTGCAAAAGTAACTGCCCACTGTATTAGCACATTCACCGGCTTCACAGATCCCCAGGATAGTGGCACATTCATCAATATCTAGAAAAAAAAGAGTTATAACATGATCATTCATATAATTGAACTCACAGGTCAATAACAAGCACATTAAAGTAACCAAGTAAATTAATATTTACTGTGCAAGCACACAGAGAAATGACCGTAGATCCTTTGCAGCTTGATTTTTATTTAATAGGCACACGATTCTGTCAGCCATTTGTTTGCTAAAATTAAATCAGTGTAACACAAACTGAACTTTAACATGAACCATTAAAAACGCACCTGCAGGGAAAGAAAAAAATGCTCCCTTGCAGTGGGGCTGCACCAGCAATGCAATGGTTCAATGCTCATTTAGGTCTGGATGACCACTAAAAGTGGTTTTAATTAGAGTGGTATTAAACCCAACTTCTGCAGGCCCATGCCCCCTCCACCAACAGACAACAGTAGCACTGCAGGAGGGATTCCCCCATCAACACTGTGTTGATGGGGGAATCAAGCAATTTTCTTTCCTTCCACTCAAATGAGAAAGCAGAACATACGGTGGGACTGGAATGAGCAGTGATGTGCATTGCCCCCTGCAAATATAGAAGCAAATGGAAATGCTAAGGTCCCTTTCACATGTGCAAAGCTACTGACTTGCAATCTGCAGTGGATCACTTTGTCAGCAGCAACTGGCCAATGGTTAGCAGGAAATCAGAAGGCGATATGCTACCTTTGGCAAGTCTGTCTGAGGAGAGATTTCACACTGAAATCCCTCTTTACTACGGCACAGCTACATAGATTTGATGAGGTGATTTCGTCATATGGATCCATTCACTCCTATGGGGTGTGTAGGTGGCAGGATCAACCACTGAATATGACATGTTCTTCTTTTTGAAGCTGCCACTATCTGAATGGGGCCAATCTGCCATGTTTGACAGGTGGCTAAGGCATTTTAAAAGTGTGCCTCAACCACTTAGATTTACCACAATAACATGCCCATGTGAAAGGAGCCTAAGCCTATGATCTTTGACATGTACAGCCAGCAGAGCTCAAACCAAGAGGTAATAAAGAATCCCAGGTCTTGTAGATGTCTGCACTGAAGTCGGAAAAATATTGAAATAGCCACAAGAAATATGTATGCATGCATGTGTGCTCTATTTTTTTTAAATACATACAGTCAGGTCCATAAATATTGGGACATCGACACAATTCTAACATTTTTGGCTCTATACACCACCACAATGGATTTGAAATGAAACAAACAAGATGTGCTTTAACTGCAGACTGTCAGCTTTAATTTGAGGGTATTTACATCCAAATCAGGTGAACGGTGTAGGAATTACAACAGTTTGCATATGTGCCTCCCACTTGTTAAGGGACCAAAAGTAATGGGACAGAATAATAATCATAAATCAAACTTTCACTTTTTAATACTTGGTTGCAAACCCTTTGCAGTCAATTACAGCCTGAAGTCTGGAACGCATAGACATCACCAGACGCTGGGTTTCATCCCTGGTGATGCTCTGCCAGGCCTCTGTTGCAACTGTCTTCAGTTCCTGCTTGTTCTTGGGGCATTTTCCCTTCAGTTTTGTCTTCAGCAAGTGAAATGCATGCTCAATCAGATTCAGGTCAGGTACTTGACTTGGCCATTGCATAACATTCCACTTCTTTCCCTTAAAAAACTCTTTGGTTGCTTTTGCAGTCTGCTTTGGGTCATTGTCCATCTGCACTGTGAAGTGGTGTCCAATGAGTTCTGAAGCATTTGGCTGAATATGAGCAGATAATATTGCCCGAAACACTTCAGAATTCATCCTGCTGCTTTTGTCAGCAGTCACATCATCAATAAATACAAGAGAACCAGTTCCATTGGCAGCCATACATGCCCACGCCATGACACTACCACCACCATGCTTCACTGATGAGGTGGTATGTTTAGGATCATGAGCCGTTCCTTTCCTTCTCCATACTCTTCTCTTCCCATCACTCTGGTACAAGTTGATCTTGGTCTCATCTGTCCATAGGATGTTGTTCCAGAACTGTGAAGGCTTTTTTAGATGTTGTTTAGCAAACTCTAATCTGGCCTTCCTGTTTTTGAGGCTCACCAATGGTTTACATCTTGTGGTCAACCCTCTGTATTCACTCTGGTGAAGTCTTCTCTTGATTGTTGACTTTGACACACATACATCTACCTCCTGGAGAGTGTTCTTGATCTGGCCAACTGTTGTGGAGGGTGTTTTCTTCACCAGGGAAAGAATTCTTCAGTCATCCACCACAGTTGTTTTCCGCAGTCTTCCGGGTCTTTTGGTGTTGTTGAGCTCACCGGTGCGTTCCTTCTTTTTAAGAATGTTCCAAACAGTTGTTTTGGCCACGCCTAATATTTTTGCTATCTCTCTGATGGGTTTGTTTTGTTTTTTCAGCCTAATGATGGCTTTCTTCACTGATAGTGACAGCTCTTTGGATCTCATCTTGAGAGTTGACAGCAACAGATTCCAAATGCAAATAGCACACTTGAAATTAACTCTGGACCTTTTATCTGCTCATTGTAATTGGGATAATGAGGGAATAACACACACCTGGCCATGGAACAGCTGAGAAGCCAATTGTCCCATTACTTTTGGCCCCTTAACAAGTGGGAGGCACATATGCAAACTGTTGTAGTTCCTACACCGTTCACCTGATTTGGATGTAAGTACCCTCAAATTAAAGCTGACAGTCTGCAGTTAAAGCACATCTTGTTTGTTTCATTTCAAATCCATTGTGGTGGTGTATAGAGCCAAAAATGTTAGAATTGTGTCGATGTCCCAATATTTATGGACCTGACTGTATTCTTAATTCATTTTTTTTAGATTTTTCAGACAAAAAAAATAAACAAGAGAAAAAAACCCAAACAGGTTAAATAGGCAGTGGACATAACCTCCAGATCCAAAGCATAGAAACACAAGATAAGTACAATGCACAGATACAATGCAGGCCATCAAAGTGTAATCAGTACATATCTATAACCATGCATCATGAGCTAATGTTTCAAACTTGCACATATCAGTGTATAATAAACCGTAAAAAAGAGGGATACAGGCACATAACCAGAGGTGTATGATTAATATTTCCTAGCTTTTACAACACAGCACTTATAACTACTAACCTGTGCTCTCCACAGCGTTTCCCTGGAATTTCACTTATCCATGCGTACAGCGCTGCCACCCGATCATTAATGCCTTGGTACAGTTCACCAATTCTATTTAGGATAACCATTCCCCTCTGCAACCCCAGAGTTTGCCCCTGAAATAATCTCTGTTTAACAAGAGTCAATGGATTCAATCCAAGTGTCGATAGCAATGGGTCCCAGAGTTTATCAACTTCTGTGGGCACCCCCTATTTTGATAAATCAATTTTTCTCTCAGAAAAATAAAATTAGAGTTATTGCAAAATTCTACTACTGTAGGAGAGTTTGGTGAGATCTATTTCATGGCTATGAGTTTGCGAGCCATTAACAGTAATCTAAAAACTGGGAACAAGACTTCCTGGGGATAATATTGCTCTCAAAATGATAGAGTTAGGACCGCAGTATACAGAGGGAACTGCAACTTTCACACATATGTGCAATTAAACCCTCTGTGTTTATTGTGAATTGTTATCCAGGGTCAATCTGGTTTTCTTGCAGGCTAGCTAGTAAGTATGCTGAAAAATTTTCTTTTGTTTGGGATGGATATTATTTCTTTCCAGTAACAAAACAACTTAGGACACCTCCCAAGCATATGCAATAAGTTAGCAGGACCATTCAAAGACCTTGGGCATTCAGAAATATCTCTACGGTGCCACTGGAAGAGCTTCTGGGGAGTGTGATACACTCCATGTATTATAAATAATTATATCAGCTTCTGGGCAAATAAGGAAATCATAACCACCTGTCCCTCCACTCTTTGTCAGTATTTCTCAGCAATTTCCCCAAGACCAGCAGTATCTCCCATTCCCTCCTACAGGGCAACAAGGTATTACCAATCATACTATTTTGGATTAGCAATTGTGTCTATCAACGGAGTGTTAATAAGCTTTAGGATAGTAGATTTTGCCTGGGTGGAAAGAGCATGGCAAAGTTGTAGATATTGATAAAAACTATGACTGGGCAACTGATATTCTTGCTGTGGGAACTGGAATGATTTTAATATACCCTGGGTATACAATTGATGGACAAAGTGTATCCCTGCCTGATACCAACCTCTCCAATTTGTTCAGTTCTGATAGCCTGGGATTATGCCATATCAGTGTATGAGTTGTAATGTCATCATAATGCATGAGTTGCTTCATTTCTAATCAAACCTTATTTAGCAGCACCAGAGGTAGGTATTGTGAGGAGGTATGCTCAATACTCGACTTTAGTTATGCTAACAAAAGGCACTTATCAGTGCGTTGCAAAAGGATACCTTGGTTAGGGCCTCCTTTACACGTCTTTCCTTATCACATTAAATGTTGAAGTTGAGCGGTTAGAAAGAATAACTTAGTATGCGGTACCGCCAACCCTACCCTATCCTTTGGTAACCGTAATTTAGCAACTTTAAGTCATGGATTATTTCTAGAGATGAGCGAATCGAACATGACGAAGTGGAATTCGTTCCGAAGATTTGGAAAAATTCTATTCGCGACGAATCCAAAGATTAGCAAACTTCGGATGCACGAATCGAATTTTCCCAAAAATGGCAGCGACGTGTGGCGACAGAGAAAATGGACAGAGAAGATGGGGCGGGGATCTCTGGGAAGGCGCGCAGACAAGGCGCGCTGACCCATAATGCATTCATGACATGTGATCGCATTAGCCAATCAGCAGCCAGCCAGCACTGTGTAATGGTGGAGCTATAAATCGCGGCCATCTTAGAATTCTCCATTAGCCTCCGGTCATTCAAGAGAGACAGACCTGTGTGTATTAAGGGACAGAGTTAGGGCCACAGAGACTTTAGGGCCACAGAATCGTTACTCAGGGCCACAGAATCGTTACTCAGTGCCACAGAATCGTTACTCAGGGACACAGAATCGTTACTCAGGGACACAGAATCGTTACTTAGGGCCACAGAATCGTTACTCAGGGACACAGAATCGTTACTTAGGGCCACAGCTATCAAAGAATCGAAAATTTAAAGTGACATACACCCTTTTTTTTTTGGTGGCTGTCGTGCACAGTTGGTGCTGCAGTTTGCCGATTGTGCAAAATAAACTGACTTTCTGCTTCACAACCACTATTGTACGTTCAAAGAGTTAAATCCATTTACACGCCGGCTGGCGGTAATATTTTTTGGGTGATTAGTGCATTCCAGTGACAGAAACGTACAGTTTCCAGCCAACGGCAAGCTGCAATTGACCGATTGTGCTAAATAAACTGACTTTCTGCTTCACAACCACTATTGTACGTTCAAAGAGTTAAATCCATTTACACGCCGGCTGGCGGTAATATTTTTTGGGTGATTAGTGCATTCCAGTGACAGAAACGTACAGTTTCCAGCCAATGGCAAGCTGCAATTGACCGATTGTGTACAATAAACTGACTTTCTGCTTCACAACCACTATTGTACGTTCAAAGAGTTAAATCCATTTACACGCCGGCTGGCGGTAATATTTTTTGGGTGATTAGTGCATTCCAGTGACATAAACGTACAGTTTACAGCCAACGGCAAGCTGCAATTGACCGATTGTGCTAAATAAACTGACTTTCTGCTTCACAACCACTATTGTACGTTCAAAGAGTTAAATACGGTTTTATTTTTGGGGTGCTTATTGAATTAAAGAGTATGTCAGACAACACGCAGAGGAGTGGCAGAGGAGGCAATGTTTCAGGAGCGAGCAGACGTGGCAGCAGAGGAAGGGGTCGAGGCAGCACTAGTCGCAGCCAGAGGCCAGTGCTCCCGGTTTCATCCAGCGGTCGTGTCTCCACCGACAACCCTGCCGTCATCGATTGGTTGACTCGGTCGTCTTCCTCTTCCCAGGTCACCTCTGACACCTACAGCCAACGGTCGGTGGGTACGTCAGACACAACCGTTAGTTGGCATGGCCCGGGAGCAAGCCCACTGAAATCACGTGTCCTCGACCTGCCCCTGTCCTTTGGTGTATCGCATGCTGTGGGCTCAGCCCCACTGTACAGTGAGGAAGAGCTAAAAGAGGGCGGTCAGGAACGGGGGGAGACATCCGCCTCTTCAGCAGCCAGGCGAAGAAGTACTGGCGAGGAGAGTGGCTCGGTAGCCGGTCTAGAGACAGGTCTGTCTCCTGACCCACACGCAGCCGAGGGGGCTAGTAGTGACGCGGAGACCCTAATTGATGATGATGAGGCTGATCGCACTTGGCAGCCTCGTCGTCATCAGGCTATTGCTTCCGCATCATCAGGAGAAGAGGGTGCCAGCTTGCCAGCGAGCAAAACAGTCGGTGGGTTGCCCAGGAGGCAGCAGGGTTGCAGCAGTGTCAGTGGAGCCAAACGGCCACGGAGTAGAGCACCAGCTCCACTGCAGCCTACCACCACGGCCAGTAGTGGTGCCAGTGTGCACGGAGGAAGTAGCAGTCAGCCAGTGAGGAGTAGCGGGGGCAAAGTTTCCTACTCGGCGGTGTGGCAATTTTTCGTCAAGCCGCCCGAGGAAGTAAACGTAGCCGTATGTCGACTATGTGGCCAGAAAGTCAAGCGTGGCCAGGGGGCCAATGTTGGGACTACAGCGTTGCGTCAGCATATGCAGCGTCGCCATTCGGTGGCCTGGGAAAACCGTGATAAAGATACGGCGGTTCTGCCTGCCCCAGCCCCCGCTCCATCACCCGCTCCGTTACTTGCTCCGTCACCCGACGTCAATCGCCCTCTATCAGCCAGTCAAGGCTCCAACACCTCTGCTGAGGGGAGTTGTCGCTCGTTGGCATCTTCCGCTCGTTCAGATGCTCCTTCTCCTGCTACTCCTCTTCACGGATTCCGTCAGCAGTCTTTCTTGGAATCCGTTTCCAAGAGACAACAGTTTGCGAGCACGCACCCGACGGTGCAGAAGCTGAACGTCCTCCTGTCCAAGTTGCTGGTGCTGCAGTCCCTCCCTTTCCAAGTGGTGGACTCAGCACCTTTCCGAGAAATGATGGCTTGTGCCGAGCCGCGGTGGAGAGTGCCAAGCCGGCATTTCTTCGCCAAAAAGGCAGTGCCAGCCCTGCATTCACATGCAGAAGAGATGGTGGGCCAGTCTTTGAGCATGTCGGTCTCTGCCAAAGTGCACGGCAGCGCCGACGTGTGGAGCTGTAACTACGGTCAGGGACAGTACATGTAATTTACGGCCCACTGGGTGAACGTGGTGCCGGCACAGCCGCACCAGCAACTTGGACAGGTCACGCCGCTTTTGCCTCCACGTTTGCACGTCCTTGGTCCAGCAAAGATGTCCGCCTCTACCACCTCTTCTTCCGCCGTGTCCTCAGCCGCCACCCCCGTGCCAAGTCCCATTACCCGACCGGCATATCATATGTGCAGGGCGCAACGGTGTCACGCTGTGCTGCACCTGGTATGCCTTGGCGAACGTAGTCACACAGGGGAGGAAATTCTGAGTGTAATGAACAGAAAAATCGACAGATGGCTGTCTCCGCGCAAACTGAAAATCGGAACCATGTTGACCGACAACGGAAAGAACATGGTGTCTGCTCTGCGTCAAGGAAGGTTGTGCCATGCGCCATGCATGGCTCACGTGTTCAATCTGGTTGTCAAGCGGTTCCTAAAATCCACCATCCCACTGCAAGACATCCTTAAAATGTCACGTAAACTTTGCATGCATTTCAGCCATTCCTACACCGCAAAGCACACCCTCCTTGAGCTGCAGCGGCAGAACGGAATTCCACAGCATCGCCTGATCTGCGACGTTGCAACAAGGTGGAATTCAACCCTACATATGTTAGACCGCCTTTACAAACAGCGAAAGGCCATCACCGATTTCCTGATGTTACAAGCGGATAAAGGTACTCCCCTGTGTAACTTAGATGTCAGCCATTGGCAGCTCATGCGTGACACCTGCCGCTTGCTCAGGCCCTTTGAGGAGGCCACGCTATTCGTGAGTCGGCAGGACTATGGGATGAACGACGTCATTCCTCTGTTACACGTCCTGGAACAAATGCTGTTAACAATGGCTGGTCAGGGTGCGGTAGACGTGGCGCACAGATCTCAACGCCACATGACCCCTGTGGGGGCAGGACAGGAAGAAGAGGAGGAGGTAGAGGAGGACATTGGTGCTCAGGAATTATTGAGTGAAATGGGTGGTTTTTCCACTCAGCGGACAGGAGTGGAGGAGCAGGAGCATCTGGTAGAGGAGGAGGAGGAGACAGAGGACCCAGACGCACCGTAGCAGTATGCTGTGGAGATGGAGGCAGGGAGTCCCTCGCATTCCTTGGCACAAATGGCCCACAATGTCTCCTCACACTGCTGGTGGGTTCCATTTTGTCATAGGGTGCTGTATGGCCTCCCATTGCTGCTGCCTCCACCGCCACACTGTGGCTCCACACTCTGGTTTTGGCCCCGTGACTGCCCAAATGAGTGAAGTGTGCGGTGATTCTAAGATCGACGGCACTCATCTGCATGTCATACTGACTGACAGTATTATTTCTCTTCCCCAGCAGACTCCAAGGGCATTTAAATTAAAGGTACAGTGTTCTGCACTAATATAAAGGCTCTCTGAAGCCTAGAAACACCCTTTTTATAAGTTAAATTCGCAGCGAATATATTCGGCTCGAAGCGAATTTATTCCGCGAATTCGTCGAATCAGCCGAACCGAATTTTTGAATAATTCGCTCATCTCTAATTATTTCCTATGCAGATAAAGTGTCAATATATGGAGTCAATTTATTATACTATGATTGAAGCACTCAAATTAGAGAATATGGCATAATGGGGTTATGGGGCCCAAATCATTTTCAAGAGCTTGGCGCTACCCACCACTGTTAACAGAATCTTAACCCAACTCCTGCTTTTTGATTTAAACTGAGTATCTGTACCCTACCAGGAATAGTAACACATCATCTGTGTACACAGTAATGTAATCTTCCCTGTCCCCCCTTTTGAACCCTATTATATAATGCTTAACAGATGCCACCAAGGGTTTCAAAGTGAGGGCAAAAAAAGGGGGGGGGAGGGGGCACCCCTCCCTACTACCATGGTAGAAAGAAAAAAATTCAGAAATCATACTGTTATTTTGCATACAGGCTCTAGAGGTGGAATAAAGAATGTATATCTATTTCATGAAGTGATCCTCCAAAGCAAAGCGATGTAGGACCTCCCACAGGTAAGGCCATTCGACACTGTCTTGGCAGCATCTTGCATGCACTATTTTTAACATGAAGTTCCATGGTGTTTGCATTTAAAAAGATTCTAGTTCAGGTTTAATAAAAAATGCAATATCAATAGAGACGTGTGTATCAGCAGTTTGTTTGCTAAATCGATAAAAAATCTAAATGTCTTTCTTTTCCCTCCCCATGTCCTTATTCTTATTTTCCTTTAACCCATGCCCCCTAAGATTAGATAGCTGGGTATTTTCCATGTCTATGCAGTTTCCAGCCGGTCCCTCACCCGGAATGGCCTTATCACCTTTCTAGTGCCCAGAGTACACTTGATTAGACATATCCTCATCAGAGGTCTGGACATGACTACCTCTTTGCTTAATGTATTGTTTCTTATTTTCATTGTAAATTTTATTTATTTGTGACTGGCGAGTTACATCTGTGTAATGTGAAAACTGTCAATAAACCCTTTGTTAAAGAAAAAAATCGAAATATGAAAAAATAATGTTACAATAAAAAGTATTTTTCTCCTCTGCCTTTGGGATCATACAAACAATTCTGCTTGCCTTTAAAATTAATATAAAATATTCGCAGTCCAGGCCCACTAATAAACACATACATTCATTTACACTTGTAATTGCTACAGGATGGTAAACACTTTATTCACAGAATTTTGAAGAAGGTGTTAATATTAATAAAGTTTGGATGAGGCAGTTTCTTAATTCCAGCCTTTTAAAAGAAGCAAATATGTAAATGACAACCGTACTCACTTAACAAGGCCTTAGGGAACATTTGTGGTTTAAGAAATCACATACATGGCCTAAGCATTCATTCTGAATGTCCCTAACTCACGCCCTCAGTCTAATAGCTGGTTACATAGGTTCTGTGGGAAATCCCACTGTTGGGCAAGATTTGGTCAAAAATATGAAAATAATAACTTAATAATTTATCATTCTTTTTTTCCATCTGGAAACTTTTTAAGTCATAGCAGCAGTTGTTCTTCTGCTGAAATTATTTATTAATATAAGGCTAGGGTATTTTCTGGCAAGTTCCATAAAGAGAGAAAAAAATGATAAAGTTCTTCTAATGTGCTAAAAATCGAAACTTACAATGGTCGCATCTTTAAGTTCATTAACCTCTTGCTGCCGATGTAACACATGTGTGTGGCAGCAAAGAAGGTGGGCATTAATGACCACATGCCGCACACATGGTTCATAGACAGCCAAGGTTTCTGAAAATTTTTTAACAAAATTCTACTGATGTATGGCCAACTTTACTATTCTAATACTGTTCTACATGAAAACAACATTCCTGGTGACCAGGAGCTGGGGCAGGACCAACAAAAAGCTACGGCTGTGGATAACACTAAGGAGACATGAGAGCAATCCCTTATATGAATTGAGTTTTATTAAAATAAAAATGAAGGAAGGAAAACATTATGGGGTAGTTTTACTAAAACTGAAGCATTTAGAATCTTGTGAAGCTGTGCATGGTAGCCAATCAGCTTCTAACTTCAGCTTATTCAATTAAACTTTGGCAATAAACTGTGGAAGCTGACTGGTTTCTCTGCAGAGTTGCAGCAGAATTTTAGTAAATAACCCCCAATGTGTCATCCAATTCTATACAGTATTGTCCATTCCCTATCAATTTTACTTTAGAATCAAGAAAGCCTATTACACTTATGTATATGAATCTTTAAATGTAAATATTTAGGGCTGATAAAATAACAGTGAGTCTTTGGCAGACAAAATGTGGTCTGTTTTTTAGTGTTTTCTTTGTGTATCTAAACTTTACTACAACTATTACAACTATCACCTGTGGTCACTTGGTGGCACCAGCAATCACACACACTCACTGGCACTCTCAGTGGACAACTGTGGGCTGCCAACCCAACGTTCTCCCACGCTGCCATATTGTGGTTATGCCGGGCTCACACTGACCCCTGATGTATTTGTGGTTGAACAAGAGACCACTGGAAAAATATTTCTGAGAAGCAAGGTTCTGGACAGCTTGGGCTGGCACAAGCTCAGAAATGTTTAAGCCTTGTTGATTATGTGCGGTTGCAAAATTCAAATTAAACTGATGTGCCTCAGAAAATGTGGTTAAAAGCATGGGGAGTACAGCAGTAATTTCTGCAGTCGTTAAAATTATAAAAGTTAACCCTCAAAGTTGCAGGACATCACATATAATGGCATCTAAAATGCTTGTAATATAGTTTAAATGGCTTTTTAACATATAATCTCTTTTCTAGATGCATGTTCTGCTGGGAAGGACATTTTCCACAGTGTAACATATGGTCAGCTAGTGAACCACTACACTCTCTACATAGCAATTTAGGTTACTTAAAACATTTCTTGAAATGAGTTGTTGACTTCTGTACACATTTTATTACATGAAAGATTTTGTTAAATCATTGCTTCTCTGTTTACACTATTGTCAGAAGGCTTCACAACAGGGGGTGCCAGAACATCCTTTTTATTTTTTTATGTACATTTTTAGGGGATAGCTATATGGTGATTTATTTCTAATTATTTGCCATTAGCCTTTACAGAATGTCAGAGGAAGATTGTGGGTTGGTTGATCTGCAGCCAATGCACAAAGCCAAGCTCTTTAAGGATCTGTGGCTCTCTTTTTAAATGTGTTCCAAAATCTGGTTTCCTAACCTATTTAGCCACACCTAATGCCTTCAGGTTGTGCTGAGGGATTGGCAGAGTGCCTTAATATGAGGCACAGGTGCCAGATCCTGTTGGAGATCTAACTACTGCCTGGATTCAAAGAGCTGAGAGCTACTGAGAAGTGGCTAGCAACAGCTTCATAACTTACTTTGGGTTTGGTTTGAACCCAAGTACATCTGAACCCGAAAGGTAGCTATTATTGCTGGGTGGGAGATATCCAACCGTGCAGCTGATGTACGCAAACAACGGTAATGCTCATGACATCATTGACCTAATATGGGTACATGGCCATATTACATCAATGTCATTGACCTAATATGGCTATGTGACCATATTAAGTCAATGATGCCATGAGCATCTCAACCTCTTTGCATATATCAGATGCAAGGTGGAAAATCTCCTGCCCAGCAATGACAGCTGACCTCCACGTTTGGACAGAGCCCAGTTTGGACTGAACCCAAGCTCATTACTGCAGCCCAGTAAGGACCAGAGGAAGCTTGGGAGAAAAAGACATGGAAATGATAGGAATCTAGGTGTAACATGAGTTTATATATTTTAAAAACCATGCTAAGCAGATGCTCTTAGGTAGTTTTAAATATTTTGGCTAACAGTTTCACCCTAATGCTGATTTGAAAGTAGCAGAATTATTGATTCATAGGGGTTGATTTACTAAGCAAATAGGCTTTTCATTGTGCAAGGGAAGTTGCACTTTGCAAGAGAATCTTTCCCACAGGTTGGTGTATCTGATGAAGTTTTACTTTGCATAAAACGCCCAAATACATGCAAGAAAAATAAACAGACAGCATTTTTTGTTTGCACATAAGAGGATGCCCTAGCGGTCCGATTATGTCAGTATTTCTGTGCTCAAAGCTGTACATTTTTTTGCATGGAAATATGTATTTTTGTTTATTGTAAGCCTGTAATTTGTAGGAATAACTCACTGAAATCTGTCCGAACAAGAGTCTAGTAGACATCCCGGGTATGTTAAAATTTGAAAAACGAAATCATAAATTATAATTTAATAAATAATCATAAAAAATAATAATATAATAATAATAAATGTAATTCAATAAAATAATCAAACCAAAAACACTGAAATTTGAAATATAGCGCCAAGTTCGCACATCACTGAGCAAAGTTGCAAAATCGTTTTCAGTGTCTGATGACAAATTTCCCCACGAATCATTATCACTCAATTCTGCAAGTGGTTCTAATTTACTATCGCTGTTCTCTAGCTGGTCTAAAACCGATTTTGACCTAAAGGGACGCTTTTTGGATGCCATGGACATTTCTCAATTTCCAGGCAGAAAGAACGGTAAAAATGCAGGCAGGGCACAAGACAAAGCACTTGGGACAAAATGTATGTGAAATGGTTTGATACGGTAATATTTTACTATGTGATTTTAGTGTATTTAGTGAATGTCACTTTTTTACATTTTTAAATTTCCCGCCGTTCTGTCCCCCCAGGTCAAATGGAAAGGGTTGATCTCCACAGCGAGGACAGACAGCAATAAAAAAAAACCTGATAGGGCTTCTAATTCCTCAGCGCCCATGCTAAGGAAAGAATCAGTCACATGCAGAAACAAAAATTAAATTAAAGATGAAATTTAGGTATGGAAAATATTACATAGTTACATTAATCTAGCTTGAACCCATGTATGCCATTTCCATGGGATCCCTGTGGAAGCTGGAAATCACTGTAGTTGTCACCTCTAATACAGTGAACGTGCCGAGCAGATGACCTCCTCTGTCTAGTAAGCAGCAGAACAGACCCTCAGCATGGGACTTAGAAGCCAGCAGTGTAGTGGCAGTATCTCCTACAGTGATTTTTATTTTCCAAAAGGTATGGTACATACATACTTACATTAGACCAAGGTGGACCAATGTAACTATGTAAAAATTGCCACAACCAAACTTCAGCCTCAAAGGCATGGAAAAAAAATATTTTATGGAAAGGGATGTAGTTTTTCCCAAATTTTCATGCGGTCATGTTATTAGGCAATGTTAGTAAGGATAGTTAGTAATGATTACTAAGCGGTAATTGGGTTTTTCCATGCATGCAAGGTAATAACTGCTCTGCCTTTCATTGATACTTCTGAGAAAACATTATTTGACCACAACAAAAAAAAATATGCAGACTCAAAAGACTCATAAAAAAACTTTTCAGTTAGTCAAGATTGGTTTTATGTAGCGGTTGATATGAAGACTGATGGTAACCAGTATGAAGAATATATGAAATGTACATGTTACATGTATGGAGGAAGTCATATTTATGCAAATTTTTCTGCACATGCTTACTTCCAGATATGAAGCAAAAATAGGACATTCTAAAACAGGTTCAGTTCTATAAATAAGTGTGGTGGTATACGGGATTTCCTGTATTCTCCCAACAAACAAAGCAGTTTAAAAAAAACCTAAGGAATATAACGTGCCATAAAAATCTGACCTTTATCATTACAATACACTTTTTGTCTTGATTTATTATATATATTGTTACAATGGATACAAAATAAAATCTTAATTCCTTCATGGTGAAGGTAAAACAAATCCTATTGTCTGAAGCCAGTTTTGCAACTTTGGCATGTGTTATTAAAACTATACATATCTTTGCAGTGACTTGGTGTATCCAGGAGTATTATACCTTGTTTTTATTCAGGACACCGGGCCTTCCTTTGGTGGTAAATGGCAATGAATATCTCCTAGTTTATTTATTGGCCCCAAAAGTAAAAAAAAAATATTTTTAATTTAGCTGTGTATTTCTTGCCATCACCATGACCTAGCACAAAAAAACAACCCAAAACAAATGAGGATCACAAGAGTATCTGCATGTTATTTGATGTTTGTACCCAATAATCCTACATAAAACACACTGACACTGACAATAACTGACACTGATACTAAATTTAAAAAAAATATATTTTTTTAAGCCTTTCTAAAATACACTGACACTGACCCTTGACCCTGATCTTTGACCCTGACTGTGATCTTTGACACTAACCTTGACCCTGACTTACCTAGATCAAATCCTCATCTAGCTATTTTATCTTTATTTTATTTTTTTACACAACTTTTTTTGTTGTTGTTTATAAGTGTCTCCTCTAGCAAGGTGAAAAAGATATAATGTTACCTGTTTCTCCATTCAATAGGAGAAAGGGTTCAAGGGCAGGCTGTACAGTGACTGATCACTGCACTAGCCAATCACAGACTATCACAGCTATCATGTGATAGAGGGCTAGTCATCCTGAGTACAAGACCTGATGCTGTTCTCCCAGCAAAAACACATATGCAGAAGACTCACTTCAGTGAGGCCACATATGTGTGTACACTTGACAGGAAGGATTTAACTAACAACTGCTGAGTCAAAGTAATTAAACATTAACACTTCAAAAATTATACAAGTATTCACAATGTAAATATGACTGTGAAAAAGTAAACCCTTCAGGTGTATTTTCACTTTTGCAACAAAATTGTGATAATACCTATTTTATATTTAACACATTTCCATTCATGTAGCATAACTTGAAAAGAAATATTTAAAAGCTGCTGCTTACTTTTTTAAATTATCTTTTTGTGAAAACTCCAGAACTAAAAAATTTTGCTTAGCTTCTCTTTCACTATGTGTCTAGGGAGCTGGGGAGGTAATATTTACCATAATTACCCTGTTTGTATTGTGCTGGCAAATCTCATTATCAATTGTATAACAAATAGAAGCTTTGGGCACTAACCTATTCTCTAATGCTCTGGGTTGTGAGAAAGCTCTTGCTGTCTTCTTGTACAATGCAGGGCTATTAGTCCTCTATCCCTAGACTTAACAAGCATTTAACCCTTGCAGTATGCAGGATGGGGCCATTTTAAGAGTGTTTTTTGTGCAACTCCCTGTGCCTGCTATTGCTGTGGGCCATTTTCGCCCCTCCAGAAACCTATCCAAAAACTCCCATATAATTACTATATCAACTCTATAGCAGTTAATATTCGCCTCCACATTGCAACAACACTCTCCCTCTCATTCAAAACCATGCATGCAGTGAGCCCAGAGCTACTGTGATGGATGAGAGAGAGCGTATGTTCAGAGTTTGAATTTGAGAAAGAGTCCTACCAACATGGCAAGAATTGGGGGTAGGGGCCGGGGGCTATGCGAGTTTTTTGGGCAGGAAAAATGGTCTACAACAATAGCAGGGACATCATTCACTAATGTTTATAGCAGCATCCTCTGCTGAACAGGCCAAACAGGGGAAAGGGGCCTTATTTGTTGTATTTTTACATTAAAGGGCAAAGATTCTAAGCCCTGGTTCACACTGAATGTGACTTAGAAGTGAATGCGACTTTCAAGTGATATAGCACGATTTCAAAGCCATAGATCATTGTGATTTGTACCAATATCACTGCTGCTTGTGACTTAATTTACCAGAAGTCAATGCAAGTCACAATGAAATCGGAAAAAAGTAGTGCAGGAACTATTTTTGAAATCGCACTACTTCAAATTGCACTGATTAAGATAGTGCCATAGAAATACATTGGATGCAACTTAAGGTGCAATTTGTAAATCGCATGCCACGCCTGAAGTTGCACCAGTGTGAACCAGGGCTTATTCTACAGGAAAAGACTGAGAATTTAGTTCTCCTGTGTAAACTTGAATTTGTGAAGATGCATTTCTCCACAATGATTATAGCTACAGAAATGTATGTTCTTTTAGGTGCCTTTACTACTTTTATAGAATATATAAATACTTAATTATGCATTATCTGGGTTAACTTGAACTAATATGTTAAATTCAAACCAAAAACAAATATATAAATACAGCTCTATCTTCCTAGCAGTTATAAGTAAAATGTCAAATAGAGATCCAACACTGTTATTATCTTCACAATACAGTGTCCTAATGTAACTGCAGTGAAGTTTAAAGTACTTTGCCCAATGTACAGTTGTGTTCAAAATAATAGCAGTGTGTTGATAAAAGTGAATAAAGCTCAAAATCCTTCTAATAGCTTTTATTTCCATACACACAAATGCATTGGGAACACTACACATTCTATTCCAAATCAAAACATGAAGAAAAATATATATGTTCAAAAAAATAGCAGTGTTTGTATTTTTCTTTTCAAACTCAAGCATTCACTATATAAACTGAAAAATGTTTGAGATTTTGCTTTCCTTTGATTCACTTAATTAATATTTAGTTGTGTAAGCACTGTTTCTGAGAACTGCTGTACATCTGTGTTGCATGGAGTCAACCAACTTCTGGCACCTGTGAACAGGTATTCCAGCCCAGGATGATTGGACTACATTCCACAGTTCTTCTCTATTTCTTGGTTTTGCCTCAGAAACTGCATTTTTGATGTCACCCCACAAGTTTTCTATTGGATTAAGATCCGGGGATTGGGCTGACCACTCCATAACGTCAATCTTGTTGGTCTGGAACCAAGATGTTGCACGCTTACTGGTGTGTTTGGGGTCGTTGTCTTGTTGGAACACCCATTTCAAGGGCATTTTCTCTTCAGCATAAAGCAGCATGACCTCTTCAAGTATTCTGATGTATTCAAACTGATCCATGATCCCTGGTATGCGATAAATAGGCCCAACACCGTAGTATGAGAAACATCCCCATATCATGATGCTTCCGCAACCATGCTTCACTGTCTTCACAGTGTACTGTGGCTTGAATTCAGTGCTTGGGGGTCGTCTGACAAACTGTCTCCGGTCACTAGACCCAAAAAGAACAATCTTACTTTCATCAGTCCACAAAATGTTGCGCCATTTCTCTTTAGACCAGTCAATGTGCTCTTTGGCAAATTGTAACCTCTTCAGCACGTCTTTTTTTTCAACAGTGGGACTTTGCGGGGGCTTCTTGAAGATAGCTTGGCTTCACATAGGCGTCTTCTAATTGTAACAGTACTCACAGGTAGCTTTAGACCTTCTTTGATCTTCATGGAGCTGATTCTTGGCTGAGTCCTTGCCATTTTGGCTATTCTTCTATCCATTCGAATGGTAGTTTTTCGCTTTCTTCCACGTCTTTCAGTTTTTGGTTGCCATTTTAAAGCATTTGCCATCATTTTAGCTGAGCAGCCTATCATTTTCTGCACTTCTTTATATGTTTTCCCCTCTCCAATCAACTTTTTAATCAAGGTACGCTGTTCTTCTGAACAATGTCTGGAACAACCCATTTTCCTCAGAATTTCAGAGAGAAATGCACTGTAACCAGCATGTACAACATTTGCTGCCTTCCTTCCTTAAATAAGGGCAATAATTGCCACCTGTTTTTCAAAGAATGAATGACCTCACTAATAGAACTCTACACTGCTATTATTTTGAACATGCCCCTTTCAATTAGTGATTCAATTACACAGAATCAGCAGCATGCATATCATGACTGTTGGGTCTGTTGGATTTCTATTACTCTACTATACCTGCTAGTAAATTATTTGCCATGTAGAAATATCATTTCTACCAAAAACAGTGACTGATCAGGTTAGTGATATCTGACTGCTATTATTTTGAACACAACTGTACATGAAGACTTTATTTTTACTAATTACTCAACTCGCCAAAACCTTGTGACCTTTATGGATACAAAAGTCAACAACCAATATGAAATGGAAGGCACTGGAACAGTCAGGCTAGTGATGGCAGGCTCATATTTTCTTAGGACAAGTTTTTTTCAATTGTACATGAGGTGACATTTTCTACAATGTATTCATGTCATGAACATTGGTATTTTCCCGGGCTGGCAGCCACTGGTGGATATCATAATAGGATAAAACAATGGCTTATTCAGCTAAAAATAAATTACTTTGTACATCAGTTCTAAACATTTATAGTAACCATTACTGAAGAAATTCTTTAGCCAAAATGTAATCAGCAGCCAACAGAAACACATAATTGTAATTACATTTTAAAGACTGCTTGAAAAAGCAAAAATGTGACACATAAAGTGTTTGATAAAATGTTATTGTTCTTTAATGTCAGGATTACAAGAAATTCTTCCACCCCCTCATAGTTTATTTTTAGGGATCTTTGTGTATGTGTATCTGTAAAATCCAACACATCAAGCTGCTTTCCAGGGATAATTTGATGATAACAAAACTTTAAAAAAATTCAGATTTATGTGCCGAGACTGGTGGTTCTGGCTGGATCATTTCCTTAAAAAATGTTTTAACCTGGAATCGTTCTTTAAAATTTGAATGAATAACTAAAACTTGAATGAATAGCTCTAAATAAAACCCATGACACCCTTTGAACACCTTGGTATACTGAAAACTATGTTTCAACCCATATATTCCATTACAGGGTGAGCCAAAAGTAGGCACTACATTGCTGATTGGATTATGGCATTTTACTTTAATTCTATTTCTTTTTTTTAGGGCGGTGTTTAGTGTCTTAAGTGCAACATCCATTTATCCTGTTCCTGAAATTGTGCCAATCTGTATTCTCATAGGTGTTCGAAATGTCCTCCATCAATGTTGCAACATTCCTGGATCCATTCCCAGACACTTAGTAGCACACAAATTCTGGTTGAAATTAATGTCCATAAATGTTTGTGAGGTAAACTCCTTCAATTCATCCATTATGTGGGGCTTCATCTCAAAAACCTTATTCTTTACTATGCCCCCAAAAAAGAAGTCCATAGGTCACACGGCGAACTGTGCTGGAAGTGGGTATCTGTCAAAACCAGGTACCCTCTCCCCCCTCCCCCCCAAAAGGTGTCAAATGTGGCAGTGGAGGTGGGGAGGAGGCAGATAAGCGTAGCTTTCACTTTTCAAAGAGGAAAATGAATGCAGTTATCACCTTTAAGAACTAGTAAGTTGCAATATATAACAATTTTGTTCTTAGGCTTTAGGTATTTTAGTAAATATAAACCTATTCCCCTACATTACACTGTAATATACATAACAATATGGTCTTAAAGCGAAACTTCACTCTACAAATTGTCTTTGTGTCCATGCCCCAAAAATAGCTGGTGTCTTTATTTTTTAGGGGAGCTGTTTAATTTTTTTTTTCTTTTTGGTTTATTCTCTAGTTGCCACACCCCAGGTGCAATTCTAGCCTAGGCTCCTGCAGCTCTCTGGGATATCCCTATCATTTAGCTCAGATGGCTGTGAGAGCCCATTCATAGAGCAATGGAGCTGCATTGCACCATTCATGGGCCTGAATGCCAGAAATCTGGAAGAGGAAGCTAGCTGAGGAGACCAAGGTGGTGGCTGGGACACCTGGCCAGCGGATCATTGAAGGACAATGTTGGATCCTCTGGGCAGATGAGCATGTCTTTTGAAACCCAGCATAATAGATATGGGTGGCAATGAGAAAAAGCAGGGGGAAGTGAAGTTGCTACCCACCGCTCCTCATGGTCACTCAGTTGCTTCCTGCTGCTAAGGACACTAAAGAAACAGGATGCAGAATTTGCATGTCTGCATGGATTAGTTTTTTTCATAAAATGTGGCTGATCCATAGGGCCAAGGATCCAAGGATGAGATTAACATAGGGCAGGGGTTATGGTGAGGATCTAGACTGAGCAGTCAAAGATGAAGGGTGCCTTTCAGTGCTGCCTCAGGATTTGCATTATGTAATGATTTTAGTGTTTCCCCTTTAATATAATTGAGAAACCCCCTGAAACATATGGCTGATGTCAATGCACATGGATTATGTGTAAAGACCACTTAAGCCTTATCCTGTGCTGGACCTTTTAGTCAGTGCAGAGTATTAGGTTTAGAGTCAGGACTCTTCTAGAAAGCACTTTAGTAAGAGCTCCCAGACACGTCTCTTAGAGAGCTGATAACACGGGCAGGGAACATGATCCTAGCAAGTACAACATGAGACCATATGATACAGAGATGCCAAAGCACCTGCTTCTTTCTCCATCCCACCCTTGTGAAATGAGCTCCCATAAGCCCAAGATGCATCCTATTTCCTTTTATACTTTAAGCCAGCTCACATTTTCCGATTCTACATGTGCAAATAACATAAGCTCAGTGAATGAAATATGAATGAGCAAACATGAATGCTATTAACATTTTCTGTTTAAAACAAAGATTTCCTCAATTCCTTCTATAGTACATCTTGAAGGGTAAAAGATCAAGGTGTCTACTACTACAGGATGCAAATATTATTACAGATTTTAAATGACCCCTCTATTCTTGGGTTGGTGAGGCAGTAGCTTCGCCTTTACATACCATGGGGTTGATTTACTAAAGGCAAATAGGCAATTCACTTTGTGCAGGAAGTTGAACTCTGTATGGAAATTTTCGCCAAAGACTAGTGAATAAGGAGCACTTTGCAAAGAATACCCAAACTTACCCAAGGAAGAAAACATAAATTTGCTTGCACATGAATGAATGATGGAAATCAACAGAGCTTCACCACATTCACTAAGATCAGGGGGAAAATTACAACAAATTGCAACTTCCCTTGCAAAGCAAACAGTCATTGTGCTTTTAGTAAATCAACCAATATAATGTTTTAAAGATTTGCTTTCTTCTACTTCCTGGGTACCTAGATAAGCTGCTGTAACCACTCATTAAGAATCAATAAGTACTGTTGCCTTAAGTGATTTTATTTATTGCTTTAGGACATCTAAA